>NC_138769.1:425311902-425911902 GCF_965119305.1 Pelophylax lessonae | reverse complement strand
TCTCCCGGGTCCAACGTCTGCCGACTAAGATAGTCCACTTGCCAATTCTCTACCCCCAGAATGTGCACAGCAGAGAGGGCCGAAACATATCGTTCTTTCCACCTCAAGATGCCAGCCACTTCCTGGGCCGCCAGGGCACTCTTTGTGCCCCCGTGATGATTGACATATGCCACAGCCGTAGCCTTGTCCGATTGTATCTGCACAGGGCGTCCCTGCAGATGATCTGTCCATTGAGACAGACAAATTCTGATCGCCCGAAATTCCAGGATGTTGATCGGCAGCCCCGAGTCCAGACACCTTGGACTGAACACACTCCCAAGACACCTCCTCATCTGGACAGACTGGCATCCATGGTGATTACAGTCCAATACAGGGGAAGAAAGGATTTTCCCAGACCCAGGGCCAGGGAGCGGAGCCACCATAGAAGAGACTCCCTCGAACCTGGACTCAACAGGGTCAGATTGTCCAGTGACAGCGGATCCTTGTTCCATTTGGTCAGAATCTCTCTTTGAAGAGGTCTGGTGAGGAACTGCGCAAATGGAACCACCTCAAAGGTGGAAACCGTCAGACCCTGCACTTGCATGCAAGTTCTGAGTGACGACAGATGATTGGACAACAGGTGCCGAACCGCATCCTGTAGCTTCAGAAGATCAGAAGTCCAGCATCCGACTCAAGTAGTCCAGCTTAGTGGACAGAGTCAGTGCCGATTTTAGAAAATTCAGTGTCCAGCTGAACTCCTGTAGAGTTTGCACTGTAATGTCCAAGTTGGCTTCTAGAGCCGAGGAACACTCTGCACGCAGTAGCAGATCATCCAGGTAACCCAGTACTGCAATCCCCTTCTGCCGTAGCAAGGCCAACACTGGGGCAAAAACCTTTGTGAACACCCGAGGAGCAGTGGCGGCCGGTCTATAGGGGCGCAGGGGCGCCCCCCCCCCAATTTGTGGCCCAATAAAAAAAAGGAAAAAAAAATACAATTTTAAGCCCACTAGGGGCGCCGGACTGACTGGTGGCTATGGGGGGGTGGGGTTTTGCACCCCATGTGTGTGCAGCAGAGGCGCCGATTGGCGGCCTTCTGGGGGTCATCGGGGGCGCAAAGCAATGCGCCCTGACACTCCCCACTTTACTGATGTCCTGGCTGTGATTGGTCCAGTCTCCAGGACATCCCGGGTGACGTCGCATGGGGGGCGGTGCGTGCATTAGTCACGCACCGTCCCGACGTCACCTTCCTGCCCGCCGTCAGAGAGGACGACAGCGGGCGGCGTGCATGGAGGAAGAAGACATTCGGTCCGACCGAGTCTCCCGAGTCGACTCCCGAGCAGCACGCTAGGCACGGTGACGGCGCGCATGCAGGTCGAGGAGGAAGAAGACATCCGACCGAGTCCTGAGCAGCACGCCAGGCACAGTGACGGCAGTGGCAGCAGTGTGAGGTAAGTGAAGTGATGCCTCGGGGGGGGGGGGGGCACACACTGCTTAGAAGGGGGCACGCACGCACACTGGTCTCTGCATTGAAAGGGGCATGTATACTGGTCACTACATTGAAGGGGGCATGTATACTGGTCACTACATTGAAGGGGGCATGTATACTGGTCACTAAATTGAAGGGGCCATGTATACTGGTCACTACATTGAAGGGGGCATGTATACTGGTCACTACATTGAAGGGGGCATGTATACTGGTCGCTACATTGAAGGGGGCATGTATACCGGTCGCTACATTGAAGGGGGCATGTATACTGGTCACTACATTGAAGGGGGCATGTATACTGGTCACTACATTGAAGGGGGCATGTATGCTGGTCACTACATTGAAGGGGGCATGTATGCTGGTCACTACATTGAAGGGGGCATGTACGCTGGTCACTGCATTGAAAGGGGGCCTGTACTGTGGGGTTTGTGCTAGGGGGCCTGTACTGTGGGGTTTGTGCTAGGGGGTCTGTACTCTGGGGTTAGTGCTAAGGGGCCTGTCCTGTGGGGTTTGTGATAGGGGGTTTGTGCTTGAGGGGTTTGTGGGGGTTTGTGCTTGAGGGGTTTGTTCTGGGGGGGTCTGTACTATGGGGTTTGTGCCACTCTCAATCAGTGTATCCCATAATAGGGTGTCTCTCACAGTATATCCCATAATAGGGCCCCTGCTCCCTATTATGGGATATACTAGTACTGATGGACCCCTTAATATGTGATATATTGGGAGAATTTGTTTACGCACAAAATGGGTGGAGTCTATAAGGGGTGGGGCTTCTGAGAAATGGGAGGGGTCAAAATGGAAGGGCAGGGTCTTGCGCCCCACAATCTTAAAACTTCACCAGGTGCCACTGCCGAGGAGCTGAGGCGAAAGACGAAACGGTAACGCCACGAATTGATAGTGCTCTTCGCACACGGCAAAACAAAGAAAACGCTGATGCCCGACATATATTGGAATATGAAGGTAAGCGTCCTTGAGATCAATAGAGGCCAGAAGATCTCCTTGTTGAAGGAAATATACTACCATTCAGATGGACTCCATCCAAAATTTTTGAACCCGCACAAAGTGGTTCAGATCCCTGAGATCCAAAATCAGATGAACCTTGCCTTCCTTCCTGGTAACTGTAAGCAGGTATGAATAAAAACCTTGAAACAATCACTCCTTGTGCTAACAGGTCCCGCACTGCTCCGTAGAGACCCTGTAGCCACTCTTGAGACAGGCGTAAGTTGGAAGGAAAGAATCTTGCCGGAGGCAAGGCCTGAAACTCGATCTTGTAACCGAACAGAATTAACTTGTGGACCCATTTGTCCTGAATAAGCAAGGTCCAGGGATCCGAACGAAGATGTCCCCCCACCCCAGATGCGGGTGGGGGAAGCAGAAAAAACAGTCCACAAGGCTAAAACTTAGCCAACCAGGAAACATAGGACAGAAAAGGGAAACACCTTAGTCACCCTGGAAGATTTGCGGGTGCCAAACTGCACCGGAGTCGCCAACTCTGCATCAGCTGAGTCCTCCGACTTTAAAGTTTCCAGCACTGACACAATTAGGGCCTCCACCAGCGCTTTTTCATGCATGGCTGCAGAGGAGGAGGACTCATCCTCACTATTGGAGCACTCTGCGTGTGTGGACACAGACCCAGTGGGCTGACTTTCGTCCGCGGCGGCCAGATACACCTCAGATTCTGAGGAAGCAGAGGATACAGGTGAAGGCGGGGGGCGCTTCTTGCTAGGCCTCCTTTGCAGGGCCATATCTACTTTGGATATAAGTGGCTGCAGGGCTGCCATCATGGGCACCAGAGCAGACTGAGACCCAGAGATTCATCCCCCAAGCTGGAAAGTGCCAGTCTGTCACACTGCGATGGAAAGAGGAAGAGCCGACACTGAGACAAGAGGCCCCCGCAGCACTCACACTACAAGAAAATGGCCGTCAATCTCTATGAGGAAACCAAAAACATGGCCGCTGGACTACACAAACACGGCTGCTAAAACCGGGAATACAGAATCCACAGCAACATGGCGGCAACACGTGGCGCTGCACAGGACCCCGGACCCCAGGAAGAAAAAAACTCCAGGAGGGGACCCCCCCACAGCACCCAGGTACGAACACCCCCAAAATGGGGGGCGACAGCGGCACCCACCCACTACTCTCCGGTCCAACACCAGACAAGCCCCCCTAACCAAATGCACTCATGCCCCCCAAAAAAAGGCTGGGGGGGACAGGGGGCAGGCGAGGGCACCTATGCAGGGGGAACCCTGCTGTGGAGAAGGGGGAAGACATGAGGGGTAGGAAGGACACAGGAGGGGCCTACCATCCCCAGGGAGGGCCCGCGACCACCCCAGCAATTCCATAAAGGAGGGGGGACACTACTCACCATACCACGGCACCAGGCGGGCGCTACTCCCAGCAGTCCACCGCACCATCTTGGAATGGGGGTGCTGTGGCCTGAGGTACGCTGCGACTCTGATCGTGACTGCTGTCGTGACAGGGGCTATGCGACCTCGCAAGGTGTTTAACTTGCTGGCCAGCCCCCGTCCAGTGGGGCTATGTCGCGGCCAACCTAGAGCAAAGCTCTATAATAGTTGGGTTGAGCTCGCAGGCCAGACTGGGAAGACCATAAGGATCTAGAATATCCAGTGCATCGCCCAGTCTGGCTGTTGATTGTAGTTTACACAGGAACAAAAATTAAAAAGAAAGTAAAAAACTGGATTTTTGACTTACCGTAAAATCCTTTTCTCTTAAGCTCATTGACAGACACATGACTCATATCTTGATATAACTAGGGTATTGCTGCCCCCTACAGGAGTAGGACACTAGGCAGAAAAAAAGTTCTGGCTACACCTATGGGCAGTCCCAGGGGGTATACCCTCTCTCTTCCTGCTATAGGATGTTGGTTATGTAACAAAGTAGAGTCAGAGAAACCACACCAACCCAACTCAAAAATAGAGGGACGGGTACTGCGTCTGTCAATGAGCTTAAGAGAAAAGGATTTTACGGTAAGTCAACAATCCAGTTTTCTCTGTCGCTCATTGACAGACGCAGGACTCATATCTTGATATCAGTAGGGACGTCCCAAAACAGTGCCATAATTGAGGGGTGGGACAGCAGAAAAAACAGTCCACAAGGCTAAAACTTAGCCAACCAGGAAACATAGGACTCATCGGAACAAGAAGATGAGACCCACCTGAAAACAAACAGAACCCCCAAGGTAGACCAAGGGTCCCCTCCAACAGCAGCCTGCAAAACCTTGCGGCCAAAAGAGGCATCCGCAGATGCCAGCACATCAACCTTATATAACTTCGTAAAGGTATGAACAGACGACCAGGTAGCCGCCTTGCAAACCTGAAGTACAGATGCCTGATGGCGAAAAGCCCAGGAAGCACTAAGTGCCCGAGTAGAATGCACCTTAACAGGGAAAGGAGGAACATGACCCTTAATCGAATAAGCCTGCACCACCATCTGCCTGATCCATCAGGAAATAGTCGCAGCAGACGCAGGCAACCCTTTTCTAGGGCCATCCGTGATCACAAAGAGCGAATTTACGAAAAGAGTCAGTAGTTGCCAGGTACACCCTGATTGCCCGAACCATATCCAAAGTGAGCAGTGCAAATTCCTTAGGATGAATTGGCTTAGGACACAAGGAAGGCAACACAATATCTTCATTTAAGTGAAAACTGTAAACCACCTTCGGAAGAAAGGTAAGCAGGGGAATTTCCCTAATATTTCCAAAGGGAGATTTCTAGAGAATCGACAGCACCAAATTGAGGTCCCAGGGTGGCAATGGAGGGGGCACCGGAGGTACCAGGTGCAGCACCCCCTGGATGAAATTTCGCACCAGGGAATGAATAATCAGTGGCAGAAAAACGCCAAGGCTGAGCCTGACCCTTGATAGGACTCAAAGCCATCTTCTGCTCTACTCCCCATTGAAGGAAGGCCAAGATCCGAGCCATCGAGTAAGAACGTGGAGGAACCCCAAGGGACTCACACCTTGCAATATACGACTTCCAAGTATGATGATAGATCTTCCTAGAAGTCGCTTTCCTCGCTTTAAGCAGAGTAGGAATAACTGAAGCAGACAATCCTCTGTCCTTCAGCACCTGGCTTTCAACAGCCAAGCTGTCAAAGCCAGCGACCGTAAAGCAGGATGGAAGATTGGCCCCTGAGACAGTGGATACTCCCTGAGAGGAAGTTGCCATGGAGCGTCTGCGACTAGCCTGACGTACCAGACCTGACGAGGCCAGTCCGGAGCCACAAGAATGACGAATTCCTTCCGCCTCTATCCTGCGAAGAAGCCTCGGTAGCAACTTGAGAGGAGGAAAGGCATACAGCAGCTGATACTGCCCCACACGGGGCCACCAGCGCGTCTGTGGCGTCTGCCAGAGGATCCCGCTCACCAACACACAGCAAGATGCACCAGAAGGCCCAAGGTGTACCAAGATGACCACCGCCATGCAGAGCACATGGAGGCTACAAGGAAATGGCGGCCCGCGGCGGTAAAGGGGATCCCCGGGAGGGCCCCCCCCCAGGCTGACAGACAAGCGAACAGCAGATGGGCCCTGGGAAGGCAGGTAGGATCCCCCCGCACAAACGTCCATCCGTTGCTGGCGGCACACCCCAGCCCCTGTTTGCGGTCCGTTATCCAGCTACATCCCCCTGTAGACATAACACATCCCAACATCCCCAGTAGTGATGGGGGGGGGACACATAGGTGGGGGTGCGAAATGGGACAGAGGGGAAACAGGGAAGTGAGAGTCTGACCGTCCCAGGGAGGGGCCTGAGTCCACCCCAAAAACTGATAGGAGGAAAAGGGGGAACAGTTACTCACCATACCGGAGCACGTGGGCGCCAAACTCCTGACAGAACCCCTTGCCGCCGAAGTGGGGGGGGCTGTCGGCAAAATAGGAACGCTGCGACTCGACCGCAGACCGGTCGTATGCGACCTGGCAAGACGTTTAACTCGCGGGCTAGTCCCCGTCCAGCGGGACTATGTCACGGCCGACCCAGCTAGGGCCTACATGCGCTCGTTGGCCGGCTGGGGTGACCACTGGATCTCAACATCCAGCCCGTCGCCCAGATCTGGCATAATTGCTTGTAGATCTCACAGGAACAATTCGGAGAAAACAACTAGGGCCAGAGATCCCAGCAAGGAACTTAGGTCCTCACTCCTGACTAGGCAGAAAAAAACTCACATCCTATAGCAGGAAGAGAGATGGTATACCCCCTGGGACTGCCCATAGGTGTAGCCAGAACTTTTTTTCTGCCTAGTGTCCTACTCCTGTAGGGGGGCAGCAATACCCTATTGATATCAAGATATGAGTCCTGCGTCTGTCAATGAGCGACAGAGAAAATTCCATTTAAAATGGAAAAAAATGCCAGGACCACAGATCCCAGCATAGAGCCAGGTCCTTACTAGGCAGAAAAAACTGAAGTCCTATAGCAGGAAAGTATGGCAAACCTTCTGGGACTGCCCAGAGGCATGACCAAAAAGGTTTCCGCCTAGTCCTACTCCTGAAAAAAGATCAGCACATAGCCCAATGGTTTTAAGACATGGAGCTGCGTCCGTCAGTCAACAAAAGAGAAAATGGTATTTTGGGCCTACCGTAAAATCCATTTCCCTAATGTTCATTGATGGACACAGCTCCGGGTATTCATAACCATTGGGTTATACTGCCCCTACAGGAGTAGAACACAAGGCAGAAAAGAATTCCAGCTACACCCATGGGCAATCCCAGGGGGTATACTCCTTCTCTCTCTGCTATAGCCTTTCAGTTTTGTTACAAGCCGTGTCAGTCAGGAGAATAATAACTCCACAGAGGGGAGGGTGCTGTGTCCGTCAATGAACATCAGAGAAATGGATTTTACGGTAAGTCAAAAGTCCCATTTTCTCGTTCGCTCATTGACGGACTCAGCTCCTGGTATTCATAACCATTGGGACGTCCCAAAACAGTGTTAAACATGAGGGGTGGGGAAAAAAAACCGAAGGCTAAACATTAGCCAACCAGGCAACAGGAGCTCAACCAAACAACTTGAGCCCACCTGAAAAAAAAAAAAAAAACAATACACCCTCAAAGAGGACCAGGTCATCTTAAACAGCAGCCTGCAAAACCTTATGGCCAAAGGAAGCATCCGCAGATGCCAACAAATCCACTTTCTAAAAGTTTGTAAAAGTGTGCACCGACGACCAGGTGATCGCCTTGCAAACCTGCGTCAGTAACGCCTGATAAAGAAAGGCCCAGGAGGCACCAAGCGCACTAGTAGAGTTCGCCATGACAGGTAAAAGAGGAACCTGACCCCTGATGAAATAGGCCTGAATCACTGTCTGTCTGATCCATCTGGAAATGGTCGCAGAGGAAGCGGACAACCGTTTTTGAGGTCCGTCCGTGCGCACAAATAGAGGGTCTGACTTTCTGAAAGACTCAGAGGCTGCCAGGCACACCCTAATTGCCCAGACCACATCCAAGGCATGCAAGGCAATTTCCTTCAGATGTTTAGGCCTAGGACACAAGGAAGGCAACACGTCTTCATAAAAATGAAAATCAGACAACCTTTGGAAGGACGGACAGACAGGGGCAAAGAACCACCTCATCTCTATGAATCACCAGATAGGGTGAACGACAGGATAACGTTGCCAGTTCTGACACTCTGCACGCAGAGGTAATAGCCACCAAAAAGGTCACCTTCTGGGACAGCATAAGCAGGGGAATCTCCCAAATATTTTCAAAGGGAGGCTTCTGTAGAGCTGAAAGCACCAAATTTTGATCCCAAGGTGGCAACGGAGCCCACACTGGAGGGACCAAATGTCGGACATCCTGAAGAAAGGTACACACCAGGGAGTGTGTGGCCAAAGGTTGTTGGCAGAGGACTGGCAAAGCCGACACCTGGCCCTTGATGGTACTCAAGGCCAACTTCTGTTCAACCCCCCGTTGAAGGAAGGTTAAGATCAGAGCCACTGAGAAGGAGCGAGGAAGAACCCCAAGCGACTCACACCAAGCAATGTATGTTTTCCACGTACGATGGTAGATCTTCCTAGAAGTAGATTTCCTAGCTTTCAACAGTGTAGGAATTACCAATCCAGATAAACCTCTATCCTTCAGCACCTGGTGTTCAACAGCCAAGCCGTCAAAGCCAGCGACTGTAAAGCAGGATGGAAGATCGGTCCTTGGGACAGCAGATCTGCCCTGAGAGGACGCCTCCAAGGAACGTCAGCAAGCAGCCGCACCACATCAGTGTACCAAGCCTGATTTGGCCAGTCCAGAGCCGCTAAAATGACTGGAATCCCATCTGCCTCGATCCTGCGTAGAAGTCTGGGCAGAATCTTGAGTGGAGGGAAGCCATAAATCAGACGATACTGACCTAACATGGCCACCAGCGTGCCTGTGGTGTCTGCCAAAGGATCCCTTGACCGAGCCACAAACCTCTGCACCTTTCAGTTGAGCTGAGATGCCAACAGATCCTCCTCAGGAGTACCCCACCGGAGACACAGCTGATGAAACACCTCAGGATGAAGGGACCATTCCCCTTGGTCCAACACCTGCCGACTGGGTTTATCCGCCTGCCAATTCCCCCCCCCCCGGAATGTGTACGGCAGAGAGGGCTGGAACCAACCGTTCTGCCCACCTTAATGCTGGCTACCTCCAGAGCCGCCAGGACACTTCTTGTGCCCCCTTGGTGATTAACATAAGCCACGGTCGTGGCAATGTCCGATTGAATGCGCACTGGAAATCCTGAAGACGATCCGTCCAATGATCCAGACACAGTCTGATCGCTTGGAGTTCCAAGACATTGATCGGAAATCTGGACTCTTCCACCGTTCAAATCCCCTGAGCAGAATGTTTGCTGAGGATGCCTCCCCAGCCAGACAGGCTGGCATCCATGTCCATGACTCCTGTCCAATACAAGGGGAGGAAGGATTTTCCCAGCCGAAGCGCCGGAGAAGGAAGCCACCATCTTAGGGACTCCCTTGTTCCCCGACTCTGATTGTCCAGAGACTGTGAAGTCTTGTCCCATTTGGTCAGAATCTCCCTTTGCAGGGACCTTGTATGGAACTTTGCAAACGGAACCACCCCGAAGGTAGACACCATCAGGCCCAGCACACACATGCAAGTCCGGAGGATGACCATCTGATGGACAGCAGGAGGCGAATTGCAGCCTGCAATTTCTGGAGTTTGTCCAGAGGAAGGAGCACTCTGGCTGAGGCCGAGTCTAGAGTCAGGCTGATAGTCCAGCTTTGTGGACTGAGCCAGAGCAGACTTCTGAAAATTCAGAATCCAGCTGAACTCCCGCAGAGTTCGTATTGTGATTGCCAGGTTTTCCACCAGAGCAGAGGAAGATTCCGCTCGTAGAAGGAGATCGCCAAAGTAGCCCAGTACCACGATTGCCCCGTTGGAGTAGCAAAGCTAGCACCGGGGCTAACACTTTTGTGAAGACCCGAGTAGCAGAGGCGAGACCAAAGGGTAACACCACAAACCAATAATGCTCCTCTCCCACAGCAAAGCGGAAAAAAAGCTGGTGACTGGCACATATTGGAATGTGAAGGTAGGCATCCTTGATATCGATAGAAGCAAGAAAATCCCCCTGATGCAGGGATGCCACAACGATGTGAATGGATTCCATTCTGAACTTCTGTACCCACACAAAGCAGTTGAGCGCCTTGAAATTCAGGATTGGACGCACTTTGCCTTCCTTCCTGGGGACTGTGAACAGGTTTGAGTAAAAACTCTGAAAACGTTTTGAAGTCAGAAACCGGGACAATCACCCTTTAAGGAACACATCTTGTACCGTTGGAAGGAAAAAACCTTGCCAGGAACAAGAGTGAAACTCAATCTTGTAGCCGGACCGAATGACTTTGTGGACTAACTTGTCTTGCACCAGGAAAGTCCATAGATCCGGAAACCAGTGAAGATGTCCCCCCACCCCCGATACAGGTGAAGGCACACTTTTATGCTGAAGGACCCTTATCCACGGGTCTTGAGAAGCCCGATCTTATCTTGCCAGACCAGGCTCATTTGGATCCTCCTGAAGAGGCCCTGAGGTTTCGAGCCCTTGTCAGTTGACCCTGAGGGACGAAAAAACGTATGAGCCGAGGAGGAAGGCCCACATCTATGACGAGGTTCCTTGCCCTTAGTCTGCGGAACAAGTGTAGCTCCAAACAGGCAATCTTCTTGGAAAGGAAGATCAGTCCAGGCCTTTTTTGAACTCTGATCTACAGACCAGCACTGGAGCCAAAAGACACAGCAAAGGGCCCCTGCTAAAACAGAGAGGTGAGCCATCAGGGGAACCGCATCCAAAGAGGCAGCACAGATAAACTGCAGCCCCTGGACCAGCTGGTCCGCTAGCTCGGCAAAGGCAGGGGGGAGCTGTTCCCCCTCCCGGACACAGCGTAAGAGCTTAGCTCACTCAGTCAGAGTTTGCGACACTAGGGCAATAGTGAATACCGGCCCCATTGCCAAACCATTCAGAGTGTACATATGGCGGACCACAGTCTCCCCCTTCCGGTCAGCCGGAAGCATGGTTGCCTTGTTCTATCTGGAAATCGGAGGGTCCATTACGGGTGGCACAGTCCACTTTTTAAGAAGGGACTCCTCATAGGGGGTAACGCCTAATAAAGCGCTTAGGAACATCAAGGGGGTTGTCCCCACTCTTTTGCGACAATTCTGTCAAAATAGGCGGGGAAAGGAAACACCTTTGCCGCTCTGGATGGCTTCTGAGTGTTAAAGGTTACCTGCGTCTCTGTCGCAGCTTCAGCTGCGTCATCCATCTTTAGGATCTCACGCACAGATACAATCAGTGCATCCACCAGCGCCTTTTCATGCGCGGTCACAGATGTGGAGGAATCATCCTCACTATCAGAGGATTCCAGGCGTGTGGTTGCAGACCCAGCAGGGTGACCCACATCTGCGATGGCCAAATCAGATTCAGGATCTGATGAGACAGATGAGGCAGGGGAAGGGGGAGGAGCTGCTTTTTGCTAGCTCATGGCCCGAAAGCCACCTCCACCCAGGACACAAGGGACTCCAGGACCGCCGTCAGTGCATGGATGGATGATTGGGACCTGGAGGGCCCCGCAGCCTCAGAGAGGGGATCAGGAGGAGAAATATGCTCCAAAGACTCCATGAGACACCAGGGGACCCCAGAAAACGTGTAAAACAATGCTAAGAGACAACCCCCACTGTGCTGGCAGCACCACACGGTCGCCAGGAGCAAGGCACCGATCGATCCTCAGCAGAGAGGGCAAGGACTCCACCAGACCCACCACCCACAGAAACAAGCGCCTGCAGCCGCTAGGATAATGCACTACACATGTGTCGATCAGGAAGTAAAATCATCCAGGAGTCAGCACCAGGGGATGAAGAGGACCTCACTGCCCACAGGGCAAACCACAGCAAAATGGCCACCGGACTACACAAACATGGCCCCCATGTATAGGAATACACAGGCTATAACAAAATAGTGGCCCTGCATGGCAAAACGAGGCATAAAGGGACCCAGGAGGGAGAGCAGGCTGGCCTCAGGGACAGATCCAGGCAGGATGGGGGGGGCCTGGCAGGAGCCCCCACCAGGAACACCCCCCCCCCCCACCGCACATTTGAACATCCGGTCACTGGCAGCGCACCCCCGGCTCCTATCGCTAGTAAGCACCCTACCCCCCCACCCCAGGAACAGTGGCCAGACCACCCAAACAGCCCCAACATATGTGGAGGGGGGAGGGCAGGTGAGGGACTCAGCGGGGAGGGTGCCTGCGGAAAGGAGGGGAACCCAGGGGTCCAACCATCCCAACGAGGGGCCCACATTCACCTCAAAACCCTCTAAGGGGAGAGGGGGGACAACTATTCACCATACCAGGAACCAGGCGGGCACAGAATCCCCTTAATATGGAACGGGGGGGCTGGCCGCAAGGAGGAATGCTGCGACTCTGGTCGTATGCGACCTCGCGAGGCGTTAAGCTCGCAGGCCAGCCGACCTAGCACGAAGCTGAGGCCTGCACTCGCTCACTGGCCAGACTGGAGTGACTACTGGATCTAGATTATCAAGGCAGTCGCCCAGTCCAGCAGTTTCTTGTAGATCTCACAGGAAAAATTCAGGAGAAAAACTGGATCTTTATCTTACCGTAAAATCCTTTTCTCTGATGTTCGTTGACTGACACAGCTCCATATCTTCTTTGACGCTAGGGTTATGCTGCTCTCCATAGGAGTAGGACACTAGATGGAAAAAAAATCGACTACACCCCTAGGGTAGTCCTAGGGCATATAGTCCCACTTCATGCTATAGGACTTCAGTTTTGTAACAAGCAATGTCAGATACCATATCAAGGACCCCCTCGTACCCCCAGCTCAACAGGATCAGCGTGTCTAGGGACTGTGGATTCTTGTCCCATTTGCAGAGGTCTGGTATGGAACTGAGCAAAAGGAACCACCTCGAAGGTGGAGACCATCAAGCTCAGCACTTGCATGCAAGTCCTGAGAGATGACCGCTGGTTGGATAACAGGAGCCGAATCGTATGCGGAAACTTCAGAATTTTTGTCTCCGAAAGAAATACCCGGGCTGAGGCTAATTTCAGAGTCAGGCCCAGGTAGTCCAATTTGTTGGACGGAGTCAGAGCTGATTTCTGAAAATTCAGTGTCAAGCCGAAATTTTGCAAGGTTCACACAGTGATGTCCAAATCCTCTTTCAAGACAGTCAGAGACTGCGCGCAGAAGGAGATCATCCAGGTACCCCAATACCACGATCCCCCTCTGCCTGAGCAAAGTTAACACCGGGGACAAAACTTTTGTGAACACCCGAGGAGCAGAGGCAGGACCAAAGGGTAATGCCACGAATTGATAGTGCTCCTCACCCACGGCAAAGCGAAGAAAACTCTGATGCCCGACATATTTTGGGATATAAAGGTAAGCGTCCTTGACATCGATAGAGGGCAGAAAACCCCTTGATGAAGGAATGCCACTACCAAAAGCGCTGCTATAGCAGAAAGAGGGAGGTTGCCCACACGCAGGGACTCACCACCATCGACTCAGGAGGAACCCAGAGCGCCAAGCTGCCTGCCGTGCGGCGATCAGAGAGGAAGAAGAAATGCAGGCACTAGAGGCCAACCGCAGAATCACCGCTCTTCAGGCTACAAGAAAATGGCTACAGCATTGATTTCAATGGGAAACTACCAAACATGGACAGCAAAATGGCAGTGCCATGCGGCTCCCGCAGGACCCCCACAGGATCTTCAGGTACATGTAACCAGACAAGGGGAGCCCTCCCTGGCAGGGACCCCCACCAGGACAGATTTCCCAGACAAACGCTAACTGAGCAGCCGGCGGCGCACCCCCTCCCCCCTCATCATCACTTAACCCCCAATATGTAAATAGTCTGGCCACCCCAGGGGGTGGGGGGGGCGTTGAAGGCATTTGTGCAGGGGGACCCCACTAGTGAAGGGGGCCCCATTTGGGAAGGAAGGACACAAGGGGGGCCTACTAACTGGCGGGGGGCTCTGTGCCACCCCGAGAATTTACCAGAGGAGAGGGGTGCACTACTCCGGGCAGACCACCGCACTATCTTGGAATGGGGGGTGCTGCGGGCCAGAGGTATGCTGCAACTCAGGTCGTGACCAGGGCTATGCGTCCTCATGAGACGTTTAACTCGCCAGCCAGCCCCTGTCCAGTGGGACTATGTCTTGCTGGCCGGACTGGGAAGACCGTCAGGATCTAGAATGTCCAGTGCTTCGCCCAGTCCAGCAGTTGATTGTAGTTCTCACTGGAACAGACTTGATTGCAGGTTCAGAAAATAATAAAAGATAAAAATTCATTTTAAAGAGGAAAAAATGCCAGGACCAGAAATCCCAGGAAGGAACTAGGTCCATACTCCTGACTAGGCAGAAAAAAAACCGAAGTCCTATAGCAGGAAGTGGCAGTATACCCCCCAAGACTGCCCTGGGGGGGGGGGGGGGGGTAGTCAATTTTTTTTCCGCCTGGTGTCCTACTCCTATGGAGAGCAGCATAACCCAAGTGTCAAAGAATGAAAGAGAAAACATTTTCTAAAAAGAAAAAAAGGTTGCCAGGATTAAATATCCCAGCAAGGAACTAAGTCATTACTCCTAAATAGGCAGAAAAAAAAACTGAGTGGCTTTAGCAGAGAGAGGGAGTATACCCCCTGGGACTGCCCATGGGTGAAGCCAGAATTATTTTCTGCCTAGTGTCCTACTCCTGTAGGGGGCAGTATAACCCAATGGTTATGAATACAAGGAGCTGTGTCCATCAATAAACAAAAGAGAAAATCTATATTAACCTAGGTGCATACAGCATCGATCCCCTGCCACCTCTACACTGAGAACTGAGCAATCAAAGGCAGCTGGTCACTCAGCTCTCAGTCTTTGGTGAGCAGAGAGCCAGTGAGAGACTGTCAGTCAAAGCCACTCTGATTGGCCAGCATTTACTGAGACACTGGTCTGCAGAGGGGGTGGTGGCAGCTGGCACAGGCTATCAGCGGCACACAGAGTAGCTGAGCCAGCTAGCGGTCAGGCATCTGGGTGCATCCCAACATTAGAGTTAGTTGGGATCCCTCCAGAGTGTGGACCAGTTGAGGGATGTCAACTTACAGTCTGCTTTACTACTTCATCTGAATCCAATGTAAGATAGGAAATGTATTACTGGCTGGATCACCAGGTGAAGTAAAGAAAGCTTAACCAGTTGCCGACCGCCCGCCCGCCGCATATATATATTGCGGCAGGCAGGCTCGGCTGTGCGAATCGCCGTTCCTTTTAGGGTAGTCGCGGGGGGCGCGCTCCTCTGCCATCCCACCCCCACGATCTTCTGATTCTGATCAGTCATCAGGTCCAGGCCAATGATTTTTGACATGGACCGGTTGATCGGTTCGGACAAATAGCAGAACCTCCTGTGCCTGTGTTTACATCTGATGTCATCTCCTCTCCTGGAGTCCTTTTCGGTTCCAGCGTGAGAGGAGATAACTTCTACTATGAGCAGAGCCGGTACAAGGGGGGGCAGAAGGGACGGATGCCCTGGGCGATACCATTTTGTGGAGAGAGGGGGGCGCAGTTAAGTGTACTGAAAGCGGCTGGACAACTGTCACACACTGACTATGTGTGCGATTGCTCCAGCCGCTAATAGCTGCCTGCACCTTATACAACGATGTGCCGAGTGTGCTCCTGCACATGCACGGAACAAGCCTAGCTTTTCATTTGCCTTCCTTCCCTGTCAGTGGAGTCTAAAACTCCCCCTGACAGGCGCTCCGTAATCCCGGCCCGGCGTTACGTCACTTACTGAGAGGCTGGCAGGAGGCATGATGGGAGGAGGAGCATAGAGTGCTGTAACCTAGAGGAGCTGAGGAGGAGGGACTAAGAAGTACTGCAGCATCTATCAAGTAAGCTGATAATTATTTTAAATTAATAAATCAACTATTTAGATTGGGGGGGGGCTGGCGGGGGGAGGGGGGTCTGGCTGTGGGGAGGAAATATGCAGCATGGGACTTTGTTTTTATCACTGGTGTTAATTTGTAAATGCAGCATGAGTGGATTGATATATTGCTGCTGGTCACTGATACATTAGTGACCAGTGGCAGTTAATTAACCCCTTTGTGCTGCATTAGAGGCACCAATGTCAGTGTTAATTACTACTGACATTGGTGCCACTAATGCAGCACAAAGGGGTTAATTAACTGCCACTGGTCACTAATGTATCAGTGACCAGCAGCAATATATCAATCCACTCATGCTGCATTTACAAATTGAGTCAAACACCAGTGATAAACACAAAGTCCCAATGTGCTAATAAAGGTTCTTTGGTAATATCCGAACCATCTGCCACCTTCAGTTGAGTGATCCTGTGACAGCCACCTCCACCATAGATAAAGTGCTTGCTTACCAGATTGCACAGACTTTGAGAAGCGCGGTGACATCAGCACATCACTCCGTCAACTGACGTCACCGCGCTTCTCAAATCCCGGAAGGACAGGTAGCTGCGATTAGTCAGCCGGCTTGTTTTGATCCCAATGCGATTAAATGTTCTTCTTGCTGTAAGTGTATACCTTGAATAAAGTTTTTAAATATTTTACACTATACACTATTTTTACACTATGGCGGGCGAGCCTTTTGTATTTTAGGGACCATCTGTGATATTGTTTCCTGGACGGTGGGTCTATTTGCCATAAGAGGTTCCTGGGACAGTTAACCACTTCCATACTGGACCTATTTTGGCATTCCTCTCCTACATGTAAAAATCATCATTTTTTTGCTAGCAAACTACTCAAAAGACCCAAACATTATATATGTTTTTTTAGTAGAGACCCTAGAGAATAAAATGGCGGTCATTGCAACTTTTTTATATCACATGATATTTACAGCAATTTTTGCCTTTTTAAAAAAAAAAAAAATGGTTTCATGAATAAAAAAATAAAATAAAACACAACACACTAGCGTAATTTTTTTGTATATGTCATAGATGATGTTACACCAAGTAAATTGATACCAAACATGTCACATTTTAAAATTGCGCACATTCATGGAATGGCGCCAAACTTCGGTACTTAAAAATCTCCATAGGTGAAGCTTTACATTTTTTTTACAGGTTACCAGTTTAGGGTTACAGAGAAGGTCTTGAATTGTTGCTCTTGCCCTAACATTTGCGCTGATACCTCACATGTGTGGTTTGAACGCCGTTTACATATGTGGGCGCAATGAACGTTTGCATTCCCTTCTGCGTGCGAGCATGCGGGGACGGGGTAATTTAAAACATTTTTTTTTTTATTGTTTATTTTATTTTTAGCTTTTTAAACTTTCCTTTTACATTTTGTTTTGATCACTTTTATTCTTACTACAAGGAATGTAAACATCCCTTGTAATAGAAATAGGGATGACAGGTCCTCTTTATGGAGAGATCCCTTGTAATAGGAATAGTGCATGACAGGTCCTCTTTACAGAGAGATCTGAGGTCTATAGGTCCCTACATCTCTCCTCTATGCTAGAAAGACTGAGATAGAAAAAAACAAAAACAATCTCAGCCTTTCTAGCCAAGATCATGGCAGTATTTACAACTGCCAGGCCGGATGTGACGACATAATGTCATGCCTGGGCCTCCGAGAGTCATAGAGACTGCCGGGGACCATCTGGTCCTCAGAATTCTGCCATCTTCGCCCTGGGCACCAAATGATGTTGTCCCAGCACTGACTGTGAGTACACAATCAGCACACCGACACCAGTGCACATAGGCACACTTAACCCCCTGATAACCTAATTAACCCTTTCACTCCCTGTCACAGTGCACGCTATACAGTTTACAGATAAAACAAATGAAAAGGATTAAGAGAGGTGCATGGAAGCCAGCCAGCCCCCAGTCTGATGTACTCACCCTAAAGTCTGCCACCAACCATGTAGACCTGTCTCGATATAAATAAAGAACAGGGGTTTAGTTGACACGCATTTGCAAATGCATGTGTAAGCTGCAGAGCCACTACACGACACCCTGTTTTCAGAGGCGTAACTAGAACCTTCAGGGCCCTGATGCAAGAAACCATGAAGGGCCCCCCAGACCCCTGGCCGGGGCCCTTACCTTCAAGCCCAGGGCTCTTCCCACTAATCCTGGGGCTCTTTACACTCTTTGCATGGCCTTTTATTACGGTCCCGCAGCAGGTTCTGCAGTGGGCCCCCTTCCTGCAATCTTGTGGGCCCCCTTCCTGCAATCTTGGGGTCTCCCCACAGTGGTGCAATGCCAGGGTCCGGTCGCAAGTGTGACCTTTGCGATCCTGGAAGTTCACCCACTGGTTTGCTACCGGGCCCCCTGGAGCATGGGGCCCGGTAGCGATTGCAACCCCTGCAACCCCTGTAGTTACGCCCCTGCCTGTTTTATCTGCAGCGTTTGCAAATGCGTGCCAACTAAACCCCTGTTCTTTATTTCGTATTTTCCGATACAGGGATGGAGACGCTGGGCATACCTGCCGGTGTCTCACCTAAAGTCCCACATAGCCCACATTGTCTATACAGTTTACAGATAAAATTTACTGAGCACTGTATTAGGGTCACTTGTGACTTCCGTTAGTGTTAGAGGCAGTTAGTGGTAGTCCCAAATAGGTTTAGAGTCCCCACCATATATCCCCATATATCCCCAAATAAAGATTTAACCTTTAACCCCTGATCACCCCCCATTAACCCTTTCACAGTGTACACTAATTACAGTATACAATTTACTGATCACTATATTAGTGTCACTTGTGACCTCAGTTAGTGGCAATTAGTGGTAGTCCCAGATAGGTTTAAGGTCCACGCCATATATCCCCTAATAAAGATTTAACCCCCTGATCACCCCCAGTTAACCCCTTCTATTCTAGTGTACAGATCTTTTTCTGATCACTGTGTTAGTGTCACAGGTGACATCGGTTAGTTACCGTCAATTTAGGACATCGTCAGATTGCCCGCCACATATTTAGTAATACATTTAACCCTTTGATTGCCAGTGACACACACACACACACACACACACTAAACACCTCCATTACCAGTATAGTGTCTGTATGGATCAATATCTTTGATCTGATCAGAACTATACTAACATCCCCAATAGTTTAGTGTTCCTAAAATGCAGCGTTAGCAGGATCAGCCTCAACACCTGCCAGCACCTGTGATTAGCCCCTCCCCCCACCCCCAAGAAGTGCAGAATCAGCAGATTACAGTCACTTCCAATACATAGCATACTAAACCGCAGCATTAGCAGAGTCAAGCCTGATCTCTGCTAGTACTAGCAGTTCCATTTTTTGGCAGCGGGTAAAACAGTCCTTGACAACCAGGTGCTTTTTTCCCTGCGAGTCACACTAGGTACCTATAAATTTATTGGCCAAAATGTCCAAACAGAGGTACACTAGTGAAGAGGCCTACGCGATGCTGAGCATGACAGATGAGAGCGATGGGGAAGCCTCACTGTCAGAATCAGGCTCAGTATTCGAACCTGTAGACAACAGCGGCACCCTGACAGATAGCTCTGACGACAGAGTAGTGGTCCCTGCTAAGTTCAGGCGTTAGCGACACGGTTCTGTTGCTGAGGGGGGTTCTCATATGAAGTAGAGTGTCGGTATTAGTGCCACTCAACATTCTGGTGAACTGGCAAGCACTAGCAGCCTAGTACATCCCAGCACTGCAGTAACACTTGATGACGTGGTGAGTCCCATAAATGCAGTTCAAGCTGGTGCGGTGGCTAGCACAAGTAGTGTCCCGCAGCCACCAACAATTCAAAGAGCGGCCCGTAGAGCCCACTGTGTCCTTCCTGATGCACTTGCATTGAAAGTCCTGATTGGGAGCCCACCACTTCTGCAGCGCCCGTACTTTCCCCATTCACTGGCTAAATTGGATTTCAGGTGGAAACAGCAAATTTTACTTCCCTTGATTTTTAGGAGTCATTTTCATGGAAGAGCTTTACAGGTTTGTTGTGGAGCAAAGCAATTTATATGCCAATCAAGTCTTTGCCGCAAATCCAAATTTGACCCTTGCCAGAGAATTTGCAAGGAAACGTATCACGGTTTCCGACTTCAAAATTTTTCTGGGCCTATCCCTCCTCATGGGCATTACTAAAAGGAGTGAGTTCCAGTCATATTGGTCCACAGACCCAATTCACCATATGCCCATGACTAGATATGAGCAAATCTTGCGGTTCATGCACAGGGACAATGAACTCTGTCGTCCTCGGGATGACCCTGGATATAACAAAGATGATGTTGTGTCTGTAGGAAACACAGATTTAGGCGGATACACGCTATTTCTGTCCCTCCTGGCCAACTGAGTCTCTGCATCAGGAACTGTTTCCATCTCTCCCACACACTAGTAGAGTATTAGTATAGGGTACCGCACATCTCAGTCTAGGGCACGCTTTTCACACAGGGTCTTGAAAGATGTTGCCTATCACCTTTTAATAGACCCGAGCCTGGAACAGTTGTTTTACAGTTATAAAAAAAAAAAGTTAAAAAAATAAAAAAAGCCAAAAACAGTTGTCATTTTCTGGAGTTTTCTGTTCTTACTCTACTTTACTACTCTTACTGTACATAAACTGGTATACTTTGTTTTATTGTTAACCATTGTTTGCTTTGCAGGCCCATCAGCTGCCGCACTGATTTTTTTTTACTCTGACAGCAACAGCGTTTGCTCTCACCATATACCCAATCAATGATTGTAGCGCTGTAGGAGGTGATTTCACCACCACAGTTAAAAAGAGCATATATGGCGAAGCATAGGGGATGTAGTGGACAGAGGGCAGATCTCCCCTATGCGTCCCCATTTTTTTTTTTTTAAACACTTTTCTTGACCGATTATTTTTTTTATCAACGTCGATCAGTGCGAATGGAGGAATCTATGTTTTTTTTTTCCCCTTCAGGCCATGGGCTGAATAAAAAAAAAAAAAAAAAAAAAAAAACATACATGCCCCCATCTTTAGAAGTAGGTGGATGCTGGGAGCAGAGGTGGGGGACTTGAGTCACATGACTTGACTTAAGTCACCAGTTTGAGGACTTGAGACTTGCTTGACTAAAATTAATAAAGGACTTGACTTGGTATTCATGACTTGAGACTTGACTTTGACTTGAGACATATGACTCAAAATGACTTTACTTTAAGTTATTAAATATTTGCATTTTCTTAAGATTTGTTAAAGCCAAATGAATGTGCATGTTATGTTTCTGACACCAGTCACTTACAACACCTCAGTGTGTTATGATTTTTAGGACACTGGCTGTTTAACAATAGAAATACTTAACATGTTTTTAGTGACTGGTGTTGAAACATGACCGGACGAAGGATTGAGCTGTTTGAATGCCCAAAGTGTTTAATATGCCAAGAAAAAAGCACTAAGCAGTTTTGTTAATGTTGAAATTAAAACGCAATCTTTCTTGACCACTGACTTTTAACTGATTTAAAAATTGGGATTCGGATTTGGTGGTTACCCTGGAATTTGCCAACATCCCTGTATTGAGATTAAAAGAATAAAGATCCCCTAGGGGTGGGACGTTAAGTGGCAAGAACCAGAGCTTGAGTAAATGAATCAAAGTTTATTTATACAATAGATATAATAGAATTCCAATAACATATACGTCAATATACAAAAATTTGCAAAATGGTTAAAAACAAGTGGCCAAGTGATACGTCGCAGATAAAAATGGCTGAGATGTCTTGAGAGGGACCAGACGCATTTCGGTTGGTAACCTTTCTCAGTGGTCCAACAGGGAGGGATCTCAGACTAGAGATGTGGAGAATAATGTAATCAGTAGAGAAAAATAAGGTAAGATAACAATAATAATAACAATCGTCATTTACATCCATATCAATATACAAAATGTCTGTTACACCCACAAAAGGGTTGCTTTGTTTCAGATATTAGATTTATATGTGGATATGTACGTACCTTATAAGGACATCTTAGGTGTGACGAAAGAAAAGAAAAATGGCCACAAGAAATTTTGTTAAAAAACGAGACCAGGAGAGGACCTGTGGCTCGTAATATTGAAAAGACTGCCAACCATCCACACTTCCGGGTCTATATCTTGCTTTAAGGGGACTTCTCTTGTGCCTTATTATTAGGAAGTTTGGTTGAAAGACACGGTAGGAATGAATGTGGTAGTGAGAAAAAAAAAATAGGGGGGGGGGGGGCCGCACCTAACCCACAGGACTCCCACGAGGATCCCAGAGGATCAGCCCACAATGAAAGGCGTCTAGGATGAAAAAATATATATTAATAAACTGTGGTATATATGATAAAAATCTTATGATGATCTTATGATGTAAAGAGGTAAGTAGTCAGGGATATATACGTACAATAAAGTAAATTTCCATCGATAAATCCCTGAGTGGGAGTATAGTATTCAAATCTGGAAATGTAGAATCCCGCTAAGGGAATATCCTGAATGTAGGGAAGAAGGAATAATAAAAGAATGGTAAGAGCCCTATATTGTATGAATGGGGTGTACTTACAAGGTAAGGTTGGGAAATCAGAGACGGTTGGCACTGTCACCAATATGAGATAGTTAGAGGAACAGGGAATAGATTGCAAAGGATAAAAAGAGGGGATTAAGGAAATGGTATCTTGTCTCCCCTATCATCTCTCTCCACACAAGTTCTGGGAGAGAGGGGGGTCTCAACAAGGTGGTGGGAAAGAGAGAGGGGAAAAAAATTGGGGGGAAGAAGACAAAAGTTAAACCCTTCACAGTTGGGTCGTGGTAACCATAGTTAATGATTCAAAAGATATTCCAATTTTGTTTAGTAAGTGGTTAAATGGGTAAGGGGCAATCAGAGTGACCATAGCAATCAATCGTTATATTATCCAACCTCAAAGAAAAAAAGGGGGGGGGAGAGAGAAGAGTATCACCCTGCTACCAGAAAGATATACCACAAATGTGCTGTGTATCTACACCACCAAGATTGGAGAAGAAAAAAGAATAGTGTAAAGTTCAGTATATTACCAGCAAAGTATATCGGAACAGTGACTTCCAACCCTGCCTGAAAATTCTTACCTTGTATCCCCGTAGGAGATGTGTAATGGCGGCACACATTCTGAAAGAGTGTGTCCGCCTTTTAAGAGACACTGGCGCATGCGCAGTACGCCGTGAGCGGCGACCGCCCATCGTCAACGTAAGGGCCAATAGGGATCCCCCGTGTCCGGAATGCACGGCGCCGCCCACACCGAACGTGTTGGCCGCGGCGTGCGTTCCGGGCACGCCAGCGCACGTCATGTGACCGCCGAGCGTCGTCAATGACGGCGCAAGCCGGTCAATGGAAGGGGCGTGGATACGCCCCTTTGTGCGCTGTGGGGACTCCATGGGGAGGGGCAGCCCAACGGTCTCGCTGGAGAAGATTTTCTCGTAAGAGGAACAGACATAATGTTTACATAAACAGACATAGTGTTTACATAGATTCGACCATGTTATTCACATTGGCATTGTAGAAACAGAAAACAGTAAAGATGATGGTAATGATGATAATCTCCATCCAGAGAAGATACATATAAATTGTGAGACATCTGAGATTATAGTGATGGATTAATGAAATTGGTAATAGAAATAAGGAGAAGGGGAAAAGGAAGGAGAAGAAGGGCTCCTGGAAGACAATGATTTCAATCTATGGTTCCCAACTTCCTGAGGAAAAACCTTCATGGAAGGGCTTGAAACTGATATTGTCGTTTAACCCTGGGGGAATAGTAGCCCTCAGTGTGTGAATCCACCTGGATTCACGTTGTAATAGGGTTTTGTCCCAATCTCCTCCTCTGCTGCTGGGGTGCACTCGATCTAAAATAATAAAGAGAACTTTTGGAAAAATACCTTTATGCAGTCCTAGTACATGTCTCCCTAGTGGGGGATCAGGATTGCATAGGCGCATGCATGAAATATGCCTCTGTGCGTGTTTGTGGAATTCGTTTTTCGTCTTTCCCACATAGAAGTACCCACAGCTGCAGAGGAGGAGATAGACTACCCCTGCAGTCTTGCAATTTGCAAAATGTAGTGGCCTGTATGGAGAGCCATTAGGTAATCTGATATTGCTCTTTGTGTGCATGTGTTGGCAGATATTACAACCACCACATTTAAAAGTCCCTACCCGTTTACAGGGGTCACATCTAAATTCTCCAGTAAATTCACTCTTAACTAGTTTGTCTTTTAAAGAATTAGTTTTGCGATACGTTATAGCTGGTCTCTCTGTTAAGAATGGACTTAAATTGGGGTCACAGGTGAGTAGGTGCCAGTACTTGCTCACAATTTTATGGACTCGATCATGTTGTTTTGTGTACTTGGTTATAATACGTGGTTGATGTTGAATGTTGTCTGTCTGAGATACAGAAGAGGTTGATTTTTTGTTTTTGCTTTTAAAGAGCAAATCCTGTCTTTTGTGTGATTGGGCTCTCCGATAGGCCTTTTTTAAGCAGGTTTGTGAGTATCCTCTTAGGGTTAACCTAGCTCTTAGTTTGTCAGCTTCTATTTTAAACATATGTTCCTCCGAGCAGTTCCTGCGAAGACGCAGGTGCTGTCCGTAGGGGATAGAGCGTACCAAAGGAGTCGGGTGTGAGCTGGTGGCATACAGTATAGTGTTAGCTGCCGTTGGTTTTCTAAAGAGAGATGTTTTAATTTTCCCCTCATGGTCCTTCATAATCGTAATGTCAAGAAAATCAATGGAGTGAGGACTGGAATTTAAGGTGAAAGATAGATTATATTGGTTCTTGTTCATACAATTGACACATTTAGCAAGTTGGTCATTGGTACCTGTCCAAATAATTAATATATCATCGATATATCTGTACCATGCCAGTATGTGCATCACATGAGTCTCCTCTAGTAGGAAATAACGTTCCCATTCCCCCAGGTACAGGTTGGCGTACGATGGGGCACAACATGTCCCCATCGCCACGCCCTGTACCTGTAGGAAATGGGAACCATCGAATGAGAAAACATTACGTGATAAGATATATTCCAAGGATTTTAGAATAAAGTCACGTGTTGAAGGAGGGTCCAGATTGGATTGAGTGAGGACCTGTTCAATCGTCCGGATGCCCTGCTGGTGGGGGATGGAGCTGTAAAGCGCTTCAACATCGATGGCCACCAGCAGGGCATCTGGAGGAATCGACAGGTCCTCCAACAGTTGTAATAAGTGTATCGTATCTTTTACATATGATGGAAGGGTTTGTACAAAAGGATGTAAGTTTACTATTCACAAATCTGCTTAAATTTTCTGCGATACTTCCTCTGCCAGAGACGATCGGTCTCCCAGGTGGGTCAATTTTGTTCTTGTGTATTTTAGGAAGACTATAAAAAGTTGGGATGTTGGGGTATTTTACACGAAGATAATCCCAGGTGGTTTTGTCTATACAACCTGAGAGAAAGGCGCCGTCTACTAGTTCATAGAATTCAGTGAAGAATTTATCGATGGTAGTTCTAGAGATTTTTTTATACCATCTTGGGTTGTCTAAAATATTCCAGCACATTCTGGCATAGTGTTCATTGTTCATAACCACAATGTTGCCCCCCTTATCGGAGGGCTTTATGGTCAATTGGGTTTGATCAATGAGGGTGGTCAATGCTAGGCTTTCCTGTTTGTTTAAATTAGGAATCTTTTTATGCTTCGATAATTTAATTTTTTCCACCTCACTTGATACCAGCATCACGAAAGCTGCTAAATTGGTGTTAGAATTGAGTGCTGGGAATTTATCAGACTTTTTTTGGAAACGAGAGGAAGAATTTGACTGGGATTGGTTACCCAGAAGGGCATCTAGGTCAATTCGGTCAATTAGATCTAAACCGTCTTGCTCTTCAAGTAGGAAAATCAGAGTGTCTAAAGCTGCATTCTCAAGTTTTTTTGATTTAGGTTGTAACAGTTTGGGATTATGTTTTTGCGCATGTTGGCTTTGTAATAATATTTTCCGAGCAAACAGATTAGATCCTTTTTGAACTCGAATTTGTCAATATCTGTTGCTGGACAAAAGGTTAGACCCTTCCGTAGTAGTGAGGTTTGAGCTATAGAAAGTGGGTAATTAGAGAGATTGACGATATCACTATTGTCATCTACTGTTGACTGTAGTGCAATAGGTGTGGGTGTGTTTCATGAGGGTTCCTCATTTGGCACACCATCTGCCGCCATTGCATGAGTGGTGTCAGAGATTACCATATGTTTAATTTCAAGGGTATTTTTAACTGGTAGGTTGACGTTTGTCATTCGTCGTGTATTAATATATTTTTTCATCCTAGACGCCTTTCATTGTGGGCTGATCCTCTGAGATCCTCGTGGGAGTCCTGTGGGTTAGGTGCGGCCCCTTTTTTCTCACTACCAAATTCATTCCTACCGTGTCTCTCAACCAAACTTCCTAATAAGGCACAGAAGAAGTCCCCTTAAAGCAAGATATAGACCTGGAAGTGTGGATGTTTGGCAGTCTTTTTCGATATTACGAGCCACAGGTCCTCTCCTGGTCTCGTTTTTTAACAAAATTTCTTGTGGCCATTTTTCTTTTCTTTCGTCACACCTAAGATGTCCTTATAAGGTACGTACATATCCACATATAAATCTAATATCTGAAACAAAGCAACCCTTTTGTGGGTGTAACAGACATTTTGTATATTGATCACTTGGCCACTTGTTTTTAACCATTTTGCAAATTTTTGTATATTGACGTATATGTTATTGGAATTCTATTATATCTATTGTATAAATAGGCAAAAAATTTAGTAGTGCATTTGCACATCTTCCCCAGCAAGGAGTGTTATCTCCAAGGGTTAGAAAGGCTGGATTCATCTATTTTTCATGGATAGTGTAGGACCCACTGATAATGGGGTACTTTGACGCAGTAGTGGGCTTGAGCACGATATGGCCATATGGTGGGACCAAACCCCCATTTTTATTTATGGACTCTCTTCAGATTTGGTAGTAATTTCTTTTGCATTTGCGCGCTATTCTTTTTTAATATACATGTCTTTTGGTTCATAGCTGCAGCAGCTTTGGAAATACATGGGTATGCTCACCTAAATTTTTTGCCTGTTTATTATGTATTCGGTCTGACCAGACTATCGAGGTTGAGTAGCCCTCCCCACCCCCCACACACACCTGTACTCAATCAGTGTCCACCATCAAGTGGATATAGGAGGAGTCCCCTGTAGTGCATTTGCACATCTTCCCCAGCAAGGAGTGTTATCTCCAAGGGTTAGAAAGGCTGGATTCATCTATTTTTCATGGATAGTGTAGGACCCACTGATAATGGCAGACATCCCAAGTCTCCCGCAACTTGCGGGAGTCTCCCGCCTTTTGCCAGTGGCTCACGGACACCCGCAAGTGCCGTGCAATCTCCCGGCTGCCGCGGGAGACTTAGGATGTCTTCACCTCTCACAAGTACACACAGAGCTCCCAGTGTAGACACAAGCCTGCCGCCCATCCTCCCCTCTCTAGTAAACACACACATACTGCGGTGAGCACTCTGAAGTAATCTCTGGACAGATACCGAAGCAAAATCACATTCAGCTTCCCCACGCCGAGCCGACTACCTGACAGCGTGGAACGCACAAACTCACACATGCGTTCCATGCGGACTTCAAGACCCGAGGAGTCCTTGCAGGGCGATAGTTAACATGACGTTAGTGCTAGTGTTAACCTTTACCTGAAACGTCCTAACGTACCATGACTGCCGTTGGTGATGTGAATAATATTATCTGGAAATATGGCGTGGTTGATTGAGGGCTATCTCTTAGGGAAGGGTGAATGTGCTTTGCTGTTGGTATATGGTGCTGCCGAGTCCCTGACTGCCTAGGAGAAAACTGAAAAGTTTGAAGTGGGCGGGAACAGAGAGGAGAGCCAGAGAATTGCACAGAACCAGGTATATGGAGGTCTGGGATTATTTCTCTTATTACACACTGATTATGGGGCAAGTATTAGTGCAATGGAGGGTCTAATGTGCTAGGCCTTGCTGGGACTTGTAGTACAGCCCACACAGATGTCTGTAATATGACAGTCATTGCAGACTGGGGCTCATTACTGGGCTGGTGGAGACATTTCTACAAGGGCTGATCACTGGCTAAGCTGTGCTCTGCGTGTTATTAATATTATCTTTAATTTTAATATCTCTCAGAAGAAGTAAACCTTGGTATACTGATTCCATTTAATTTGAGCATCCTATAGTTGTGTTAAATTGGTGGGGGGGGGGGGTGGCGCGGGAAGGGCGCGGCGGCGCGGAGTGCCACCTCCCTGAAATGAGTTTGTGCAGGTTGGGATGTCTGTAATGGGGTACTTTGACGCAGTAGTGGGCTTGAGCACGATATGGCCATATGGTGGGACCAAACCCCCATTTTTATTTATGGACTCTCTTCAGATTTGGTAGTAATTTCTTTTGCATTTGCGCGCTATTCTTTTTTAATATACATGTCTTTTGGTTCATAGCTGCAGCAGCTTTGGAAATACATGGGTATGCTCCCCTAAATTTTTTGCCTGTTTATTATGTATTCGGTCTGACCAGACTATCGAGGTTGAGCAGCCCTCCCCACCCCCCACACACACCTGTACTCAATCAGTGTCCACCATCAAGTGGATATAGGAGGAGTCCCCTGTAGTGCATTTGCACATCTTCCCCAGCAAGGAGTGTTATCTCCAAGGGTTAGAAAGGCTGGATTCATCTATTTTTCATGGATAGTGTAGGACCCACTGATAATGGGGTACTTTGACACAGTAGTGGGCTTGAGCACGATATGGCCATATGGTGGGACCAAACCCCCATTTTTATTTATGGACTCTCTTCAGATTTGGTAGTAATTTCTTTTGCATTTGCGCGCTATTCTTTTTTAATATACATGTCTTTTGGTTCATAGCTGCAGCAGCTTTGGAAATACATGGGTATGCTCCCCTAAATTTTTTGCCTGTTTATTATGTATTCGGTCTGACCAGACTATCGAGGTTGAGCAGCCCTCCCCACCCCCCACACACACCTGTACTCAATCAGTGTCCACCATCAAGTGGATATAGGAGGAGTCCCCTGTAGTGCATTTGCACATCTTCCCCAGCAAGGAGTGTTATCTCCAAGGGTTAGAAAGGCTGGATTCATCTATTTTTCATGGATAGTGTAGGACCCACTGATAATGGGGTACTTTGACGCAGTAGTGGGCTTGAGCACGATATGGCCATATGGTGGGACCAAACCCCCATTTTTATTTATGGACTCTCTTCAGATTTGGTAGTAATTTCTTTTGCATTTGCGCGCTATTCTTTTTTAATATACATGTCTTTTGGTTCATAGCTGCAGCAGCTTTGGAAATACATGGGTATGCTCCCCTAAACTTTTTGCCTGTTTATTATGTATTCGGTCTGACCAGACTATCGAGGTTGAGCAGCCCTCCCCACCCCCCACACACACCTGTACTCAATCAGTGTCCACCATCAAGTGGATATAGGAGGAGTCCCCTGTAGTGCATTTGCACATCTTCCCCAGCAAAGAGTGTTATCTCCAAGGGTTAGAAAGGCTGGATTCATCTATTTTTCATGGATAGTGTAGGACCCACTGATAATGGGGTACTTTGACGCAGTAGTGGGCTTGAGCACGATATGGCCATATGGTGGGACCAAACCCCCATTTTTATTTATGGACTCTCTTCAGATTTGGTAGTAATTTCTTTTGCATTTGCGCGCTATTCTTTTTTAATATACATGTCTTTTGGTTCATAGCTGCAGCAGCTTTGGAAATACATGGGTATGCTCCCCTAAATTTTTTGCCTGTTTATTATGTATTCGGTCTGACCAGACTATCGAGGTTGAGCAGCCCTCCCCACCCCCCACACACACCTGTACTCAATCAGTGTCCACCATCAAGTGGATATAGGAGGAGTCCACTGTAGTGCATTTGCACATCTTCCCCAGCAAGGAGTGTTATCTCCAAGGGTTAGAAAGGCTGGATTCATCTATTTTTCATGGATAGTGTAGGACCCACTGATAATGGGGTACTTTGACGCAGTAGTGGGCTTGAGCACGATATGGCCATATGGTGGGACCAAACCCCCATTTTTATTTATGGACTCTCTTCAGATTTGGTAGTAATTTCTTTTGCATTTGCGCGCTATTCTTTTTTAATATACATGTCTTTTGGTTCATAGCTGCAGCAGCTTTGGAAATACATGGGTATGCTCCCCTAAACTTTTTGCCTGTTTATTATGTATTCGGTCTGACCAGACTATCGAGGTTGAGCAGCCCTCCCCACCCCCCACACACACCTGTACTCAATCAGTGTCCACCATCAAGTGGATATAGGAGGAGTCCCCTGTAGTGCATTTGCACATCTTCCCCAGCAAAGAGTGTTATCTCCAAGGGTTAGAAAGGCTGGATTCATCTATTTTTCATGGATAGTGTAGGACCCACTGATAATGGGGTACTTTGACGCAGTAGTGGGCTTGAGCACGATATGGCCATATGGTGGGACCAAACCCCCATTTTTATTTATGGACTCTCTTCAGATTTGGTAGTAATTTCTTTTGCATTTGCGCGCTATTCTTTTTTAATATACATGTCTTTTGGTTCATAGCTGCAGCAGCTTTGGAAATACATGGGTATGCTCCCCTAAATTTTTTGCCTGTTTATTATGTATTCGGTCTGACCAGACTATCGAGGTTGAGCAGCCCTCCCCACCCCCCACACACACCTGTACTCAATCAGTGTCCACCATCAAGTGGATATAGGAGGAGTCCACTGTAGTGCATTTGCACATCTTCCCCAGCAAGGAGTGTTATCTCCAAGGGTTAGAAAGGCTGGATTCATCTATTTTTCATGGATAGTGTAGGACCCACTGATAATGGGGTACTTTGACGCAGTAGTGGGCTTGAGCACGATATGGCCATATGGTGGGACCAAACCCCCATTTTTATTTATGGACTCTCTTCAGATTTGGTAGTAATTTCTTTTGCATTTGCGCGCTATTCTTTTTTAATATACATGTCTTTTGGTTCATAGCTGCAGCAGCTTTGGAAATACATGGGTATGCTCCCCTAAATTTTTTGCCTGTTTATTATGTATTCGGTCTGACCAGACTATCGAGGTTGAGCAGCCCTCCCCACCCACCTGTACTCAATCAGTGTCCACCATCAAGTGGATATAGGAGGAGTCCCCTGTAGTGCATTTGCACATCTTCCCCAGCAAGGAGTGTTATCTCCAAGGGTTAGAAAGGCTGGATTCATCTATTTTTCATGGATAGTGTAGGACCCACTGATAATGGGGTACTTTGACGCAGTAGTGGGCTTGAGCACGATATGGCCATATGGTGGGACCAAACCCCCATTTTTATTTATGGACTCTCTTCAGATTTGGTAGTAATTTCTTTTGCATTTGCGCGCTATTCTTTTTTAATATACATGTCTTTTGGTTCATAGCTGCAGCAGCTTTGGAAATACATGGGTATGCTCCCCTAAATGTTTTGCCTGTTTATTATGTATTCGGTCTGACCAGACTATCGAGGTTGAGCAGCCCTCCCCACCCCCCACACACACCTGTACTCAATCAGTGTCCACCATCAAGTGGATATAGGAGGAGTCCCCTGTAGTGCATTTGCACATCTTCCCCAGCAAGGAGTGTTATCTCCAAGGGTTAGAAAGGCTGGATTCATCTATTTTTCATGGATAGTGTAGGACCCACTGATAATGGGGTACTTTGACGCAGTAGTGGGCTTGAGCACGATATGGCCATATGGTGGGACCAAACCCCCATTTTTATTTATGGACTCTCTTCAGATTTGGTAGTAATTTCTTTTGCATTTGCGCGCTATTCTTTTTTAATATTGTATAAATAAACTTTGATTCATTTACTCAAGCTCTGGTTCTTGCCACTTAAAGTCCCACCCCTAGGGGATCTTTATTCTTTTAACTGATTTAAAGGTGAAAATTGGGGTAGATCAGTATTTTGACTTGATTTGTGACTTGACCAAAATAAATGACTTGACTTGCTTGAATTCTAGCAGGGACTCGACTTGACTTGCTTGCTTTTTGCCACAGTAACTTGGGACTTGCTTGAGACATGAAGGTTAAGACTTCTGACTTGCACATGTGTGACTTACTCCCATGTCTGACTGGGAGGTCCAATGGTGGGCATACCACACACTTTTTTTTTTTTTTACAGCCAGTGGTCAGCTTTCTTGTAAAAGCAATCCTATCAGATAATTAGCCACTAGACTGCTTTTACAAGCAGTAGGGACGGGACTCCCCACCCCCCCCCCATACTAGAATGGCTCCAATCATCTTTATGGCCTAAGATACCGGAAGCTACGAGTATTTCATTGACTTCAGTTTCACCAGATCTAAACAGCGCCATTGGGAAACCGGGAAAGCATCTTATCAGGGCAAGGAGAGATCTAGAGTCCAATAGACCCCAATTTTGTTTAAATAAAAGGAGTACCGGGGGGGGGGGGGGCGGGGCCGGAAGTGAATGGAGCTGGACGCCTGGATCCAGAGCTCCTGATCATCAGGGAATTCATCCGCTCTCATCCACGCTGCTAGGACTGGGAAAATCTCAAAAACCACCCTCAGAGACAGAACGGCCTCAGAGGCCCCTGAGGATACCAAGATTGCGTGCCCAGCACATCGAATCGTCCTTCGGCCGGACCCGTGGCCTATCAGTGGAGCCTCCACCATCTTTCCTCACAGACCGTATAGCAGACACCATCGGCGGGCAGGGTAGGCTCAGGAGCATCTATCTGCACAGAGGTGACCCTCCGATCCTCATCTGGCACCCCAGCAACACCCGGGGAGCCCAGTAAAGCCATCCTTCACATTCCTTGCCCGGGCCGGCCGGAGCCGCCATCTTGGATCCGGACACTGTACTCGGGGCCTAGTGATAATCTTATTCCATCCACCCACTACGGCCACGATCCCTGCTCCAAACACCACCGTTCAGTGGAGCACACAGCCCGGCATACATCGGTACCTGTATTTTAGTTCCCAGAGGCCGAACCATCCCCGTCCAGTATCTGCGGCCTAGCGATTCGGGCCTCCCTTCCTATCCCGGCCGCCATCTTGGCCCGGGCCTCGCTCCCACCACAAGCCCCTGCAGACAGTCCTGCTTGCACACCCATGCCCCTGGACTTTGCACACCCCCTGTCACCCCGCTCAGCCCAGCCAGGGAGGATAATTGCCCCACACTGTGCCCTGTGCTCTCCTTGGTACACTTGAGGCCTGCCAGGGGACCCAGCCCTATTTTCCTGTCGCCTTCCTCCCCTGCATCTCGGGCCTAGAAACTGTGTGTGCTACTACCCCTGCAACTCCGGCCATAGGACTGTGTACGCTACTACCCCTGCAACTCCGGCTATAAGATTCTGTGTGCTACTACCCCTGCAACTCCGGCCATAGGACTGTGTACGCTACTACCCCTACAACTCTGGCCATAAGATTGTGTGTACTACTACCCCTGCAACTCCGGCTATAAGATTCTGTGTGCTACTACCCCTGCAACTCCGGCCATAAGATTGTGTGTGCTACTACCCCTGCAACTACAGCCATAAGATTGAGTGTGCTACTACCCCTACATCTCCGGCCATAAGACTGCATGTGCTACTACCCCTGCATCTCCGGCCATAAATCTGTGTGTGCTACAACCCCTGCATCTCCGGCTGTAAGCCTGTGTGTGCTACTACCTCTGCATTGCCAGCCATAAGACTGTGTGTGCTACTACCCCGGCATCTCCGGCCATAAGACTGTGTGTGCTACTACCCCTGCATCTCTGGCCGAGAGCCTGTGTGTGCTACTTCTAGGCACAACATTACGGCCTAAAGCTCCGCATCTCAGGGGATAGGACAGCTCCTGCTTTACATCTACCTGACCTAACTACCCGTCCGACCAGAGATGGTATACGGGGGCACCAAATCAAAACTAAATCCATCCGGGACGTGTTAATCAAGTCATCTTCCAAAATGGCGGGCCCGCCCCCTTCCAGATCACCCCACACTCCCTCTCGTATGCATTCCTCGGCCCATCCACAGGAGGGGGAATTTGACCCCGACTTTGGACTGACCCCACTTATGCTCCGGAGCGACGCCTCACAAACTGACCTCCTCCAGCAATTTGAGCGGATGCTCACCCAGGCCCTGAAAACGACCTCAGATGCTATAACAGACAGGCTCACACATGAAATCAGGGAAGTGGGCCTCCGCACTACTGTACTGGAACAGCGTACTGAAGAACTAGAGGTAACGACGAGCAACCATGCTGAGGAGCTCGAGACCCTCAGAGAGGAGAACCTGACCCTGCAATCCCGCTTGGAGAACTTCCAGAACAGAGCCAGGAGATCCAATATCCGGATCAGGGGTATCCCGGAATCGGTAGAGGACCTTCAATCACCCATAACAGCACTATTTCAGGAGCTAGCCCCTTCTATACCAATTGAGCGATTGGAAATGGACAGGATTCATAGATCCCTGGCCCCTCGCTCTGATGAGGGACCACCAAGAGATATCATAGTGAAATTTCATTATTTCCGCTCCAAAGAGCAACTCATGGCAGCAGCCCGCAACCGAGAAGCTTTAAACTTTCAGGGTCATCGCTATCAATTCTTTCAAGACCTATCACAAGCCACCCTTGCTAAGCGCAAAGCTATAAAACCTCTCTTGCTCACCCTGCAACACCATAAGATCATCTACCGCTGGATCTTTCCCTTCGCGCGGTTCGTTTCTCCTACAAAGGTACCTCCTACCAATGTAAGTCATCCGAAGACCTGCAACATGCTCTCCGGGAACTTCACTTGACACCCCCAGAACAATCGACAGAAGGCTCTAGACGTCGAGCTGCATCTTCCTCACCACAGAAAGCACAAGCCCATGCTGGCCAAGAAGCCCAGCCAGGAATCTACAAGAGAGGCCGCTACTCTTCACCGACTCCACGTCCTGTCCACGCTCCAGAAGACTCCATGGACTGATGGGACACCATACCGTACACCAGCCTTCCAATACCTCGGCGAGCGCCTTGTTGCTCTGCCGACCCCTCTGGGTACCATGGTACTGGTGCCTCTTTGACACAGTAACTATGAACCCCACCCCCCCCCTTTTTTTTTTTCTCGTGCCAGCAGCCCTTTTTGCTGCTCAATGCACTTTTACCAGACACTTATGGTTGTTTAATAGTCTCCACATTGACCCCCCTAAGCCAACCCCAAACTACCCACGGATGGGTTGTAATAGTTCTCACTACACCTTCTGGGCAAGCTTACCAATAGTATGCCTTGCCGCTTTATCTTCCCCCCAACACCATCGCTGCCTGTTCTGAGTGCATTGATATGCAGTAGGCATTCGGGGCTTAATTCCCTGGTTGCCTACTTCTGTTTATATAGTTGGGTATAACTGTCCACCCTAGTGAGTTTTATTGTTCAGAGTTTACTGTATGACTGACTGGAATTACTTACCTCATTACATTATACTTTTCTTAGGCTGTCCTAGACCTGGGGACTGCTCACTGCACCCCATTTTCTGTCCACTAGAGCCAGCCCTGATTGGATTGGCATCTATTGGACCCTTCAATTCCTCCCAGCGGGATCCACAGTTCCTTCCGGAGGACACTTTTAGGTTTCATTAACCTCTCAAGACATTCCCTAAGCTTCCCTTCCCCAGGTTCCCTATCCTCCCTTCCCATCCCGTCCTCCCTCCCGGGGAGAGCCTCCAGCCCCTTGTGCCCGACTCCTACCTCCCTCTCCCGACTTCCAATCCTCACCATGTCCACCTTGAATGTGCAAGGCTTCAACTCCCCTTCTAAAAGAGTGAAAACTTTCCGATCATTTTCCTCACTATCCATTCATGTGGCTTGCCTTCAGGAGACACACTTTTCATCGCAATCGACGCCCAAACACTTTGGCCACCAGTATCCACAGGTCTACACGGCCTCTGCCCCCACGAAGCAACGCAGGGTACTGATTGCGTTTCATAGAACTACTCCATTTACGCTTCAGAAAGAGATCAAAGACCCGGAAGGTCGATACCTCCTCCTGACAGGTCAACTTCTTGACTCTGAGGTCACAATTGTGTCCTACTACGCCCCTAACAAAAACCCCCAGGCCTTCCTCTCCCAGCTCCTGTCCGTCTCTACCACGCACAAGAGCGGCACACTCCTGCTCTGCGGCGACTCAAACCAAACGCTCTATCCCCTGCTTGACAAATCCCCTGCCCCTACGACTCCACAACGACTCTTTTCAACAGCTCCTTAACCAACACTCTCTCTTGGACACGTGGCGGGAGCACAACCCCACGCGGCGGCAATACACCCACTACTCTCATCCACAAAGTATTTTCCCGGATTGACCACATACTTACCCATGTGGGCACATCCCCACTTATCTCCGCTTCCACCATTATACCGTGCTCTTGGTCTGACCACGATGCAGTGATCACCTCCTTCTCCTCCATGGTGCCTAAACCTAATCTTCGCTCTTGGCAAATCAATGACAGCATGTTGGCTAACCCTACTCACCAACTTGAAATAGAACGAGCCATCACCGACTACCTGACTACCAACTCTCTTCCAGACACGTCCCCCTTGACTTTGTGGGAAGCCCACAAACCCGTTATTAGAGGGGTCTGCATTAGCAGGGCCTCTTACATACGCAAAGAAAAGCGTCTCCTGCTCCACAAGCTAGAAGCAGCCTTTTACAAGGCCTCAGCAGACTTTCAGGCGACCCCCATGCCTACCACGAGACAGGCTCTTGACAAAGCACGTCTGGAATTAGACCTCCTCCTGTCGGAATCGGTGGAACAAACGCTCCGAAAATCTAAACACACTCTCTATATGAAAGCGAATAAACCTGATACATTCCTAGCTCTGACACTGCGTAAGGCCGACTACACTCCGAAACCTATACGTCTTAAACTGTCCAAGGACACCTACTCCAGCAATCCCCTCAAAATCCTCCGCAAATTTCGCGACAAACTCTCCGCATATATAAGGACCCCTCTGGATTCGATCAATCATGGCTAGACGCCCTACTATCTTCCGTCCAACTCCCTTCCCTATCATCCACCCACAGGGAAATGCTGGAACAGCACCTCACAGCTGAGGAACTGCAGCAAGCCATAAAGTCTTTGAAACCACGTAAGCGCCCAGGCCAAGACGGCTTTTCCGCTACTTATTATAAACGCTTTGCTCCCATTCTGATCCCCCCTCTGGTGGGGGCGCTCAATTCCCTGCTAGATGGGCACCTCTTCCGGGAGGAGTCACTAACGGCTGCTATTTCTATGATTCCTAAACCCAACTCCGACCACACCTCTTGGTCTAACTTTAGACCCATCTCCATACTGAATATAGACATTAAACTACTAGCCAAAGTCCTCTCCACCCGTCTCAATACCGTCATTTGGTCATTAGGTCATGCAGACCAAACGGGCTTCATCCCGTCTCATGTCAGACGGGCTACTCTCCTAGCCCACATCGCTAGACAACACTGCATTCCCTCCTGCTTCCTCTCCCTTGACATATGCAAAGCCTTTGACTCCTTATCCTGGCCTTACCTCACCTCAGTCTTTGGGGATTCGGCTCGCATTTTATGCAGTGGGTGAATGCCCTTTATCGGAACCCAAGAGCATATGTACACTACTCCGGCTTCCGGTCGGACTCCTTCCCCATTGAAAGAGGAACACGACAAGGCTGCCCCCTCTCCCCCCTCCTATTTGCCCTAGCTATTGAACCCCTCGCTATTCTTATACGCGCTGATCCTAACATTAGAGGGAATTGAGCTAGGGGGGCATCACCATAAACTCTGCCTCTTTGCGGACGATGTCCTCGTTTTTCTTACTGCCCCCCTGGTGTCGGTTCCTAACCTCTTACGTACCCTAGCAATCTTTGGCTCCGTCTCGGGCCTCGTAGTTAATCCTCGAAAATCGCTAGCTCTTATGCATTTCTCCCGATTGATGTCCATACCCATCTTAGGTCCTCACTCCCGTTCCCTTAGGCAACCTCGTATATCCCCTATCTGGGGGTGAACCTCACAGCTGACCCTGCTGGGCTCTACTCCGCTAATTACCCCCACATGCTGTCTACACTTACAAACCTCATGTCTAAATGGTCCCCCCTGCCCCTATCTTGGATGGGGAAAATCACAGTGATCAAGATGCCCATTTTACCCAAACTCCTGTACCTCTTTCGGGTTCTCCCTATTCAGGTGCCGGCCTACTTCTTTCGCATCTTACAAAAACGAGCTTTGGACTTTATTTGGAGCAAATCTAAACCTCGCTTACCGAGACCGACGCTATACCGCCCACGAATTTGCGGCGGGCTGAGCGTACCGCATTTCGCCAAATATTATTACGTAGCACAACTAGCTCAGCTCCCTAAATGCCACGAAGGAAATTCCAATGTGGGTTTCCCTAGAAGCAGTGGAATGTGATCCATTATCTGTAGCCAATCTGCTCTGGCTACCACCCGCACAACGGCGGAGCGTCACCAACCCAATCACGAAACAGAGCTTGACCATCTGGGATAGACTTAGCCGACGCTTCCACCTGCAATCTCCTCATAACCCCCTACTCTCTTTTCTCCGCAATCCGTCCGGCCTGGTCCTCACAGACTTCCTTCTCCGCCTGGACTAGTGCCGGCCTGATACAGGCCCATCAATTCTCACCCCGCGCACCTTCTGTCCATTCCCTACCCTGCAGGGAAACTTATAATCTCCCCTCCGGGGAAATATTCCGCTACCTACAACTCAAGCATTTCTTTACACAAGCTACTCCGATTAGGGAGAACTCCACCACCTTCTCGCCCACATACGTAGCCAAGTGGGAACGTGACCTGCACATCAGACTTGATCATGAGGACTGGATACAAATCTGGCAGGCTACCAAATCGGCATCCCCAAATATTGTTGCACTCGAAACAAATTACAAGGTCCTCACCAGATGGTATTTGGTTCCTGCTAGGATCTCTAAATATGTGCCTCAGTACTCCCCACGTTGCTTCCGGGGATGCGAATCCCCAGGTACCCACGCACATATCTGGTGGGAGTGCCCTGTGGTTCAAGCCTTCTGGTCCAAAGCGCACAAAACTCTGTCTACCATGTTAGGCGTCCCTCTTGTCCCTGACCCGACATCTGCTCTCCTGAATCGCAAGCCACCTAACCTTACACACCGTCAATTCAAACTTTACCTATATGTCACGACGGCTGCAAAAGCAAACCATCGCGAAAGCTTGGAAAACCCCCACACTCTCATCTGGCTATGCTACACAGGGTTACCCAAGCCATGCTCCATGCTAAAACGGAAGCAATTTTGTTAGACAAACTGGCCCCCTATGAGCAGCTTTGGCAACCCTGGATTAACCATTGCCTACCTCCTGGCCTTGACGACAGCCTTGTACTCACCTGATTGGGCTTAATCACTTCCGGCTCAACTGCTCCCTCCTGGGCCCCTAGCAGGGTTCGGAGCTCCCTCTGGACACCTGCAGCTACCCCCCCCCCCCACAACCCTCCCCTACTTACCCTACTTTTTTCCAGACCTGTCAACCCAGCCCCCCCCCCCCCACTCGGCCCCTGGCGTACCCACTTAAGAGCTATACCTTGGTTTTGGTTGAGACCCCTTCTGTGTGTGGGTCCATCCACGCAGCGTGGCCTCAGCCACACCTACAGTTTGAGCGTACCCTCATTGCATCTCAGACGGTACGTCGGGTCGATCCCATTTATGTATTGCATTTTGTTACATGTTCTTTGCATGTTATATACAGCAGATTTGTATACAGCAGTTTTGTATCTCAATGTGCCTTGTTTTATCTAGGCACGTACCTACTATTTTCACTGCATATTGTTGTACCATGTTTCTTTTGCCTTCAATAAAAACCGTTTAAAAAGAAAAAAAATAAATAAATAAAAGGAGTACCCGTCACTACATATTGCTATCATAGGGGATATTTAAATTCCCATTCAAAAAGAAAAAAAAAAAAAAAAAAAAAAAAAAGAAAAAAATGGAAGGTGTCAAAATAAAGCTATTCAAGCAGCCCTGTCTCCCTGCGTTTGCGCGCAAAGGCGAACGCAAGCATCGGTCTGGTGTCATATGTAAACAACAATTACACCATGCATGTGAGGTGTCACTGCGAGCAGGCAGTAATTCTTGCAGTAGACCTCCTCTGTAAATCTGAAGTGGTAACCTGTAAAAGGTTTTTTAAAAATGTACGTAGTTTGTTGCCGCTGCAAGGGCGTGCCCAATATTAAAGCATGTCATGTTTAATATCCATGTACTCGGCGTAAGAACATCTTTTATATTTTACCAAACAATTGGGCAATATATAGTGTATTTGTGCATTAAAAATAAAAAAATTTTTTTTTTTTGCAAAAAAGTGCGTTTGGAAAATCTCTGCACAAATACTGTGATGAAAAAAATTGCAACACTCACCATTTTGTTCTGTAGGGCCTCTGCTTTAAAAAAAAAAATATATAATGTTTTGGGGTTCAAAGTAATTTTCTAATAAAAAAAAAATATTTTCATGTAAACAAAAAAAGTGTCAGAAAAGGTTTGGTCTTCAAGTGGTTAGACGAGTGAGTGATGAATGGCATAAGCTTCTAATATTGGGCATAAAATGCCAGGACAGTTCAAATACCTCCCAAATTACCACTTTTGGAAAGTAGACGCCCCAAGCTACGTGCTGAGAGGCATGTTGAGTCCATGGAATGTTTTATATTTTGCCACAGGATTTGGGAAAATTACAATTTTTTTTTCACAAAGTTGTCACTAAATATTATGCTCACACGTCAAGTGTAAATGTGGAGTGACACCCCAAAGACACATTCAGCTGCTTCTCCTGAGTACAGGGATACCACATGAGAGACTTTTTGGGAGCCTGTGTACGGGACCCTGAAAACCAATCACCGCCTTCAGGTTTTCTAAGGGCACAAATTGCTCATTTACTTCACTACCTATCAGTTTTGAAGGCCCTGAAATGTCAAGATGCACAAAACCCCCCCAAATTACCTTTTTTCGGAAAGTAGACACCCAATGCTATTTTCTGAGAGGCATGTTAAGTCCATGGAAAATTTATTTTGCAGCTCTCGCTTTGGAAAATAAAAAAGTATTTTTTTTTTCTTTTTTCAAAACCTTTTGACAAAAAGCGAGAGCCGCAAAATACTCAAAATGCCTCCCAGCAAAAAGCTTAAGGTGCTTCCTTTCCGAAAAGGGGTCATTTGGGGGGGGGGGGGGGGAGAAGGAGGAGGTTTGTGCCATCTCTGCATTTCATGGCCCCCGAAACTGATAGGTAGAGAGTGAAATCAACAATTTCCGCCCTTAGAAAGCCTGAAGGCAGCCATTGGTTTTCAGGGTTCTGTACGCGGCTAGACTGCCAAAAGCACTGCAAGAAAGGAGATGAAAAAAAGTAGAAAATTTAATTCTCTCTCAAAATTTGTTTTTTTTTAGTTTAGTTTGCAAAAAAAAAAAAAATGCAGAGGTGATCAAATACCACCAAAATAAAGGACAAATTTTGTTTGGATACAGCATTGCATGACCTCGCAATGGTCAGTTAAAGTCACGCAGTGCCAAATTGCCAAAAAAATTGGCCTAGTCATTAAGTGGTTAAAAAGGAAACTAATGCAGCCACCACGTTTAAGCTGTGATGCAGTGTATTTGTGTGTTTAACACTGCTTTATTATCAAGATACCCATTTTAAAACTTCTAGACCAAAGTTATTCTTGAACTGTCAAAAGATGCTTTCTCAAGTTCTCTTCATAAAGTGAATGGAAGATTAATACCCAAATGTGTAAATACAAGCATACATTGTCAAACTGAAGTAATAACCGTACAATTAAAAAAAAAAAAAGTTTATTTTTAGACCTTTTGGCATAATTAAAAAAAAAAAATATATATGGTTAGCATTAGGTGCACTGCATACATTCGTTTAACTTGCAAGTGCAAACAGTAGAAGGCAGTAGAGAACACTTTGCTCATCTTTGGCAGCCAACCAAAATAAGCCCCTTAAAGATTTTCATGAGGGCTCACGTGTAGAATATTGCAATACAGTCTAACCCCACAAATGCATCTCTAAAAACATGTACCTAACTATTGTGAAGACTGGAGAGATTAAAAAGAAAAAAAAAACCTAAAGTCAAAACTAAAAAAGCAAGTAAGTAAATCTGTTAAAAAAACTAAAAAAAAACAAAACACAAAATGAAAAATGTAAGTTAGGGGAAAACTCACTTAGGTCACCTCTTTTCTACAACAGCACCACTGTATGGATAGTCCCAGTGCATATTTTGCAGCACGCACCTAGCAGACCCTGGTTCATCATACACAAAGATAGAACAAAGACATTCTAATATAAGCCATACTGGAAAAAAGTTCTAAATATTTAAGCAACAGAAATGCACATAGCAGCTTACACATGTATTTACAGTTTCACAGTTGTACAGATTGTGAGTCCACATTCCAATTTCAACTTGTAGGGATGTAAAACACCCCTAAATCACATTTAAAGCTCAGCGTGATCAAAAATGCATCAATAAGTTTAAATACTGTACTTTAAATATTCAAATAGGTTGTAACATTTAAAGCATAAATGGTGTAATGCATTTGGGTGTGTTGCCAGTTTTAACTAATTGAACTGGTTGATGGAATAAAGTTCCTCATATGATTTGGTACGTAAGAAACTCCATGATTTTTGGAGGCACTGGCAGATTCTGGACTTGATTTGTAGTCATCACTCTTCTTATTGCCATACGACATAAGTGCTGAAGGCTGGAAACATAAGTGGGAGTAGCCCAGAAACATGCATTTCCATCCTGAGTTCTGTAATTAAAAAAGAGAAAGTGAGTGAATACCTGGGAGGTCACAGGTGCCAATTCCCTTTTTTACAGGCATGTGCTCACTAAAGCAAAAACTGTTTTGTGAAGTGTGGGATCTAAAATATTGGTGGTATACATTGTTAAAATGTAGGGCACTCTTTACCACTTAAATGTGTTTTTTTTCTGCTGCTGGTAAAAAAGTAAGGATCTGCATGTTAAAGCCTGAACATTTCTACCTTCATGCATTCCTTGCATGAAGGTAAATGTTTAGCCAATTGTATCCCCCCTCATGACCCCTTACACATACTGGAGTCCTCATTCGGTCCAGTGTTGTGCCTGTCTGCAGTGTCTTTTGTCTCATCACTTACACAGGCTTTGCTGAGGCACTGGAAGCCATTGGCTTCCGCTGCTGTCAATTAAACCCAGTGTGGAGGGAGCAGGGCCGAGCTCCAGTGTGTCTATAGACACAGAAAGCGAGCCTGCACAGGTGCCCCTATGGGAAGCAACTGGCTTGAAAGAGGCATGGGCCTCGAAACATGTTGCTATGCCCTCCGACATCACTTCCTGTCCTCGTCTGTGCTCCATCGATCCACACATACTGCTTCGTGGTAACTCCAGCTACCACACTCCACCCCTCGCAGAGGCAGCAGCTCCATCTTGGGATCTTGGGTGCCACCTTCTCCCAGCTGCAGTTGCACCAATGACTAATGCAGGACTTCATCCATACACTGGGTTGCCATTTTGTGCTGTGTCAACCTTGCTGCACTTAGATTAGCACCCCCTTGCTGTCTCTTAGCTATTGTAGATGTCATTCAGATCATATCCAGGGTATCCACTAAGTTTTTTGATGTCCTCCCCAGTTGGAAATCCTTTAGAGAACCATGACGCGCATACTTCCTCTTGTTTCACGTGAGTTGCTAATGGTCTCTCTTTAATAAATGTTTATACATCCACTACACTTTGCTCTTTTTGTCAGGGAAAAGCATATGCCTACATTAGTGACACTGATCAGTGGCAGTACCTAGAGCATGCATGCTAATTTAAACTAGCAGGCTTGCGGCATCAGGGGTTCCTAGAAGATTTCAGAGATGACTGGACACCAACACTCCAAGAAGATTATGCAAGTAAAGAGGTGTTGCTGCAGTAAAGGTGGGTGATAATACAGGTAAGGTAAGGCCAGCAATAACTGACCAAAGATAGGAGATACAGTTAGATACAGTTAAGCAATCTATCTTACCCAGCAGCTAGAACACTGCCATCAGTAGAAAAGGCACAGCAAAGACCTTTATTTAGAGGTGCAACTTCAATGGGGTATGTGCGATCAATGCGCCAAAATCTCACCAACCTAGAACAGACAGACAAGAATTTTACCGAGGAATAAGCTGCACAAATATGTAAACACCAAAGAAAGAAAGACATTTTCAAATGGTTGTATTAATGCAAAACACTAACTTACCACTGACTTACATAAAGGTTGCAAACCACTACCTGCAACCATTTTTTTTTTTTGATCCAATCCAGCTTAACCACTTCTGGACCACCCGCCTCTGTTTTACGTCGCTACTTTAAAGTGAGCTGCCATAACCCCGGTATTGTTTTAAAGGACGGGCAATCCTCTCTTTCACATAAAAGTGGTCCCAGAGGCAGATTCGCCACGGGATCACTTTTATGAGCGGCTCTCCCCAGTCGTTTCCCTGCTTACCGGAGTTGTCGGGGGGGGGGAGGGGGGTTTGAGGGGAAGAATGATCTGGTCCTTTCCCGTCCTAGACAGGAAGTCGAGTGAGGGCATACGTCACTTCCTCCCAACGGCCTTAAAGGGCCTATATTTTTCCATGATGAAAAAAAATGACTTTAGTGTAGATTGACCCCAGATCTCACATTAAAGAGGACTTGCCCTGCTTTTGTCTATTACAAGGGATGTTTACATTCCTTGTAATAGGAATAAAAGTGATCAACAAATTTTTTTTTTTTTTAAAAGGGGCAGTGTAAAAAAAAAAAAAAAAAAAAAAAAAAGTGCCCTGCCCCCCCTCGAGCTTGTGCGCAGAAGTGAACGCATATGCAAGTCGTGCCAACATATGTAAACAGTGTTTAAACCGCACATGTGAGGTATTGCCATGATTTTTCAAGCGAGAGACATAATTCTAGCCCTAGACCTCCAACTCTAAACTGGTAACCTGTAGAAATTTTTAAAGTGTCGTCTATGGCGATTTTTAAGTACCAATGTTTATCGCCATTCCCAGAGCGTGTGCAATTTTGAAGCATGACACATTAGGTATCCATTTACTCGGCATAACATTTTTCACAATAAAGAAAAAAATTGGGCTAACTTTACGGTTTTATTTTTTTTTAATTAAAAAAAGTTTTCAAAAAAAAAAAAAAAAAAATGTGTTTGACACATCGTATTTCCGTATTTTCTAAGTAAATTTCTAACAAAAAAACACTCATTTTAACTTTTAAACAACAAGTGTCAGAAATAGGAGTGGCCCATAAGTGGTTAAGGGAAGCATTTGGTGTACAAATATCCCAAATATGGTGGACTTGTTTTGTAAAGGTGTACTCTCAACATCAGGCCTGCCATCCTTAAGCCTTCCTCCACTGGTAAATTACTGATGTATAACAAGCATGTAGGCAGTGGAGTGTCAGGACACCTGGTATGAACACGTGATAATACCTCTCTTACAATGTTTCCAGAAATTGTAAAAACAGTATATTAGGGCTCATTAAGTTTATGCCATCATTACAAACGCACATCCATAGTGTGCTATTACATTAAGAATATTATAGACATACCTGTCGTCAGCAAGACTTGCAATGTGTACTCCATCATGACTGAAAGAGACAGATCTCACCCATCGCCCATTATCTCCCCCTGCAAATATAGGTGTGGGTGGAGGAAATAAGTGCCTGTAAAAAAAATTAAACACTTTTTATTTAACTGGCCTCATGGGCATATTGCAGGTTTCTATGCATTTTAAATTTGCTCTAAATTATAGAAACCAATGCACTATATGGAACACCTACATTGAAAAGAAAAAAAAACAGCAAATATTTCGACTTTTTTTCACTTTAAGTTCAGGACTTCTGCCCAATAACTACATGCCTGCTCCAAGTCAGTTAGGCTCCATGTACACGGGACGTTGTAAATGGCCGTTTAGGAGCAGTTGGGCGTTTTTTTCAGAAGCCCCTGAACCCATCTACATTTTATCTCATCTGTCCATGTACACAGGGTCGTTTACAGTCATTTGCAGGCAGTTGGGTTCAGGGACGTTTTTTGGAACGCAATTTGCGTTCAAACATGCGTTTCAAACGCAGAAACGCGGCGGAACGTGATGAACACATGTTCAGCCACGTTGCAAGTTTTTTTTTCTCTCTTTCAAAATCAATGGTTCCCTATTGATTTGAATGGAAGTCGCACCGCAAGTCGGATCAGGATGATCCGACTTGCACTGTGAGAATCTTGAGGGGGAACTCCATGCCAAAAAAATGGGAAAAAAAAACTGCGTGGGGGCCCCCCCCCCCCAGGTTCCAAACCAGGCCCTTCGGGTCTGGTATGGAATTTGAGGGTAGCCCCACGCCAAAAAAACGGTGTTGGGTTCCCCCTCATAATGCATACCAGGCCCTTATCCGAGCATGCAGCCCAGTAGGGCAGGAAGGGGGAGGGGGACGAGCGAGTGGCCCCACCCCCCCGGACCATACCAGGCCACATGCCCTCAACATGGGGGGGTGTTGGTGCTTTGGGGCAGGGGGAGCCCTGCGCCCCCCACCCCAAAGCACCTTGCCCCCATGTTGAAGAGAGTCATACTGGATCTTTACCCTAGGGTCTATGTCCCCTGGGGGATTGAACGAAGATCTTGAGATCCAGGGCGTGCTGTAACTCCATACAGCGCGCCTTTATTTCCTCTCTCCTGCATGCGTCCCGGTTCTCCTGGCCCTATGTAGCCATTTCTGCCCTTCTCCCTTTGGCTCCGCTCTAGAATTGCAGTATTTTCACTTCCCCTCGAGGGGCTCACATGCATATGCCGTTGTACACATGCCCAGGTGTGCGCATGTGCATGGGGTCCCCCACACACGTGCGTGTGTATGTGTGTGCAGTAATATGCACGTATATATACGCACTGATGTGTGTTGGATAGACATTTCATCCCTTTCCCTCCCATCCTAACCAATTACCAGTGCACGGTCTATAGTATAGGTACCCTCACCCAGGGTTTTCCATTAGCTCACTGAGTCATGTTTCTCAATTCTCCAAGGTTTGTTTTTAGAGGAGGTATAGTACGCGTAAATTCGCGTCCAAGGTTTTACACGCCATAATCAATAAGTCACATTTTATACATATATATATATATATAGTTTTTAATATAGATTTTATAATAATGAATTGTTTTAGCATATTATTTATTTTTATATATATATATTTTTTATTCACCATTGTATATACTGTTATTGTATATTAAGCATGTTTCTATACGTATTTATATGTGATTAAGGCTGACTCAGCAAGTTGCATTATCGGTCTAATAGTGTGTAATAATTTTAATTATACTTTTGTAGTCTATCATATTTGATGCTTTGTATAGCAATAATATCATCACTAGTATCATTTGTGATTTCCATTTTTTCCACTTTGGTGAGCACTCGATTTCCATCCTAGTGGATTTTCTATTGGTTATTATTTTGGTTCTGTGATCTACTCCATCCCGGCCCGTATGGTGCGGGTTTCATCATGTAGGGGCGGAGTGTGCATTTGTCCTCTTCTTGCGGTGTCCGTGGGAACGGTCTGATGGGGTGGTTGTTGGATAGGATGACTCCTCTCCGCCCCTTCGGACCCGGAAGTTATGCTTCACCGCCCGGAAGGTGTGACGGGCGGAAGTTGTCACCATCTGGACGGGCGGAAGTGATGTCATGCGGTGGAACGCATGGCAGTTCCCGGGATGAGCGGCGTGCGTTCCACCGCTATAATGTAATACAATGAATATTCAGAGGCATTAAATCAACAGCGGACCACTAGACCACCAGGTAATGTGCCTAATACTATTACTCTTCCTGCACGTTCATTGGATTACTCTTGACAGTCCATAATCTGTCACATTAGTTTGACATATTGCCCGCCTGCAGGAACTGTGTGTATTTACATATATATATATATATATATATATATATATATATATATATATATATATATATATATATATATATATACACACATATATACATACACATATATACATACACACACACAATGACATAAGCAATGCTCTGATTACTATTTTGTGCCGGATTGTTCCTACATCACCACAAGAGGACGACTTAATGCCCTGTACAGCATGGACCGAGTCATGTACAGGTCTGTCTTACTATACTATCCTAAATGTACTATTTGGCATGTAATGAAATGTTTATGATGAATTGAGAAGTTGTTGTGGACTGATCAGCTCACCAGTGGAGTGAATGGTCGCATAGGGCCAGCAAATTACAATTGAGATCCGCAATGTTTTTGGGCAAGTAGTTGTGTAGCCACGCCCATTTGGGCGATATCTCCTCCCACATCCCCAAGGGTCATGTGGAGGCCTGGTCCTCCATACCATATTTAAACAACGGACTAGACCATGGTCTCCAGGCTCTGAGGAAGAGGCACGGCCTCGAAACGCGTCAGCCCTCTGCTTCCAGTAAAGACGTTGGACCTCTGCTATGAGGCGGCTTTATGGAATTGATGTGTCTGAATTTCACGAATGTTTGTGAGTAGCTGATTTTAACTTTTATCTAATAAACTCGTTGAGGATAATGCGCTAGGCTGGTGCGCCCTTTTTTTGTTTTTGTATTACCTCATCCCCACAACCCTGGCCGGTGGTTGTGGGGGTCTGCGGGCAGGGGGCTCATCGGAATCTGGAAGCCCCCTTTAATAAGGGCGCCCCCCAGATCCCAGACCCCCTCCCTATGTGAATGGGTATGGGGTAGTAGACTGTACCCCTGCCCATTCACCCCATAAAAGGCAGTGTATGTAAATAACGACAGGAGATGTTTTGGAAAGTTTATTAAAAATCTTCATCTGTTCTTCTCTGCTCTGGTCTTCTGCTGTTTTGCCGTCCGCTCTTCTCTTCTTCCTCCATCGTCTCCGGTGATTATGCCGGTCTCTGCAGCTTAATATATAGCCATTGGGGGCGTGGCCCCCGATGACGTCATCGGGAGGCCCCGTCCCCTCATGTCACAGATGGCATCATCTGTGACATGAGGGGGTGGGACCTCCCGATGACGTCATCGGGGGCCATGCCCCCAATGGCTATATATTAAGCTGCAGAGACCGGCATAATCACTGGAGACATCGTCGGAGGAGGAAGAAGAAGAAGAGAAGAGCGGACGGCAAAAGAGCGGACGGCAAAAGAGCGGAAGACCAGGAGAGGGAGAAGACCAGGAGAGGGAGAAGACCAGCAGACCCCCACAACCACCGGCCAGGGTTGTGGGGGGTGAGGCCCTTGTCCTCATCAACATGGGGGCAAGGTGCTTTGGGGTGGGGGGGTGCAGAGCTCCCCCTGCCCCAAAGCACCAACACGCTCGCTCAAATTCCATACCAGACCCGAAGGGCCTGGTTTGGAACCTGGGGGGGACCCCCACGCAGTTTTTTTCCCCCATTTTTGGCGTGGAGTTCCCCCTCAAGATTCTCACAGTGCAAGTCGCGACACAAGTCGGATCATCCTGATCTGACTTGCGGTGCGACTTCGATTCAAATCAATAGGCTCCCATAGGGAACCATTGATTTTGAATGGAGGCAGAAAAAACGCTGCTAAAAGCAACGTGGCCAAACGTGCAATAACGCCAATGGAAAAAGCTACTGAAAGCACGTTTAACAGTCAGCTGCTTTTTCCCGGCATCAGAACTAGCTTTGCAGCACGTTTTTTCTAACGTCCCGTGTACATGGAGCCTAACTCATTAAGAAATTAAGACGTATAATAGCCAGAAGCAAAAAAATAAATAAAACCACAGCACCCATATAGCTATTGCTACATAATTACATTAGTTTCACAATTTACTTTTTAAACTCTTGGATCAGTCTCCTTCATAACAAAAATGAGTCAGAAAGGGAACTTGCCCAATAGATCAAGTAATAATCTGGACAAAAGAATAAAGTGTTTGAAAGCAAACTATAAAAAAAAAAAAAAAAAAAAAAAGGAAGAAGAGCACACACCCACTTTGAGAACAACCTTATTGATCAAAAAATGCATTAGAGAGAGAAATAAAATTAAACCCATTATATTCAAGCAAATAGATCTATTAAAATTGTATTTGTTAAAAATGAAAGGTATATATCCCCCAGACTAGGACAGGGAGGGTAGCATTTTGAGCCAGTCAAAAGTTACTGCACAGTTTAACAGTGAGTGCTTCCTAAAGTAAGTATAGTGCTGTTACTCAACTGTAGCACAGCTGCAGAGAGATCTAAGGGACCTTCAGTAGGCAAGATAGTTTCTATTTCTATTTATGTACTTCAACTAGGCAATAAATGTGCCTTGTCTAAAGCAAGCTAATAAGCAGACATCCGATCCGTCAAATCTGGACACTTGGAAACCCTATTTTCCATCTGTCCAGCGGATCAGATCGGATGAGAATGGACAGACGGTCCGTTCCCCCCATATAGATGCATGGGGACCTGACAGCTGTGTCTCCGCACACAGCACGGAGAACAGCTGTTATCCTCCTGCTCAGCGGGGGATTGGCGGATCGATCCCCCACTGAGAAAAATAGAGTCCGACGGACTCCATGTGTGAAATAGCCCTAAAGCATCCAGCAAATAAATTCATGGAACCTGTACATTAGCGCAGCAGAAGCACCACTTATTTGGCAAATATGTTTACAACAGCTCCTGGAAAAAGCTAGAGGAAAGTTGGGTACCTGTCAGAATAAAAATGCAATGAGCAATGGTGATCCCAACAAGCTGCTTCCCCACATCTTTACCCCTGTATAGGTGACTGCCCCTAAAACCAAATCTAATATAAATCACTGGCCTAGTACAAGCTGGGCAGCACGACATAAGACTTCTGAATTGAAGTAGGGGGTTTACAGAGTTAAGCGTAGGATTACATAGCTTTACTGCAGCCCAAACAAAATGAAAAGTGTTAGCAACCGTTTGCACTACTTTCATATTAAATTGTAAAAAAAAAAAAAACAAATTTGCTTACCCTAGTTCGAAAAGAATACACCCAATATGGGGATCCCAAACATAAACCCTGGTATCATAGGATGCAGTAGCCAACAAAGCTCCATCAGGGGAGAACTCACATGCTACCACATCATTGTAGTGCCCTTCTAGCTTACGAATCATACTGTATTTATCCATGTCCCACAGAAACACCTGAAAGGAAAAACAGTTGTTATAGACATGAAATGGGAAGCACACTAGCTGACAGATCTATGAAGCTAACACTATTTAATAATCAAAGTATTAATTAACCAACAAAAATACTGTAACTGCTCAGTGTCATACCCAATAGATTAATGGTATAACATTAAAAAGTTAAGCATGCAAGAACTAAAAATTCAGCTCAAGTTAACAGGTTACTGCTAAAAGCAAGTTCTATTAAATGCACAATATAAGATATAAATAGTGAATTTATTTGGCTTTATGGCCAAGGAACAGATGGGTTCTTTATTACAACCCCTGTTTTCATTGTTTTACAAAAATAAAGCTATTTGTACGAACATAGTATAAAAGTTATTATATGGTTACTCCAGTTGTACTCCCTTTGAGAGAATAAGTTCACTTGTATACAAAAGGCTTGCATCACCAACGTGAGCCCAGGAAGACAAACAGATACTGCAAGAAAAGAGAGAATTGACAGCCAAAAGAAATCACTTTTGGCAAACAAGACAAGGACAATACAGACTAACACCTTACTTTATTTAACAAACATTTAATTATCAAAATGTATATAGTCTCACAAGTCACAATAAAATATATAAAAATGTGACTATTGTGCGATGCCTTCACAAGTCAGACTATAGTATTGCAGTGAAAGCAGAATATAACCTTCATATAATTGTAATTTATAACTAGGAAAATGCTTACAACTGAGTTATCAACTTCTATTTAACTGAAGCATTAGACAATGAAAGTAAATAACAATCTAAAAAGTACGAACAAATGAAAATAAAAGAAAAGAAAAAAGAAAGAAAAAAGCAGAAAGTGGACATCAACCAGCACCTGCGTACGTACAGTACACCTTGCAGTCGCAAGCAAGGTTACTTCGTCCTATGGCATTGGTCGTCCCCAGCCTGGTAGCCAGAGATGCCACTCTCTGCCCAGCTAACACCACTGTGCTCTCCTGTGTGTGGTGCCAACTTAACCTCAATCACACCCACATTGCTGCCACCACCTGTGACAGGGAAAGCAAGAAGCTTATGGAAAACACACAGCCTATAATAGCAAAAGGTTAAATATGCATATCAATTATCAAATACATCATATAGCCTACAATTTTACTGCTCCTTTGAAAAAAATAAAATAAAATAAATCTACATGCATAGTCTAACTACAATGCCAATATTATTTCATAAAATAAAATGCCTATATCTATTACAGAACAAAATATACATTAACTAGCGTGCATCAGTTCAGCTGTGCCATATGGGCTAAAAAGGAGCAGTAGCCTGCACTGTATTCAGATTTTGCAGTATGTATCATTTCTGGCAGCTGCTATTAATATAGAATTACCAACATGATTTGGAAGGAATGTGCATTTCCAGAACTATTTAGTGGCTCATATACACCTTAGATCTAAAGCCAAAAGTTTATTTTAATCTTGGATAGAGTAGAAGATGGGCAACATCCTTTTTGCCATCTGTCTCTAACCACTGAGATTTTCTTTTCACTTCCTGTCCAATAGACAACTGGAAGTGAGAAAAACTCTCCAAAATGAGGAAAATCCCCTTAGGCAGTTGTCCTTTTAACAAATACTCCATTGCTAGGTTCCCCTCTCCTGTTGTTCTAGTGACAACAGAGATTTTGGAATTTCCCTTACAATGATCAGCAGGACAATTGGCAAATCTCCCAAGTGAGGATACAAACAGCAATAAAAATCTGACATGTTCTTAAACTTCTACACTACCCAAAACTAAAATTTAAAAAAGTTTTGGCTTTGGATATTCTTTAACCATATTAGCATGTGCAAAGCAAGGGATGAGTCTCATGACATAGGGAATGGATACTGCCAATTTTCACTAAGATATTTGAAATGAATCAGCTTGCCAAAAGCAATGCAAAATTATGGATTTATGCCATTTTTAAATTTTCATAAAAGTTAAATCATGCATTCAAATGCTTCACATCAAAATGCTAGATAACAAAGGACACTGAGCAAAAAACTTAGGCTAGGATTTTAATTCTCATTTTAAAAGGATTCATAACTAAAATAAAATTAAGGTACTTTGACACCTACTGCTTTACCAGCTCCGACGGAACATAAAATGGAGGAATCAGGGGAGAATGCACAGCAATACACCCAGTTTTGGTGTCCCCTTAACACTTTCATCATGTTTCCTGCAAAAACATATAAAGCAAAATACAATTTATTCTTCAATAAAGAAACATAGCAAAAGACCAATTGATAGTCCAGTTGTGGATGAGAATATGGGAAGAAGTTAGCTTAGTCTCATATGAGCTTTACATATTAAAAGAAAAAGGGGGGGGGGTCCTATATTAAAACGTTTGGCAAGTCAAAACTCTAAAGTTTTAGATTGGGGAAGGATTAGAAGAAGGATTAGAACCCCTGCTGGATTTTTATGGCTATCCAGGGCTCTCCTTACTTCCTGACCAGTAAAACATCAGGACAGAAAGTGAGGGGGGGGGGGAAGAGCCCAGGAGACCAATACCAACCAGACAAAGGTTATAACACTATCCCACACAATCCAAATCAAAATTGATTTTGGATTTATATACACTTTATTATCTTACTGTCCCTTTGATAAGGTCCTACGAAGGCCACAGACATCAGATGGTGGTTGGGTGCGCATACATGATGAAACCATTCTCAAGGCATATTAGATAACTCCACAAACTTGAAAGCTCAGCCATCTCAATGTGAAGAGAGAGAAGCGGTTGGTAAAAGTCTAACAGCAGGGGAACAATGGCATTTGGGGAAAATATTTTAGGGGACCACCAATAGTATTGAGACTAAAAATAAACCCAAGGAGGAAATGTTTATCTTTCCTTCCCCACTATTTCTATAGGCACCAGTAGCCAAGGGTATTCTGGGTATGGAGAGTCAGGGGGGTAGCAAACTCATAACACAATCTGGATGCCTGAAGATTTGCCATGTTTTGCATTCCTGTATGCAGTGTAAAACAATTTAAGGTTTATTTAAAAAGGCAATTTTTTTTTATTTTTTTTATGTAGATTACTTGTCAGTTTGTATTGCTGCCTGTGCCCCTTTACATTAGATTCACCCTCTCCATTTGTCCCATTATCATTGAAGGTAAAAAGTAAAAAAAAGTTGAAGAAAACACAGATTTTGGGTCATCCCCATAAAAGTAATAGGAAATCTTCCCATGTAAACACTAGTTCTGGTGGCCTGGGGGCCCCCAAGGAATTTCCTTAATTTGCAGGAATATCCCCTCACTTCTCGTTTGGCTATGGGACAGGGGCAGGGAAAAAAAAAAAATAAAAATCTGACAGGGGTTCTTACCCTTCCTTGCTCTATCCAAAATTAAAAAAAAAAAAAAAAAAAAAAAAAAAAAGTTTTACCTGTAGTTCTACTTTAATATTAACCCAACAAAATACATTATCTACCATGGGCCTGGGCCTGTTAGCCTGCTTTGGAGAACAAACGCAAATCAAAGTTCAATTTTTGTTTAGAAATGCTGATCTAGAGAACAAACTCAAAGCATTTACCAAGGAATTAGGAAGATCTTCAGTTTGCTTTCTTAGAGCATTTAAATCAAACTATTTGTTTTGGCAATTAAGAAGAAAAAAAAAAAAAAAATGTTGGAAACCTACCATCATCTTTCAGGTCCCACACCCTGAGCGTTTTGTCTCTGGAAGCAGAAACAAGTATAAGGCTGCCATCTGGGGCAAATGTCAAATCTCTTACAATTTCATTATGATCCATCAGATTAAGGAGGAGCTTCCCTGAGAAAGAGAAAAGGTTAAAAACATTTTACAAATGACAGTAATAGGCATGTGCTTATTTTTGCTAGGCATTTTCCTTCCATTAATTACCATCTTTGAAATCAATACTATGCCATGTATGTCTGCTGTAAACCCTTTGCTGGGATTACCACATCTACATATCAGAGAACATTCACCTGATCCAACTGTTTACTACCAAAATGAGGAACGTTTGTAGGCCTGTGTGTAATTAATTTTGCCTGTAGCTGAACCTGCTCAAGGGAGGAATAAACATCCCCACTGATTATTTAAATGTCCGAAGTCCCGATGAAACCAAAAGGTTTCTCTCATACAGATGGCTCAGTCCTTTCGAAAATAGAAAGCCTGAATTTTAGGAGGAACCTCACACTGTCCTCCCCATCCCACTTTTTCTTTTATAAATGTGTACTGTACCTTGCCCTCAATATTGGTAGGGTACCATGTCAGGAAGGTGGGGGAGGGTGCATCAAAGCATGCTGGGTGTCCTGACTAATGTTACCGACCAAGCGCAAGCCATCTGGGTAATGCTACCGTTGCAAAGACGTCAGATCCCCAGTTGATGTTGATTTACAATCAGCGATGGGTTTGGGACAGACAAAGCAGGCAAATATGGTCAGTTTGTTCAACTGTTTACTGAACTGAATACAAGCTGGGGTTTGGGTCAAACTCATCTTTAACCAGAAGCAAAAAAAGGTCCTCCTTAGCAGAGATTACAGGAATTATGAACACAAATCCAGGTATACTAGAAAACTCATTTTAATAGCCATATAATGGAGTTAAATCGGTCTCCTAACTGGGGCTGCAACTAACGATTATTTTCATAATTAGTTGGCCGATTATGGTTTCAATTAATCAGATAAAAAAAAGAAAAAAAAACACACAAAGTGTGGCGTATATTATGTAAAGTTTAAAAAACAACAATTTATTGTTGAATATCTCTATGCAGTGGTAAATACAGATAACCAGCTATATTTTTGGCTAAAGATATATCTGTGCTCAAATCCCAATAGCTTGTACGTGTATTTAAACTATCAGGTGCTAAAGGGGTGTGACCACATATTAACCCCACTTCAGCCCCGGAAGGTTTTACCCCCTTAACCACTTAAGGACCGCCCGCCGCAGTTATACTGCGGCAGGCCGCCCCTCCTGTGCAAACAGACGTAGTCTGCAGCTAGGGTGTGAGCGCGCGCGTCGCCCTCCCACTCGGCAGCGGGGATTCTGATGCACAGGGCAGGCGGCTCCGATTGCCGCCTGACACCACCGATCATTCCTTGCCGAGAGAGAAGGGTCAGCTGTTGTAAACACAGCTGATCGTTGTTCTCTCTGGAATGATCAGAGCTCCTGTGATCCTCCTATATAGGAACACAGAGGTCTCTGATCATTTCACAACCCCCGCCCCCATACAGTTAGAATCACTCCCCTAGGCAAACATTTAACCCCTTGATTACCCACTAGGTTAACCCTTTCCCTGCCAGTGTCATTACAGTAACAGTGCATATTTTTGGCACTGATTACTGTAGTAATGTCACTGGTCCCCCCAAAAGGATCAAAAATGTCAGTTAAGGGTCCAATCTGTCCGCCGCAATGTCGCAGTCCCGCTAAAAATCAAAGATCGCCGCCATTTCTAGTATAAGTATGACAAATCTTTTCCATAGTTTGTGGGACGCGATAACTTTTGCGCAAACCAATCAAAATATGCTTTATTGCGATTTTTTATTTTTTTACTAAAAATATGTAGCAGAAAACAAATTGGCCTAAAATGTTAAATTTTGATTTTTAATTTTTTGGGGGGAATGTTATATAGTAGAATGTGAAAAATATAGTTGTTTTTTTAAGAATTGTCACTATTTTTTTGTTTATCGTGCAAAAAAAAAAAAAAAGGGAGGTGATCCAATACCACCAAAAGAAAGCTCCATTTATGGGAAAAAAGGACAATTTATTTTTTAGGTACAGCGTCGCACGACCGCGTAATTGGTTGCTAAAGTAATGCGGTGCGAATTGCAAAAAATGGCCTGGTCATTAAGGGGCAAATCCTTCCAGTCCAGAAGTGGTTAATGACCAGGCCATTTTTTGTGATTCGGCACTGCGTTGCTTCAACTGACAATTGCGCGGTCGTGCAATGCCATACCCAAATGCAATGGATGTTCTTTTTTTCCCACAAATAGAGCTTTCTTTTGGTGGTATTTGATAACCTCTGCGATTTTTCATTTTTGCGCTATAAAACCAAAAAAAAAAAAAAATCCCAAAAAGCATATAATAATTGGTTTGCGCAAAAGTTATAGCGTTTACAAACTACAAGATAGATTTGTGGACTTATTTTATTAGTAATGCTGGCGATCACCAATTTTTATATCTATAGTCTGCGTTTAGAAACACTTCAAATCACTCTTCTCCTTGCCAAGACTACTTGTCCCATGAGGCTTTGCGCCTCAAACATTAACAAGCTTACTGACATGTATGGAGGGTGTACCGAGCTGCATGTGTGCTGCACTGTGTATATTGACATATATTGGATGGTGTATGTGTGCTGAGCTGTATTTTCTGATATGTAAACAAATAATGCATTTTGTATGCAGGCCAACCAGCTAATCGATTATGAAAATAAAATGACAACTTTTCATAATCGATTAGCTGTCGATAAGTTGTTTCAGCCCTGCTCCTAACAGATAGTAGCAGACAGCAAACGAATACAAAGATAAAGGAAGATGCTGGCTAACCATTGTAGCTTACAATAAATGGAAAAAAAAAAAAAAAGTTCTCAGCCACTTCGGTAGTCAAACATTCAAATTATCCAAAGCTCAAAGTGCATTGCCTACTATTTACTTTCTGATACCTCCAGGTTATCAGACTGATTGAATTGCAAACAGTAGGCACAAAAGTGTATCATGAAACCTTTAAAAACAATGAATCTAAAAAGCAAACACAATAATTTATCACAGTTACTTTGTGGTTCACCTTAAAATGAAGTCACACAGAATCACCTTGACATTCAGGAAATTCTTTCCAACTTTCAGATACAACCTTTTGCAGGATTTTACTCATAAAAAATTGTCATGGGGTGAGCCTATAGTTTGTACAACTGTCTGCATTCTAGATTTACTTCATGAGAAAAACATACCATTATCTGCCTAAAATGGAAGCTGCCTGTATCATATTGGTCCACTGGCTTCAAAACCTTTAAAGTGTACAGTATTTTAACTTTTGCAGTCGAATAGGAGAAACCCTCATTTTGTGTGCCTATTTACACAACATACATAAAAAATATTTCCTACCTTTCTAGTTGTTTCTTTGGTAAAAGGTTCATACATAGGAATTCTGAAACTGCTTAGAATAGCAATATGCCATTAGCAAAAAGGTTTTTTTTTTTAAATGGCAAAAACATAAAATCAACCAAGCCTTAAAGTGATTGTAAAGGCTTTAAAATAACAAAACATGCATGTTCTACTTATCTGCTCCTAAGAGGGGCACCGAACCTCCTCTTCTGGGGTACCCCATCAGTGCTCTTGGCTCCTTCTCCGAGTGCACCCATAGTAAGCGGCTTGCTATGGGGGCACTCATGCGGACTCGATTCATATCCCGGCTGTGCGCATATATAGACAGAGCGTGGCTCAGCCCCCCCGCCCCTCCCCCTCCCCTCCCTCCTCAAAGGATTTGACTGACAATGGCTTTCACTGCTGTCAAGAGACGGGTAGAGCTGCTGCAGACAAACAGCGCTGGATCTAGATAGAGCTCAGGTAAATATGTTGGGGGGGGGGGGGGGGTATGGATTCTTACATGCATTGAGATATCAAAAAGGACACAGACAGTGTGCACATCTAGTTCATCACTGATAATAAAGATCTGTCAGCAAAGTACAGACAGGGTTGATTATAGTAAACATACCAGCCCTCCTTAAATATATATAAAAAAAAAAAAAAAAAAAAAAAACCTCCAGTCTTGGAGTTTTCAAAAAACAGCAAGTAAAAAAGTTAAAACAGCAACAACTTTTACTTTTTTTTTTTTAGCATTAGGTTATGCAAATGAGAACATGTAACAAATTTAAAAAAAAGGGGGTTATCTCTCTCTATTTGGCTGCAAAAGTGGAAACTTTAAAATCACTTGCCTAGTACAAGTAAGCAGATTGGGGTTTCAAACGTTGGTTTGAAATTTGCCTGTTCTAGGTCAGCGAGTCAGAATCTATTAAAGCCAGAGACACTTGCACAACCTTTTATAGGAGATCAGTAATAGCAGGTATATGGTTTTTTTTTCCATACTGGAAAGAGCAAACTTTATTTACATAGTGCTTACATATATCTACATCAGCAAGCTCATAAACTGTTAAGACTGCTTTCAATACAATCCCATGGAAGAGAGAACACAGATACACTGTAGCATATGAAGAGAGGAGACAGTGTTGTCTAGGATTATATTGCATGCTGCCTGTTTATTCTGTGTTCTTCATTCAGTATATGAGGGGAAACATGCAGTTTTAGTCTCTCCTCAGCCTCCTTGAAGCTATTCTAACATGCACTGCTAAGAGAGAGTAAGGCAAGGTTTTAACCCAGTCAGTTTCTTTTTGCCATCTGTCTTACTGGGGAGATTTCCCATTACTTCCTGTCCCATAGCTATAACAAGAAGTGAAAGGAAATCCCTCCAAAGTGAGGGAATCCCTGGTTATCACCAGAACTAACATCCTCACTGGGAGATTCCCCCTTAACCCTGTACAGGTGACAACCCAAAATTTGGGACTCTTAGACTGTCACGGTTAGTGATAATGGTAAATCAGGACAAAACAGAGGGTGAAAGATTTTTTCCCTTATACTTTAACACTGCACATTGATATTTCTGGGAAGAGACCTTACTGCCTTCAAGACATGGTCATCAAAAAAAAAAAAAAAAAAAAAAAAAAAAAAAAAAAAAAAAAAACTCTCCAACAAGACCAAGAACCCAAACAAAGACATTAATATAAAGCTGAGAAAGTCTACAAGTTTATTTTAAGCTTTGGCTGGAGTTCAACATTAAGTATAAGCTGGGGATTCATAAGTGACTGAACAGTATGACATAATGGTCACAAGAATCAGCTACCCATGACAACATGCCTGTGGCTAGTGAGTCACAGGAAAAAAAAAAAAAAAAAAAAAAAAACACAAAATAAATAGATCACAAAATAAATAGATCACAAGTGTAAAAATGTAAGTTTTGATGAGCAATGTTTTCAAGTATGATCTGTTTCGAACGAATGAAGCATGTGGACCACAAATACAATGTAAATATTTTAAAAATGTTTGTTATGGTTAAAATGTGTGGCAAATTTCAGCTTTATGGCAACACTGGAATTTTCCTTTAACTGCTTGCACACAGGCATACGGTGTCACATGATCCATATTTCATGTGGACAAGTAGCAACAATCAGGATTAACTGCCAGCAAAGATACATCATGCCAATTAAGTGATTTATAGAAGTCATATGTTCTACAAGGGAAGGGAGTGGACAGCTCAAATACATAGTTCATATTGTGTCCCTGGTGTTCTAGTTAAAAGCATCTTTTGCGAGCTGCTGTTCTAGGCCATGAAAGGATGATGTGACAATACTCATACATACGCTGCTGTGAAAAAGTTTTAGGCAGTGTAAAAAAAAAAAAAAAAAAAAAAAAAGCTGTAAACTAAGATAGCTTTCAGAAATAGAAGTGTTAATGGCTTATTTTTATCAATTAAATTGGAAAGTAAATTTACAGAAGATAAAATGTGTCACCACCCTCTTGCTTTTAAACCAGCATCAATTCTTATAGGCACACTTGCAAACAGTTTTTAAAGGAACTCATTAGGTAGGTTGTTTCAAATATCTTGGAGAACTAAAGCCCCGTACACACGTACCGAATGTCGACCGAACGATCGGCGGTCTTTTGTCCGGTGCTGTCCTGTCGGTTGAAAAGTGCTAAAGACTGCACACGAATTTTGTCGGCCAACAACAGCCGACTGCAGAAGTGATATCATGTGATGGTTAACTTTCCGTGTGTTTTTTCTTCTCTGAGCATGCCCAGTCTTGCTCATGTGCTGTTAGTCGGCCGAATTCTGTACTGACTGGCGAACAATCGGCCGTTCTGGTGACGGACAACAAAAATTTTATAGCCTGCACACCCGATTCTGTTCGGCCGAAAAGTTGCAGTCGGTTGTCGGAAGCATCATACTAACAAGCCGACAATCGGCCGATCGTTCGGCGGCTGAATATTTACGGCCGACGATCGCTATGTGTGTACGGGCCTTAACTAGAGATCTTTGGTGTATCTAAGCTTCCTCAAATACTTCTGTCTCTTCGTGTAATCCCAGGCAAAATCAATAATGAGATCAGGGCTCTTTTGGGGCTAAACCATCAATTCCAGGACTCCTTGCTCTTTACACTCAAGATAGTTATTTATGACATTGGCTTTATGTTTGGGATGTGCTGCTGCAGAATAAATTGGGGCCAATCACACGTCATCCTTAAAGTATGGCATGATGGATAAGTATCTACCTGTATTTATCAGCATTGAGGACACCATTGAACCTGACCAAATCTCCAACTCCATTTGCAGAAATGCAGCCCACACTTGCTAGGAACCTCCACCATGCTTCACTGTTGCTTGCAGACACTCATACTGCTCTCCATCTCTTTGGCAATTTTGACTCATCAGACCAGAGCACCTGCCATTTTTCTGCACCCCAGTTTCTATGTTTTTGTGCATCGTTGAGTCACTTAGCCTTGTTTGCAAGTTGAAGGTATGGCTTTTTGGCCAAAATTCTTCCATGAAGACCACTTCTGGCCAGACTTCTCCAGACAGTAGATAGGTACCCGTTTCCTCCAGTTCTATGCTGATGGCACTGCTGGACATCTGACGATGATGAAGGGAAGTAAGCATGATGTGTCTTATCTGCTGCATTCATTTTCCTTGGACGACCTCTGCATCTATGGTCCTGTGCATTGCTTGTTTTTTGTGCTTTTTCAAAAGAGCTTGAACAGCGCATCTTGAAAATCCAATCGGCTTTGAAAGGCTTGCCTGGGAGAGACCTTGCTGATGCAGTATAACTACCTTGTGTCTTGTAGCTGTGCTCAGTCTTGCCATGATGTATGACCTGCGACATGAAACGTTCTTCCACAACCTCACTTTAGTAGCAGAGTCTGGCTGTTCCTCACCCAGTTTTAAGCCCCTGGACACAGCTGTTTCTGTTTAATGACTTTTTCAATATACATGTGAAATTGACGATCAGTAGCACCTGCTTGTTAGAATGGATTTATCATACACCTGACTAATCCAACAAAATCCTTGACTTTGTGCAAGTGTACAAAGTGTTCAAATAAAAACTGATGCTCGTTTGAAGCCAAAGGGTAGTCACACCAAATATTGATTTCATTTAGATTTTTTTCTCTGTTCGCTCACTTTGCATTTTGTAAATTGATGGAAACAAAATATATTTTTTCAAAGCATTCCAACTTTACAGCCCTTCGTCAAACCTGATCAGAAATCTAAGTTTTACTACTGAACTTTCAGTATATGAAATCACATCTATGAAAGATACAAGGAACTCAGGCTACCTGTATAAACATCCCAGATCTTGATTCGCCCATTGCCCAGCCCTGTGGCAAGGAGAAGTTGGTCCTGACCAAACTTGAAGCGGTGCCATTCTATATTCACACAACGACTCTGCTTTTCTGGCACCGATGATCCAAAAGCCAGGCTCCACACGATATCCCCACAGTCTATTGTATGCTCCTGTGGTTTGTTCCTTTGTGCTACATCACTGTTCTGTCGCGACAACCTTGCATTTGTCAAGTTAACACTATTTTTTGTATTGCCAGCAGCACTGAAAAAAAAAGTAAAACATTGATGAATGAAAACCTAGCTAAAAAGGTCACACTACAATATCTATAAGAATCTGCTTTTTGCCCCCAATTGCACCATGTAACAACAGGAAGCAATCAGTGTGTTTCTTTATTACTTTGAGAACAGCTCTCATTCTAAACAGCTAATAAACAAATATTTCCTGCACATAGAACTACCAGCTTGTCATAATGTAGCATTAACATATTATGAAAGCATATCTATTGCATTACACAAGCCTACATTAATCAGCCTACTATAGACAAAACGTTTGCTTTTGGCTAGATATACACTAACAAGTTCAGCTACAGTTTATTAAGAGGACATGGGGAAAGCCTCATATCCGTAAAGGACTGTCTACATGTACTCCTCCCCTAGAACACATGAGAAATGTCAAGGAAACCCGAGTCCCTATTACAAGCAGTCTGTGAATACAGCCAGGATAGGAAAAAAGCCACGTATACTACTTGCCCTGTTCAAGTACAGCTTTGTGTGATGAGGTACTGTCAGCAATTAATGCGCTGCACCAATTCATCATATTGTAAGCTGTGCATTTTCACAATCCCTAAAGCCACCCTTCGAAATAAAAATGCAGACAGAAGAGAAAGGTTATTTCAATGTTAAATTTCAGTCATTTAAGGAGAGCGTTTAAACTGCTTTTTTCCCCCATCTGGAAAAAAATCAAATTGCTGTACACAGTGCACATTTCCTGTTACACAAACCTAATTATCTGCGCTGTTGCCTGCTTATTTCTTAAAACACTAATTTTTCCCCCCCACAACATCTATTCTCGGTTTACAACCTGAACTTATCCTTATCCGACCAATTAGCCAAAAATTTGGCCATCATTTTTTGACTATAGATAGCTGCTAAAGGTAATTGAAAAAATAAGCAACCTCTGTTTAGGCACATTATCAGGCACTAATCTAATAGAAACTCCACCATTATTGTTCAATTTGGCTGGCCATACATTATTCTTTTTCAATTTACCTTCAACTATGTAGTGCAAGGGCCTGCATGAATGCATACAAATGAAAGTGTTTAGGTATGACCTCATTATTTGGTTTTGGTAAATCTAAAAGGAAAATTGTATAATGCATGGCCAGCCTAAAGCCCCGTACACACAGGCCAAATGCCAGCCGAGAGTGGCCGGTTAAAGAAAAAAAAAAAAAAAAAAAAGGCCGACATTCAGCCTGAGTGTATGTCGCACATGCATTTTGGAAAACCAGCAGCCGACCGACTCCCGATCAGCGCTCTCAGCCAATGGCAGGATCATTAGTACAGTGTCTCCAACCCGATCGGCCAATTTTTTGGCGCAAAAGAAAAAAAAAAAAAAAAAAAAAAAAAAAAAACTGTTGCCTGTACCCGACTTTACCCTAGTTCCAGTAAAAAGATGCAATCTGATTGGCTGCGCTTTTACACCATTTGCTGCCAGTTTATACTTTAAAGCCTAACCCAAAAATCCACCCATGCAGTGACACCCCCTGCCCCCCTTCACTGCAACAGAAACTAGCAGTAATAATTGTATACTCCTGGCCAGGGAATAGGAAAATATATCCATGCAGCCTCATCAGCACACATCAGTGAATGAGAATAAAATTACTTCTTTACAAAATTTTATAACCGAAAGAAAAAAAAAAAAACTTTGACCCCAAAAATTTCAGGGTTTTTGTTTAGCAAAAAAAAAAAAAAAAAAACCCCAGTGGTGATTAAATACCACCAAAAAAAGCTTCATCTCCAAAAAAATGATAAAAATTTTGTTTAGGTACTGCGTTGAATAATCAGGCAATTGTAAAAGTGCGACAGTGCTGAAAGCTGAAAGTTGGCCTGTGCAGGAAGGGTGTGAAAGTGCCCGGAATTAAAAGGAAGCTAGAGTCAACTGGAACTGGTCGCAGCACTAGAGGGAGCCTGATGGCGCAAGGTGTAAAAAGTATTTATGCCTTAATCTGGCCATACATTATACAAATTTCTTTAGATTTACTTTTAACTATGTAGTGCAAGGGCCTGCCTGATTACATAGAAATTAAAAGTGTTTAGGTTGGACCTCATAATATACGATTTTAGCAAATCCAAAAAAAGGAAAATAAAAAAAATTGTACATTCTATGGCCAGCCTTAGTCCTTCGCCCTAGACTAAGCAAGTATTTAACCCCTGAAGTCCCCACTTAACAGATTTACATGCATACATATTTCACATGGAAATCAACTGCATAAAAAAAAAAAAAATAATAACTTACAAATTCTTAAGGCACTGAGACCAAGGGACCAGTTTCACAATTCGATGACCCTGAGACCAAGCGAAATAAGAACCATCTGGAGCAAAAGCCACTGTCCAGTTTTCACGGCCATACTTCTGTTCAAATGGAGAAGTCGGTGATATAAGTTCCCCAATGGTCCGTGATCTTACTGAAATGAGATCACAGATATTTAGAATAATCAGAGATATTTACTTATTTGAAGTCAAAGAAAAATAAATAAAACAAAGTCTTTATACTAGTGGCATGCTTAGAGATTCCCTTTAATAAAAATTAAACTATGATGGTGTTACTCATCACAACCTGGTAATCACCGTGAAGCTTGCAAATCACTGTAGTAGTTGGTGCCATTACAACGCATGACCGCAAACTTTGGGATCCAGTGCCGAGCAGCAGCCTTTCTGTATAGTAACCATAGGGGGACACTCGCTTGGCACTGCTGCCATTTACAGAACAAGCTGTACCCCCCCCCCCATATATAAAAAGTGTTCTCAGATTTGGAGAGGTGGGGCAGTGACATCACAATCCCCACATTATTCAATCTTTGACCCCCTGACGTCACGCGGCGGACGCTGCGCTCCAGCAAGCCACGAGAGAACCACTGGTCCCAGAAGACAGCAGCCAGCTTCCTTCTGTCCTCCAGTGCCATCCACCGGATAGGACTCTTCCACCCTCTCCTTCCTTTCGGAATTGGCTGCCTTGGATTGTCCGCTCACCGCTTGACCTCTGAATGAGCCACTTGTTACCTTCTCTCCTGTGAGTTGCTTTACACTTGTGTGCCGATATTTAATAAATCTACTGCACTTAGAGGCGCTTCCCCTGTTTCTTTCCCACATCAATCAGCGAACACTTTGTATTAAAAAAAAAAAAAAAAATGAGATAGATAGATAGATAGATAGATAGATAGATAGATAGATTGATACATACACACACACACACGGCATTCTGGTAAGGGCAACTGTTCCAAATGAGCAACCCCTGTTGTCCGTGTGCAGTGGGGCAGCCGCCTTGGCACAACCCAGAGGATTGCAGTCATCACTGTAGAAGTACCAACTACTACATTGTCACCTTCCACTGGGATTAGTCATGTATGATGTACGCATTCTTACACTGTGCCAAGCTGGACTAACGTAACTATGCAATAAAGATCATACATGGAGATCAACTTTAATTCCACTGAAATGAAAGCAACTAGGCAATTTAAAACAAAGTAAGGTATGAAGCTAAACAAGTCCCAATCATGGATATTTATTGTGATAATACAGGATACACTGAACAATTAGGAAAATGTGTATTAAATAAAAAGAACAGCAAACTAAATCACACGATGACCAACATAGCAATTTCCATCCTCCATATAGCAGGATAGCACTACTGCTTGGAAAAGGGTGGTGTTCAGGGAGGGGAGTGCGTGCCTGTGTGTGTCATATGGGGGATGGGAGAAGGGAGGGTAGGGGGAAGGGTAGAAATGAAGGGCTTTGGTTGGACAAATGTCAAGCAGCAGAAATCGGTGAAGTAAATTCCACATAAAAAGAGGGGGAGGGGAGCATACAGAATGTGCAGACATGGAAAGCATAACATATACAATGGCATCTCAGACCACAACAAGCGTTACAGTCAAGTAAATCAAATGTAACTCGTGCAAGCATGTAAAAAGACAAACAAAATCTTTAGTCCACCAATGCACATTAAAAAAGCCTTGTGATAAAATGATTAGCCCGAATTGTAATTATCACGGTAAGAGTTACAGTGTAAAAAAGAAAGCCATAAGATGAAGCACTGTGTTAGTGTACCAATCATATATCAGATAGTCCTTTTCATAAAGTAAGTTACTATCTGGCTGCAGAACCCAATGAGAATTAAAAATAAAGATCCTTATTTGTGTGGCCATACACCGTAAAGATTCAAGAAATCGTTTATCTGATTATTTGACAATGCTAACATGGAGTCAGCTTATTTCATTCAAAATGTAATTTGATTGTCATACCAATTGATAGTGTTAGAACACTAACATTTGATTTTTAATTCTTACAAAAGAACACAAATACAACGCCAATGATTTTTCCTGGATTCCTTTCAATCAGTTAAAAATGTTTCATCCCAAGCCTGCGAATTTTGTTAATTTGATTGAAAAACAATCATTGATTTGTCCTTATCAGAAAATCAAATGTCATAGAAAAAAAAAAAAAAAAATTGGTGTATGGCCAGCTTTAGTCCTATTTATTGAATGTACAGGTCGGGGAGGTCAGAAAGTGAAGCCAGTAGACAGCCCAGCAGCTCTGACACCCAATCTTCCCCAACTACCAGTGGGCATGCCAAACTCCCAAACAGGATTGCTGAGTCCTGCTATTCTACACATACAGCAAGTCACTGGGATTGATTTACTAAAACTAAGTGCAAAATCTAGAGCAAAGAAACCAATCAGCTTCCAGTTTTTTTTTTTTATGGTTGCATTAAGGTGAAAAACCTTGAGGCTTTGCATTCTACCTGTGCTGCACCTCCCCCCAGACCTCGATTGTTCTTACCTGAGCCAACACGGGTGCCCCAGGGAAAGCCACTTTCTGTGGAGGCACCCGATAAAGAGGGGCCTGGAATGCCGGCGAGGGACCCAAGATAACGAGGATAGGGGCTACTAAGTGCAAAACGATTGTACAGAGCAAGTAAGTATAGACATGTTTGCTATTAAAAAAAACTGGGGTTTACAACCCCTTTAAATGAACAAGCTAAAGTAAGAAGCGGATTGGCTACCAAGCACAGCTGCACCAGGTTTGGCACCTAGCAGTTTTAGTAAATCAACCCCAGTGTATTCATTTACTGAGGATCCGCACATATCAAATGCCTGGATCCTTGCCTCTTACACATACGTGACAAGCAGCCAGGAGGTGTATGTGTGTGTGGATCATTTCTCCAATAAATGGGTGTGGGGGATGGTATTAAAGTAGAAGTCCACCCTAACACTAAAATCTCTGCATCTATAGATCTCCTTGATCTAACACTAACCTATCTAGCCCTGTAAAGAAGAAATCAGTATACTTACTTTTTTTAAGCTGATCCAACCCGATCCCACGCTGAGCTGTCAGCTGCGGCTTCGCTGTGGAGGGGGGTGCAGAGGACACAGCGGACAACGGAAGCCCCACAGTCAACGGAAGCCCCACAGTAAGGCCCCTTTCACACTGTCCGTATGTCGGACAGACTCCGTTTATCTCAGCGGGGGATCGAACCGACGATCCCCCGCTGAGCAGAAGGATGACAGCTGTTCTCCGCGCTGTGTGCGGAGGCACAGCTGTCAGTTCCCCATACATCTCTATGGGGGAATCGGATGGGAACGGACTGTCGGTCCGTTCTTATCCGATTGACGGATGGAAAATAGGGTTTCCATCCGTCCAAATTTGACGGATCGGATGTCAGCGGACATGTCTCCACTGACATCTGATGCCCCATAGGGATGTATGGGGGGACCGTTCAGATCCGCCAAAAAAACGGACAGGTGGATCTTAACGGTCCGCCTGTGTGAAAGAGCCCCAAGTCTATGGATGATGTCACTTACCATTCATTTCACAGCAGACTAACCAATCAGCTTCAATCTTTAGCTTGTTCACTTCAGCTTTGAAAATGAAAGCCAGAAGCTGATTGGTTGTCACGCACAGTGGCTCCAATCTTGCCGACACTGGTGTGTGTGTGTTGATCGCAGAGCGGAGCTAGGCTTCTCATCGTCACTATGCCATCAGCTGCCATATGCATGATGATCTGGTCTAACAATTCTTCACAGAATCAAGTAATATGATCAGATCTATGAATTATCATTGACAGTGTGACAATCAATTAAATCAAGACTATTTTGATCCACCTAGATGGAAAGTCTAATAATAGGAAAGTAGATAAGTTAATTGTTAAAGCGGTTATAAAGCCACCTTTGTTATTTTAACCTACAGGTAAGCCTAAGATAAGGATTTCGTTTTTTTTTTTTTTTTTTTTTTTTTAGGCTTTAAAAAAAATGCCACTAAACTTCTCAGGGTACACGGACAGATAAGATAACAGAAGAGAGTTCAGGGGCTTCTGAAAAGAAAAAAACACCCAACTGCTCTTAAACATCAGTTTATCAGCAGCAGTGTACATGAGGCCTAATGCTGGCCATACACTAGCTGAAAAATCGTTTGAAAATCTGTCATCTGGTCCGTTCCTTTTTCATCCAGTTAGGGCTTTTTCACACATGGAGTCCGCCAGGCAGACTCTGTTTTTCTCAGCGGGGGGGAATCGATCCGCCGATCCCCCGCTGAGCAGGCAGATGACAGCTGTGTCTCCACGTTGTGTGCGGAGACAGAGCTGTCAGGTCACCATTCATCTCTATGGGGGAATCGGATGGGAACGGACTGTCTGTTGTCATCCGATTCACCAGACGGATGGAAAATAACGTTTCCATCCGTCCGGTTTTGACGGATCAGATCGGATGTCAGCGGACATGTCTCCGCTGACATCCGATGCCCCATAGAGATGCATGGGGCGTCCATTCAGATCCACCAAAAAAACTGACAGGCAGATCTGAACGGACTCCCTGTGTGAAAGGGGCCTTAATCGACCCAAACAGAAAATCTGTTTTAACTTTTCAGAGCTGAAAAAAATCAAAAAGGAACAGTTTGGAAAATTCTGCCGACCGAACGATAAATTGAAAGATTAATGTGTTTCTCGCCCTGTTTGCACTAGGCATATGTGACAAACAATGAAAAATGGATGTCCAATGAACAATTTATCGATTAAAATTTGGTCATTACATGATGGCACGATCGTCTGCTCTCACGGCCAAGTGTTCTTTTTTTCGAAAAGGAGTTTGAATGATTTTTTATATAGTGTATGGCCAGTATTCGAGTATGGAGCATTGTTGGATCAGACATTAAATCTATGTACACAATGGTATATAAAATGAATAAATGGGCAGCATGGGGTTTATTTACTAAGGCTCCGTTCACATATAGGCATTTGGGATCGCGGCCAGAATTGCCACGATTCTGAAACATTGCAAGTCGCCCGAGCGATTGCCATGGCTTGCAATAGCACCACAAATGCGGCGCGATTTTGTCGTAATTTTCACCCAGCGAATCGCCGGAAAAAAAATCGCTCAAACAGAATCACGGGACGTCCGACGCCCAAAAGAAGTTCTTCTAATTCTTTTGGGCGCCAGGCGACCCGCGATTCTGTTTGCGCGATACGTACCATTGCAAGTCACAGAAATCACTTTGGCGGCCCACAACTTGCAATGTTACGGAAACGCGGGCAAAATCACAGCAATTCTGCCCACGATCCGAAAAGCCTATATGTGAACAGAGCCTTAAAGCGGTAGTATCGGAGTATACTTAACTTACCTACAGGTGAGCCTATGATAAAGGTTACCTGTAGGTAAAATTAGTATCTCCTAAACCAGAACGGTTTAGGAGATATTCGCCCTGCATGCGCTCTGAAGGTCCGGCGGACTTTCAGAGCTCCTTGCTGGAAAGTGAACTCCGGCTCGCATGCGCGGGAGTGACGTCATTGCGGCTCCTGCCACTTACAGCGCCCGAAGAGACGCCGAGGGAACATGACAGCTCCCTCAGCGGTGTCCAGGCAACCGTGTCAGGGCTATGTTCTAAGGCATTTTATAATGTGCTAGTATACAATGCATACTAGTGCATTATGCCTTTGTCCTGCAGGGGTTTTTTTTTGTGAGGATACATCCGCTTTAAGCTTGAGTGCGAAATCAGGCTCACTTCTACAGAGAAACCAATCCACTTCTTCAATTAAAGTTTGGCAACGAAAGCTGGAAGCCGATTGGTTTCTATGCAGAAGGGAGCCTGACTTTGCACTCTCCAGCTTTAGTAAATAGACCCCAGGAGTGTCCAATGGCCTTGCAGCATTGTAGAGGTACACATGGGAGGAAATCATGTACATCCAGCTCAATGCAACCCCCCTCCTCCCCCGTCCCAACACAAACCATTCATCACACGCCGTATTACAATCAAATCCGCTAACGTGACAACCCTTCCATGACTTACTTCACTAGCATAGCAGAGCCAAGGATCTACTCACCTATTTCATTTTCGTTTACAAAGTCGGGAAAGCTTGCCATCTAAATAGAAACCAGACGTCGAGGGAAGAATGTATCTCGTGAAATAATCCTGATAATATCAACACAGCGCTCTCAATGCAATCTCCACCAACCGAATGCTTTCCCCCCTCCTGGCCGTTCCAGACGCTTACACGCTAACAAATGACTGCAAAATGGCTCATACAGTCCGGAAAAACGGCCAGCTAGGCGGAGCAAGCACGTCTCCTTCCTATTGGATGTAAGGAGCGCTCGAGGCGTTGGCCGCTCCCTGGGGAATGTTGTAAAGGCTGCCGCCATGTTCTCTGTGGGCAGGCTGCCAGTAACTGAGACGTTTAGTAATGTGAGTGGAATGCAGGCTCGCTTACCACACAATATCCAAAGGTTATTAGGGTTTATTAAAACGAACGTATGCACTCTTGCCCAATGACCTAGTTGAATGTCAAATAAATTGGTTAATTTGGTACAAAAGCATGAGGAGATAGAAGCAGCAGTGGGCACAGGTCGTGTTACAGTAAGGTGACCAGATTTTTAAATGAAATCTGGGGATATATATATATATATTAGGGCTGGGGAATATAATCGAAAGATCGATGCATCGCGATTCGACCCTTCGCGATTCTGCATCGATGCGGGCTGCCGGCATAATCGATTAGGAAATGACGTCATCAGCCGCGGCCACGCCCTATCGCGCAAGGGAGAAAAAAACACAAGATCGGCAGCTGATTGGTGGGTTAGTGGCGGGAGCTTAATAAAAAGGCTCCGCCCCTCCCCTTCCGTCTCTTTAACCCGGGCCGAGGCGCAGCAAGACATCCCCCGCGTGTATCGGCGTCCCACCTGCGGCCTTGCAGCCAAGAAGCCAGCCAAGCCAGAAGCCAGTCCAGTGAGTCCACACTCCACACACAGGAGCGAGGAGCCCCAAGTGCGTCCCCATCGCAGCCAGCCGGCGCCGCCAGCCTCACCTCACCTCACCGTAGCCGACAGGCCCTGGAGGCCCAGCCACCACGCCACTGCCAGTGATGCCAGCCGCCCGCCACAGAGCCCAGAGAGCAGCACAGCACCTGTCCTCCTCTGCAATGCAGTGCACAACAACCCACACAGTCACACAGCAGGTATGTCCGAACAAATAATTGTGTAATCATTCATGGGGGTCTCGTCTGTATCTCTGGGGGATGTCATTGTCTGTGATGGGGGGGGGCCTGGGACAGGGGACGGTCGGTCGGGGCCCGGGGGTACTGTTCTGCTGTGGCAGTCTCGCAGCCAGGGGGCTCTCTCTGAGTGTCAGTGGGGGCCTGGGGGTCTCTGTCAGTGTCAGCTATGGGGGTCTGGGCAAGGGGGGGACTCACTCAGTGTTTGACAGTGCTGTGGGGGATTGGGGAAGGTGTGGGACATCCAGGTCTCTGTCAGTGTGGGGGTCTGGGCAAGGGGGGGGACTCACTCTCAGTGTTTGTCAGTGCTGTGGGGGATTGGGGAAGGGACATCCAGGTCTCTGTCAGTGTCAGCTGTGGGGGTCTGGGCAGGGGGGGGGGACTCACTCACTCTCAGTGTTTGTCAGTGCTGTGGGGGATTGGGGAAGGTGTGGGACATCCACCCAGGTCTCTGTCAGTGTGTCAGGCTGCAGTGTCAGCTCAGCTGTGGGGGGAGGGGGGTCTCTGTCAGTGTCACTGTCACTGTCACAGGCAGCTGTGGGGTAAGGGGGGGCCCCGGGGGTTTTGGCTCAGTGCATGCATAAGGGAGTCTGACAGACAGACAGTCATATTTTATGAAAGATGTTGCTTGGTTGACTTGTTGCGGCTTAGTTTACAAGTTTTTTTTTTTTTTAAGCACTGACAGAGTTTGGCAACTTACGTCATCTGTCTCCGTCACATACGTGGTAGGTCCTTCTGGTAATGGCAGAAGGAGAAAAAGATCGAGAGATAAAAAATGCACCTAGCGTTTTAAGAGCAAACATCTGGGCACATTTTGGATTTTATGAACACACAGGGAAGCGTGAGTTGGACAAGATACACGCCGTATGTAAAGCCTGTCACACAAAAATTAAATACCTAGGGAATACTACGAACTTGAGAAACCATGTTAGCCGTTTTCACTCTGAGTTAGTAACACCTGTCGCCACCAGCAGTGCCACCACTGCCAAGGAAAGACTGCTAGACCCAGATCAGCCAAGAATTGATGCCATACTGTCAACTTATCCGCCCAACTCAGAAAAAGGGAAGAAACTAACCAAAGCTGTGGCAGCTTTCATCGCCAAGGACCTACGGCCTTACTCAGTTGTGGACAACGCCGGGTTTCGCTACCTTGTGAAGACGCTAGAGCCACGTTATAAGATCCCATCACGCAGGCACTTTACAGAAAACATTATACCTGCACTCTACCACGACACCAAAGCTCAGGTACTTGCGTCAATGAACCAAGCCAGTCGAGTCGCAATAACGTGTGATTCATGGACTTCAGTCACAACGGAGTCCTATGTTACAATAACAGCACATTATGTTACTAAGGACTGGCAGGTCTTGTCACATGTGTTGCAAACAAGAGCCATTTATGAGTCTCACACAGGTGCTCATCTGGCAGAGCTACTGTCTCATGTTGTGGAAGAATGGCAGCTGTCTGATAAAACTGTAGTGCTTGTGACCGACAACGCGGCGAACATGATAGTTGCAGCTCAAGTTGGTAAATTTCCTCATGTTAAATGTTTTGCCCATACACTCAATCTTGCATGTCAGCGGGCACTGAAAGGGACCACGCTCTCCAGGCTTCTCGCCAGAGTGCGACGATTATCCACATTCTTCCATCGCAGCACTAGAGCAAGCCACTGTCTAAAAGAGAAACAGAAATGTCTGGGCCTGAAGAATCATAAGCTAATAACTAATGTGCCAACAAGATGGAACAGCGCATATGACATGGTCGAGAGGTTCTTAGAACAACAACCTGCAGTTTGTGCCACCTTGCTGTCTCCAGAAGTCAGAAAAGGAGAGTCTGATCTCTGCACTCTCAAAGAAACAGATGTGTCAAATGCAGAGGACGCTGTGAGTGCATTAAAGCCAATGAAGGATGCAACCTTGCTGATGTCAGAAGAGCGCAACCCAACAGTGTCTCTCATTGCCCCTCTAAATGCACAATTGCTCCAGAGCATGACAGACACCATGGGAGACACAGCCATGACCCATGAGATCAAGAATGCCATCAAAACAGATCTCCTGAAGAGGTACAGCAGTGAGGCAGAGAAGAAGATCCTTCATACAGCCTCTGCACTGGATCCTCGCATTAAAGGACTGCCTTTTATTCTCACAGAGGAGGAGAGATCAGAGATATACAGAGGAGTGACTGAGGAGGCTGCATCTTTGGAGGTAATTAGAATTTCATCATGTTTCCTGCCAGACAGCTAGAAGCTCAGCTACATTGTGTTGTGTAATGTGCCCTGATTCACTGATGCGGTGTGGGAAGTGGAACTGTATGGTATGGATTACCGTGCAGTTTCCCACACCTCATCAATGAATCACACTCTTAGTCAGTTCAGCTCTTCATATACTATTATCTTTTGTTCAAACACACAGATTACATCTAATAGAAGGACAAATGTGGATGAAGTGCCTAGGGAAAAAGCAACTGTGGAAGAAGAAACAACACCCATTGAGGACAGCCATTCTCCTCCCAAAAAAAAGGCCACAACATCGCTGCTCATGACTTTGCTGGGGCAGTCTTTCACTGATGGTGCAATAGAACCTAAGACCCCCTATGCCAAGGCAGAAGACGAAATGGAAAAATATTGTAAAGCCCCACCTCTGCCTCTCACTGAGGACCCTTTAAAATGGTGGTGTGAGCATGAGGTCATATTCCCCCTCCTCTCTCAGCTGTCAAAGCACTACTTGTGTATCCCAGGTACAAGTGTATCTGCAGAGCGGGTTTTCTCTACTGCAGGAGATGTTATAACAGCGAAAAGAAGCAGTCTTAAACCTGAGCATGTGGATCATCTAGTGTTCTTACAGAAAAACCTACATGTTCCCAAATGCTAAGCACTGAAATAATTACTAATTCATGTTTTTAATGAATTAGTAATTACTAATTCAGTCTGCCGCCAGTCACTAGTCAGTCACATCACCAGTCTTGTTTTATAGCTTTATAGCACTGATGGTTTGTTTTTGAAGATTGTCCTGTCCAATGTGTCCATTTCCAATCCATAATCCGTTCCGTTGCTTCACAGTAAAAGTGTCTAGGCAAGTAGGCAGGGGTTCATTTAACCTCAACCAAATAAATAATATTAAAGTGTATTTTCTTCTAGACAACTGACTGACACCAAGCCAGCCACGGTGCAGCATTATAGGAAGGAAAATCATTGAGAGAAATAACTTTTGAAGCTTAACCTCGAATAAATCTTATCTTATTGGATCACAAACACCAATTGTGGATTCTTGTGTAATATACTATATTTGTGAGTTTGTGAATGTGACCCCCATAGGATTTCCTCAAGGTTAAGCTTCAGTTTACAATTTATTCTCTCAAGGAGTTTCGTTCCTCTAATGGTGGCTTGTTGGCTAGCTTGGCTTCAGTTACAGATGTAATCGACATGGTAGAGTGCTGCTCAGTGCAGTGCAGGTAAAGTTTTCTTTCTGTAACGTGACTGACTGACTGTTGTGACAACTCAAGAGCTTATAACGCAGCTCTAGCATTAACTCAACACACACACACACAGTGTGTGTGTGTGTTGAGTTGATGCTGAGGCTGCTTATAAGCTTTTGAGTTGTCACGAGTCACGACACACACACACTGTGTTTAGTTGACTGGCAATGGCAGGGGCAAACACAATCGCAGTGAACCTGGAACATTTTATATTTTTTACAGCTTTTCTGGCACTGGAGAGATGGAGAATGGCTTGTTTTCAAAAAATGGTCCATTCACATAAGTGAATTGATAATTATTTAAGCTTAAGCTTATATTTGTATAACTCCCCTCTAGCAGCCATCAACTCACTTCACTTGAGTTGACTGGCAGTTGCAGGGGGAAACAAACATCACGGTGAACATGGAAGTTATGCAGCAGTGCACTATTGCCAGGTTCACCTTTGATATTTGCTACTAGTCAGGAAGTGCTCTGTTTTGTAGAGGACAGGTTATGGCACACACCTGGAATTTATTGCAACGCATGTCTGTCTGCTGGTCTGTTGTACTCTGTAGCAATAGCAAGTGTAGGGGGTTCCCTCAACCAAACAAATACTAAAGGTAAAAGTGTATCTAGACAACTGAAGGCAAGCCAGGCAGCCACGGTACAGGAAAGGACATCCTTGAAAGATTAAATCAATCATACATTGAAGCGTAAAACCTTGATTAAATCTTTACTGGATCACAAATACACACAAACCTGACCTAACCTATATGCCTTGAGTTGTACCAGTGTGGCAATGCCAAACCTTTCTTCAGTTCTCATTATTCTGATGCAGACAATCGTGTTGTGTGTTTTTTTGTGATCCCATGAAGATTTACTCAAGGTTTAAGCTTCAGTTGATGATTTACTCTGTCAAGGGTTTTCCTTCCTCTAATGGTGGCTTTGGCTTGGCTTCAGTTGGGTTTAATCGTGGTAGAGACAGAGACTGTCTGCAGGACAGTTAACGTTTTCTGTAAAGTAAGTGACATAAAAGTGACATAAGTGAATTGATAAGCTTAAAGCTTATATTTGTAACTCCCCTCCAGCAGCCAATCCATCAGCTCACTTGAGTTGACTGGCAGTTGCAGAGGGAAACAAACATCACGGTGAACATGGAAGTTATGCAGCAGTGCACTATTGCCAGGTTCACCCTTGATGTTTGCTACTAGTCAGGAAGTGCTCTGTTTTGTAGAGGACAGGTTATGGCACACCTGGAATTTATTGCAATGCATATTCACATAAAAGGATTTATATATAATGCTTTGTGGGAATTTATGATGACCATTTTCACAAGAATATTAGCTTGGCTGGCTGGCTTGCCTTTAAAGTACAACTATAGGCCAAACTTTATCCAAAATCCAAAAAGTTTTGCCTTTAGTTGTACTTTAAATGGTGGTAGGCCTGGCTTATATTAATATTTTCTTTTATGAAGCAGTAAACTGCACTACTACAGTTTTTTACCAATTTTACTGTTACTTCTAGTAAAATACTAGTGTTGTTGTCTGTCTCTGCTATGCTGTTTGCATTTTCAGACCTTCCTATATGCAGACATCTCAAGTCTCCCGCAAGTCGCGGGAGACTCCCGCTATCCGCCCTGAGCTCACGGACACCCGCGAGCTCAGGGCAATATCCCGGCTCTGTGTATGAGTCACAGTGAGTCAGATGAGATGACTCATCGATGCAGGCAGAAGAGTGTGTCAGCTGTCAGCAAGCTGAGCCTGCACAGAGAAATCATGTCGGAGCCGAAGTAGAGCCGGCTCACAGGCGGAGTGATATGAGTCATGCACTCCGCCTGTGGGAGGAGCTGCAGAGAGCAAGCAGCGGCTTTGCTCTCTACTACAATGTGAAGATGGTACAGCGCCACTAGGTAAATTAACTATCTAAAGAAAAGAGGTGAACCAGTGTCCATAAGTCCATATAGAGGAAAGGAAATCAATTGCTGAAAATGTAGCCACAGATCCAACAAAATTCTTGCAAAGGAAGTTTCTTGGCGGAAATCACACAAAAAAGAGGATGTACCCTTACCAGATAGTTGGACCCCCTATTACGGAAGGTCAAACAAGCGTGCGAAATCAGTCACCAGAATTCCTCTCCAAACAACCACAGAACCTCCAGACAAGGACCATGGAACCGGTAGACCTCAATGGACTCCAGGTGTACAAAGGGGATGACCTCCAATAATACAAATGGGGGCGCACATGGTGAAGTATGTACGGATTTTATTAATAAAAAAAAGGTTAAAAAACTCACATGTAGCTGCTTGATACAGGCATGTTATTCAATTGATTGGCCGCGGCTGGAACAGCGTGACTGCATGGGGGCTAGCGTGCCTGACGCGTTTCGTCCTGCAAAGGCGTTTTCAAAGGCAAAAGCCCCCCACATGCAGCACGCTTTTATAGGGTGCCCCTGATCGTTTGGAATGCGGCCATGTTGTCACTTCCAGTGCGCGATGACGCACTTCCGCTTCCGGTGCGCGATGACGCACTTCCGCTTCCGGTGCGTGATGACGCACTTCCGGTCGCGGCGTGCGTGATGACGCACTTCCGGTCAATCAATCGGCATCGCTGTGAGGCGGTGCTGAACAACACGACGTAGGAAGCTCAAAAAGGAGGCAGAGAAGACAGTCAGCAATGAAGGATGGAAGTCACCCGACCGCCCAAGGCCAGCCAGAAAAGACCCATCAAATCGCAAACCGTCCCCCCAAAACCATAAGATATCAACAGATTGAAAAATATGGTCCAGCCACATTACAAACGATCTAGTATGCAATATATAATTACATAGTGGAAACAAATAAATTTGCAACCAGATTGAATACAAAAAACACACATACAAACAAGTGCATTATATATAAAACCTAGTTAAATGAGTTACAAACAAATACTGATAATAAAATCAATGATAAAATTTAAACCCATCTGCATGCAATAACTTAAAGTTGAATACATTGAAGGTCACATAGTATATATGAAATACTATAGTACTCAACCTAGCCCGGTGGTATCTACATATCCACTGGGACAGCAAAACCTCCATAACTGTTCAAAGTAAGAGAAGGAAAAATGGGATAAGCAGATTTGCAGTGGAAGGATGGTACTTCCTTAGCAATCTTAGCCTTAGGGGTACAGAAAAAAGTTCCCAAGCAGTGCACTCAAGTTGTTGTACTTAGATGCGGGTGCAGTGCCGGGGGTACTGGGACACTAGAGAAAAATTGGGCAATAGACAACAAGTGAAAGAGGGTCTCGGGAGTCAATCTGCCAATCAACTATTGTTGATAAAGCAGTTGACGTCCCAATCAACATTGAGACCAAAGGGGGTGTAACACTTCAGGTCAAAAATCCACCTGGTCTCAAGTCTTGAGATCTCCCTCCTCACATTGCTCCCCCTCCAATGTGGGGTAAATTTGTCAATGCCTATAATCCTGGTCCCAGCAGCTTTTTTATGGTGACATTCCAGGTAATGTCTCGAAACAGAATGTTTCGGAAAACCTCAACGGATATTACCAAGATGTTCATTCACTCTGGTTTTCATGGCTCGGGTGGTCCTACCCACGTACTCTCTACTACAGCCACATCTTCTACTCCAGGAGGCATTTTGGCGCGTGCGGGACCGATCACTGTGACACCCCACTCTGTGACAGACACAGTGACCTTACCTGAGAGCAGCACCAGAGAGCCAGCACCTGAGACCAGTACCAGCAAATGACCAGCACCTGTGACCAACACCTGTGATCAGTACCAGCAAGTGACCAGGTCAGTACCAGCACCAGTGACCAGCACCAGTGACCAGGCCAGTACCAGCACCAGTGACCAGCACCAGTGACCAGGCCAGTACCAGCACCAGTGACCAGTACCAGCACCAGTGACCAGGCCAGTATGAGCACCAGTGACCAGTACCAGCACCAGCACCAGTGACCAGGCCAGTACCAGCACCAGTGACCAGTACCAGCACCAGCACCAGTGACCAGGCCAGTACCAGCACCAGTGACCAGTACCAGTACGAGTAACCAGGCCAGTATGAGCACCAGTGACCAGTACCAGCACCAGCACCAGTGACCAGGCCAGTACCAGCACCAGTGACCAGTACCAGCACCAGTGACCAGTACCAGCACCAGTGACCAGGCCAGTATGATCACCAGTGACCAGGCCAGCTCCAGTGACCAGCACCAGTGACCAGTACCAGCACCAGTGACCAGGCCAGTACCAGCACCAGTGACCAGGCCAGTATGAGCACCAGTGACCAGGCCAGCACCAGTGACCAGTCCCAGCACCAGTGACCAGCACCAGTGACAAGTACCAGCACCAGTACCAGTGACCAGTACCAGCACCAGTACCAGCACCAGTGACTAGGCCAGTATGAGCACCAGTGACCAGTACCAGCACCAGTGACCAGGCCAGTACCAGCACCAGTGACCAGTACCAGCACCAGTGACCAGTACCAGCACCAGTGACTAGGCCAGTATGAGCACCAGTGACCAGTACCAGCACCAGACCAGGCCAGTACCAGCACCAGTGACCAGTGCCAGTACCAGTGACCAGTACCAGTACCAGTGACCAGTACCAGTGACCAGCACCAGTGACCAGCACCAGTGACCAGTACCAGCACCAGTGACCAGGCCAATATGAGCACCAGTGACCTGACTAGTACCAGCACCAGTGACCAGTACCAGCACCAGTGACCAGCACCAGTACCAGTGACCAGTACCAGCACCAGTGACCAGGCCAGTATGAGCACCAGTGACCAGGCCAGCACCAGTGACCAGCACCAGTGACCAGTACCAGCACCAGTGACCAGTACCTGCACCAGTACCAGCACCAGTGACCAGGCCAGTATGAGCACCAGTGACCAGGCCAGCACCAGTAACCAGTACCAGCACCAGTGACCAGGCCAGTATGAGCACCAGTGACCAGGCCAGCACCAGTGACCAGTACCAGCACCAGTGACCAGTACCAGTACCAGCACCAGTGACCAGTACCATTACCAGTGACCAGTACCAGCACCAGTACCAGCACCAGTGACCAGGCCAGTATGAGAACCAGTGACCAGGCCAGCACCAGTGACCAGTACCAGCACCAGTGACCAGCACCAGTGACCAGTACCAGTACTAGCACCAGTACCAGCACCAGTGACCAGGCCAGTATGAGCACCAGTGACCAGTACCAGCACCAGTGACCAGTACCAGCACCAGTGACCAGTACCAGTGACCAGTACCAGCACCAGTACCAGCACCAGTGACCAGGCCAGTATGAGCACCAGTGACCGGTACCAGCACCAGTGACCGGTACCAGCACCAGTGACCAGTACCAGCACCAGTGACCAGGCCAGTATGAGCACCAGTGACCAGGCCAGCACCAGTGACCAGTACCAGCACCAGTACCAGCACCAGTGACCAGGCCAGTATGAGCACCAGTGACCAGTACCAGCACCAGTGACCGGTACCAGCACCAGTGACACGTACCCGCACCAGTGACCAGCACCAGTGACCAGTACAAGCGTCAGTGTCCAGTACCAGCATCAGTGTCCAGCACCCGCACCAGTTACCAGACCAGTACAGTACCAGCGTCCAGCACCAGTGACCAGTACCAGCATCAGTGTCTAGCACCAGTGTCCAGCACCCGCACCAGTTACCAGACCAGTACAGTACCAGCACCAGTGACCAGTACAAGCATCAGTGTCCAGTACCAGCATCAGTGTCCAGCACCAGTGTCCAGCACCCGCACCAGTTACCAGACCAGTACAGTACCAGCACCAGTGACCAGTACAAGCATCAGTGTCCAGTACCAGCATCAGTGTCCAGCACCAGTGTCCAGCACCCGCACCAGTTACCAGACCAGTACAGTACCAGCACCAGTGACCAGCACCAGTGACCAGTACCAGCATCAGTGTCTAGCACCAGTGTCCAGCACCAGTTACCAGACCAGTACAGTACCAGCACCAGTGAACAGTACCAGCATCAGTGACCAGGTATACTGATTACATTTAATTTAATTCTCTGGTTGTGTTAAATTGGAAAGGGGGGGTGCGGCGCAGGCGTGCATGGGAGGGGGGGCGGCGGCGCAGGCGTGCGTGGGGGGGGGGCACACCTCCCTGAAGTGACTTTGCCACCTCCCTGAAATGAGTTTTGGCAGGTTGGGATGTCTGTATATGTTTGCAGTGCAAGTGCACTAAAGTATGCAGGGCTTGCAGGCCATGACAGGGTCCAGGAAAGTGTCCTTTGAAGCAAATGAAAATAAAAAGGATTCTTTTATTTGTGACTGCTTGATTGTTTGTTTTTTTTTGATAAAGTTTTGAAAACCATTGGGCAGTGGGCTGGGCATGGGCATTGGGCAGTAATCGTGATGCATCGCGGAATCGAATCGTATCGAATCGCGACCCTAATAATCGTAATCGCATCCAATCGTGAGGTAAGTGAAGATGCACAGCCCTAATATATATATTTATTTATTTATTTTTATTATTGGCAAATGGCACAGGACTGCATAATACTCAGAGCGCTGGGTATAGGACTAAATAATACACAGAGCGCTGGGTATAGGACTAAATAATACACAGAGCGCTGGGTATAGGACTAAATAATACACAGCGCTGGGTATAGGACTAAATAATACACAGAGCGCTGGGTATAGGACAAAATAATACACAGAGCGCTGGGTATAGGACAAAATAATACTCAGAGCGCTGGGTATAGGACTAAATAATACACAGAGCGCTGGGTATAGTACTAAATAATACACAGAGCACTGGGTATAGGACTAAATAATACACAGAGCGCTGGGTATAGGACAAAATAATACACAGAGCGCTGGGTATAGGACAAAATAATACTCAGAGCGCTGGGTATAGTACTAAATAATACACAGAGCGCTGGGTATAGGACTAAATAATACACAGCGCTGGGTATAGGACTAAATAATACACAGAGCGCTGAGTATAGGACTAAATAATACACAGAGCGCTGGGTATAGCACTAAATAATACACAGAGCGCTGGGTATAGGACAAAATAATACACAGAGCGCTGGGTATACGACAAAATAATACTCAGAGCGCTGGGTATAGTACTAAATAATACACAGAGCGCTGGGTATAGGACTAAATAATACACAGCGCTGGGTATAGGACTAAATAATACACAGAGCTCTGGGTATAGGACTAAATAATACACAGAGCGCTGGGTATAGGACAAAATAATACACAGAGCGCTGGGTATAGGACAAAATAATACACAGAGCGCTGGGTATAGGACAAAATAATACACAGAGTGCTGGGTATAGGACTAAATAATACACAGAGCGTTGGGTATAGGACTAAATAATACACAGAGCGTTGGGTATAGTACTAAATAATACACAGAGCGCTGGGTATAGGACTAAATAATACACAGAGTGCTGGGTATAGTACTAAATAATACACAGAGCGCTGGGTATAGGACTAAATAATACACAGAGTGCTGGGTACAGGACTAAATAATACACAGAGCGCTGGGCACAGGACCACATAATACACACAGCACTGGACACAGGACTACATAAAATACAGAGCACTGGGCACAGGACTACATAATACACAGAGCGCTGGGTACAGGATAATACACAGAGCGCTGGGTACAGGTCTACATAGTACACACAGCACTGGACACAGGACTACATAATATACAGAGCGCTGGGCACAGGACTACACAATATACAGAGCGCTGGGCATAGGACTGCATAATACACAGAGCGCTGGGCACAGGACTGCATAATACACAGAGCTCTGGGCACAGGACTGCATAAAACACAGAGCGCTGGGTACAGGACTACATAGTACACACAGCACTGGACACAGGACTGCATAATACACAGAGCGCTGAGCACAGGACTGCATAATACACAGAGCTCTGGGTACAGGACTACATAATACACAGAGCGCTGGGTATAGCACTAAATAATACACAGCGCTGGGTATAGGACTAAATAATACATAGAGCGCTGGGTATAGCACTAAATAATACACAGAGCGCTGGGTATAGGACTAAATAATACACAGAGTGCTGGGTATAGTACTAAATAATACACAGAGCGCTGGGTATAGGACTAAACAATACACAGAGCGCTGGGTATAGTACTAAATAATACACAGAGCGCTGGGTATAGTACTAAAAAATACACAGAGCGCTGGGTATAGGACTAAATAATACACAGAGTGCTGGGTATAGGACTAAATAATACACAGAGTGCTGGGTACAGGATTAAATAATACACAGAGCGCTGGGCACAGGACTACATAATACACACAGCACTGGACACAGGACTACATAAAATACAGAGCACTGGGCACAGGACTACATAATACACAGAGCGCTGGGTACAGGATAATACACAGAGCGCTGGGTACAGGTCTACATAGTACACACAGCACTGGACACAGGACTACATAATATACAGAGCGCTGGGCACAGGACTACACAATATACAGAGCGCTGGGCATAGGACTGCATAATACACAGAGCGCTGGGCACAGGACTGCATAATACACAGAGCTCTGGGCACAGGACTGCATAAAACACAGAGCGCTGTGTACAGGACTACATAGTACACACAGCACTGGACACAGGACTGCATAATACACAGAGCGCTGAGCACAGGACTGCATAATACACAGAGCTCTGGGTACAGGACTACATAATACACAGAGCGCTGGGTATAGCACTAAATAATACACAGCGCTGGGTATAGGACTAAATAATACATAGAGCGCTGGGTATAGCACTAAATAATACACAGAGCGCTGGGTATAGGACTAAATAATACACAGAGTGCTGGGTATAGTACTAAATAATACACAGAGCGCTGGGTATAGGACTAAACAATACACAGAGCGCTGGGTATAGTACTAAATAATACACAGAGCGCTGGGTATAGTACTAAAAAATACACAGAGCGCTGGGTATAGGACTAAATAATACACAGAGTGCTGGGTATAGGACTAAATAATACACAGAGTGCTGGGTACAGGATTAAATAATACACAGAGCGCTGGGCACAGGACTACATAATACACACAGCACTGGACACAGGACTACATAAAATACAGAGCGCTGGGCACAGGACAACATAATACACAGAGCGCTGGGTACAGGACTGCATAATACACAGAGCGCTGGGTACAGGTCTACATAGTACACACAGCACTGGACACAGGACTACATAATATACAGAGCGCTGGGCACAGGACTACAAAATACACAGAGCGCTGGACACAGGACTGCATAAAACACAGAACGCTGGGCACCGGACTGCATAATACACAGAGCGCTGGGTACAGGACTACATAGTACACACAGCACCTGACACAGGACTGCATAATACACAGAGCGCTGAGCACAGGACTGCATAATACACAGAGCTCTGGGCACAGGACTACATAATACACAGAGCGCTTGGCACAGGACTGCATAATAAACAGAGCGCTGGGTACAGGACTACCTAATACACAGCACTGGACACAGGAATGCATAATACACAGAGCGCTGGGCACAGGACTGCATATTACACAGAGCGCTGGACACAGGACTGCATAATACACAAAGCACTGGGCACAGGACTACATAACACACAGAGCGCTGGGCACAGGAGTATATAATACACAGAGTGCTGGGCACATGACTACACAATACACAGAGCGCTGGGCACAAGACTGCATAATACACAGAGCGCTGGGGACAGGACTACATAATACACAGAACGTTGGGCACAGGACTTCATAATATACAGGAGAGTGTTAGGCATAGAGTGCAGGGTTCAGAGGTTTGCTATGCACAGAGGACACTTCTGCCCCCACATCCATAGTTCACCTCTGCACCCTTCTCTCACAGATTATCTCTGCAGCCACTTCTTAGCCCTTCCCCCACAACAGCTAAACTCTTCATCTCTCCATGCAGCTGCATCAGCTCTGACCCCTGCTCCCCCATTGCCCTCACCTGTGTACAAACATCTGCTCACCTTCTGGTCTCAGCCCTCCACACAGTCAATTTTTGGCTCTTCCTCTCTTCCAGGAGCGGCAGTGAGATCGTCCAGCAGGGGGCGTCTGTATTTGATCCCTGTCTACATTAATCCGGTCCTGAATCCGGGACAAAACTGGAGACAGACTTGGACTGGGGACAGTGTCCTCAATCTGGGGACTGTCCCCAGAAACCGGGGACGTCTGGTCACCCTATGTTACAGGCCTCGTACACACAAGAAGTTTTTTTTTTTACATAACATGCTTGAGTGCCGGGTTACACTTGTGCGATGCGGGAAGGCTGCGAATTTGCAGCCTGTTCCCGCATCGCAAATGCACCCCTGGCAGTTCACACTGCCATATGCGATACGCAGGGGGTTTCAATGAAATGTTAACGACACCCCCCCCGTTTGATCGCATATCGCAGTGCGATCTGACAGTTCGCACAGGATCGGATCGCACAAGTGTGAACCACTGTGCGATCCGATCCTGATGCGGCTGGAAAAAAGGGTCATGTGCGTGTTTGGTGCGGATACAGTGCGAATTCATCCATACAAAGTGTATGGCTGAATTCGCATCCGCACCTCCGATCGCATGTAATGAAGGAGCAGTGCGCTCCGAATTACATGCGATCAGCGCACACGCTATAGTGTGGACCGGCACTTAATGCGTAACTCCAATTTTGTTGAGAAAAAAACATTCCCTTCTGGGAATGTACATTGCAAGGATTATACCAATCTTTGTTGTAGATTCCTATATTTTTTTATTCTGAATAAATCCCTGTTTGTTCCTCTGTGCTGAGTGGGTCTAATGGGAGTGATTTCATAATTATCTGTCAGCTGTGGCACCTGCAGGCCTCTAGTGAGGAAAACAGCTGGGCCTGCATCCCTTTAGACGTGTTCCTATTGGGAGTATCTCACCAAAAATGACATTTTTGTTGGAGGGAATGCCTGAAATCTGACTTGTATCTTAGGCAGACTTCTGGGAAAATTGGTGAGCCAATCACACAAGCAGGAAATTATGTTTCTGGGGTGTGGTCAGTACATATTCTGTGTACAGAACACCTCCAGGTAGCCATATTGCATTACATTTTCATAAAATTACAGCAGCTGCAGATTGAAAAGGAAAGGTCATTTTTAATAATATTCAAATACAATATGACTTGTCACAATTTTATACGCTATATTGTTTTTTCTTTATGTGCTAATTATTTTTCCCCACGAAAGTGAGTTACCCTTAAAGGGAACAGAATACATTTTTTTTTATGATTGTTGTTCAGTTGTTTAGTCATGTCCGACTCTTTGTGACCTCATGAACCATAGTGCGCCAGGCTTTTCTGCCCTCCACTGCCTCCCAAAGCTTGCCTCAGTTCATGTTCATTGTTTTGATGATGCCATCTATCCATCTTGTTTTCTGTCGCCTCCTTCTCCTTTTTCCTTCCATGTTTCCCAGCATCAGGGTCTTTTCCAATGAGTCCTCTCTTCGCATTAGGTGGCCAAAGTATTAAAGTTTCAGCTTCATTATCTGTCCTTCCACTGAATATTCAGGGTTAATTTCCTTCATGATTGATTGGTTCGATCTTCTTGCCATCCAAGGGACTTTCAAAAGTCTTCTCCAACACCATAGTTCAAAAGCATTAATTCTTCCGCGTTCACCCTTTCTTATGGTCCAACTTTCACAGCCATAGGTTACTACTGGATAAACCATAGCTTTGACTATATGACTCTTTGTCGGTAGGGTGATGTCTCTGCTTTAATAATGTTGTCTGGGTTTGCCATTGCACAAGCAAGCATCTCTTAATTTCATGGCTACAGTCACCATCTACTGTAATCTTGGAGGCTAGGGAGATTAAATCTGTCACTGTTTCCATTTCTTCCCCTTCTATTTCCCAAGGAGTGATGGGACCAGTTGCCATCATCCTAGTTTTCTTAAAGTTCAATATCAGGCCAGCTTTTCCGCTCTCCTTTTTCACCTTCATTAAGAAACTCTTTAGTTCTTCTTCACTTTTGCCATTAGTGTTATATATTTCTCCCTGCGATCTTAAAGCAGAGTTCCGGGCACAGAAAACATTTTTCAGTGAACATACCCCCGGGACAGTCAGGGCTAGTACATTCCACAATGGCTAGCCTCTGATCTGTCCCGGTTCGCACTCACCTGCAAGATGAAATACTCACTTATAAAATTTCTTCCACAGCGTTGCCATCTCTCTTGTGGGCAGCTGAAGCCGGCGCGGTCCTCTTCTGTGTCTTCTTCTGCTTCCTCTTCTCCCAGAATGCGCCTGCACCGGCCCCTCTCGTCACTTCCGGTGCGGCGCCGCATTCCTCCACAGCTTCTGGGCATGCCCAGAAGCTGTTTAGCGGGGGAATGCGGCGTCGTCCCGGGGCCGGTGCCATCGCATTGATTCCTGGGAGCGATGACGTTCAGCTCCCAGGAATCATCGCAAGACAGGAAGTGACGGCGGAGCCGCGGCGCTGAGGGAGAAAGTACACTGAGGTGAGTATTTTCGATCTTCAATTACAAGGTGAGTGTAAAAAAAAAAAAAAAAACCTAACTATCCAATTCCTTTACAGGTGAAGGGGAACTAGCGGACGGGCACAAAAAAAAAGATTGATTTTGTGCCCGGAACTCCGCTTTAATTCCGGCTTGTATTTCGTCGATCCTGGCATTTCACATGATGTACTCTACATATAGGTTAAATAAGTAGGGTGACAATATACTGTACATTCTTGCCACACTCCTTTCTCAATTTTGAACCTATCATTTGTTCCATGTCCTGTTCTAATGGTTGCTTCTTGACTTGCATACAGGTTTTTCAGAAGACAGGTGAGGTGGTCTGGTATTCCCATTTCTTTCAGTATTTGCCACATCTTGTTGTGATCCACACAATCAAAGGCTCTAACTGTAGTCAATAAAGCAGAAGTAGATTTTCTTCTGGAACTCTGGAACTTCTGGAACCTTGTTTTCTCCATAAACCAGCGAATGTTGGCAATTTAAACTCTAGCCTCCTCTGCCTCTTCGAAATCCAGCTTGTACATGTGGTAGCTCTCGGTTCATATGCTGCTGAAGCCTAGCTTTTAGAATTTTCAGCATAACCTTCTTAGCGTGTGAGATGAGTGCGATCATATGGTAGTTTGAACATTCTTTGGTGCTGCCCTTCTTTGGTTTTGGAATGTAAACTGACCTCTTCCAGTCCTGTGGCCATTGTTCAGTTTTCCAAATTTGTTGGCATATTGAGTGCAGCACTTTTACAGCATTGAACAGCTGGGATACCATCACTTCCACTAGCTTTGTTATTAGCAATGCTTTCTAAGGCCCACTTGACTTCACTCTGTATGATATCCGGTTCAAGGTCAGTGACTGCATCATTGTGATTATTTGGGACATTCAGATCTTTTTTGTATAATTCTTCTGTGTATTCTTGCCATCATTCCTTTATCTCTTCTGCTTCCGTCATGTCCTTGCCATTTTTTGTCTATTATCCTGCCCATCTTTTCACAAAACTTTCCCTTGATATCTTCAATTATCTTGCAAAGCTCTCTAGCTAGTCTGTTGTTTTCTTCTGATTCTTTGCATTGATTGTTTAAGAAGGTTTAAGAAGCTATCCTCTGGAAGTCTGCATTCAGTTGGGTATATTTTCCCCTTTCTCCATTGCCTTTTCTTTGTTCAGCTATTTGTATGGCCTCATCAGATAGCCACTTTGCTTTTAGGCATTTCTTCTTCTTTGGGATGGTTTTTATACACTTCCTTCCATAGTTCCTCAGGCACTCTGTCTATCAGATGTAATCCCTTAAATCTGTTCATCACCTCTACTGAGTATTCACAAGGGATCTGATTTAGATCATATCTGAAATGTCGAGTGGTGTTTCCCGCTTTCTTCAATTTAAGCCTGAATTTTTGAAGCTCATGATCTGAACCACAGTTTGCTCCAGGTCTTGTTTTGACTGACTGTATAGAGCTTCTCCATCTTTGGGTGCAGAGAATATAATCAATCTGATTTCTGTATTGACCATCCAGTGTTGTCCATGTGTAGAGTCACCTCTTTGGTTGTTGGAAAAGAGTGTTTGTTATTACCAGTGTGTTTTCTTGACAAAACTCTATTAGCCTTTGTCCTGCTTCATATTGTACTCCAAAGCCATATTTACCTGTTAATCCGGATATGCTTTGGCTTCCTGCTTTGGCATTCCAATCTCCCATTATGAGAAGGATATCTTTTCTTTCGAGTTAGTTCTAAAAGCTGTTGTAGATCCCCATAAAGTTGGTCAACGTCAGCTTCTTCAGCAGCAGAGATTTATTCATACCCTAGGATTATTGTGATGTTGAGTGGCTTGCCTTGAATACAGCTTTAGATCATCCTGTTGTTTTTGGGATTGTACCCCAGTACTGCTTTCTTTAATATTTTGTTGACTATGAGGGCTTCACCAATTCTTCTGAGAGATTCTTTCCACAGTGGTAGATATAGGAGTCATCTGAGTTGAATTTGCCCATTCCAGTCCATTTTAGTTCACTAATTCCCAAGATAACAATGTTTAATCTTGCCATGTCCTGTTTGACCACATCCAGTTTACCTGGATTCATTGATCTTATATTCCAGGTTCCTATGCAGTATTCTTCTTTGCAACTTTTCAGACTTTCCTTTCACACATACTATTCACAGCTGAGAGTCCTTTTGGCTTTGGCCCAGCCATTTCATTAGTTCTGGAGTTACTTGAAATTGCCCTCCACTCTTCCCATTGGACACCTTCCGGACTGGGGGATTCATCTTCCGGTGTCATATCTGTTAGCCTTTTGTTTCTGTTCATGAGGGTTTTCTTGGCAAGGATACTGGAGTGGGTTGCCATTTCCTTCTCCAGTGGATCACGTTTTGTCAGCATTCTCTGCTATGACCTGTCCGTCTTGGCTGAGCCTACACGGCATACCTCGTAGCTTCACTGAATTACGCAAGCCTTTTTGCCACGGCAAGGCAGTGATCCATAAGGAGTTTTTAAGGTTACTAACACATTAGTAGCCGCAGAAGTCTCTAGATTGTCATTGAACCAAGCACAAAAGTTTATTTTATATTTTTTATTCCTTTTTACTGGCTTTTGAAATTTACAAATGCAGCAATTTAGAGTTTGGATGAAAGGTTTAGTGCTAGGAAACACTTTTTGAAAGATAAAAAGTGCATTTTATATACAACTACATAGATCAGACCAGGGATGAGGGACAAATGAGGAGGACAGAGGGACTTTATTTCAAATTAGAGACAATCCCTCAAAATTAGAGACAGTTGGGAGCTATGCATATATTAATATAATATTAGTTTATTCTGGTCGTTGGAATGAATGCTTAAGCGCTAAACACAACTAATGTTTAGGTTTGTTCAGCTTTTTTTTGTGTCCAAACACTTCTCTCCTGAACATGCAAAGTGATGGGGTTTTTTTCAGCCTCTAAATGCTCCCGTTCTAATACGCCTGTAAACGCCTACATCTGTGTAGCACCCTCCTAGGTAAGCAATAAATCTAGAGGGAGCATGTGACAGGGCGTCTTTGGTGGGAAGTAGCTTCCCAGGAGGAGGTGGACGGCTGTCTCTCCTCCTGTAGGTGTGAGGAAGGTGGTTCAGGCGATCGGCCTAGTGAACCAGGTGTGTGGAGCTGAGCTGCAGAGGATCCAGAGCGCTGGCAAGTGGAGCTGCTGGCAGAGACTGTTGGGAAAAACAGTATCGTGATTACCAGGAGTTCTGCCTAAGGGTCTGCCTAAGAGAGGGGACCACTCCAGGAAAGTCAGGGGATCAAGGAGCTAGCTCACACGGGAAGTTTATTAGTAAAGGGGGTGCCATGTAATTGACCCTGAAGACTAAGAACAAAGAGGGTACCAGGAAGGGCCCTGAAGTTGTTCAGTAATACAGTACAGATTACCTCAGGAAGTTTACTCAATACTACGTCACTGCTTGTGACAAAGTGAAGCAGCGGCCTAGCTGTGACTAGCGTTACTCTGCGTTACTCAGCATTTTCAAGTCGTCGCAGCAAATTGTGCATAGTTGTATAAAGTTGGAGTATCCCACTCATTCCCTTCTCCTATCCAAGTTCCAAAAAAAACACAAAAACCAAAGCTGCTGGACTGTTTCCTGCCTGAGCTAAAACACTTGGGAAAATGTCAATCTGTCATGTTGTTGCTAATGGTAACCAAGGGGAACTCGTAATCAGCAGCTCCCAAGGGAGTAGTGCTACATGTGCATAGACACATAAAAGAAAACATGGAGGGGCATTTGAAGGCTGAAAAACGTGTTGCATTGATCAATGCCTAACGTGTTGCATTGATGTCTTTTTTATCCACAGCAGAAACTAAAGTACTGTATTTTAAGGGCTCATCCACACTATAGGTTCATTCACAGAGGTAGGTGCTACTCTACCCTTCTGAAAACCAGAGGCAGGATACAGGTGAATTGGATACTGCTGCTTCCTGAATGCCATTTATCTCACTGGGGATCTTATATTAAACTACTGCACCACAACCACCATAGCCACTTTGGCACATGGTTATAATCTGCCCAACAACAAACTGGCCCAAAATAGCATAAAAATGCAAAACAAAAATCGTGTCTACAAAAAAACAAAACGCACAGCAAAAAAAAAGCACTGCAGAAACTGATCAAAAGCAAACTGTATAGGTGTGAACCGAGCCTTCTGCTAGCCATACACGCATCGATTTTTGGACAAGAATATTCATATGAAAAATCTTTGTACATTCGCTGAAAGAATGTCCTTTTTGTTTGGGTAGTATAAGTGACAGCAGGCAAAGGTAGCTTTTATCAAGCCACCTTCCTTTGACAAGGGAGTCTGTCATATATAATATATTACAGTTCTGTCTGAAAATCAGCTAAACAGTCTTTAATTTTTCTCTTAATTTCTCTTTAAATAAAAAAATTTGATCTTTGAGTCAGATGATTTTAACCAGATTCAACCTCTCATAGTATATATACAGTATATCTCTTCTGTTTTTCTCAAAGTGGAGAGATTAGAGATTATTGCTCCCTAAATATATACAGTAGTTGGTAATTTATATTTACAACTGCATATAGGTATTTAAGAAACTTTAAAATTTTAAAACTTTAGATATTAACTAAATTATACGCCACGCTTTTTTAAAGGTTATTACCTGATTAATCGATTAATGGAAACAATAATTGGCCAGCTATTCAATTATGAAAATAATCCTTAGTTGCAGCCCTAGGGAAGACTCCCTACCTCTGCCCACCCTGGTCCAGCCTCTCCTTAGGGGAATATTCTTTGGCTGCAGGTAAATCGTCCATTTCATGAGTATCCCAGTGCCAGGTTCTTTTAGCCTGCGGACATGGATGGTTTTGTAACATACCCCAGGTGCCGCTTGGTGTTCCAAGACTCTCTTTATGCGATTTTGCCACCAGCTGCACCACACTGACATTTTGAAGTGTACTGCAGTGCATTGCGTTGTGCTTTTTAAATGCAGCATATTAGTGTTGTACCGGTATCGGTGCCGATACTAAGCATTTGCACAAGCAGTTGTACTCGTGCAAATGCTCCGATACTAAAGCCGGTAACTTCAGATTTGGTGCACATATGTGCGGGCTGGTTTGCAGTGCGATTGTGTTCAACAGTTTGGGTGCGATTCCAATTAGAATTGTAGTGAGTGAGATTAAAAATCGCACCTGAACTGGACTGAAATTACACAGAACTTTCTTGTTTCACTGTAACGCGCATGAAAACTGATGTGAAACGAATGTCTCTGCAAATGAAATCTGTGTGGTTTTCCCATCCGTTTTCATGCATGTATGGTATGAATGAGCACTAAAAAAACTGTCGCATGACACTAAAAATACAAAATAGGTATTGGTAATTGGTACTGGCGAGTACTTGAAAAAAAGTATAAAATAGAGGTGTTGCTCCCGCTGTGTTCCTAAATATGAGTGCCACATCCCGATATGAGAAGCATATTTGAGGATTCCCCTTGGGGTGGGACTTTGAAGGTCACTCAAAAATATACAAAAGAATATTGAATATATATGAGTTTTATTACAAAAATGGTAAAAGGTAAACATACACAAATAACAGTGAAAACTAGTAAAATTATTGGCAAAACTGATATTGGTATGAAGGTGTACAAATCACTCAACCAATCATTCCATGCAAGATCCGACGTTTCAAGGTGAGAACCTCTTCTTCAGGGATTTTTTTGGGAATAATTTTATCTGTAAGTATTGGAGAGATATATCAAAGCAAACAAGCAGTTGTCGATAATATAAAATACAGTAACAAAATATTGGTATGAACATGTTTTTTGAGTATAGACATACACTCATTATAGAACAGCATTGTAAATAAAGAAATCGTTGTATACACTTACATAGGTTGAAGGACGCATGAACACCACAATTGTTTTGCCACAGATTAAAAACATGGAACATTAACGACACCCACAGAGATCATCTTCAGCCTTGTCTATAAGAGGAAGGTTTGGTACTTGGAGTAGGTCCAAAAAGGGATGTCAGTAAGCATGTGATAGTGGAGAGTGTGCAGACCAGAGGGGACTCAAATTGCTCCAGCTGGAGTCCAAATTAGCCCAACCAAGGGGGCGGGGGTCAGTCACAGTAATGCTGTAGATAGCAAGGAAATACAAATAATAGATAAAAAAAGATAAAATACAAAATATTTGTTTTATCTAGGTGCAGTGTACAGAAAGTACAATGACGCAACAAAACCAAAAATATGCACGTATATAAAAATACTACATATATATAAGGCGATAGCCTGATGGGTGTGCGTCAAATGAATGCACATATAGCGTCTCACTAGGATCAAGCATGGTTTATAACACTGCTACAAAAAGAAGGAGCCAGTGCATAGAGTAAATTGGAGCCTATGCTCTACCAATTTTATGACTATGAGGGATAACCAGTGAAACTGGATGTATAAAGATGGAAATATAGTCATAACATAAATTAAGTGTGCATATTTGCATATGAGGACAAATAAGTAAATCCCTTTGAGGTGATAGGAACTGACCTTAAGACAGCAAACTCCGAGGCAAACTTCCTCCCAGCAGTGGATGTACACAGTACTCCATGCTGGGAGTGGTGCCTATATAGGAGCGCAGTCCGGTGAAGGCAATCAAGCTGATTGCATCTCCGCCCCCTGGTGGCCCTGGGCTCCCTGAGCGGTGCTCGCCAGACCCGCCCATAACCACGCCCCGATGACCACAGGAAGTGCGTCACCGGAACGAAAGGCCAGAGGCGTAGCCGGCGGGCGTCTCCCACCGGCACGGGATGTGACGTCGCTGAAACGCAAGAGTGCGTGCAGCGGCGTGTCCCGGAAGTGGGGAGGACATCCGGAGATGTCAACAGGGAAGGTCCCCAACGCCAGGAATCTCTGGGTCCTGTAAAACAGACCCGGACCCCGTGCCGGGTTGGAGCAGAGGGTCCCCGAGGATGCACAAAAACATATCTGTATGAGAAAGTATCAATCAACAAATGCATGTACTACATATAATACATGCAACTATTGGAAACAAAAAATGCTTACATATTGTCACCACAATAACCCCGACTATTATGATCTTGGGCTATTGTGTGTTATAATGGTGCCATTTAGCCGCTCATTAATAAGTAGCCATGTATACATTCAGCTACTCTGGTGACCAAAGAAGATATATATGGCATATAAATACCAAGGCTGAACAAAGAGGCTGTGGGTGGTGTCAATTCCATGTCCTTTTACAAAATATTTCAAACAATAAATCCATTTCATTGCGTAGACAAAAATGTGTGGGTAGTCAGGTGAATATACAGAATATCCAGACAGCTTGGTGGGGAGAACGTACTGTGTAGGGAACTCTGGGAGGAGAAAGGTGTCATCTCTCAATGCCTCCAGAGGCAAACCCCTCCAAAAAGGGTCTAAACGACACCATATCGTTGAGGCCTGGGGGTTCCGTTGCCCTTAGAAAATGGATCCATCTCAGCTCCATTTGGAGGAGGCGCTTGTTCCAATCGCCTCCTCTGGGGCTGGGATGGATCCGATCAAGGGCCAAAAACTTAATCTTGGGGAATTTGCCCCCATGTGCACTAGACACATGGCGGCCCAAAGGCAAATCAGGGTCGCGTTTACGCATACTTCTGATATGCTTGTACATGCGTTTCCAAAATTCTAATTTAGTTTTACCAACATAAAAGCATTTACATTCGCAGATCAAAAGATATACGATTCCGATGGTCCTACAATTCACAAAGTGCTTGGCCTTAAATCTCTGGCCATTGGGGAGGATAGGGTTCTGCATGGTATGCATGTAACTACAATAATGTCTGCATCCGCACATGGATGCGATATATTGATGATGTTTTTGTAATTTGGGATGGACCTAGAGAGTTGCTCAATAGATGCATGGAGAGACTAAATCGCAATGAATTTAATCTAAAATTCACAATGCATGCCGATGCCACCAGGATAACTTTTTTGGACGTTGAGGTCTTTTGTGATGGGGATGGTGTTCTCCGCAGTGGACTTTTCCGTAAGCCCACTGCTGGGAACACCATCCTCCACGCCACGAGCTTTCACCCCCAACCGCTTATTCGCTCGATTCCTACGAGCCAATATCTGCGTCTACGTCGCAACTGTACTAACCTAGATACTTTTAAAACAGCTGCCACTGGGTTGAGGGATAGATTGCTTGCGAGAGGATACTCTCGCAAGCTGCTAAAATCTGCATACAAAAAAGCATTGTTAAGTGACAGAGACTCACTCCTTGTCCCCAGAGTCCGTGAAAATGACAATACCCTGAGGATCATTACCACTTTCTCTCAGCAACATCAGGACTTAAGGAAAATCATTGAAAAATATTGGCATATTTTAGCCTTAGATCCAGTTTTAAGCCCACACTTACCTCATAAACCATCAATTACATACAAACGGGCACCAGCTTTGAAGGACAAACTGGTGCGTAGTGAACTAAAAAGCCAGTCTACCTTCGATCCATGTAAGTACAAAGGTACTTTTTCATGTGGGGCATGCCATTATTGTAGTTACATGCATACCATGCAGAACCCTATCCTCCCCAATGGCCAGAGATTTAAGGCCAAGCACTTTGTGAATTGTAGGACCATCGGAATCGTATATCTTTTGATCTGCGAATGTAAATGCTTTTATGTTGGTAAAACTAAATTAGAATTTTGGAAACGCATGTACAAGCATATCAGAAGTATGCGTAAACGCGACCCTGATTTGCCTTTGGGCCGCCATGTGTCTAGTGCACATGGGGGCAAATTCCCCAAGATTAAGTTTTTGGCCCTTGATCGGATCCATCCCAGCCCCAGAGGAGGCGATTGGAACAAGCGCCTCCTCCAAATGGAGCTGAGATGGATCCATTTTCTAAGGGCAACGGAACCCCCAGGCCTCAACGATATGGTGTCGTTTAGACCCTTTTTGGAGGGGTTTGCCTCTGGAGGCATTGAGAGATGACACCTTTCTCCTCCCAGAGTTCCCTACACAGTACGTTCTCCCCACCAAGCTGTCTGGATATTCTGTATATTCACCTGACTACCCACACATTTTTGTCTATGCAATGAAATGGATTTATTGTTTGAAATATTTTGTAAAAGGACATGGAATTGACACCACCCACAGCCTCTTTGTTCAGCCTTGGTATTTATATGCCATATATATCTTCTTTGGTCACCAGAGTAGCTGAATGTATACATGGCTACTTATTATGAGCGGCTAAATGGCACCATTATAACACACAATAGCCCAAGATCATAATTGTCGGGGTTATTGTGGTGACAATATGTAAGCATTTTTTGTTTCCAATAGTTGCATGTATTATATGTAGTACATGCATTTGTTGATTGATACTTTCTCATACAGATATGTTTTTGTGCATCCTCGGGGACCCTCTGCTCCAACCCGGCACGGGGTCCGGGTCTGTTTTACAGGACCCAGAGATTCCTGGCGTTGGGGACCTTCCCTGTTGACATCTCCGGATGTCCTCCCCACTTCCGGGACACGCCGCTGCACGCACTCTTGCGTTTCAGCGACGTCACATCCCGTGCCGGTGGGAGACGCCCGCCGGCTACGCCTCTGGCCTTTCGTTCCGGTGACGCACTTCCTGTGGTCATCGGGGCGTGGTTATGGGCGGGTCTGGCGAGCGCCGCTCAGGGAGCCCAGGGCCACCAGGGGGCGGAGATGCAATCAGCTTGATTGCCTTCACCGGACTGCGCTCCTATATAGGCACCACTCCCAGCATGGAGTACTGTGTACATCCACTGCTGGGAGGAAGTTTGCCTCGGAGTTTGCTGTCTTAAGGTCAGTTCCTATCACCTCAAAGGGATTTACTTATTTGTCCTCATATGCAAATATGCACACTTAATTTATGTTATGACTATATTTCCATCTTTATACATCCAGTTTCACTGGTTATCCCTCATAGTCATAAAATTGGTAGAGCATAGGCTCCAATTTACTCTATGCACTGGCTCCTTCTTTTTGTAGCAGTGTTATAAACCATGCTTGATCCTAGTGAGACGCTATATGTGCATTCATTTGACGCACACCCATCAGGCTATCGCCTTATATATATGTAGTATTTTTATATACGTGCATATTTTTGGTTTTGTTGCGTCATTGTACTTTCTGTACACTGCACCTAGATAAAACAAATATTTTGTATTTTATCTTTTTTTATCTATTATTTGTATTTCCTTGCTATCTACAGCATTACTGTGACTGACCCCCGCCCCCTTGGTTGGGCTAATTTGGACTCCAGCTGGAGCAATTTGGGCCCCCTCTGGTCTGCACACTCTCCACTATCACATGCTTACTGACATCCCTTTTTGGACCTACTCCAAGTACCAAACCTTCCTCTTATAGACAAGGCTGAAGATGATCTCTGTGGGTGTCGTTAATGTTCCATGTTTTTAATCTGTGGCAAAACAATTGTGGTGTTCATGCGTCCTTCAACCTATGTAAGTGTATACAACGATTTCTTTATTTACAATGCTGTTCTATAATGAGTGTATGTCTATACTCAAAAAACATGTTCATACCAATATTTTGTTACTGTATTTTATATTATCGACAACTGCTTGTTTGCTTTGATATATCTCTCCAATACTTACAGATAAAATTATTCCCAAAAAAATCCCTGAAGAAGAGGTTCTCACCTTGAAACGTCGGATCTTGCATGGAATGATTGGTTGAGTGATTTGTACACCTTCATACCAATATCAGTTTTGCCAATAATTTTACTAGTTTTCACTGTTATTTTTGTATGTTTACCTTTTACCATTTTTGTAATAAAACTCATATATATTCAATATTCTTTTGTATATTTTTGAGTGACCTTCAAAGTCCCACCCCAAGGGGAATCCTCAAATATGAAAAAAAGTATAGGTACTTATAACTGGTACCAGTGCGTCCCTACAGCATATTCTATTTTCATTTTTCATTCTATTTTTTATTCACTATGCTATGGGGGCACCTGTGCGTGCTTGCTCCTGAGCTGGCTCTGTGTATCCATTGGCTCCCCCCCCCTGCTCCCTCCTTACTGGTTGTGACTGATAGCATTGGGAGTCAATGGCTGCTGTGTCTAAGCCAATGTGGAGAGAAATAGTTCAGAGAGCCTTGGCTCTCATGCACAGTGCTGGATTGAGATTGAGCTAAAATATGTATTTAGGGGGGCGTGAAGCTGCACGCAGAAAGCCTTTTTACCCTAATGCATCCATAGATGGATCTTTTTTTTTTTTTTTTAAAGCAGCTGGCTGATAAAAAACAAAAACAAAAAAACAAATGAACTTCCATATCTATACATTCGAGGTGGATGGGGGAATCCTCCCCGTTGCGCTGTTGTATTCAGACAGTGGGGACTCCTCAACTGTCAGAAAACACTGATCGGTGATGCTGCCACAAAACACAAATTTTCCAACATTCCCGTTCGCGAGAAGCTGATTTTTCGATTGACTCTAGAGCAGCAATGACCATTAATAGATTAGAACTTGCCGGTCCCTGCTATACTGGCAGAATTTCAGTTCATCTGTGGCCAGCTTTAGTTGTTCCACATTTTGGTCTGATGTATAAATCACAAAGGACATGGGAGTCTGAGACACTGGGACATGTAGACTGCTTGCATTTTAAGCATTTGTACCTGGCTGCATACTATCCTAGATATTAGTTCTGCTAGGTTTACAGTCCAGCCGCAGGGGCTGTCAGCCTTTCATAAAGTCTGACAGGCTGCTGGCAGCAGAGCTGGACAGTGCATCTGTGTCTGCCACCTGCACCTAAACATTAGAGCCTATTGCACCGGACCTAAACACCCAGTGTGCATGATGCCTTAGGCCCCTTTCACACATATGGTCCGTTTGTCCATTTTTCATCCATCCGTTCCGTTGACGGATGAAAAACAGACATCAATGCATCTCTATGTAAAAACGGTTGACAACAGGTGATCATCCGTTAACATCCGTTTTCATCCGCTTCCGTCAATGTCCTTTTTTTGAACGGATAAATGTCCTATTTTTCAACCTTCAAAAAAAATGTATCGGACGGAAAATGGATGTAAACGGACAAACGGTCTGTTTTTCATCCGTTTTTGCATTGGTAGTGGATGTAAAAAAAACAGATGAAAAATGGATGAAAAAACGGACGAAAAACAAACAACAAATGGATGAAAAATGGATGAAAAAATGGATGTAAAACGGATGAAAGTATGTGTGAAAGGGGCCTTAGGATTAAAAGCTATTACATCCTACTGTGAATGTTGGTTATCACCTTTTTGTTATCTCTCCCATCCATTTTCACTTTTTACTCTTTCCCTTTTCTTTTTTCTACTCCCCCTTTTCCTAGTGCCTTGAGTATTGCTCAAAGCATAGGAAACATTTTTCCCTGAAGTATTTTTGCTTGTTCTTTGGTCTCTAATCCCAGACAGGAAGTTTTTAATACATTTCTGAATGACACCAGATAAAAAAGTCTTTGTTTTTACGTGAAACTGTGTGACATTTTATCCTTCTGGTGGTATTTGCAAGCCTTTTTATGGAACTAAGCTATTTTAGTGGCTCTTTTGCAAATCAGGTTTTGATATAAAAAACAATACGATGCAGTAGAATGATTTACAGCAATCGAATGGTTTTCATCGTTTTCCAGTTTCAAGCAAGCAATTGATTTAAACAGGGGCAAAGATTTTTTAGAAATCCCTTTTGACTGGCATTGCAGTGAGATTTCCAAAATACTCTTCCCTGAATGTGGGCACTTAAGTTTGACTCTGAACTCCAGTAAACAAAGGCAAAATCAAGCCCCCCATGTGCACCAACACATTTGATTTATTAGAGTTACAGTGCATCTGGAAAGTATTCACAGCTCTTCACTTTTTCCACATTTTGTTATGTTACAGCCTTATTTCAAAATGGATTCCATTCATTATTTTCCTCAAAATTCTATAAACAATACCCCATAATGACAACCTGAAAGAAGTTTGTTTGAAATCTTTGTAAATTTAATGGAAATAAAAAAAAAAAAAAATCAGATTCACATAAAAATTCACAGCCTTTGCCATGAAACTCAGAATTGAGCTTAGGTGTCTCCTGTTTCCACTGATCATCCTTTCTACAACTTGATTGGAGTCAATCTATGGTAAATGCAGTTGACTGGACATGATGTGGAAAGGAACACACCTGTCTATATAAGGTCCCACAGTTAAAAGTACATGTCAGAGCACACATCAAGCCATGAAGTTCAAGCAAAGGTCTGTAGACCTCAGAGATAGGATTGTATCGAGGCACAGATCTGGGGAAGGGTACAGAAAATTTTTGAAGGTCCCAATGAGCACAGTGGCCTCCATCATCCATAAATGGAAGAAGTGTGGAACCACCAGGACTTTTCCTAGAGTGGACCATCCGGATAAACTGAGCGATCGGGGGAGAAGGGTCTTAGTCAGGGAGGGGACCAAGAACTCGATGGTCACTCTGACAGAGCTCCAGCGTTTCTCTGTGTAGAGAGGAGAACCTTCCAGAAGAACAACCATCTCTGCAGCACTCCACCAATCAATCAGGCCTCTATGGTAGAGTGGCCAGAAGGAAGTCATTCTTCAGTAAAAGACACATGTCAACCCACCTGGAGTTTGCCAAAAGGCACCTGAAGGACTCTCAGACCATGAGAAACAAAATTCTCTGGTCTAATGAAACAAAGATTAAACTCTTTGGCCTGAATGGCAAGCGTCATGTCTGGAGTAAACCAGGCACCGCTCATCCCCTGGTCAATACAATCCCTACAGTGAAACATGGTGGTGGCAGCATCATGCTGTGGGGATGGTTTTCAGTGGTAGGAACTGGAAGACTAGTCAGGATCAGGGGAAAGATGAATGCAGCAATGAAAAAAAGACATCTTTGATGAAAACCTAATCCAGAGCGTTCTGGACCTCTGGGGCGAAGATTCATTTTCCAACAGGACAATGACTCTAAGCACACAGCCAAGATAACAAAGGAGTGGCTATGGGACAACTCTATGAATGTCCTTGAGTGGCCCAGCCAGAGCCCAGACTTGAACCTGATTGAACATCTCTGGAGAGATCTAAAAATGGCTGTGCACCGACACTTCTAACTTGATGGAGCTTGAGAGGTCCTGCAAAGAAGAATGGGAGAAACTGCTCAAAAAAAGGTGTGCCAAGCTTGTAGCATCATATTTAAAAAGACTTAAGGCTGTAAATGGTGCCAAAGGTGCTACAACAAAGTATTGAGCGAAGGCTGTAAATACTAATCTACAGTAGATGTGATTTTTTTTTTTTTGGTTTTTATTTTTCATATATTTGCAAAATTTTTAAACAAACTTTTTTTATGTTTTCATTATGGGGAATTTTCTGTAGAATTTTGAGGAAAATAATGAATTTAATCCATTAAAGATGTACCATAACAAAATGTGAAAAAAGTAAAGCGCTGTGAATACTTTCCGGATGCACTGTACGTTAAAATCTGTAAAAATACAATTTTGTATTAAAACATCTGTGTGCGCAAAGCCTAATCGTTGGATTGATTTATCATTTTTAATTTCATCTATCCATTTTCAACTAAAAATGATGAAAAGCCCACAAAATTGAATGGGCCTAAGTTTTTGTTACCTTATACCCCCAGCCAACCTTTTTCAACTAGGGTGCCTTCTGGGTTCTCCAGGGGTGCCTTGGAAAATCACCTAAAGATTGACACAAATTGCCCAAAAATTGTCAACAAGCAAGCAAGTGGATTAAGCCTGCCTTTTTGTTACACCAAGCCACAGGTTTTTATTGTGCAGCATTGGACACCGTACGGGCCAATCACTGGCATTCTAACAATCAATGTTATCATTGGTTGATAAGGAGGACATCAGGCACCTTCACATCATCCTTGTTTGCCCCTCCGCTGCCCCTCTCTGTCATCACTGGTTTTCTTTAGTGAGGGAAAGGAAAATGAGGAAGATGGTAAATGCTGGAATACTAGTCAGTATCAGTTTGCAAAGATAGAGGAAAAATCACCTCTAATGTTGGGTGCCTCAATTGTGCATCATTTCATAGGGTGCCTTGACTGATAGATAGTTTGTAAAACACAAACAGTATTAACTACCCAGAAATTAATGGAGTAATGGCACTGCAGGAACAGTTAAAGAGCAAAAATGTATAAACCTAGTACAAGACAATTTTATGGTCCAGTTCATAGAGGCCCTGACTAGGAATGATGTTCTGCTGGATCCGGTAATCTCAAACCATGCAGAGCTTCTTACTAATGTTCATATAAAAGAACATCTGGGTAGCAGTGATCATAACATGATTTCATTTAATGTTAGCTGTAAGCAACAAACACATACTGGAAGGATAAAAACACTTAAATTTAAGAGAGCAAGTTTTCCAAGGACAAGGGCTGACCTTCAAGACTTAGACTGGGTGGAAATATTGGCATCTTTGAACACAGAACAGAAATAGGAATTCTTTAAAAAGACAGTATGTAAGCACACTGCAAAATGTATTCCCATAGGCAAAATACTGAAGGACTAAAAATAAAATGTAAAATGTGGCTCACGGCCAAAGTTAAAAAAGCTATAAACAATAAGAAAAGAGCTTTTCAAAAATATAAAAATTAAGGAACACTATCATTGTTAAAAATGTTACAAAGAATATAACAGAATATGATTATCTGATCGTTAATATAGTGCTTTTCACAACTGATTCCACTTTTCAGATATCAAAAACTGAAGGTGCAGCTAGAAAATTTTTATCATAAGTGAACATAACGGCCGATTTTCGTTTAATGTGTACAGTAATCGTACAGAATTAATTAAATTTAAAAAAAATGCTCATGCCCAGAAGCATTATTCAGCCTTACACTTCCTCTTCTACTACCCTAGTACATAACTACATTTGCCTCTGTCAGCTGAGAATTTTTGTACAAGTCTATACCATTCCAACTACATCATGATATGCAATTTCATGGAAAATCTAACGAGGGCCGCAGACGAACTCGGATGACGAAACGCGTCAGTACGTTATCATGTGGCTACCAAGACAACCGTAGGTTACGTACCTCCCGGGATCTCCGCAAGCGGTGAATAGGCTGTCCGGAGCTAAGTGAAGACAGCGTCAGCGGCGGTGAGATCGGCACTTCCATTAACCATATTGTACATCCATTACAATACTTGTGATTTTTGATTTGATGTAAGCAGATATGCTGGGGGATTGGAACTTTGGATTTAAGAGTTATAATAAACTGGATTACGCTATGAGCCTTTTGTATTTTATTTAAATGCCCGATTGGAGAGGAGAGGAGTTGAGGTGTGTGATCTGGGGCTGTCAGGGGAATTCCCTGCTCTGTGGAGATCTGAGAAGAAAGGTGGATCAGCTGAGCAGCCAGGCTTTTCTACTTTTGAGTTCTGATAAGTGCTTCATCCTTAGGGGGAATCCTCATGAGGTGTGGTGACGGGAGTCCATGTGTAGTCACTGGATGTTATTTTAAAGGACTGCTGTCAGGGTCCGGACTGGCGGCAGATGAAGACACTAGGGGTGGATCCTCTGTGTCAGTGAGGGAATGGCGTGGACCGTACCAGGGGACCGGTTCTAAGTTGCTACTGGTTTTCACCATAGCCCGCCGCAAGGCGGGATGGACTTGCTGCGGCGGTAGCAACCAGGTCGTGTCCCCCGGTAGCGGCTCAACCTCACGGACAGCTGATACAGGCGTGGTACAGTAGGACAAGGCAAAGGCAAGGTCAGACGTAGCAGAAGGTCAGGGCAGGCGGCAAAGGTTCGAAGTCAGGGGCAACGGCAGAAGGTCAGATACACAGGCAGGGAAATACACAAAACGCTTTCTCAGGGCACTAAGGCAACAAGATCCGGCAAGGACAGGAAGGGGAAGTGGGTTTTTATATGTTTTGTACTGATTGGACCAGGCACCAATTAGTGGTGCACTGGCCCTTTAAATCTTAGTGCAGCGGCGCGCGCGCGCCCTAGGGAGCAAAGCCGCGCACGCCGGGAGGAAGACAGGACGGGACCCGGCAGGTTAGTGAGTTGAGTCCGCGGACGGGAATGTCCCGCCGCGCGGACCGCATCCCTGCCACATGCGGGGGGACGGCGCTCACGGTCGGGGATGATGACCGGAGCGCCGCTGCCCGCAGAACGCCACAAGTGCTCCAGGGAAGCCGCAGGACCCGGAGCGCTCGGCGTGACAACTGCACACTTTAGCTTGCACCATCTGGGAACTTTATGAACTTTCTAACTACTCTGACATCAATGATGTTATCACAATGCTTAGCCTGAGTGGAGGAACAATATTATTCGCAGCGCTGCTAATATGGACTTTGTTGTATACAATATTTTATATGGACAATTAAAACATCTGTATATGATTATTTAGTATTATAAGAAAGTGAAAACAGCTGCGCTATGCACCACTATGTAAACAATCAAATGTTACAGATGATAAACTAAATTACATAAATTGCATAAAAAAGCAGCTACACAAAGAAATCCTGAAATAATCACATAGTATAAAAGTTTTAAAAATTGTAGCACTTAAAATAATTAAAAGTCCACATAATTATTAAAAGGAAATGCCCTTTAAAATCAGTATGACAGCAGATATCCATGTGTAGATTAGCAATGGCATTCACCAACTCTCCCACGGAAGACCAAGTGACATAAAACCACCACCAAGAGAGGCATCTTAAATACCCTTACCAGATCTCAAAATCTTATAGGCAGTGTGTATCAATAGGTATCAACAGGCATAAGACATTCTCCCAGCGGATATCCGTAGTCAATCGTATCCCAAACGCTGATGTTCCCCTGTGAATCTTATCTCAAAAGACACAAAGGGAGCCTCTCATAGCGTAATACGTCCAAAATATTCCTTTATTTTGCTTAAAACATAATATGTCACTCATTGGTGGAGGCGGACGCATGCGCAGTGGGGGACGACGGCGGCCATCTTTCTGGTTGGAAACGAGCTACATGTGGATACACTAAACGCTGCTGCCACTCTGCCTAAATGTGAGTGTGACATATTATGTTTTAAGCAAAATAAAGGAATATTTTGGACGTATTACACTATGAGAGGCTCCCTTTGTGTCTTTTGAGATAAGATTCACAGGGGAACATCAGCGTTTGGGATACGATTGACTACGGATATCCGCTGGGAGAATGTCTTATGCCTGTTGATACCTATTGATACACACTGCCTATAAGATTTTGAGATCTGGTAAGGGTATTTAAGATGCCTCTCTTGGTGGTGGTTTTATGTCACTTGGTCTTCCGTGGGAGAGTTGGTGAATGCCATTGCTAATTTACACGTGGATATCTGCTGTCATACTGATTTTAAAGGACATTTCCTTTTAATAATTATGTGGACTTTTTATTATTTTAAGCGCTACAATTTTTAAAACTTTTATATTTAGTATTATAGTTGCAGTCTTTGTAGTATTGCATATGGTTGCACAGTGGTACCATAAGCGTTAGGTGAGAGAGACCATTTTTTTCTAAGCCGGTCACTTTCTGTGTATATGTATATAAATAGTGAAAAAAAAACAGAATATATGGTAAAACAACAGTTAAAACACAACTAAAATAAAGTTAGCCACATACAACCCTATCAAGTCACTGATGTGCAATTGCAAATGATGCTGGATTTAGCTCTTCTCTCAATTATTGGAGGCTATCTAAAGGCAGCTAGAAAGGGTCTATTTATGTGTCTCCTATGTGCTGCAGGGACATTGATCCCTCGACGATGTAGAACCACTGCTCTCACCCATAACACATGAGCTAAGGAGCTCAACCCTATAAAGAGGATGGAGGATCACATGGCCCATCTTCATGATACTTACCTGGCTTTTTTTTTTGCAAAATGGAGCAACTGGATCCAATTTCTTTATTCCACGCTCTTTCAAATCTTTTTATAACAATGCAAAACTCCATAACGTACCAATATACTTGACGTTTAGCCATGTCCCTCTTCCTCCCCCCTAACTCTCCACATGCCCACCTTAATTTCACTCTTCCTGCTCCTGTGCAATAGTAAGGGCTGAACACCACCTACCTATCCTAAATACCCTAATTATTATTGTAGAGGTACACAGCCTTTTTAACCCAGGTATGAAGGTAGTTTTAATGATACATATTGTGAAACTGTTGATCATTTATTGTATCTACGTCTGACATTATCAAAGAGGTGCAGGGCAAAAGCTTAGTCCCCACTAAAGTGCACTTAAAAAGTAACAAAAAAACATTTTAGTTCATCTTTAAAAGACCATTTTAAAGCAGGTTTTAGGGGTTGTTCACACCATTTTGTTGTTGTCAAACATGCACATTACCACAACACGCAGTTGCACACCAAGCAAAGTGCAATGTGTTGCAGTGCCATTCAACATAAATGGGGCAACTCACATAAGGTTCTAGTCACACAGCAGCATAAACAAATTCCTATACCATCTGTTTTCTTCTTGGAGACAAACCCAAAGCAGCCTGTATATTTGGAACAATAGGCTAACCAGAGGGTTTGCAGAATATGCCTGCTGGTTTGTGGCACTTCATTAAGTCCAACCATTGCTCAGTCTTATGCTGGATCAGTTTATAATCTATGGCAGACAGGGGTCTCCAAACTACAACACAAGGGCCTGCTACAAGATATTATCTTCCCCTACAGCTAGAATCAGTAGTTTATCTTTTATGCCCCCCCCCCCCCACACACACACACACCTTTCCCATACTCTCCAGCACAGGTCCCCTTACCTTTTGGGTTTTTTTTGGGAGGGGGGGGATTGTTCTGAGTGGAACCTGTCCTGTTAAACCGCTGTATGGGCTTGGCCACTGTGCTGCAGCTCAGTTTCAGGGTCTTGGCAATCTTCTTATAGCCTAGGCCATTCTTATATAGAGCAACAATTCTTTTTTTCAGATCCTCAGAGAGGACTTTGCCATGATGTGCCATGTTGAACTTCCAGTGACCAGTATGAGAGAGTGAGAGCGATAACACCAAACTTACCACATCTGCTCCCCATTCACACCCGAGACCTTGTAACAGTAGCGAGTCACATGACACTGGGGAGGGAAAATGGCTAATTGGGCCCAATTTGGACATTTTCACTTAGGGCTGTACTCACTTTTGTTGCCAGCAGTTTAGACATGAATGGCTGTCTGTTGGGTTATTTTGAGGGGACAGCAAATTTACACTGTTATAGAAGCTGTACACTCACTACTTTATAGTGTAGCAAAGTGTCATTTACTCTGTGTTGTCACATGAAAAGATATAATAAAATATTTACAAAAATGTGAGGGATGTACTCACCTTTGTGAGATACTGTAAGTGTTTGGGGATGAGGGGACACAGATTGGTACTAGGACATTTTTCTGCCCTAGGGCTGGTTTACACCTGAATCGCACAGGAAAGCGATCCACATTCCTATGTGATTCCTATGTGATTCCTATGTGTAGTGTGGTTTTCAGCCCATTCATTTGATTGGTCTGAAAATTGCACTGGAGCGCACACTTTTCAAAATTGCACTGCATTAAATCGCATGTTACCATGTGATCTGGTGCAGCCAAACGCACTGTGTTTGCGATTTGTGTTTTCGGTGTCGTTAGGAATACTGTATATTGACATCCACAGCAAAGGCACCTGTAGAAAGGTTTAGTAATGCATACCTCCCAATTTTTTGCGATGGAAACGAGGGACACCTATTAACAAAAGCATATTGGCATAGGACACATCCCCTGCCACGCCCCCTTAAAGGAGAATAATACAAATAAAGAATAGTTAAACCCACAAGTGCTTTTTTTTTAACACTACTATTCCTTTATATTAGCTTTTGAAATGTACAAATGCAGTAATTTAGAAATTGGATGAAAGGTATAGCACTGGGAAACACTTTTTGAAAGATAAAAAGTGCATTTTACTGTATATACAACTATAAAGATCTGACCAAAATGAGGGACAAATGAGGAGGAAAGAGGGACAGAGGGACTTTGTTGCAAATCAGGAACAGTTGGGAGCTATGGTAATGACAATCTACAAACCGAAAATTTAAAAATAATAGATTTATACTTCATGTACCTTATTTTTCTATTTCTCCCCATTCTTCTCACAATGGTCATCTTCACTAGAGCAGAGGAACCTATCTCTCTTTACTTCATGAAACTTTGCCTAGAACCTTGCTGTTTGCCTCCTGAAACGTGTAACAGGAACTTCCTATGATATATCTGTGAGACTCTGGTTACTTCACCAGTGCCCCCCTCAAAAAGGGAATAGAAAAAAATGAATGAAAGATGATTTCATATCAGCATGGAGAGCTGTTTTTATTGAAAGTGGGAAAGGTCCACCTTATTGCAGAGAATGCATTAGGTAAAAAAATGTTTTCCCTTAATAACCACTTTAAGGTGGTAGAGGGAAAGAGGCAGCTTTTCCCAGTATAATCTTCGTTTTTCCCATAATCCCTAGAAAAATTTATTCTATTTAAGGTTTATTTTTTTACACATTACCACAATATTGTAAGCCAATTTCCATCCAGGAAAAAAAGGAAATGTCATTGTTAATTAGGGCCCCAACATTTACCTCTAAGCTGTGGTGATGGAAATCTAGCCCTATTGCTCACAATCTAATGTGCCTTTAACACTCATACAATCCCACACTACAGTTTGGTTGAACAGATACCTGTTAACCTTCCAGTATACTTTTGGATTGTAGGAGGAAACTGGGGCACCCACAGGAAAATCACACTATGAGGCTGCTCCCTATGCAGTGGTAATCACACCTAATGCATCTCTGATTATTATGCATAATTATTTAGTGTAAATTAAATCTACTAAACTCTAATTAGTTAAGGCATGGCGGATAAATATCTAGTTTCACAGTGAGTCACTCTTTTAATAAGAAAGCATGCAACTCCACCCCAAAAATAATATGATGCTTTCTATAAAGCCTGGACATCCAAGAAAATGAAGTGATTTGATTTCATGGGAAAGGAGGATGCAAAGTCAACCCTTAAACTCTATTATAATAAATAAAACACACAACTCACCATCTTTGTTTTGGCATAGAAATGGGCGCGGCACTTTATTGGTTTTATTTTATTTTTTTAAATCTTTAAATTATTTATTCAACAAACAATCAAAATATTAAATCAAACCAAAATATACAATCTGTATATAAATATAAATAAATAAATAAATCTGGCTTAGTCACAGAACTCAAGCGGAAAATATATAACTCAAGTATTAACCAAACCAAAAGTCCCCCCTTGATTCAAGGGTGACAATGCCACATAAAGTGCCTGCGACGGGAGGGAGGGAGGGGAGCTTGTCAGGCAGCCTCCAGTCAGGGAATGTGTGATACCCCCAGCGCGGACCTCCTTATATAGAGGGTGGCTGAAGGTTTCAGAACGGGCGCGCGGATAGCACCTTCCCACCCGAACTGCACCGATTTCTTAAAGGGACAGCGTCCCCAAATACCTAACAGTAAATTTAACTGCTCCTATTATTATTTTTTTATTAAAACTAAAATTGTTAGCCGCATCCCCTTCCCCATGTCTGCGGGCGCTGATTCTTGCGCCCGCTTGTCATGGGAAAGGAGGATGCAAAGTCAACCCTTAAACTCTATTATAATAAATAAAACACACAACTCACCATCTTTGTTTTGGCATAGAAATGGCCGCGGCACTTTATTGGTTTTATTTTATTTTTTAAAATCTTTAAATTATTTATTCAACAAACAATCAAAATATTAAATCAAACCAAAATATACAATCTGTATATAAATATAAATAAATAAATAAATAAATCAATCTCGCTTAGTCACAGAACTCAAGCGAAAAATATATAACTCAAGTATTAACCAAACCAAAAGTCCCCAACCGCCGGGACTAGTTGGAAACTAGAACCGGCCCACCCAAACCCGTGGCCATTTCTATGCAAGTCTGAAGGCCTAAATTAAAAATGTCTAGACCTACTTCAGATAGATGCACCCCATCTTGCCGGTATAAACCCGGAAAAAAGCCTTCAAGGTCGACATGGCAAAAGGAAAAACCACTTAGCCATTGCATGGTTGATCCTTCTCCTCATTTTCTCTAAAGGTTTCAACTTGGGCAAAACCGACCACTTCAGACGTGGCACAATCTCCGAAAATATTATAACAGAATTAGGAAAGGACAGCTTAAGTTGATACAAATCTCTTTTCATTCTAAATAACAGCTCTAAAGATTTTAACACTCCAACATCATTCCCACCCAGATGTACAACCAGTATGGATGGTGTTGACCAAGCATCCGATAACCTGTGAATCACGTAAGGAAAATTTGACCATCGCAAACCACAAATTCCTTTCCACAAAATATGAAAATGCTCCTCGGGTAATGATAAATTCTCTGAATAACATCTCTGCGATGCTCTCTTACGAGCCCAATATATAAAAGAATGTCCAACCATCCATACTGTGACCTTGGAACCTGAAATTAGAAAAATAGATTAGGCCTGATATAAGAGTTGAATCTCTTTGACTCCCACCAACCTAAACGCTTAATCATGGCTTCTTCAAGACCTAATCTGGCTGCTTCCGAGGCAGCACCTATCCTAAACGAATGGGTAGTGATGTTTAGATGACTAATGCCTAAATGATTCAAACAACGGTTTAAGACCGCTGAAAATTGAAATTTTGTCAATGGACGCATGTCTTGATGAACTAAAAATTTTCCTTGACAACTAGGCCTAATGGCTAGATATCTAGAAACCACTATGCATGGGCATATAACAGGCTCACCGCAAGCAGCCAGATGCAGCCAACGCCCTTTCCCCAATTGATCAGTTTTTGAACAACTAATAAAGATGGATACCTTATTAGAATCCAAAATGACTTTGTTAAAAAGAAGGCCCGTATTACTTGTTCTACTACTAGCTACTAGTTCAGATATCCTTAATGCCCCAAAAAAACATATAACGAATGCTGTAGAAAAAGACGAGACTCAAAGTCTGAGAAACAGACCTCTCCCATGGCCAGACCGAGTTTTCTTAACAACTCAAATCCTTGTGTCCTTAGAAAAAGTAAGCTTCCTGTAGCCCTTCAGAGCCTGTCTTACTGTGAAAAAAACTATTACAACTATGACAGTTATTAATTTTTTGAAAAAATGAAATCCCTGCTAACATTTTATTAATGTGATTATAGGACAACTGAGAACTTATTAAAGATCCCATAAATGCCAACACTACTTGTTCAGAAGGTGGCGTTGGGGGTAAACCCAGCCCTTGACAGAACAGAACCAATTTATGCCATGCAGCTCAGTAATCAGCCCATGTCTGCGGGGCCACCGACAATTTTATTGCAGAAAAAAACGGCTCTAAATCAGGTTCCATAAGTGGTCTGGACAAAGAGATCCCTCCAAATCTGCATTCGGGAGAAGTTCTCTGAATCGTTTGATCTGGTAACGAGACAAAGAGTCAGCAATACAGTTTGATGTACCAGGGATATGCTTCACTTTCAGCCAAATATTAAGCTTCAGGCACAGGAGGACCATGTAGCGCAAAAGACGTATTACACATATAGATTTTGAAGACAAACAATTAACTGCGTAGAGAACACCTTTGTTGTCCGAATGCACTAAGATCCTTCTGTCCCTGAAGCTGGAACCCCAAAGTTCCAAAGCGACCAAAATTGGGAATAATTCCAATAAAACTATGTTTTTTGTTAATTTTCTCTCCACCCACGATGCTGGCCAAGAACCACAACACCAGTGGGAATCACATACTGCAGCTAAACCAAAAGCTCCTACCGAATCCGTAAAAAGCTTTAAGTCAGCTGACGATATCCAGTCGCTTTGAAAAAAGGAACGTCCATTGTAGTCTGCTAAAAAATGATACCACACTAATAAATCTTCTTTTAAATCCGAATTCATCCTGATATGAGAATAAGGAGACTTCAAACCTGACATGGCCAAGGCTAAGCGTCTCGAAAAAACTCTGCCCATAGGCATGATCCGCGACGCAAATGCCAATAAGCTCAGCAAGGATTGAAGCTCCTTCAAGAGAACTTTTTTCCTTCTCAAAAAACTACTGATCAACACCTGGATCTTAACTATTTTTTCGACTGGCAGCTGGAATTCATTCAAAACGGTATTGATAGAATTTCCCAAAAAACAATGGAAGTGCAAGGAAAGACTGTCTTGTCTTCAGCTAGCGGGATACCTAAATATTTGCAAACTAAGAAAAATAAGTTTAAAACTAGAGAACAAAGGTTAGAATCCAGAGGACCAACGAAGAGAAAGTCGTCCAAATAGTGCAGAATGCCTTTATAACCTGATTCGTGTGTCATGACCCACTGTAAAAAGGTAACGAAAGTCTCCAAATATAATAAGAACACGACAGGGAACAGCCCATAGGTAAGCAACTGTTGAAAAAATAAAAACTTTTGAAATAAAAACCTAGGGAAATAAATGAGTCAGGAGAAATTTGTAGCAATATGAAAGCGGATTTAATATCTGCTTTTGCCAGTAGGGCTCCTGGGCCGATGTCACAGTTCTCGCCATGGCTTACAGACAGCCAGGCGTGGTTGCCGTTAAGTACCTGACATGGGATTTGAACCTGTGTACCTTGACATTCTGTCCTGTTATCCTACCTGTGAGGCACACTTCAGCTCATATGGATCCACTCTTTTTAATCTGGTATTGCCTGCAGCACTATGGGGCTGGACTTCACCTGAGTGTGCTCTTGTCTATCATTGTCCACCTGAAGCTAATTGCTCAGTTAAGCAAGCTATAAAACACTGGCTCTCACTTAGAGCTGTGTCAGTTCATTGCTGATCCTTGTTCCTGATCATTGTTCCTGTTTGACAGACTTTGTTTCTGTGTTCCTGTTTCCCAAGCGTGTGTTCCAGACTGACTCCGGCTTCCATCCTTACCTTCGCTCCTTGTTGTTCCTGTGATCCTTATCTGGACTTGTGTCATCCAATGACTACAGTTATTCCTGAACTTCCCTTCCCATTGTATTCCTGCCAGTCCTGCTTATTGGATCACCATCCCTGCCAAGCCCCCGTGCACAAATTCACAGCCCAGGTGGCTTTCTTACCTGGTCACCTTGGACTGTGGATATCTGCAAGGGTGAGTGTACATCTCTGCGTTACAGACTCCAACAAAGGTAAGCCCCGTGACAGCCGAAACTTCTAATGAGACAGATTGCATTATCAAAAGTTGCGTAAGATACCGATGACAACGACGGGTCTATTTCGTCGTTCAAAGAATCCCCGTGTGGAAACGACAAATGATGAATAACACGAAAAGTGTTAGGTTCTTTTTTGGGCTCCAAGCCCAATGGGAAAATACGAAAATTAACGAAAGGTGGGGATAAAAAGGGGCCAGCTACTCTACCTGCTTCCACTTCCTTAAAAATACTCTCTCTAGCTATGTGTACATGCTGATCTAAAGAGGATAGGTTCTTTTCAATTTTGCAACCCGTTCCGGAAAAAAACTGGCAATTTAAAACCTTGCGAAAACCCCTCAATTAACAGCAATGCTTTCTCCCTGTCTGGATACAACTCCAGCCAATGAAACATTCTTTCCAGCCTCACTGAAGTGCAGGCTTTTCGAAAAAAATATCCCTCGTTGGCTGAGTCTGTTGATTCGCTTTTTTAAAACATTTTGCTGCTGGATGAGTGCCAGCATAAAAAGAGCACCCATGCTTATATTTGCAGCTGCTGCCCATTTACACTGCGTTTCATTGAAAGCCTAACATACTCCTTTACGATAAGCTATGTTACCACTACTAGTAGCCATAGGTTGCTTGTTAGGTGTATATTTTTGAGGGATGATCAGATTAAGCCATAGGCCCACATCCTTCATTCCCCATTTTAAATTAGGATAGACCGCTAACTTCTGACGAAAAGACTCGTCATAATGAAACCATCCTAAACCTCCAAAGCTTTTGTAAGCCTCTAAAATAATATGTTCAAGGTGTTGAAAGAGGCCGCTGCATTTTTCTGGGCATCTTTCACCAATCACCGCTGAAAAAATGCAGTATGCCTGCAACCAATTGTGGAAAGACCTATACATCGGGCGCCTACGATTATCATCTCCAACTTCATCCGGTTTTTTCTCACTTTTAAAAATAAATTATTTTGAAGATGGTAATAAGGACAACAAATCAATAAATTCGTCCCTCCAAATTTTTTCTTTCACCGATTTGTGCGAGATGATAGCCCAAAGGTGAAACGTCACATGTTAAGACTTCTTTTAAACAAGTCTCAGGAATAGTACTGGTTCTATGAAACCCTTCAACATTCAGCACGCTAGGCATAACAGGAGAGGCCCTACTTACCACCGTAGCTGTGTGAGTGTTAATTGGAGACCACACACTTACACGGGAAGGAGATTGTAAAGGAACACAACATTAGTCGGCAGTGTGGAGCCCTGTGTTGGTGCTGTACTCTGGACCTCAGGTTGGACAGGTTCATTTATAATCTTTAATATTGTTTTGGTGACTGTTTTTTCAGGTTGTATACCAACCTGTACTGGTGAAGGTTTCCCTGCTCTTCTATTAAGTGGCCGGGAGCGTTCCCGCCTTTCACCACTAGGTGGCGGTGAAGGAGAAGAAACTCGCTTCCTCCTCTTCGGGCATCTTCGGTTCTGCCTCGGCTTTTCCCGGTCTTCTGCCGGCTCTTCTTCCAGTGTGCGGCTGTGTTGTGAGTAACGCGCCGGCCGCTCAGGAGGCCGGCTCCTCTGTGTCTGCCTCACCTGCTTCCTCCGCGATTCCTGGGACAGCTGCGGCGCTACCTGGCTCTTGGCTTCAGGCGGGACGAAACCCACCCCTTCAGTGGATTTCACTCTCCCTCACTCGCGTCCTCTACAGGTACTGGGAATTCCCCTTCCAGGCACTTCAGCAGCCATTCCTCGCCCCCTTCTTCAGCCGCTCTCTCTAATATCCTGCGAACCAGGGTCTTCATGTTCTGAGGGAATACCTGAGGGGATAGAATGCCGCAGTACAGGGAGCTCGTCAGGCAGCCTCCAGTCAGGGAATTTGTGAGACACCCAGCGCGGACCCCGTTATATAGAGGGTGGCTGAAGGTTCCAGAACGGGCGCGCGGATAGCACCTTTCCGCCCGAACTGCGGCGATTTCTTAAAGGGACAACGTCCCCAAATACCTAACAGCAAATTTTACTGCTCCTATTATTATTTTTTTATTAAAACTAAAATTGTTAGCCGCATCCCCTTCCCCATGTCCGCGGGCGCTGATTCTTGCGCCCGCTTTTCATTCTGTTTGTTTAGCTGGTTTTCCATATGTTATCTCGGCTGTATTTAAACAGCATTTATTTTTATCAGTTTTTGCCCAGATAAAAATAAACAATTGGAAATGGTTTACTTATATTTCCCTTCATTTTTTGTCCTATCAAGCTCTTCCTTTGCAACTGCTTTTCCCAAGTAACATAGTAAGTTCTTAATTACCATAGCAGTAATAATCATGTCAGATGGCAGCACCAATTTTACATGGGTTTCTTTCTTTATAGATACAGTATGTATATGGACTTCAGTTATCACACGATGAGGAAGTTCTAGTCATAAGGCCAAATAGGAATTTCATTTATTTTCCTCCTGGATTGAATTGTATTTTAACTGTAAAGTCTGCCCTTATTTTGTAAAGCACTACACAAACTGCTGGCGCTATATAAATACTGTATAATAATAATAATAATATTGTGACGCCTTTTAGAAATGCAATGAAATTAGGTTCTTCTCACTTTGCTTTATTAGCACACCCCTATTATGGACTCTGAAAATACACATTTTTAACAATTCACAAATTGTACATACGGCTCACCAATCTCCTTTGTGACTGACAGGAGTTCATTCAGACCACCAGCATTGGGCTTGCACAAAGCATTTTAGCAGTCCTAATGCAAAAACAAAGCAGATATGCTTCTTATATACTATACATAAGTAAACACAATTGCACTGCATAGGTGTATACAGAAAAAAAATTAGAGAGCTTGCATTTTTAATGCAGCGCTGCAGTGCATGATAAAAGCATAGAAGTCAAAAATAAAATAACACAGGACTCAATTTTTTGAAAATGCAATGCAGCTCAGCACAATGCAGTATAAAATCACACGCCAATGTATGTATTATGCACATAATAACACATGTGCTATGAAAATCCAGTTCATTTCCCTTGCCTAGGGAGATTGCAATTTGTCTAAAGTTAAAAGAAATTTGCAAATACTTTAAAAAACTGTATTCTATTTTGTATGATTTGCCTATGCATTGCAAATGCCACTAATAATGTTTTGATTACGTTTGCATTCTTTCAAGCCCTGAAAGAGAAATTAGCCTGCCTAAGTTACACCCCTTGTTACCATAAAAGTACAATTGTAATATTAATGTGATACCTACGTAATTATGTGTATAAAAAAACTTCAATTGCGCCAAATAAACACAACAGTTATGTGGAAAGACTTTTGACAGTATCTTTTTGTGTCTGTTCCCTACTGCAGTAGTTATTATTAATTTGGAGCCATTAATCAATATAAGGGTTGAAGTTGCCTATTTATAAAATTTCCAGAACAGTGTGCTAGCTATATTTTATCAGCATATTAGATAATTATTGCTACTAATGTAGTTCTAGTAATTACCAGATCCTTAGCACAAACACTAGTCAAGTTCAAGTATTACACATTGCGCACTTAAATTGGTTGCATTGGTTGTGAAAGGTCAAGATTTTATTTCAGATTTCACATTTTGTAGATTTTATAATCAAAGTCACTGGTCTTATGCAATAATCTTTAAGTCTTTATTAAAATATTATAACTTTGCAGTCCTGCAGAAGATTTATATTTGCACCCCTTTTTCTGCTTCAGCACTCCGTAATGGAGTGTGGATATACTGTAGTTTTTGTGTAATATACTATTTATCTGCTATCCTTGTTCCAAATATAATTAGGATAAGAGAGTCTTTAGAGGGAGGTGGTTTCTGTTTACTTTTTCAACAGCATAAATACAGAATACCACTCCAAGCCAGAATTTTGTGGATTGAGCAAGAACTTTCTACCTAGTACAGCAGAAAAGAATTTTCAGGAACAATCTGGCTGTTCACATTTCTTATACAAATAAGATGAGTTGTTGAAGTTTTAATGGCTGCTGTTTATCTTGAGTTAAATTGTACTGAGTAGAATGTTCAATGCTTTCCATAGCTCTGCATACTGAAATTTTAATTTCCCCAGAGCTACTTACCTCCTCATAGAGCATTTCTCCCTTGTTGGTCAAAATGCTGGAGAATCTAGGTTACAAACAAATGAACAGTACCAGAGAGATTTGTCGCTAGTTCAACAAATGGCACATTAGTCTGCTCTCTTCGCAGTCCTGTTGGTAGTGATTTGCCACTAGTGACAAGACTGCTCATATAACAGGGCCTTTTACTCAGACCAACATTTTAAATTTAAAAGAAAGCAGCAGCAAAATTCTTTATTTAAACAAATGCCAGGTAATGAATGTCTACATAAGCACACAGAGCTACATGCTGATGTAGTTTTAGGCCTCATTCACATGGGCACAAGGTTGTATGTAGACAGGTGGTAGAGCAGATCCCCTTTAAGGTGCCTCCTCCCCCTGGTAGAAGATTGGGAGTTTAGGCAGGACCAGGGAGTGAGGTAGGTCAGACTGGAGAGGAAGAAGAGTCCACATCTAGCAGCTGTGCTCCTGCTATTCCCCCTTTGGGGAGGGAGGGCAGGGTGCCCTGGAGTTCCAGATCATAGCCCTGAGAGAGAAGGAGAGCTCCAGCGGGTCAGTTCAGGTGAAGAGGAAAACCTTGGGAACTGGTCCACCCCTTGGTTCCTCCCCTCTTAGCCTAGGCAGAAAGGAGTAGCAGAGATACAGGGAGTAAGTGGCCTTTGCAGAAGATTCAAACACGATGTCTGATGTCTACTGTTCATCACATTTTGCTTACAGAATTGTGTTGGGGTCTGCCACCTAGGAAGAGCCATGTATTAAGGATTTTCAGTAAAAGAGCTGTCAGGGCCCAGATTCAAACCCAGGTCCGTGGTTACTTCTGGCAGCGCTTCTTCTTGCTGAGCTATCCAGCAGCTGATATCTACGCATTCTAAATCTATGTGGTAACCTAGACCTTGTCCAGTTTCCTGCCTAGTTCCTTGCCCAGCCACCTGTGAACTCTGAACCTTTGGCCACTCCTTTGAACTTCCTATTTAAGCCTGATCTGGGAACTTCCTAATGCCAGATTATTGTGCTTTTGCCAAGATCTAGCTTTGTGTACTTCATCCTCCCGAATCTTCTACTTGTGTACCGACCTCCAGCTACATTCCAGGACTACGCCTCTGCCTGCTGCCATTTTGCTCTTCACTGCTTGTGTACCGATCTTTGGCTAAGACTACGACTACTCTTCTGCTTGCTCCCTCACTCCGGCTGATCTCTTGTGTACCAGACCCTGCTTGTTGACCACGGTTGTGCTGCTGCTTCCTGCGACTGGTCTCTGAGCCTGACCCAGTAATCGTGACAGAATAATCTGGCCACAATGGAGTCCGCAGTGGCAGCTACCTTTGCTAAGCAAATTTCTGAATTGCAAGAATTTATTGTCACTTATTAGGCAAAATTTAAAGAACTGCAAGGTGTGGTGAAGGATCAACAAGCAGAAATTTGGGAATTAAAGAAACAGGTGTTGGATCTTATTTCCGTAAATGGCGCCAGTTCTGAGTCCAGTGCTCGAATGCCATTTCCACAAAAATTCAATGGAGACCACCGGCTTTACAGAGGATTCCTTAATCAGTGTCGCATTTACTTCCAAATGCAGCCTGCTGCGTTTTTCTCTGAAAGAAAGAAGGTACTGTTTATTATCAATCTCCTGACAGAGGAAGCTTTATCTTGGGCCTCTCCCTATGTGGAAAAGGATGACATCATTTTAGATTATCTTGAATCCTTTACTAAAGCTATGGACCAAGTTTTTGACGATCCAAATCGATGTGCCGCTGAGGCCAAACTGCATAATTTGCATCAGGGACGACGCTCCGTTGCGGAATACACTACTGAATTCAGGCGCTGGATCGCAGATACAACCTGGAATCCAGCAGCACAAAGAAGCCAGTTTCGGCAGGGGCTTTCTGAGCAAATAAAGGATGAACTGGCTAGAGGTGATGCCCCTGATTACCTGGAGAACTTTATCCAATTGTGCATCCGTATTGACCAGAGACTTTCAGAAAGGAGAAAAGAGAGACTGGGAATACTAGGAAATACAGAAGGTATGCGTTTTTTCTTTTAGTCAACCTCCTCGGAAGAGTTCTCAGGTTTTTCATGATTCCAGTAACCCTGAACCTATGCAGATTGATTCCGTTAGAAGGGGTATCACTACTAATGGAAAATAAAAAACGTTGGATTGAAAATTAATGCCTTTATTGTGGGGACTCTGGACATTATGCAATTAACTGTCCAAATAAGCTAAGGAGAACAGTTGCTGCAACTGATGTTAAAGACATTGAACAAATTAGTTCCATCGCCCAGTCAGTTTCTCCAATACTTGAAGAAAGCAATCTTATACAAGCTCCGCCCACTCACTTTATAATTCCCATTAGACTCTCTGATGGGGCTAATGACATTTCCTGCTCTGCCATGTTGGACTCTGAAGCGGGTGGAAATTTTATGGATATTGGATTTGCTCAAAACCATCATATTGAATTGAGGAATAAATCCTCACCTGTAGATATGGAGACTGTTAATGGTTCCCCCCTATCCTCCGGGCCAGTTACCCATGAGACTGCTCCTCTTAGTCTGTTTTTTGAGCCTGATCGCCAGGAGACCATATGTTTTCAGTTGATTTCATCACCAAAGTTTCCTATTATTCTAGGTATCCCCTGGTTCTCTATTCATAACCCCTCTGTCAACTGGAAAACACGTGTTTTAACTTTTTCCTCCAAGTACTGTAAAGGACATTGTCAACCTGACTTCTCCCATGTCGGGAATCTCCAGGTGGAGGAACACATGGTTCCTGGATATGAAGGCCTGCCACCTCAATACAGAGCATTTCATGATGTGTGTGATAAGAAGAATGCAGATCAGCTACCCCCACATCGCCCTTATGACTGTCCTATTGAACTTTTACCTGGGTCAGAGATTCCTTTTGGCCGTCTCTATTCTATGTCCGAACCTGAATTAAAGGTGTTAAGGGAGTGGTTGGATGAAAACCTGGCAAAGGGGTTCATAAGACACTCCACCTCTCCTGCTGGGGCAGCTCTCTTCTTTGTTGAGAAGGAGGATAAGACATTGAGACCATGCGTTGATTATAGGGAATTAAATATAATTACTATCAAGAATCGCTATCCCCTCCCACTAATTCCCGAGCTTTTGGAAAGACTTCGTTCTGCAAAGATCTTTACTAAATTGGATTTAAGGGGTGCATATAACCTTATTCGCATTCGTAAGGGTGATGAATGGAAGACTGCTTTCAGAACCAGATATGGACATTTCGAGTCTTTGGTCATGCCCTTCGGTCTTTGCAATGCTCCAGCAACTTTTCAGCACTTTATTAATGATGTGCTGTGAGATCTATTGGATCAATTTGTGATTGCTTATCTTGATGATATTCTTATCTTTTCAGATTCTCTACAGGAACATCGCAAACACGTATCCATTATTTTCGAGCGCCTGAGGAAGAATCGACTGTATATCAAATTGGAGAAATGCGAAGTTGAACAGACCAAGATTCAGTTCCTGGGGTACATAATCTCCCCTGAAGGGTTGAGCATGGACCCTGATAAGATTAAAGCAGTGGTGGAGTGGCCTGCTCCTAGGAATGTTAAAGAGATTCAAAGATTTCTTGGATTTGCCAACTTCTACAGAAAGTTTATAAGGGACTTTTCCAAGGTGGTTGCACCAATTACTGAGTTAACCAAGAAGGGGCGGCTCTTCACATGGGCACCAGAGGCGCAAGCTGCTTTCTGTAAACTAAAGACACTCTTTACCTCTGCACCAATTCTAGTACATCCTGACCCTGAACTGCCCTTTGTTGTAGAAGTAGATGCCTCAGATTCTGCTGTTGGAGCTATCCTTTCTCAGCGTACAGGTGAAAAGATGCAGCTTCATCCCTGTGCGTACTTTTCCTGGTTGATGTCCTCTGCTGAAAGGAACTATGACATTAGGAATAAAGAATTGCTGGCTATAAAGGAAGCTTTCTCTGAATGGAGGCATCTGTTGGAAGGGGCTGAGCATTTAGTGACTGTTCTTACCGATCATCGGAACTTAGAGTTCATCCGTTCTGTAAAGAGACTGTCCTCACGACAAGCACGCTGGTCTTTATTCTTCTCCAGGTTTAATTTCATCATTTCTTACAGACCTGGCTCAAGAAATGGCAAGGCTGATGCCCTGTCACAGAGTTTGTCTGAATTCCCTCAAGGAAGCAACTCTGACTGCACCATTCTTTCTCAAAAGAACTTTTTAGGAGCCACCAATCCCAAAGAATTTTTGACCTTGCTTAAAGATGGCTACTGTTCTGATCCCCTCCTTAAACATCCTCCTAAGGACCTGAGTCTCACCTTCAGAAATGGCTTTTGGATTCAGAATCAGTGCCTTTATGTCCCTCAAAGTGCGCAGCTAGAAGTCCTCAGACTGATTCATGACTCTAAGCTTGCAGGACATTTTGGGGCCTTTAAAACTGCTGAACTGTTGTCTCGCTCATTCTGGTGGCCTAGTTACAAGAAAGATGTAAAGAACTATGTTGCTTCCTGTCCAACTTGTGCACGTCATAAGACACCCCGATCTTCCCCTGTGGGATTGCTTCAACCGCTTCCAATTCCATCACGGCCTTGGGGATCAATTTCTATGGATTTTGTGGTTGAGCTCCCTCCTTCGAAGGAAATGACCACCATCTTGGTAGTGGTCGACCGCTTCAGCAAGATGGCTCACTTCATCCCAACTAAGGGGGTACCCAATGCGGAACTAACTGCAGAATTAATGATCAGGGAAGTATTTAAACTACATGGGATCCCAGATGATGTGGTCTCAGATAGGGGGGTTCAATTTACTTCCAAATTCTGGAGAAGTTTCTGCATGTCCCTAGGTGTCACAGTCAATCTTTCCTCTGCCTTTCATCCTCAATCCAATGGCCAAACGGAAAGAACAAATCAGACTTTGGAACAATATCTTCGCTGTTTTGTTAGCTATTTTAATTAAATTATCTTCCAACAGCGGAATTTGCTTACAATAATTCTAAGCACAGCTCCACATCTTAGTCCTTTTTATGTGAATACAGGGTACCATCCAGTTTGCATTCCTGACCTCCCTATTGCTACACCGATTCCTGCTGTTATCTCTTTTACAGGAAACTTGAAGCAAACTGCTTGAAACATTGAAGGTGGCACAAGAGGCTTACAAGAAGTCATCTGATAGACGTCGAAGAGAGAATCCGTCTTTCTGTGTTGGAGACAAGGTCTGGTTATCCGCAAAGAATCTCAGGACTCAGGTACCATCTGTTAAGTTGGGGCCAAAGTATTTAGGACCTTTTCAAATCCTGGCACAAGTTAATGCAGTTACTTTCCGCTTGAAACTTCCTGACAGTATGAAGGTCCATCCTGTTTTTCATGTTTCTTTACTTAAACCCTTCCATGAAAATTCCTTCCCTGGGAGAGTCCTTCCTCCTCCACTGCCTGTGGTTGTTGAGTTGAAGAGGAATTTATTGTAGAAGGAACAATTGACTCCAGGATTCACAGGAACAAGTTGCAGTACCTGGTGAAATGGGAAGGATACGGACCTGAAGAAAATTCTTGGGAACCTGCTGAGCATGTCCATGCTCCTAGACTGGTTCGGGAATTCCATCAAAGGTTTCCACTTAAGCCTGGTCCTGAGACACCCTGTGGTTATCCTGGAAGGAGGGGCATACTGTCAGGGCCCAGATTTGAACCCAGGTCTGTGGTTACTTCTGGCAGCGCTTCTACTTGCTGAGCTATCCAGCAGCTGATATCTATGCATTCTAAATCTATGTGGTAACCTAGACCTTGTCCAGTTTCCTGCCTAGTTCCTTGCCCAGCTTCCTGTGAACTCTGAACCTTTGGCCACTCCTTTGAACTTCCTATTTAAGCCTGATCTGGGAACTTCCTGATGCCAGATTATTGTGCTTTTGCCAAGATCTAGCTTTGTGTGCTTCATCCTCCCGAATCTTCTACTTGTGTACCGACCTCCAGCTACATTCCAGGACTATGCCTCTGCCTGCTGCCATTTTGCTCTTCACTGCTTGTGTACCGATCTTTGGCTAAGACTACGACTACTCTTCTGCTTGCTCCCTCACTCCGGCTGATCTCTTGTGTACCAGACCCTGCTTGTTGACCACGGTTGTGCTGCTGCTTCCTGCGACTGGACTCTGAGCCTGACCCAGTAATCCTGGCAAGAGCATTACCCACATCCAGCCTCGTGCCTTTATTCAGTTGTCATGCTACTCTGAAGAGAGTAAAAGAGTGCTTCCGGTGTCCCCGCCTGTCAAGTCTGGAAAAGGTGGGCCAGCAACTGGAACCCCTGAAAGTGAGGGGGTGAAGCCATGCAGGAGGGTGGAAAGGGTTTTGGTCTTTGGCCACCACGCACACATTGGTGAGAGTCAGGGGCAAAGGTATCGTATTGCCCTGAAGTTTGCTTTACATTGGGGGGGGGGTCAGCTCAGCTGCTGGCTATGACCACACGTGAGGCAGCTTGCCACCCACCAACACGTAGATAGACCATGTGCTTATGCAGTTTGATCTGCCAGGTGCTGCATACAGGCAACCTATGTAAGTGTTTAGGAATGCAACGTCTCCACAGACGAAGCCGCTTATTCTAATTTGACTGGCATGCAGGTGCAGGTGAGCGGCCCAGGTCCACTTTAAAGTGTACGTCCAGCCAAAACCTTTTTCTTAGTTTGTATAGAGTGAGGAAAGTTTACTAGAGAGATCTCAACTCACTTTCTGTATTTATGTTTTACTAGACAGGGAGAGAGAAGTCTCCAACAGCAACACAGACAGAACGCACGCAGGCATGAATATGAATTGCTTCTTTCCTTGCTGTGGGTGGCTGTATATACAGTAGCTAAAGGTACAGAAAGAAAGGTAAGTATGTATAATGGTGGCCTTGCACTAATCAATATGCTCATACAGTCAATCATTTAATGCCACAAAACTGATCAAATGAAATAAAAATTGCATGCCAAAGACCCTTCATTCAATTGATTTAGTGAGCTCCCAATCAATTTTGACTCTGCCAAATTGATTGATTGTGAACTTGGGACCTCTTCACTCTTTGATATGAATTCTATTGTAACTGTACTGTCTACTTTTATATTTAGTGCTGCACAAACTGTTGGTGCTATATAAATTCCGTATACAAGTAATTGTAATAATGATCGTATTAATAATAGCCACTCTGATTGCAGAAATATATGCAGGTGTGTTCGGGAACCAATCATAATTCCAATGCATCATCTTTTTGTTTTTAATAGAGGGTTTATACTTTGTAAGGGCTCACATCAAATGTTGAACTTTAAAGGACACCGCCACTCGCTTTTCTTCTTCTCGTGCTGCAATGGCTCCCACCGCTCTCCTACGTGAAGCCCTCCTGACTACTGGGCCAAACCGCCTGCCTGCTGGGTGGAGCCCAGAACTATGGTCAGGTCATTACTAAAAGCCCAGCAGACACCTGACCAATTAGTATGCTGGCTGTTCTGAATACTTTGACCCAGGATTGGAGATTTCATTCCACCTGGATCACTTTGAAATCTACAGACTCCAGGTCCCAAAACAGACTTTACCAAACACTGAGGAAACTGAAAAGCCAGTTTCCTCTTAATGTCACCAGCTCCCTTGAGCCCCTCAACCTGTCTGGTTGAGAATTCTGGGTCACAACCTCTTTCTAGACCCTGGAAGGGCAACACTCTGCCACAACTTTTAACTAATAGTTCCTATTTTTGCATGGGCGTCCGCAGGTGGGGGCGTAAATGCCCCCCTGGAATCTCAACTTCCCCCTTTTAAGTGGTTGTTAAGCCACTTTATACCATCCTGTCTGGTCTGTTTAATAATCCTGTATGCCTGAGTGTCGGTGTATGTGTTTTTAAAAAATAAGCCATTCTTTACTAGTTTTCAGAGGGCCGAGCACTGCTCACGTGACCCTCGGCACTCTCCTCTCCCAGTCTGACATCTGCCTGCAGCGGGCGGGGCCAAGGATTCCTCACTGATGTCAGTCGGGAGGGGAGGGGGAGAGGAGGAGAGAGGCAGCGGGTCACATGAGTGGTGAGTGGCGCTCTGAAAACTTGTAAAGAATGGCTTATTTTTATAAAACACAGACACAGGGGCACACAGGATTATTAAACAGACTGTAGCCAGGAAATTAAACTTTAAAAAAAACTACAGCAGCAGGGAGGGAGGGCGGGCACTAACGCAGGAGCAGACAGGCAGGGAGGGAGGGGGGAGAGAGGACAGGAGGGCTGCAGATGACGGAGGCACATAAACTGACCACAGTGTCAGGGCTCAGCCACCATGGTATACCATGGTCAGTTTACAGAGGGAAGGACATAGCCAGGCAGGATCAGCCAGGTATTTTAGGTGATAGAAAGGGCCAAATTACACAGCAAAGCACTGTACTGTATAACATGCTTTAAGGGAACCGGATCATTTTTTTTTTATTAGGTTAACAAATGCTTTAAAAATAAATGCTGCTGTTTGCTTTTAAAAATAAATACTCAAAATAAGTATAATGACTAAGCCCCTCCACTTCATTACATTGTTGAAATAGGGCGGAGCATGGGTGACCTTACAATGTTGCCCCCCCTGAAAAAAGTTCTTTCGGACGCCCATGTATTTTTGCTCTCTGTTTTTAGTCAATAGCAGAGTGTGAAACAGTGTTGTGTGGGTTGCATCATTTGATGTTTTAATCAATGATAAATCTCTAGTTTGCGATCACTCGTACCCAAACTGATCACAAAGTTTTATTTGTGTGACCACCTTTAATGAGAGGGCGTAAAAACAATTAACCTTCTAAATGAACAATTATAGCAAATAGATGACATAGTATGTCTACACAAACTTTTCACTGGGACTTGGCGCTGTAGTCCTGAAGTGCTTTCTTTTCCCAATAGTGGGGATTAATCATGCCCCTTTTCCACCATGGAACATCTGGTGCTTAGGTGACCTATCAGCACGCTGAGCATTGTCCCATGGAAAATGGTGAACATGTCTAAGGTTGGACAAACCCTGACAGGATGCATAAGCCACTAGGGCTTTGAATGGCGCTGCATGAACAAAACTGAAAGCAGAAGGTGTGTGCTGACAGCCTATTTTATTATTAATTTTATTTTATTATGTGCTAGAACTGTAAGTTTTGGTATATTTTTGTTCACACAGGTCAATTTAAAGAGAACAAGTCACAACTGAACATGTGCAAAAATCGATTATGCTGTGGTCACATGCATTGGTGTAAATAAAAGAACAAAAATGTTATATATTGCAACTACTATTCCTTAGATGTGGTGGCTGCATTTTGTTTTTTGTTTTTTTTTAAGGCTAAAAGAACTTTCAGTAAGTACAGAATATACCTGTTGATCTTGGTATAGAAATGCAGTGGCCATATCACTTCCTGTTAGCTTAACTGGAGCCATGAACAGCCTTATTTTCCTATTGCAAACCCCAGATTCCATCAGCCTCCCAGAGATTATCAAAGACAGACAGGTGTTTGTGGTCCAGAATGCTCCATCCAGCTGCAGCAGCTGTCAGACCATCATAGCCTTTGATAGGCTGGTATCAGTCAGGCTGGATAGAGTGGATAGGTAGACACCAGAACATCATGCATTGGGTCTAAACATCCAATGTGCATGAGACTTAAGGCAGAAATAAACCCTTCCATTTAACTGTTTCCTAAAAGAGTTGCATTCAAGGCATGCTGTGAATGGTAATTATTCATATGTGCCTGTGCTCTTGGTTGAACAGTTAAGCCATCAAATAGCTGGTGGTATAACTGATCACTTGCAGTACCATGGCAACTGAAGATCAAACGGAGGCTAGGACTGAAGCTTCCATGGCTGTAAAGGATAGGAGTGTTTAGTTCTGCTTTAACCTACCAGTATGTTTTTGGATTGTGGGGTGAAACTAAAATATTTTGAGACTCCATGTATTAATAGTGAGAACATACAAACTTCATATGTAAAAAAAGTCCAAGAGATTGACAATAATGACTTCAGTGCTTATAAAAATAAATATAAATGTAGCACTACTCCCTTGGGAGCTGCTGATTATGGGTTCCCCTTGGTTACCATTAGCAACAACATGACAGTTTGACATTTTCCCAAGTGTTTTAGCTCAGTCAGGAAACGGTTCAGTAGCTTTGGTTGTTGTGTTTTTATTTGGAATCTGGATAGGAGAATGGAATGGGTGGAATACTCCAACTTTATACAGCTATGCACAATTGGCTGGGACGACTTGAAAATGCTGAGTAACACTAGTTCCGGCTAGGCCACAGATTCACTTTGCCCTTAGCTGTGAAGTATTAGTGAATGAGCTTTCTGAGGTAATCTGTACTGTATTACTGAACAACTTCAGGGCCCTTCCTGGCACCCCCTTTGTTCCTATTCTTCAGGATCAACTACACGGCACCCCCTTTACTGATGAACTTCCTGTGTGAGCTGGCTCCTTGATCCCCTGACTTCTCTGGAGTGGTCCCCTCTCTTAGGCAGACACTTATTATGGCTGGAATACACGGGCCGAATATCGCCCGATCATTCAACCACCGACTTATGAAAAAGTGTTCCTTGGTCGAAAACGTTGCCTACATACACAGGCCGAATATCGCCCGACCGTTTGACCGCCGACCATCGAAACAGTGCATGCGTGATGATGTTCTACAGATTTTAAATGAACGACCTTAACACCAACGTATAGAATATCGTTCCTTCGCAAATGAGACGACAGAATTTTTCGTTTTTTTCAAACGGGATTTTTCGTTCACAATATCGATATCGGTCACTGATGGCTGGGCATTAATGAGTAGAATATCGGCCGATCCTTCGTTGAACGGAAATTTTCGGCCGATTTTCTTATCGTGTATTCCGGCCATTAGGCAGAACTCCTGGCACTTAAGATACTGTTTTTCCCAACAGTCTATGCCAGCAGCTCCACTTGTCAGCGCTCTGGATCCTCTGCAGCTCAGCTCCACACACCTGGTTCACTAGGCCAACCGCCTGAACCACCTTCCTCACACCTACAGCAGGAGAGACAGCCGTCCACCTCCTCCTGGGACTTTGCGCCCGCCAAAAGACACCCTGCCTCATGCGCTCCCCAGCTTTTATCATCAATCCCATGATGCACCTCTCCAAATGCCAACCCACTGGGACAGTACAAAAGCTTGTGTATCATTGGCCAGGTTTCCCACTGTCCAACAGACCTCCCCATTGGATACAGTGGGGACACTCCCTCAGACCAGATTAATACACGCTGAGAACAGACCTAACTAAAGATCAGGCTCCCCTGATAAGCAGCAGGAGCATTAGATGCTTTTACCTAGCACCTGTCTAGGAGGGTGCTACATAAACATTTATTCCGCTCTTATTTTGAATGACCACATATAGTAGAATTCTAGAACTACCTAGACCTGTTTTACCATTCTATAAATCTATAAATCTATACTACATCCATTTAACCTATTCATGCAGAAAATAAAGGAAGCATGTGCACTCTGCATGCTTTCTCTATGAGTATTCGTTGACGCCTCTAGATGAAGACAATTGCTCCAAGATACCAAAAACTGCATGACAAGTGCACCATAGTGTAGAGGTCATTGCAATTGACATTTGTGTGTGGTTTTTGGTATTTCCCGGTGTAGCACCTTCTTCTACTTGGGCTGCTAGGTTAAATTTCGTTTTTGGCTTCAGTGTAGTGAGTAGAGCAGTGATTGATTGTTTTTGTCTGGTCGGGGTTTCCTGAGCTGAGTGTTTGATTTATCCCACCTACTTCTGGAAGACGCTTCCAGAGTATAGGGCAGCGAGATTCAAATGATGAGTGTGAATATTTATCATGCTCCAGCTAATCCCTAGAATAAGGCATCCAGAAGGTGGCTGGAGAGGTGATAAATGTTTGGGAGGCCTGGGCAGAGTGTTCTTTGTTCTCCAGAGAGGGTTTCAGTCCTCCTAAGGCTGCTGCCTCTAGGAGAAAAGCTTTTGAGACAAGATATTGGAGTCTGAGCCTCAGCAGGAGCTAAAATAAGGACCTGGGGGAGATTGCTAAATAATTATTTGCTGAAGGGCACTGTCCTGAAATCCTGAAGAAGGATTTTTTTCCCCCCCTCACTGAGGATCTGTGGTTGCTGGGTGACAGACAGCTCCTGGGACACTGTGAGTAAAGACCTTGCTGTGGACTAATAATTGTGCAAGTGCCAAAAGGGAACCAAGAGTCAGAAGCAGCTACAGGGTCTAGTATAAACTGGAACTGCAGCTTTAGGGTCCTAGATTTACTGCCCATTCCCTGTTTCCTCCAGGAAAGGTTGCTATTAGAAGTTTAGAGAGGAGTTTGTCCTTCCATTATTTCCATTGATCATTTTGGAGTGTCATGTGAGCTTAAAGTGGTTGTAAAGGCTGAAGGTTCTAAGGTTCTAAAACCTTCTGTGTGAAGCACCCCCCCCCCCCCATCCTTACCTGAGCTTCCTCTGATCCAACTATGTTTATGATGTTCATGATAGCCTCTACCTCTTCATTGGGTGAGACAGCAGCAGGTGCCCATTAGCTCCCGCTGCTGTCAATCACAGGCAGTGAACCAATGAGGAGAGAACGGAGGGCAGGGCTAAGCCGCGGCTCTATGTGTCTTATGGACACTGCATAGAGCAGTAGCTCGGGAGCGAACATGCAGCGGTGCCCCCAGGGCAAGCGGCTTTCTCTGGGTGCACTGCTCGAGGGGGAGGAGCCAGGAGTACCAGTGGGGGACCAGAAATCATGAGAATCAGAGCTGCTCTGTGCAAAACCACTGCCAATTGAATTGCACAGAGTGGCCACAAACCTCCTCTTTTTGGGTCCAAGGAGGGCCCAAAGAGCTCCTGGCCCCTCCCCCTGGGAAGCTGTGTCCCATGGGGACACTTGTGCATGCTCGCATCTGAGCCACGATGTTGCGTCCATTGACACAGACAGCAGGACCCCCCCCCCCCCGATCTCATCACTGGCTTTGATTGACAGGAAATGGCTCCCAGTGCCCCAGCAAAGCCAGCGAGACCCAGAAGTGAGTGAGAGAAGAGCTGCAAACGTGCACGCCGCTGGATCAAATGAGGGCTCAGATAAGTAAAGGGGGGGTGAGGGGGGATGCTGACACATAAACATTTTTTACCTTAATGCAAGGAAGGCATTAAGGTAAAATATGTTTAGGCTTTACAATATACCCTCTTCTGTCAAAGTTCCTCAGCAATAAATACAAAAAAAAAAATACCCTTTGAATGAGCCTGTCAGCATGCATAGTACTACATTGGGATACCTGGGTATACTCTCTGCGGCCCCTCCAAGGGTAAGTGCTACATAAAATAAGCTGGCACCACTTAACATGGTTTTATAGTAATAAATAGTAGTATGCTTGCCAAGGAAATAGGAGATTGTCAGAGGTAATGAAACACTGAAACTGCTCACGCAATTATGAAAGTAACAAATACCCCCTTTAGTGAAGATAATAAAAACCACATACATCGTCCACCTGTATATAACACGGACACTTCAACTTTTGATTCTCCTTGTGATAATTAGTTATACGTTACCAATGGATTAAGCAGTTTGGACCCATGGCGGTCCTCAGTTTTGTATTAACTTTTATAATTTGTTGACAAGGTCAACAAATAGTGAGGTATTCATGCCAACTTCAGGTTATAGCCATACAAAAATTTATTTTTTAAAATTCCACTTAAATAAATAGATGTAATTAATGCTCTGTCACATTACTATTGCACACAATTTTACAGACTGAAACAATATTTAATCAGGTATAACGGACATAAATGGTTTTAGGAAGTCATTCACCATAAAGAAGTACTTTTTCATAGAAGTAATCTCATTGTTTTTTTGTTCTTCCCCACATATATTATTAATTACACATCTCTTTTATTGAGCTACTAGACATTAAGCCCGTTAAATTAACGGGCGCTAGAACATATGTGGTCAAACATTTGTAAAAACAGACTTAGCAGTAAGTCCACGCGAGCGCACACCCGCCGCGCACACCCGCCGCTTCAACACTTTTGCCCGGCCGCCCGAAGTCTCTGCGCTCCAAGTCCCAACGGCTGTCCGTGGGGCACATGTGCAGTAGCGCAATCCCACAGACACAGGGACTGGACGCAGAGACACTTCTACTTTATATGTATAGATTATTTAGTATACTTAGAACAGAAGGAGCTATATATATATATATATATATATATATATATATATATATATATATATATATATATATATATATATATATATACACTTTTTTTTTTTTTTAATTCTTCCATTTATATATAAAAAAATAATATATATTTTTTAATACTAATATTTCATATTTGGTTTTTAATATGTATCTTTAGTATTTCGTTATATTTTGTATTTCTTATTTTTTATTTATTTTTTTTATTATTATTATTATTATTTAATATACTTAGAACAGATTACACGGCCGCTGTCCTGTCGGATAATGCCTCCCCGCCTCCTCTCAGTCAGCTGTTCGCTATAATTATCCTTCCCGCACTGTCTCCCGTCTAAAAATGCATCTGACAGACTGCGCACGCGCAATAATGACGTCAACCCCAGCTGAGCGGAGCAGTCAGCTGGAGTGACATCATTTACCATGCATGCGCAGTCCGTCAGATGCATTTTTCGACGGGAGGCATTATCCGACAGGACACCGGCCGCCCGAAGTCTCTGCGCTCCAAGTCCCAATGGCTGTCTGTGGGGCACATGCACAGTAGCGCAATCCCACGGACACAGGGACTGGACGCAGAGACACTTGGACTTTATATGTATAGATATATATACAGTGCCTTGCAAAAGTATTCGGCCCCCTTGAACTTTTCGACCTTTTGCCACATTTCAGGCTTCAACATAAAGATATAAAACTGTAATTTTTTGTGAAGAATCAACAACAAGTGGGACACAATCATGAAGTGGAACGAAATTTATTGGATATTTTAAACTTTTTTAACAAATAAAAAACTGAAAAATTGGGCGTGCAAAATTATTCAGCCCCTTTACTTTCAGTGCAGCAAACTCTCTCCAAAAGTTCATCTCTGAATGATCCAATGTTGACCTAAATGACTAATGATGATAAATAGAATCCACCTGTGTGTAATCAAGTCTCTGCATAAATGCACCTGCACTGTGATAGTCTCAGAGGTCCATTTAAAGCACAGAGAGCATCATGAAGAACAAGGAACACACCAGGCAGGTCCGAGATACTGTTGTGGAGAAGTTTAAAGCCGGATTTGGATACAAAAAGATTTCCCAAGCTTAAAACATCCCAAGGAGAACTGTTCAAGCGATAATATTGAAATGGAAGAAGTATCAGACCACTGCAAATCTACGAAGACCTGGCCGTCCCTCTAAACTTTCAGCTCATACAAGGAGAAGACTGATCAGAGATGCAGCCAAGAGGCCCATGATCACTCTGGATGAACTTCAGAGATCTACAGCTGAGGTGGGAGACTCTGTCCATAGGACAACAATCAGTCGTATACTGCACAAATCTGGCCTTGGAAGAGTGGCAAGAAGAAAGCCATTTCTTAAAGATATACATAAAAAAGTGTTGTTAAAGTTTACCACAAGCCACCTGGGAGACACACCAAACATGTGGAAGAAGGTGCTCTGGTCAGATGAAACCAAAATCAAACTTTTTGGCAACAATGCAAAACGTTATGTTTGGCGTAAAAGCAACACAGCTCATCACCCTGAACACACCATCCCCACTGTCAAACATGGTGGTGGCAGCATCATGGTTTGGGCCTGCTTTTCTTCAGCAGGGACAGGGAAGATGGTTAAAATTAATGGGAAGATGGATAGAGCCAAATACAGGACCATTCTGGAAGAAAACCTGATGGAATCTGCAAAAGACCTGAGACTGGGACGGAGATTTGTCTTCCAACAAGACAATGATCCAAAACATAAAGCAAAATCTACAATGGAATGGTTCACAAATAATCATATTCAGGTGTTAGAATGGCCAAGTCAAAGTCCAGACCTGAATCCAATCGAGAATCTGTGGAAAGAACTAAAAACTGCTGTTCACAAACACTCTCCATCCAACCTCACTGAGCTCAAGCTGTTTTGCAAGGAGGAATGGGCAAAAATTTCAGTCTCTCGATGTGCAAAACTGATAGAGACATACCCCAAGCGACTTACAGCTGTAATCGCAGCAAAAGGTGGCGCTACAAAGTATTAACTTAAGGGGGCTGAATAATTTTGCACGCCCAATTTTTCAGTTTTTTATTTGTTAAAAAAGTTTGAAATATCCAATAAATTTCGTTCCACTTCATGATTGTGTCCCACTTGTTGTTGATTCTTCACAAAAAATTACAGTTTTATATCTTTATGTTTGAAGCCTGAAATGTGGCAAAAGGTCGCAAAGTTCAAGGGGGCCGAATACTTTCGCAAGGCACTGTATACACACACACAAACACATCTCTGACAGGAGTTCTAATTCTCCCACACTTTATTCAAAAACATATATATATAATAATGTAGCGACAGTGGATCAGACGGGATACAATCTGATTGTACAAACTCTGCTCCATTTCCTGACATGGATGTCGAACCCATTGTAAAGTGTATGGGGGACGGAGGGGATTGTAGTGTATGGGGGGGGGGAGAGGGAGGGGATTGTAGTGTATGGGGGAGGGAGGGGATTGTAGTGTATGGGGGAGGGAGGGGATTGTAGTGTATGGGGGGGACAGAGGGGATTGTAGTGTATGGGGGGGGTATAGTGTATGGGGGAGGGGTTCTACAGTGTATGGGGGAGGGAGGGGATTGAAGTGGGGGGGAGGGGATTGTAGTGTGTTGGGGAAGGGAGGGGATTGTAGTGCATGGGGAGGGGATTGTAGTGTATGGGGAAGGGAGGGGAGTGTAGTGTATGGGGAAGGGAAGGGATTGTAGTGTGTGGGGGGGGGGATTGTAGTGTATGGGGGGGAGGGAGGGGATTGTAGTGTATGGGGGGGAGGGAGGGGATTCTAGTGTATGAGGGAGAGGGGATTCTAGTGTATGGGGAGGGAGGGGATTCTAGTGTATGGGGGAGGGAGGGGATTGTAGTGTATGGGGGGACGGAGGGGATTGTAGTGTATGGGGGAGGTGTTCTACAGTGTATGGGGGGGGGGGATTGAAGCGTCGGGGGAGGGGATTGTAGCGTGGGGGGAGGGAGGGGATTGTAGTGTGTTGGGGGGGAGGGGATTGTAGTGTGTTGGGGAAGGGAGGGGATTGTAGTGTGGGGGGAGATTGTAGTGGGGGGAGGGAGGGGATTGTAGTGTATGGAGGGAATTGTAGTGTATGGGGGGGAGGGGATTGTAGTGTATGGGGGAGGGAGGGGATTGTAGTGTAAGGGGGAGGGTGAGGATTGTAGTGGGGGGTGGGAGGGGATTGTAGTGTGTTGCGGAAGGGAGGGGATTGTAGTGTATGGGGGGACGGAGGGGATTGTAGTGTATGGGGGGGATTACAGTGTATGGGGCAGGGGTTCTACAGTGTATGGGGGAGGGAGGGGATTGAAGCCTGGGGTGGAGGGAGGGGATTGTAGCATGGGGGGGAGGGAGGGGATTGTAGTGTATGGGTAGGGGAGGGGATTGTAGTGTGGGGGGAGGGAGGGGATTGTAGTGTATGGGGGGAGGGGATTGTAGTGTATGGGGGGAAGGGGATTATAGTGTATGGGGGAGGGGATTATAGTGTATGGGGGGAGGGGATTATAGTGTATGGGGGGGATTATAGTGTGTGGGGAGGGGGAATTATAGTCTGTGGGGGAGGGAGGGGATTGTAGTGTATGGGGGAGGGAGGGGATTGTAGTGTATGGGGGGGGAGAGGGGATTGTAGTGTATGGGGGGGATTGTAGTGTATGGGGGAGGGAGGGGATTGTAGGGGGGAGGGGATTGTAGTGTAAGTGGGAGGGAGGGGATTGTAGTGTATGGGGGGAGGGAGGGGATTGTAGTGTATGGGGGAGGGAGGGGATTGTAGTGTATGGAGGGGAGGGGATTGTAGTGTATGGGGGAGGGAGGGGATTGTAGTGTAGGGAAGGGAGGGGATTGTAGTGTATGGGGGGGATTGAACGATAAATGTCGGGTTGGAGATTGGTGTGGGGGAGGGGACATGTGAGGGCAGGAAATCAGAGAGGAGGAGGAGGGGAGCTCCTCACACACACACACACACACACAGAACAGTGGATCATCCAATAGGAAAAGACCCCCAAATCCACCACCACCTCACCTCCCGGGAAAATTGCTGTCACGCAAAGTGTTGTGGGATTGTAGTGTATGGGGGGGGGGGGGGAGATTATAGTGTATGGGGGAGGGGTTCTACAGTGTATGGGGGAGGGAGGGTATTGAAGCGTGGGGTGTAGGGAGGGGATTGTAGCGTAAGGGGGAGGGGATTGTAGTGTGTTGGGGAAGGGAGGGGATTGTAGTGTGTTGGGGAAGGGAGGGGATTGTAGTGTATGGGAAAGGGAGGGGATTGTAGTGTATGGGAAAGGGAGGGGATTGTAGTGTGGGGGAGGGAGGGGATTGTAGTGTGGGGGGAGGGAGGGGATTGTAGTGTATGGGGGGGATTGCAGTGTATGGGAGGAGGGGATTATAGTGTATGGGGGAGGGGATTATAGTGTATGGGGGAGGGGGGAATTATAGTGTATGGGGGAGGGAGGGGATTGTAGTGTATGGGGAAGGGAGGGGATTGTAGTGTGGGGGGAGAGGGGGGATTGTAGTGTAAGGGGGAGGGAGGGATTGTAGTGTATGGGGGGAGGGGATTGTAGTGTATGAGGGAGGGAGGGGATTGTAGTGTATGGGGGAGGGAGGGGATTGTAGTGTATGGAGGGGAGGGGATTGTAGTGTATGGGGGGATTGAACGTTAAATTTCGGGTTGGAGATTGGTTTGGGGGAGGGGAGATGTGAAGGCAGGAAAATCAGAGAGGAGGGGGGAGGGGAGCTCCTCACACACACACGCACGCACACACACACACACACACACACACACAGAACAGTGGATCATCCAATAGGAAAAGACCCCCAAATCCACCACCACCTCACCTCCCGGGATAATTGCTGTCATGGGCGAACTAAAGGTGCTGGAGACCCCAAAATTATACCGCAGGTGGCCAAGATGCCCCCCTACAGCTGATAAAGGGGGAGCATCTTTGGGGTTTCGGGGATGAAAGGGCGCGGAGCAGTGACCCCGAGAACCGGGCCACCCCCGCCATAGACTCCTATGTTAAACCTGGTCACCTCGCGGGGGGAGGCCCGGTTCCCGGGGTCACTGCTCCGCGCCCTTTCATCCCCGAAACCCCAAATTTCAAAGTGTTGTGGGATTGTAGTGTATGGGGGGGGGGGGGGATTATAGTGTATGGGGGAGGGGTTCTACAGTGTTTGGGGGAGGGAGGGTATTGAAGCGTGGGGGGGAGGGGATTGTAGTGTGTTGGGGGGGAGGGGATTGTAGTGTTTTGGGAAAGGGATTGTAGTGTATGGGGAGGGGATTGTAGTGTATGGGAAAGGGAGGGGATTGTAGTGTGCGGGGAGGGAGGGGATTGTAGTGTGGGGGGGAGGGGATTGTAGTGTATGGGGGAGGGGATTGTAGTGCATGGGGGGGATTGTAGTGTATGGGAGGAGGGGATTATAGTGTATGGGGGAGGGGATTATAGTGTATGGGGGAGGGAGGGGATTGTAGTGTGATCGGCTCCTCCTCTCTTCGAGCTGCCACTTCTTGCCTTAGGCTGTCACTTGGGGAAGGATCTGCCTGAGCCTGAGTCTTAGTGCTGTTAGCTCAGCTAAGCCTCCCTGCCTGCTTGCCAGTACCACGTGGAAGGATCATCTTGATTTTCTCTGAAGTGCTGCTGTGCTGTGCTGGAGTCTGAACCTTAACCTTTACTCCAAGAGGACAGGTCACCAACAACCACCATCTCTGTGTGCTGTGTTCTAGATCTGAAATTCAACCATGGATCAAGTTCAGGGCTGCTAGAACATTTGGAGTTCAGTTTTTTTTCTTCTGTTTTTATAAACTCTTTCATAATATCTCTTCTTATCCTCCTCTTATTTCATGCTTGCAATGCATACCTCATGTCTTAACATTAGAGTGTAAAATAGGTGTAAGGTTGAAGATCTCTTACAAAATCCAATCCTGCCATTCTGAATATAAGCTAAGAGGGCAGGATGGACTTTTTTTTTCTGCTCTTGTGTTATCTATTTTATGACAAAGATTGGCTCTGAAAAAAAAGGAAGGAGACCTACAAATGAACAGGCTCTCTCTCCCCATTTGTGTGCTTTCTGCATATTTATATAATAGTGGGAACATTCTGAGATTTACCCTTAGCTGTATGAAGTGCTGTGCTACTACATTTGAATGTTATTTATCCCTATTTAAATGTATGCTGCTAGCCTGCTACATTGCAGTCCTGCTAAGGAAGTTGTTGACCCTTTCCATGCGATGCTAGGCCTACTGGTCTTAGCTTAAAGTGGTAGTAAACCACAAAAAATCTTCTCCCTGAAAGTTAATGGCATAATGTGCTAGTATGCATCACATACATTATTATTATTATTATTATTATTATCACATTATTTTTATAAGTACTTTATTTTTGCACGGCTGTTTTGTTACATATTTGAATGTATTCTGTGTTAATTATCTCACAGCAGAGCAGAGTCAATGCTGTTTTCCAAGCACAGTTTCAAATTTTGGACGCAGCACGTGTGTTTGTGTTCTATTCATTTTTAGTGACACCAAACTGGGGTGTGGTTTTGCTGTGATTGTTGAGCAATTTATCACACAAGGATCCAAAACCACACCATGTTTTGGTGGCACTAAAAATTAAAGGAACACAAACACGCATGCTGCATTTTGCCAGCATTGCAGTGTGATTTGGAATTGCAGGCAAAATCACAAGGATACTGCCAGCCCCTGATCCCAAATCACTACATGTGAACAGGGCCTTAATGACATTAACTAAGGCTGGGCTGAGTCTTTCATTGCTGTTGTGATACTGTTGTGTTTTCCCGGATGCACCACATTCTAAGTATCTTCTCTTTTTCTGTATGTATGGACTCTATGGTGTCTGCAAAGTACCACTTCTCTTGTCCTGTATGCCTGTTTAACAAAAAATCAGTGTGTGCTTTGCTGCTTCCTTCCACAAGATGGTGCTCTTTGCATCTTCCCAGTAAAGATCCCAAATTGCTACATGTGAAAAGCCAGGGCCTAACAGGCTAACACAACAGCAATTATGGAGGCCCCAGCCTCAATGTATTTTATAGATACAAGGAAGCCCAGGTTTTGTTTAACCATGTCTCTTAGACCCTCCCACTCTAATATTTTGCCACACCCACTTCCTCCCTGTCATGTCCCTTATTCTCGGAAGCTCAGAAGTTGTGACCGTTTGGAGAGGACCAGTGAATGCGGCAGCGTTACCGTCCAGTGTCCAATTTCGGATCTCAAGCTCTATATGCCTGTTTTTATGACCCTGATGTAAGTGTGTCCTCTTTATTTACATTAAACTGTTTTAAACGTACTTCACTATCCTGGTCAATTCCTTTATTTGCATATCGCTGAGGAGCGTAAAGAGGAGGATTGTGGAGTTCTGTGATTTACAGGAGGTTGTGAAGTGGACCACTTTAGAGGGCTAGGTCTTATACACTTGGATTCTGGTCGCATTGGTTGATCCTGCTTGCATTGACCCCCTGTAATTAAGGGGTCTGTGCTTTCTGGTAAGCACACTCACACACTGGGTGCCTATATGGTGAAGGGATTGAGAATATACCATGTGAAGAGTCTATTCCTTGGATAGTTTTATCTTCATTACTTATTCGCTTATTGGGACTCATCACCATGAACTTTTGATGCACTATATTAATATTTTTTGAATATTTTTGAATTTTTAGATTATTTATTAATCATCCCTACAGTTGATGGTTTGTCACTATGCACTTTATATGTTAATAACTTTAAGGTATTATTTATCACTTATTTGCACGTTAAATGGTGAGCGCAGCTTAGTACACCTTGTGTGTATCATATACCTAACAGGCTAACGCCAAAGCAGTTATGGAGGCCCCAGCCTCAATGTATTTTATAGGTACAAGGAAGCCCAGGTTTTGTTTAACCATGTCTCTTAGACCCTCCCACTCTAATATTTTGCCAGTACCCAGCTTTAGGCTGGACAGTAGCCAACCAAACAGGGCAATGTTCATAAGAACTGGAAGAAGGCAAAACTGAAATCAGGCTCAATTTTCAAGAGGATCTGAGAAAATAGAATTAAGAATGTGATTGATTACTATGAGCAACACATACTGTAGCTTTCTCCTTTTTCCAGCTTTTTTTAATTTGGCGCAATTTGTTTTTTTTTAAAAATACTTTTACTTAGTACCTACTGCTGAACTCCCCCCCCAAAACAAAAATGTATCTACGGCCCTGCCCGCAGCACTGCATCTTCTGTACTATGCCCGCAGCACTGCCTCTCCTGTACCATGCCCACAGCCCTGCTTCATGCCCACAGCCCTGCATATCCTACACCATGCCTGCAGCCCCTGCATCTCCTGCACCATGCCCGCAGCCCCTGCATCTCCTGCACCATGCCCGCAGCCCCTGCATCATGCCTGCAGCCCCTGCATCTCCTGCACCATGCCTGCAGCCCCTGCATCTCCTGCACCATGCCTGCAGCCTCTGCATCTTCTGTACTATGCCCGCAGCACTGCCTCTCCTGTACCATGCCCACAGCCCTGCATGTACCATGCCCGCAGCCCTGCATCTCCTACACCATGCCTGCAGCCCCTGCAATTCCTGCACCATGCCTGTGGCCCCTACATCTCCTGCACCTTGCCCACAGCCCCTGCATCTCCTGTACCATGCACGCAGCCTCTGCATCTCCTGCACCATGCCTGCAGCTCCTGCATCTCCTGCACCATACCTGCAGCCCCTGCATCTCTCTCTTATTTGCTACAAATATTTTTTTCCTCTTTGTGTATGTTTAGGTGACCACGAGGCGAGGGGCGAGGGGTGAGGATGGGGGGGGGCGCCACAAGATTAGCTTGCACAGCACCTGGCCTTATAACATGAAAGGGCAAAAACATAATAGCAAGACTGTCTAAGCTAATGACCTTTTTACATGGGTTGACGGCCTTTAAAATCCAGATAGATTTGTATATCTGTTGTTTTTACTATGACATTACAAGTGGAGAGTAGAGTTTGACCGAACAACCTCCCCGGTTAGGTTTGCACCAGAACTCCAGAGCATGTAAAAAGTTTAGACCTGACTCTGTTAAAGTCTATGGGACCCGAACTTGAAAACTCAAAAGTCCCCAATTGGCTTATATGCATGTTATTGGCCATAAAAAGGGTATGGGGGCCCGGGTACTGCCCTAGGGGACATGTATCAATGTAAAAATGTTTTTGAAAAACATTGTCTTTACAGGAGCAGTGATTTTAATGATAGACATAAATAGTTAGGCGCTAGTGCATGGAAATCTGTACATAAGACTGCAATTTTTATGACTGTGACTGCAATTTTTATGACTGTGATTTTTATAAGTGATTAGTCCATATAAATGTCCTTATAAAGTCCACTGTGCAGTGCTCCCCTTCCCTTGTTTAGATTTATATTTATTATTGCTTTATTTTTAGAACACTAGGTTATTTACACAGGAACACACCTTAGGGTGATACATATTATTATGTTTAAAAGTTTATATTGTGTTTTAAAACATCCATTCATTTATTGTTTTAATGGGTACTCATTAGTATTATTGATGTCAATTGCATTTATAATTGTTTTCCCCAGTAATACCACTATCCTACCACTAGCTGGTTTTATACTGTGTTTTAAAACATCCCTTAATTTATTGTAATAATGGTTACCCATTTGTATTATTGCTGTCCATTGCACTTATAATTGTTTTTGCCGGTTATACTATAATCCTACCACTAGGTGGTGTTCACAATGCCTACAAATGGGGAGAGTTTTTTCCCCACATCAGCTTGATAAAGGAGCGCGCATTGTTTCTTTTCATCTACTGCACATGCTCCGAAACGCATTGCGGACCTGTGACATCAGAGGAGCAACACTTCCTTCCATCGTGCGTCTCAGCCCTCGCTCCCAGCTGGGGTTCTCCATCTCACTCCATTTCCGGCCAGTTTCAGCCGGATCCGAGAGGGAGACATGGCCCCAACCTACAGTCTACACTCAGAGGCGCCTTTTGTTTGTTTTTTCTTCAGTGATTGTAATGATGCTTAAAGAAAAACAATAAAAATGAAAAATTCCTTTAAATATAGTGCCGGGCGGCCCCTTAGCCTGATTGTAAAGTGGCACATCTGTACTGTGTATAGAACCTGCTGCAGCAAAACTGACATATATAGAGAAAAAAAGAGAGAGAAAATGACATGGACCGATCGCATGTTCAGTTTCTGGAACTCTGATAATATCAGGACTTTTTAAATGCACGTATATTGTAAGAATATTTAATAATAAATATCTTGCGCTCGTACTTATGTCAGAATATTTATACTGCTCTGAATATAGCAGTGTATTTATTTATGGTTAATAAGCAAAGATCTGTGAAAAAGGAAAGTCTTCACCTATTGCCATAAATGAATGTCGTGAATTCTTTTTAATTGATTAATTTCTTTTTAAAAGCATATACCAATCTTAGTGAGTACAGTCTACAGTGTGGAATATATATAAAAATATTTATTTGCCAGACATGTAAACACAATATATGATCAAACAGGAAGTGACATAAAAAGATAACTCCACAGAAAAATACTAACTTCAAATAATTAATGCAATGTGATGTTTAGCTCAATAATGAAAGTGAAAGTAAAACAAAGTGAAATAAAACAAAGTGAAAGCAAAACTAAAGCAAGATTACCATTTCTTCCCAGGTATAGTATAAGCCATAAATTAATGTTCTATATAAACAGACTACAATGGTCTGCGTAATGCATAGTTGAAAGTCATTCCACTGCAGATGAAATGAGAATAAGCCATGCAAAACAGAAGACTTAAAATTGCAAATAATGCACTAAATCTGATATTAATAAAAATGTATAAAAACAAAAATCAGCTATTTAGAGAAAAATCTACCATGGCTTATACGGCTGGGATTGTAATCTCATTACCCTTAAATATGCAATATAAAACATATAAGAAAGGAAATAAACAATTGTTGAATAAAATCAAATAATACAGCAAGGCATAATTACCTCACTTAAGATGGCCGCTGGCTTCAATTGGGCGTTACCAAAGTCCTAAGATGGACGCCTTTCTTAAGATGGTGGATTCCCTTCAAGTTTCAGATGAATGATGGACCAGGGAGTATGTCTGGATGAGTCTATTGAAAAATGTAATAGCGTGTGTGGTGTAAGTGTGAGGTGTGTTGTCAGTAGTGTAATGTGTCCTCTCTCTCATCTGGGTTGGTCTTTTATATGGTAAGAACAAAGAGCTATAAAAATTACCATAAGTAAAACCCAGAGGGATGAAACATTATCCCAATTGGTCGGGATATTCTATACCTAAACTGGTGAGATCATAGACACACCTCTTTTGATAATTAACCCCATACTTGGTATAATAAAATAAGGATGATTTCTCTATATGTAAGATTAATCATATAACACAACATAAAACTTTGTCCAGACTCCCAGTACATACATAAATGTCCACCTGTATCTCCATCATTCACCTTGGCAAGTAATGCCATTTCAATAATTATATTATTTAACACAATATAATATTTTTATATTGGAATATCTCAAATTATCTCAAGACTGCACCTGGTATTTCGCCTCCAGAGGGCAGTATCGTACCGTTCATTAGATTTTGTATTTAACATACTTATTAGAACAATTACCACTCTTCTTATCTGATGACCTCTAGCTAGTGAATAGCCATTACTTATTTGGATTGTGACATAGGGCTGTCAGACATAGTCTAGGTTGGTAGAATTTACGACACCTTGAGCACTAAACTAGTCCAAAGCGATTCTTATATAAACACTCCTACCACATGCCTTAACATGAAGTAATTCATTTTTAAGACACACAAGTCCTTACACATCATAGAAAAGTATACTTATATATATATATATATATATATATATATATATTATATATTATATATCTAATATTATATAAGTATCAAGTTCACACTTCTATATTAATAAGAATACAATGTATTATCGTTAATATACATCTTACATATGATGATGTTTTCTAAAACTTATTTTTAAATAATCCTTTAAAAGAAATATACTGACTATACTGTTCATTGTTATATATACAGATAAGATTACAGGCCAGACTAGCCATGAGTGACTAGTATGATGTCTCGCCAATTGATTCTTATCTGATGAAATGTGTAAAGGGGTCTTGATTATGACTGCAGACTTACAAGGATTTTCTGTAGAACGTAAGACTATGTAAAGGCATCTTGTAAAAGAACGTGAACTTCCCATGAACTCCTAACAAAATGTATCCTGTCCTGTTCAGAATCTTATATGCATAATATGGCATATACATGGCTTTTAAAATCATTTTTATTCCATTATTATTTTAATCAACCCCCAATAACCCCGACAATATTCACTCTTTATCTTCATATTTCTAAATTGCTGTATTGTGTCTCTATTCCTTTGTAACCCATTTTTCTGTAAATATTTTTATTCGCACCAATCTCAACCTTTCTTATAATTAAACCTTATTTTGAAAAGTGTTAATATTGTCTCTAAGCTCTTAAACGCAAACTGACCCAAAGAACCTGTCCCCTGAAAGAGAGCTACTGTTTAGAATAACCATCTGAATATTTCTGTCTGAGGTGACAGTGTGTGTTACAGATGATTATTCTAAAGTCATAATTGGTATTTCTAAAATTACGAACGTCCTCTGGGCTCATTATAACGTAGAGGTGGTGGCAGAGAAAGGGTTAATTGTTTAATTAGCCCGGTGACAATCGCTCTCCGTCTGCTGGCATCTAGATTGTGGCATTGTTACGCAAGTGACGGCAGGGTGTGAGATTGCTTGGTCTTTGGTCACGAGTTGGATGAGAAGGCCAGGGGTCTGATACCCGCCACCGTCACATTGTGGCCTGGTATGGCTCAGGAGGGGGTGCTCACTCGCCTCCCCTTTCCTGACCTATCGGGCTGCATGCTCGGATAAGCGTCTGGTATGGATTTTGGGGGGGGACCCCACGTCATTTTTTTTTTTTTTACATTTTGAAGTGAGGTTCCCTTTAAAATCCATACCAGACCCAAAGGGCCTAGTATGCCGCAGCTTATTTACATGGTATAGATCAGTGTTTCTCAAACTTTTTTCAGTCAAGGCACCCTTTAAAAATTATGGACAATCTGGAGGCACCCTTAAAAAAGTATGGACAGTCTTGAGGCACCCCATTCTAAAATGTAAAAACTATTCTAATAGTTTTACATAATGCAGCAACATTCACACATGTGGGAAACCCAATGTTGGAGGTGGTTTATTCCTCCAAAGTAAATACACGTTTGCAAACTGGTGCTGCGTAGTATTTCAATGTTTCTCTTCTCCCTAATTTTTTCTCAATCACTCAGCTAATGTGACCCCAACACTGATGGAGCAGGGCAGGGGACAGTCAAACAAGGATGCTATGCAGGCGACTTACATCCTCCTTATCAATGGTTGTTAGGACTCTGGCAGCTAGAAGGTTGTAACGGTGCGCAATGAAAACCTGTGGCTTTGTGTAACTAAAAGGCAGGCTTTGTATTCAAATTTTGGGCACTTTTTAGGCATTTTGCCAAGGCATCCCTGAAGAAGTCTCAAGGCACCCCAACAATTTAATGTCATTTGTTTTTCTTTATATATGCCAGTTTTGTTGCAACAGGTTCTATACATAGTGCAGATGTTCCACTTTAAATATAGTGCCTGGGGTCCCTTTAGTCTGCCTGTAAAGTGGTGATCTATACCAGCCTTTTTCAACCAGGGTGCCCCCTCCCTCTGGGACCCTGCTCTCCAGCTGAAAGACCTCGAGCACATGTGCCCTTGGCATTTATACAGTATCCCAGCATGCACCAATGCACTTTCCTCTGCCATTCACTAGGGCTTTACTAAATGTCTGTGCACTCATCTGTCAGGTTTCCTTCCACTGTCCAATATTCCTCCCTACTGGATCAGTGTCAAACACTTCAGACAAATTGAGCTGCACCTGAGCACTATGTGCAGACCTCACTAGTAGGCGGGGAGCAATGTAAATTTACCTGGTAATCTCTCTGATAAGCAGAAAAGATCCAAAAACCATATTCTCTCTTCTAGCACCTACATTGGAGGGTGCTACATAACCAACAAACGCAAAGCCAAAAAAAATAAATACAGAAGCAGCCATGGCTGTATGTGACATTTATGTACTATTGGCTTGTTGCTGTACCTTCAGGAAGTAGAGGCAGGGCCACTGTTAAAAATCATGAGGCCCCATATTGTCTACCTTTCGGGGGCCCCCTTGACCTGCACTTGACCCCACCCTCTTTTGTCCCGGCTTTGAACATGTAATAGCATGAGCCATGACAGGTCCTCTTTATGGAGAGATCTCTCCTCTAGCCTCTAAAGCATCTGATCAAACTGAGATTGCTGCTCCTACAGGGCTTTAGAAAGTCATGTTTTTTTATTTTTCAGAAATTAACTGTAAATGTGACCGGGCCCCCCTGTTGAGCTGACAGGAGGGCCGGGCCTGGTACAACGGGACTGGCTGTACTGTATAATCAGTGGCTCTGAGTAAAGGGTTGCCTCTTTATTCACAAATCTATGGAAATGTATGCGCTGACCATCTAGAAAGCCGGCTGGGAATGTTTGTATTGTCATAAATGGCTTGACTTTTGCATCAAGGCCAGATTCTGTTTCTGTGGAGTAGTGTAGGTGCACAAAATACAGTTTCCTTCTCTCTTAGAAGTACATAATGTCTAATGTAGGAGGGAGGAGCCTGTCTATGGCGCCAAGCCGGAGCGTGTGCGGATGTCGGAGGAGAGCTGCATGCAGCATGTGAGGAGAGCTCCTGACCCCATACCCTGATGAAAGGTTGACCGGCCCTGCTGAGGAGTAACCCCCCTCCCCCCCCCTCCCAAACGCCCCCGCCCGGACCTGACCGCAGAGGAGAGAGGACGAGTCGGGGTAAGCCGCGGCGATCCATTCGGGATCGGAGAGAGGGATGCCGCTGGTGAGCCGGGTCACGCCATACGAGAAGGCGGATCAGAAGGACGTGCAGACGGCACGAGTGTGCAGCGTGCAGTGAGGAGGTCGGAGGGAGAGCAGACCCAGGACGCAGCGGAGCACTCGGACCGGCGTTCACCCCCCCTCGGAGGAGAGGGAGCAGGACGCTCATCCGGACAAGAGACAGTGACACGGCCTGGTGATGGAGTGGTGAGAGGGCAAAAGCCCCATCTTTTTTTTTTGTTTACCTATCCGACCTGTCTGCTTACTGCACTAGCAATGCTATAGAGACCCCCCTGATCTTAAATGAGGGACTGAATCAAGATAGACCGGAAAATAAGAAAGGGGAGAGGGGAAACAGAGGAGAAAGGATCAACAGGGACATTTTTCTTTGTTTTTGCCCTCCCCTGCATATGCACCACAGAGACTATACTACTCCTATTTTCTTATTTATGGACTGAAATAAAGAGGTTCCCATACCTAGAATTGGACACTCCAAGGGCTCTAAGGGCTCGAGGACTGTTATTTGGGTTATCCCTGTTGCTACTTTCCCCTTTGGGGACTGCCTCTTGCCCCCTTGGGGGAAAAGAGAAAAGTAAAGGATTAAAATGAGAAATAAACCACCAAAAGACTCAGCAAAAGGATTAGCAGGGAAACCTGCAAAGATAACAGCAAGTCCAGGGACAATTAAAAGATATATGACACCTGAGGGAAAAGGGCAAAATGTACAGCCAGAGCAGCAACCAGCAGTCAGACCCAAACAAAACATAGAGGAAACTAAGAAAATTAAGAATCAAAAGCAACCAGGAGTAAGAGGAGAAGAAAGTCTAGAAGTGTCAAGAGAAAGTACCTCAACAATGGGAGATGGAGATATGAATAGGGAAGATGAAGTAAGTAGAAAAGACTCCCCACCATCAAAATCAGAAATGCGGGAAATGTTTGCGAACCTGGAAAGAACTATTAAAGAGGAAATAGCCATCATACTTGTAGACTTGGGACATATCTTGGGTAGGGTAGAAGAAATAGAAGAGAAGGTGGAATCCCAGGGAAAAGAGTTAATAAATTTAAAAGATCAAATGAGGAAAATGAAAGTGGATCAGAGAAATATGCTATATAAAATTGAAGACCAGGAGAATAGAAATCGAAGAAAAAATCTGAGAATTAGAGGAATACCAGAGAAAGGCCCGGCAGAGAACTTAGAAGAAATCCTGGAGAAGTTATTTAACCCCTTATTGGGAAAAACGACCACAGACAAAATAGAATTTGAAAGAATACATAGACTGCGTAAACCAACAAATATATCAAAAGAGAAAACAAGAGACATCATAGCAAGATTTCATAAGTACGAAATAAGGGCCCAGATCTGGGAAAAAATGAGAGCTAGACCCGAATTAAAATATGAGGGAGAAGATATTCAGATATTCCCAGACTTGGCACAAGAAACAATCAACAGAAAACGCACTCTGAGACCCATGACAGAAGAACTAAAAAAAAACAATATACAGTACTTCTGGAATTATCCAGCAGGACTAGGAGTGAGAAGAGAGGGGAGGACAGTGCTACTTAGATTTCCAGAGGAAACCCAAGATTTTTGTGAAGCAATAAACATTCCACTGATGGTTATCCCGGGTTGGACAAATCAGGAGCCCCCAGAAGAAGAAAAAGAGGAGGGAGAACTGACCCAAGGGAAGCAGAAGAAAAAGCTGAAAACCAAAGCATTAAAAGACTAAGGAAGAACTGGGGGAGAATCTGGGGGGGATGGGGTGGGGGGGGAGGGGGAGGGCCGGTTGAGGAGGAGGAAGAAAAAAAGGGGAATGGGAGGAGTAAGAGTATAAAAATATGCAGCCCAACGAGGATTAAGCACGCCTACTCCATCGGACCTATTAAATAGGAAAGATGGATGGGAATGGCGACCAGTGGCAGAGCTCGACCTCGACCATAAGTCGATTAGAAAGGGAGGAAGGAGAATCGACGACCCTGGTAGAGGGGTGGGGGGTAGATGGGCCCCCACAGGGGAGGGGGATGGGGGGAGGGAGAGGGGGGTGGGGGGGGAGGAAGGGAGGGGGGGAAAAGAGGGAAGGACAGAAAGATAAAGATGTTAATTTTCGCCCATAAGAAGGTCTTAGAATTCAGAGAATATAGAAGGAAAAATAAACTAGAAATCATATGTATTCCTAATAATGATCCTGCGGATTTAAGGGAGGATATAACTGCTTATTTTTGGAGGACAAGGGAAAAGAGCAAAAATATTGAAGGTCAATGGGAGTAGTTAATATACTATCATATAATGTACGAGGGTTAAACTCTCCAGAAAAAAGGAAAAAAATCTTAAAAGAAATTAGTTATTTAAAAGCAGACTTGGCATTTTTACAAGAGACCCATTTCTCCCACGCATCCAATATTAGGCTATACTCCCAGAACCACCCCATTTGGTATTATGCGGACTCACCCGGGAGGAAATCTAAGGGAGTCGCCATTGGCATTGCCAGGGGCCTTAGATTTGTATTGGAGGGGAGATTGGTAGACCCAGAGGGAAGATACCTCTTTTTAAGAGGTAAAATAGGAGACGAAAATCTGACCCTAGTAAATGTATATAGCCCTAACGAGAAACAAGTAGAGTTTCTAAGTAAAGTTCTGGGAAAATTAATGGAGTTTAAAAAAGGGGGAGTGGTATTGGCAGGGGACCTCAATCTCTGCCTAGACCCTAAAATAGATACTACATCAAAAAACCCATGAAATAATAGACTTCAAACAAGGAAATTAAAGGAAAAATTGTTCACAAATCAATTGGCAGATGTCTGGAGAATTCTCCATCCAAAGGATAGAGATTTTACATGTTACTCAGGTGTACATGGAACATTCTCAAGACTAGATTACATCTTAATTGAACATAGATGGATCGAAAGGGTAAGTGGGGCAGAGATTGGGGTTAAGACTTGGTCAGACCACACCCCCATTACAGTAAAGATAAAAATGGCGAAGGAGTGGCCCGGGATGGATGCGTGGAAGATAAGTGAAGAGATGTTAAGAGATAAAAAATGGGAAAAAGAAATAGCGAAAGAGTTGGAATTATACTTCCTAATAAATGACACGAAGGACGCACCGAAAGACATGGTCTGGGAAGCGCATAAAGCTTATATAAGGGGCATACTTATCTCAAAAGGGGCTCAAAGGAAGAAAGAAAAAATAAAAGATAAGGTAAGGCTAATGACAGAAGTATATGAACTAGAGCAAAAGCATAAAAATACTCAAGATACCTCAATAAACAATCTATTAGAGTTAAAAAGGGAAGAACTGAAAGACCTGTTAGAACAAGAAATTAGACAGGAAATGAATAGATGTATAAAAGAAAAATACGTTGAGAGTAATAAGGTAGGAAAAAACTTAGCAAGAATCCTTAAAAAAAAGAAAGGGAAAAATTTTATAGAAAAAATTAAGAATAAAAACGGGGAAATAATCCAAACAACATCAGGGATAGCAAAAGAATTTCAAAAATATTATTCAAATCTGTATGCAGTAAAAAAAGAAGATAACCAGGGAAATGAAAGTGATAGGAGGGTAAAAATCAAAAGGTATCTGGTAGAAGCGGGATTAACAAAAATAGATGAGGATAACCTAGCTTTCCTGGAAAGGCCAATCACAGAACAAGAAATAGAAAGAGCTATTAAAGAAACGAGTCCAGGTAAAAGTCCAGGACCGGACGGATTTACAATAAATTATTATAAAAAATTCAGGGAAATTCTAATTCCAAGATTTAAAGAATATATAAACGGGATAGGTACCCAGTATGAGATGAGCAAGGATGCCTTATCTGCATCAATAACAGTTATACGTAAAGAGGGAAAAGATCCGTTATTGTGCTCTAGTTTTAGACCCATATCCCTCCTAAATGTCGATACTAAATTATTTACAAAAATATTGGCTACCAGGATGAAGAATTTGATGAAGGAGTGGATACACAACGATCAAGTGGGATTTATCCCAGGCAGACAGGGACGAGACAATGGGATAAAGACCATACTTTTGATTAGCCAGAAGGTGAAAAGTAGAACTCCCAGTCTATTACTGTCAATTGACGCGGAAAAAGCGTTTGACAGAGTAGACTGGGAGTTCATGATAAACACTCTAGAGGAATTGGGAATAAAGACCAGAATGTTGGCCTGGATTAAAACATTGTATAACCAACCAACTGCGAAGGTAAAGATTAATGGAACTCTGTCAGACCCATTTAAAATGTACAACGGAACAAGACAGGGTTGCCCCTTGTCCCCGATGCTTTTTGTTTTATCCTTGGAACCCCTACTAGCAACCATCAGGAATAGTGGGGACATTGGGGGAGTAAGGATGGGACAAGAGGAATATAAGGTATCAGCCTTATATCATCCTGCTCTATATAAGTAATCCTAGGATATCCCTGCCTAATCTAATAAAAATAATGAAACAATATGGAGAGCTTTCTAATTTAAAGATCAACCAAAAAAAATCAGAAATATTAAATATTAATATCCCCAAACAAGAAGAGGAGAGACTGAAAAAAGAATTTCAGTTCAACTGGAAAAAAGAAGAGATCAAATATCTAGGGATTAAACTAACGCAAATCCAGAAAAACTTTATAAAACAAATTTCATTCAACTTTTAAATGAAATAAGAACAGAACTTAATAGATTATCCCCAAGAATCTTCTCCTGGATAGGAAGAATTAATGCGATAAAAATGATAATAATGCCTAAAATTCTATACAAATTCCAGATGATCCCTATATCAATACCCCAGGGATTCTTCAAAACACTCAAAACTCTAATTTCCCGTTTCATATGGAAATATAAAAAGCCAAGGGTAAGGTTTGAGACACTAAGTAAAGGAAAGGGACAAGGGGGATTAGCACTACCAAATGTTAAAAATTATTATTATGCATCAATACTTACAAGGGTGATAGAATGGACAAAAAAAAGTGACAGAAATTGGGTAACAATAGAAAATATAATGAGTGGCACACAATTAGCAAAAGTTATATGGATACCCTCGAGGGTCAGAAATTTAGATATCAATACACACAAAATTACACGACACGCTATCAAGGTTTGGGATAATATAAATAAAAAAGAAAAATGGAAGCACAATTCACCAATGATACCTTTACAGGGCACAAAATTTTTTGCACCAGGAGAAGGGAAGGAATTAGGAAATTGGATTTTGGAGGGAGAAGCACGATTGGGGGACATATTAGAGCAGGGAAAAATTATATCCTTGGCAGATTTAAAGCAAAGGAAGAGAGATTGGAAGATTAATGAGTGGAGATATATTCAGTTGAAGCATTTTACACTGTCGTTACCACAGCCGTTGAGAGATATGAATGATTTACGACCCTTAGAACAAATGTGTCTATCAGATAGGATACCCAATAATATCTCAAATGTGTATAAAATATTATCAATAATAACAAAAGAGAGAGGACCCTCACTAAAAGAGAAATGGGAAAGAGATTTTGGCCCTTGCACTAATAATAATCAGTGGGAGAAGAGTCTTCAATTAGTACATAGATCAGCGATAGATACTAACACTGAGGAGATGAACTATAAATTGATTGCAAGGTGGTATAATACTTCCGATAAAGTAGGCAGAATCCAGGAAGAGAGTTCAAGGCTATGTTGGAGGGGGTGTCAGATGATAGGGACTATAGCCCATATTTGGTGGGAGTGTCCCAAAATTAAATTATTTTGGAGAGAGGTTACAGATTTGATAATAAAAATTACCAAAATGGACATTACTTTGGATCCTTGGAAATGTTTATTTCATGGAACCCATATGTCAGTGAAAAAATATAAGAAAACACTTCTCCCCCATTTATTAAATTCAGCTAAAAGCCTAATCCCCCAAAGATGGCAAAAAGAAGAACCTCCAACCAGTAAAGAATGGCTGCTCAAGGTAGAAAAAAATAGAAAGCTTGAACAATTAAGAAGCTGGAAAGAAGATGAACAGGGAGATAGAGAGAAAATTTGGGAGGAGTGGCAAAACTTTAAGGCTACAAGGGAATATAAAGATCTTATGGGAATTAATTGACAAGAAGAGAAAGGGGGGGGGGGGAGGACAAGGGAGGGAGGAGGGATAAAGGGGAAAAAGGGAAATATGTGGATAAAATGTACAGATAAATTCTCCAGTGATTGGAGTGTTGTAATTCTTTTTACATAAATAAATAAAAAAAGAAGTACATAATGTCTGTTACTTGTTATGAATAATTTAGAATTGTATAAATTAGTGCTGAGTTTTTAATTTAGTCTGGGAGGAAATAATTTATTTATACAGGTAAGATGTGATGTCAGTCTTTTCAGGCAAGAGGCTCACCCTCTTATTCTTTGAAATTACCACATACTTACAAATTATTCTAGCATTTGGTCATTTTGACAGTACAGTTCACATTATAATAATTTAGGTATTTTATTTTCATGCATATTTTGACCCAAACTAATAAGAATGGTTTGTTCTTATTAATGATCTGAAATATGTACTGTGTGATAAATAACTCTTTGTGCCTGTACATCCTTTACATTTTTAGATACACTTAGGGGTTTATTTACTAAAGGCAAAGACACTGTGCACCACAAGTGTACTGCAAGTACACTTGGAAGTACAATCGCTGTAGATCTGAGGGGGGACATGCAAGGAATATAAAAAACTATTTTTGCTTGCATATGAAATGATTGGATAATAGAAATCAGCAGAGCTTCCCCTCAATTCAGGTCTTCCTCTCAGATCTAGAGCAACTGCACTTCCAAGTGCACTTGCAGTGCACAGTGGTTTTGCCTTTAGTAAATCAACCCTAAATGTCTAATACTTTCCTATTATATCATGCTAATACTTTCCTATTCTATGATGCTTAATCAGAAACATATTTACAGATTGCCTAAAAGGCACCTGAATCTAGGTTTTAATGATCAACAATAAAGTCCACATATAGCTCATGGTGTTAGTTACATATGGGTTGGTAAAATCATCATTAAAGTGTTACTAAATCTAGGACTCTTATTTCGCTCGATCTGGTCTCCCACAGTACACAGAACATGAAAATTCAATTATTTTAGTAAATATAAATGTAGCCAGAAGGGGACTTCCATTTTCTGAAACTGCAGACTTATTCTCTGCTCTCTGACTGTCTCTATGCTCCTCTAGTGTTGGTCTCAGATTTCATGCATCATAGCCCTGAGACTGGAAGAAAGCATTGTGGGAACTGTAGTCTTCTATAAGGATATTACTGCACTGCTGAACTGTTTATAAACTACACCTCCCAGCAGGCTATTCCTTCAAGGGCAGAATTGTAGGAGATACTATAAAGGGATCTGCTGAACATGCCTATGCTTTCTTGCTTCCCGGGATCCATCATGTGTGCATCGGTCCGCCGCAGAGAGAGAGGACTGCAGCCTACTGCACACCACCCAACTGTCTGCAGACTCAGCCCAGGTGGGACAGATGACACTCGCTTCATTGCAGAAATCCCTGCAGCATCGGTGAACAAGTTGGAGTCGGCTGCACTCACTGAAACAGCAGAGCACAACCATCTCAGTGTCTCGCAGCATGGGGAGTTTCTGTTGCCTGTTCTTCTAGAACCCATATGAGGGACATCAGGATTGGTAAGAGAGCACCTGCTCAAAGCCCAGTTACCAGTTGCTACAGTTTCTCTTAAACACTGAACACAGACATTGTACACTTGGATCAGTTAGTGGATCATCATTATTCAGAATCAACTACCCTGCATTGCCTGTTTCACACTGTGTTACACTGGGGAATAATTTGTTCTTTGAGCTCTAACTGCCGGTGAAGATAATAGCAAGGCCTCACATTTGGAACATTGCTATCTCATTGCTTTAAAGGGGACATGTTACTGGTATCTAGATTACCTCATCTCTCATTAGGATACATGTAGTATTGGCTGGCCCCGGGTTCCCCTTTAGCAGGAGTGTTTCTCAAAGCAATTTATAGCTTTCTGAGAGATTCATTCACTTACTGTAATATATTGTGTATATTGGTGTATTTACTTGTTACTATAACTGGTTATTACCTGATCTTTAGTGCTATTTCAACTGAGCCCTGACTGTTTATCCAGGGCCTAGTTGAAAAAAAAACCTATCTGCAATGTGTCAGTGTGTCATGTAAAAGCAGGGCCATAGATACATTTTTGTTCTGGAGGGGGGGGGTCAGCAGTAGGTAGGTACTAAGTAAAAGTCTTTTTTTTTTTTTTTTAAATCGCGCCAAATTAAAAAAAGCTGGAAAAAAACTATGTGTTGCTCATAGTAAGCAATCACATTCTTAATTCTATTTTCTCAGATCCGCTTGAAAATTGAGCCTGATTTTAGTTTTGCCTTCTTCCAGTTCTTATGAACATTGCCCAGTTTGTAAGAAGAATAGATATAGGATTTTTGTTGTGGGACTTTTAAGGTGCAGATATACCAATAAATGATGGAGAAAAAAATCATTTTGATAAAAATATTTTTACAAATTTTATTCAAAAAATAACAGACAGGGTGGTGGCGAATTGGTGGACCTCTGTCGCCTTCCCCCTCTCCAGGGGGACGCGTCAGGGGTGCCCCATTTCCCCCCTGCTATATGCCTTGGTGGTGAAACCTTTAGCAATGGCGCTGAGAGACCACCCTGGTATTGTTGGTCTGTCCTCGGGGACTCTGGAAGAAAAGGTGGGCTTATATGCCGATGATATGGTTCTGTACCTCGCTGACTCTGGGCCCTCCCTCGCTACTGCCCTCCACCTTATTGAGAGCTTTGGGGCCTTCTCTGGGTTGAAAATCAATTGGGACAAATCTCAGATCCTTCCTATTGACCTCTTCCCCCCTCCCAGGACCAGGCCTCTATGCCATTGCAGAGAGTTAGCTCAAAAAAATAACAGACAGTGTTTTTTTTAAAACCATATAAAAAGAGAATAAATAACTATATGGTGCCTGCTCAACATGTTTCGACATCTATCGATAGCTTCTTAAGGAGACTGACGGGCATCTTTAACAAGTTATTTTTCTGTATATGATAAAGAGATAACACATACATTTCATATTTATACATACATTTTATAATATTTATTATTTATTATATTTGACATTGATTAATGAAAATTACATCAAAAGAACATACCTCTAAGGAGACTAAATTTGTGCCTGATCTGGAATGAGCCAAGATGGAAGAGCCTCTAGACATGGAACCCAAGGATATAGTCCCCCATTTTGCATACGATGCGTCATAGAGGGGGGAGGAGCCAAGCCAATTCTTTTTAGTTTGACATATTAAATCTAAACAAGCATGAAAATTTTAGAGATTACAATTAATATATTTTGTATATATCTATGCCTATAATAGATTGGACATACCCATATTCCCTCCCAAATCTTTACCTGTTTTATGATGAAATTATAGCCTCCAACCTGATTGGCAGAAAACAGGGGGGCTATTGAGTTTTATTGAAAAAAACTCTTTTTTTGGTAAACCTGTATCTATCTAAATATGGCTGGGTATTGTGGACAGGCTTTCGATGGGATGATGGATCAATTCCATCTTGCCCAAAGTTCCTCTATGGGAGGGATACCCTTGGATCATTTCTTTATGAGGTTATGTAGGTTGTTGGAAAGAAAGTCCAAAATATTTTGGAATAAAAAATATTTTTCAAAATATATTGAGGGCAAATTAGTACCTTGGGGTCTGCGTATACAAATTTTTCCACTAATAAAAAAAAGTAGATGTTGAATTAAGAACAGAATGGGAAAACAATCTCCAATCATGTTCTTTTAAAATGATGGATCTACTGAGTCAACAATATTCCAAAGATTTGGAGATTGTTGACAAAGAGATCAAAAAACTATATTCAGATAATTCATCATTAATGTCTGACCCTTCTTTCCTTCAAAGAGAAGTAAATATGAAAGAGCAATTGGAATCCTTTGTGGGAAATTTGTTAAAAACAAAAGAAAAAAAGTTTGCTCAAGACAAACAGTCCTATGAGCAGAATGAGGCTTATCATTGGTCACAAGATAGAAGGAATAGACGTATGAAAAATTCAAATCAAGGTCAAAACCATTCTTTATTACCTAATACTGATCCTAATGACTCAGATGTTTCTTCCCTTTCATTAACTTCTTCTTCACAGGTTATGCAACACCACATTAGGGGAAAAGGAGCACAAAAACGAAAAGACCAAGAAGAAGGTCCTCACAACACTTTCTCTAAACGCACCTCAGGTTCAGTTAATGAACGTTATTCTTCACGACCTTCTAATTCGGGTTTCACACCTTCACAATCCACATTAAATTTTGGTGATTTAGCTTCCAATAGCACTTCTTCCTTCCCCCCTTCCCCCACTACAAACACTACCAATGTGAGTCAAAACCTTACAATCAATAATGATGTACGTACTGCACCCATTTTTCAAACACCAAAGGGAACACTGAGTTAGCAACTATCTAATGATAAAAAAGATAATTCAGAAGATTTACAAGTAATTGATCTATCGTCCTATACTTTGACCAATGATCAGATACAGGTTTTGGCCCTGGGTCTGACCTTTTGTCCTACACAAAGGGTCAATAAATTTGATTTAATTAAGGACATCCATTTATTTGCGTAAAGATTGATGTTTAAAGTTTAGTATGATAAGGATAGTGGCTCATCTGGGGAGACTATTCAATCCGTTATGCCCTTAGTGGGACAGGAGTTCTCCCTAAATGAGCTAAAAGCCTTAAGTGACTTAATGGAGTTGTGGGAGGAGGGTGGATCCTCTGATTGGCCCTTCTCTGGTGAGGATTTGTCTTCATCCGGGGAGGACCACTCGGCAGCTCCCCTCTTCCCGCCACGACAATTTTATAAACCAAAATCCCAAGCCTTTCCCATATTGCAGGTGAATCCCAACATATGGGCCTTTACACAACAAATGATTAAAGAGATACAGCAGACCAAATGGAAGGAATATTCTACTTCTAATTTAAGTAAAGCACATAGACTAGCTATTGAATCCCTGCAAAATAACCCCAAGATAATAATAAAGTCAGCTGATAAGGGGGGAAATGTGGTAGTTATGGATACCAGTAAATATGAGAGTATGGTCTTGGACATTTTGAGAAATCCAGACTGGTATCGTAAGATCTCAGAGATCTATTTGGAAAGAATTACCATCAAATTTAGACAGCTAATTTCAGAAGCCTTCTATAAGGAAATGGTGGATAAAAAGATTTGACCCGGCCACCGGGCTGACCAATAGTCTCAGGAATTGGAAGTCTCACTGAACCTGCTAGTCAACTCATTGATGACTACCTCAGACCACATGTTACGTCCCTCCCTTCCCACATTCAGGATACTAGTGACCTAATTAGAGCTTTGGATGGCATAGTGGTCCCTAAGGGGGCTTGGTTAGTAGGTATAGATGTTGAGGCATTGTACAATTCGATCCCACATCACTGTGGGGTTAGAATTGTTGAGAGCTTTATATCTGAAAGGGGAAATTTGGCAAGTGACTATAACAATTTTGTTATCTCTCTCCTCAGGTTTATTTTGACCAACAATGTGTTTTTGTTTAAGGGCTCCCACTACCTCCAGGTGCAGGGGGTGGCGATGGGGACCAAATGTGCCCCATCGTACGCCAACCTGTACCTGGGGGGTTGGGAGTGAGACCTCTTTTCGAGGGAGGATATTAGAGAACTCCTTTCGGGAGTTCTTGTCTGGAGGAGATATTTATTGATGATGTTTTCCTAATTTGGACCAAGCCCCTTCTGTCTCTGAATAGATTCCTAGAAATTCTGAATGAAAACAACTTTAGTTTAAAATTCACAACTACTTATAGTCAGACCAATCTGGATTTCTTAGACATAAAAATCTATGTAAATAAGGATGGAACTTTAGGTTCCACTCTATTTCGAAAAACGACTGCTGGGAATACCATCCTTAACCACTTAAGCCCCAGAAGATTTTACCCCCTTCCTGACCAGGGGGTATTTTACGATTCGGCACTGCGTGACTTTAACTGACAATTGTGCGGTCATGCAATGTGGTACCCAAACAAAAATTTACGTCCTTTTTTTCCCACAAACAGAGCTTTCTTTTGGTGGTATTTGATCACCTCTGCGCTTTTTATTTTTTGCGATATTAATAAAAAAAGAGCGAATATTTTGCAAAAAAATGACATTTTCAACTTTGTCTTTTAAAAAATATCCAATATACTCAATTTATGTATTTTTTTTGGCCAAAATATATTTAGCTACATGTCTTTGACAAAAAAAATTTCAATGAGTGTATTTTTATTGGTTTGCACAAAAGTTATAGCGTCTACAAACTATGGTGTAAATACTGAAATTTACGCAGCTTTAATTTCTGACTGCCTATCTCATTTCATGAAGTGCTAAAATGGCAGGGCAGTACAAAACCCCCCCAAACTACCACTTTTTGGAAAGTAGACATCCTAAGGAATGTTCTGAGAGGCATGTTGAGCTCATTGAATATTTCATTTTTGTGTCACAGGTGTTTGAAAAATGACTAAAAACATTTTTTTTTTTTACACAAAGTTGTCATTGAAATAATATATTGCTCACACATGCCATGGGTATATGTGTAATTACACCCCAAAATATATTCTGCTGCTTCTCCTGAGTACAGGGATACCACATATGTGAGACTTTTTGGGAGCCTAGCTGTGTACGGGACCCCGAAAACAAATCACCACCATCAGAATTTCAAAGGGCGTACATTTTTTCATTGCATTTTCTCACTACCTCTAACGGTTTAGGAGGCCCTGAAATGTCAAGATACCACAAAACCCCCCCCCAAATGACCCCATTTTGGAAAGTAGACACCCCAAGCTGTTTGCTGAGAGGCATGGTGAGTCCATGGAATATTTTATATTTTACCACAAGTTTTGGGAAAATTACTATTTTTTTTTTTTTTACACAACGTTGTCACTAAAAGATAAAATTCTCACACATGACATGGGTATATGTGGAATGACACCCCAAAATACATTCTGCCACTTCTCCTGAGTATGGGGATGCCCCATGTGTGAGACTTTTTGGGAGCCTAGCTGTGTACAGGACCGCGAAAACCAATCAACACTCTCAGGTTTTCTAATGGCGTAAATTGTGCATGTCACCTCTGCACTACCTGTCACAGTTTCGGAGGCCCTAAAATTCCAAGATAGCACAAACCCCCCCCCCCAAATGACCCCATTTTGGAAAGTAGACACCCCAAGCTATTTGCTGAGAGGCATGGTGAGTCCATGGAATATTTTATATTTTGCCACAAGTTCCGGGAAATATATATATATATATATATATATATTTTTTTTTTTTTCACAAAGTTGTCAGTAAATTAAATATTGCTCACACATGCCATGGGTATATGTGAAATGACACCCCAAAATACATTCTGCTGCTTCTCCTGAGTACAGGGATACCCCATGTGTGATACTTTTTTGCAGTCTAGCCGAGTACAGGACCCCGAAAACCAGTCCCCGCTTTCAGGCTTTCCAAGGGCGTAAATTGTTGATTTCACTCCTGACTACCTATCACAGTTTCGGAGGCCCTAAAATTCCAAGATAGCACAAAACCCCCCCAAATGACCCCATTTTGGAAAGTAGACACCCCAAGCTATTTGCTGAGAGGCATGGTGAGTCCATGGAATATTTTATATTTTGCCACAAGTTCCGGGAAATATATTATTATTTTTTTTTGTTTTTTTTACACAAAGTTGTCAGTAAATGATATATTGCTCACACATGCCATGGGTATATGTGAAATGACACCCCAAAATACATTCTGCTGCTTCTCCTGAGTACAGGGATACCCCATGTGTGAGACTTTTTTGCAGTCTAGCCGAGTACAGGACCCCGAAAACCAGTCCCCACTTTCAGGCTTTCCAAGGGCGTAAATTGTTGATTTCACTCCTGACTACCTATCACAGTTTCGGAGGCCATGAAATGCCAAGACAGAACAACCCCCCCCAAATGACTCCCTTTCGGAAAGTAGACACCCTAAGCTATTTGCAGAGAGGCATGTTGAGTGTTTTGCAGATCTCACTTTTTGTCACAAAGTTTTGGAAATTGAAAAAAGAGGAAAAAAAATGCATTTTCCTGTTTTTTTTCTTCATTTTCCGAAAAAAATGAGAGCTGCAAAATACTCACCATGCCTCTCAGCAAATAGATTGGAGTGTCTACTTTGCAAAATGGGGTCATTTGGGGGGGGGGGGGGTTTATTGCCATCTTGGCTTTTTATGGACTTCAAAAGTGTGATAGGTAGTAAGGAGTGAGATCAACAATTTACGCCCTTAGAAAGCCAGGAGGTGCAGATTGGTTTTCCGGGTCCTGTACGCGGCTAGACTGGCAAAAAGTCTCACACATGGGGTATCCCTGTACTCAGGATAAGCAGCAGAATGTATTTTGGGGTGTCATTTCACATATACCCATGGCATGTGTGAGCATTATATCATTTATTGACAACTTTGTGTAAAAAAAAAAATAAAATAAAAACAAATAATTTTCCCGAAACTTGTGGCAAAATATAAACTATTCCATGGACTCACCATGCTTCTCAGCCAATAGCTTGGAGTGTCTACTTTGCAAAATGGGGTCATTTGGGGGGGTTTTGTGCTATCTTGAAATTTCAGGGCCTCTGAAACTGTGACAGGTAGTCAGGGGTAAAATCAGCAATTTACGCCATTAGAAAACCTGAAGATGTGGACTGGTTTTCGGGGTCACGTACACAGCTAGGCAATATATCATTTAGTGACAACTTTCTGTAAAAAAACAAAAAAAAAAAAAAAAATAATAATTTTCCCGAAACTTGTGGCAAAATATAAAATACTCCATGGACTCACCATGCCTCTCAGAAAATAGCTTTGGGTGTCTACTTTTCAAAAAGGGGTCAATTGGGGGGTGTTTGAACTGTCCCGGCATTTTATGCTCAATCTTATCCACACATCACCCACTCTTCTAACCACTTGAAAACCAAGCCTTTTCTGTGCCTTTTTGTTTACATGAAAAAATATTTTTTTTTTTTACTAGAAAATTACTTTGAACCCCCAAACATTATATATTTCTTTAAAGCAGAGGCCCTATAGAATAATATGGTGGATGTTGCAAATTTTTTTGTCACACGGTATTTGCGTACAGATTTTCCAAACGCAATTTTTGCAAAAAAAAATACATTTTTTTTTAATTTATTGCACAAATACACTATATAATTCCAATTTTTTTGCTAAAATTTAAAAGATGATCTTATGCCAAGTACATAGATACCAAACATGACATGCTTTAAAAATTGCGCATGCCTGCGCAGCGGCAACAAAGTACGTACATTTTTAAAAAACTTTAAAAGTCTCTACAGGTTACCACTTTAGACTTACAGAGGAGGTCTACTGCAAGAATTACTGCAATCGACCTGGCGTTCGCGGCGATACCTCACATGCATGCTGCAATTGTGGTTTACATTTGACACTAGACCAAGGCTTGGGTGCACCATTGCGCGCAAGCACGGGGGGAAAGGGGCTTGATTTTTTTTTTTCTTTTGCTTTTTTATGTTATTTTGACACCTTTCCTTTTTAATTTTTTTTTTTTTAATCATTTTTATTATCACAGTGAATTTAAATATCCCCTATGATAGCAATCTGTAGTGACAGGTACTCTTTTTTAAAAAAATTGGGGTCTTTTATACTCTAGATCTCTCCTCTGACCTTAACGCATCTGACCACACCAAAATTGGTGTGATAAAATACTTTCCCAATTTCCCAATGGCCCTGTTTATTTCTGGCGAAAAAGAAGTTATGAAATGCTCGTAGCCTCCGGCATCTTAGGCCATAGAGATGATTGGAGCCATTCTAATCTCCAATTAGCTCTATGGTTAGATAATTGAACCACCGGCTGCACTCTCGGGTTAACCGGTGGGACAGGAGAGCCCGAGAAAAACCACGGAAGGCGGCGGTGGGGGGGGGAGGCCCCTCCCACTGCATGTAAAAGCAGTCTAGCGGCCAATTACCTGCTAGGATTGCTTTTACATGTAAGCCGACCGCTGGCTGTAAAAAACGATACCAAGATGATGCCTAAATCTGCAGGCATCATCCTGGTACAACCACTCAAAGTCCAGCAACGTACCAGTACATTGCTGGTCCTTGTTTGGCATATAGGTTTTTTTTTTTTTTTTTCATGCAGCCTGTGGGCTGAATGAAAAAAAAGAGAACCTATCAGAAATCAGCACAGGAATAATGCGTAGTATTACTCATCATTAACCGCCCAAACAACCACCCACTGAATTTAATGATGGGTATACACGACACTATCCACGTATACCAAAATAGGATTTTAACTGCAGCGCTGAAATCAGAAAATCACCACAGCTGCTATCAGCAAAGGTATTCATATATACTGAGCGCAAACACTGTTTGTGTCAGAATATATAAAATCAATGCGTGGTAGCCGACGAGTACCTGCAAGAGAAACAGATCACAAAAGAATGAAAAAACAAAGTACATTAAAAAAAGTACAGTAGGAAGAGTAGAAGGACATATAAAATGACTGACACAACAACAGTTTTTGGATCCTTTTATTTTTCTTTCTAACTGTTCCTTGATTTCTTGATTTGGGACTGCGATCTTCCAGCTTGGGTCTCTCAAAATGTTGATGGACATCCAACATCCTTCGAGACCCTGTGTTTGTGTGCCCTACACTGTGTCGTGCTGTACCCTACGCTAATACTCCATTAGTGTATGGTAGCGCTCGAAACATTCCCCGATGCAGAGACCAGGTTGGTCAGGACATTTGGGACAATAATAGCGTGTGTCACGCCTAAATCCGCGCCTGCTACAGACACGACATCTTCTTTGGGGCCATCTTTGGGTAGGGTTACTTGGGAGGACATGTGAAAAATGCCTCTCATGCAGCCGGCTCACTGCATCTGGAAGGGGAAGTTGGGCAGGCATGCCTCCTGGGTACAGGTAGGCAAGGATGATCTCTTCCTGGAATTCCCGGAAAGATCCAGTTCGTCCTAAAGCCCTGTATAGGACAAAGGCGTTCAGCATCGCCAATTGGAATAAATAAACAGACACTTTTTTGTACCAGCGTCTGGCTTTACGGGCAACTAAATACGGCGCCAAAAGCTGGTCGTTAAGGTCCACCCCTCCCATGTTAAGGTTATATTCGTGGACACAGAGGGGTTTCTCCATAACGCCAGTTGCCGTAGGGATTTGGACTGTCGTGTCTGCGTGAAGGGAGGACAGAACATAAACATCCCGTGTATCCTTCCACTTCACCGCAAGCAATTTGTCCGTTTTCAAGCAGGCTCTCGTCCCCCGACTAAGACGGGAATCTACAAGCCGTTGGGGGAAGCCCCGGCGATTAGGTCGCACGGTGCCACATGCGCCAATTTGTAATTCGAGCAGGTGACTAAATAGTGGCACGGTTGTGTAAAAGTTGTCCACGTACAAATGGTACCCCTTTCCGGATAAGGGTGACACCAAGTCCCAAACAATCTTACCGCTGCTCCCTATGTAGTCTGGGCAGTTGGGGGGCTCCACACAGCTATCTTTTCCCTCATAGACCCGGAAACTAACTGTATAGCCTGTGGCCCTGTCACACAATTTATACAGTTTGACCCCGTACTTGGCACGCTTGCTGGGGAGGTACTGTTTCATAGCAAGGCGGCCAGTAAATTTAATCAGGGACTCGTCAACGCAGACAACTTGTTCAGGGGTAAACAAGGCTGCAAACCGCTGATTGAAGTGGTCTATAAGGGGCCGAATTTTGTGGAGCCGATCATATGCAGGGTCTCCCCGAGGACGACAGATTTCATTGTCGCTGAAATGCATAAATCGCAGAATTTGCTCATATCTCGCCCTGGACATGGAGGCAGAGTACATGCGCATATGGTGAAGTGGGCTAGTGGACCAATATAGCCGCACTTCACTCTGTTTAGTTATGCCCATGTGGAGGGAAAGGCCCAGAAAGATTTTAAATTCGGAAACCGGTATAGGTTTCCAGCCGAATGGTCTGGCAAGGTGCGAATTTGGGTTGGCGGCGATGAATTGTTGTGCATATAAATTTGATTGATCCACAATAGATCTGAAAAGATCTTCTGTGAAGAACAGCTCAAAAAAGTTCAGGGGCGTAAAACCAGCTGTCTCCACGTGGATTCCAGGTTGGGCAGTGAATGGGGGAAGTACTGGCGCTATAGAATCAGTGGGTTGCCAATTGGGATATGCCAGCGCATCAGGGAGGGCACTATGGGCTCTACGGGCCTGTCTTCGAATATGCGGTGGCTGCGGGCCACTACTCGTGCTAGCCACCGCACCAGCTTCAACTGCACTTAGGGGACTCGCCACGTCACCAGGTGTTACTTCAGTGCTGGTTGTACTAGGTCCAGGGTGTACTAGGCCGCTGGCGCTTGCCAGGTCGCCAGAAGGATGAGCGGCACTAGTAACCACACTCTGCTCCATACGAGCACCCTGCGATTCCTGCATCTCAACAACTCCAGAATGGGGTCGGGTACGCCTGGGTCTAACAGGGACCCATCTGTCGTCTGAGCTATCTGTCAGGGAGCCGCTGCTGTCATCTGGTTCGTATACTGACCCTGATTCTGCCAGTGAGGCTTCCCCATCGCTCTCACTTGACATGGTCATTATACTATATATAGCATCATCACTGTACAAACGTTTGGTCATTTTGGTAACTAAATTTACCTGTACAGTGATGCGACTCTCAGGTAATAAAAGCACCTGGTTGTCAAGTACTATTTCAAGCGCTACCAAAAAAACTGCTAATGCTAGCAGGGATCAGGCCTGACTCTGCTAACACAGCGGTTTTGTATTTTTTTGCAAGTGACAGTAATCTATTGATTACTACACTTGCCTGGGTGAAAAAAGGGTTAAACGCAGGTGCTGGCAGGAATCAGTGCTGACCATGCAAACACTGCGTTTTGGGAACCCTAAACTATGGGGGCGCTAGTATAGTTCTGATCAGATCAGATATTGATCTGTTCAAACACTATACTAGAAATGGAAGTGTATGTGCGTGCGTGGGTGTGTGTGTGGTAATCAAGGGGTTATTTCTAAACTATGCGCCGGGGATCTGGGGGGGGTGGCGGGGACCCTAAACCTCCTTTGGGATAGAAGCTAACTCGCTAGCGCAACCTCAAGTCACAATTACACTAATACAAAATACAGTAAAAACAGTATATTATGTGTGTATTAGTGCTAATGTGACAGAGGGTGTAGGGGTTAACTGGATGTGATCAGGGGGGGGGATCAGGGGGTTAAATCTTTATTGGAAGGGGCTGGCGGGTATCCTACGGATAAAAGAAACGGTGGCAAGCGCTAAACCTGGTCACAAGTCACACTTATACGGGTATATAGAAAATGCTATATACTGTATACAGTGTGTTGTGGCAGGGGGTGTAGGGGTGATCAGGGGGGGTCAGGGGATTAAATCTTTATTGGGCGGGTGGCGGGGACCCTAAACCTCCTTGGGACAAAAACTTAGTCGCCTGCGCTAATTCTGATCACAATCACACTAATACAAAAATACAAAAATACGTATATTACGTTTGTATTAGTGCTGATGTGACAGAGGGTGTCGCAAGCGCTACACCTGACCACAAATCACACTTATACAGGTATATAGTTAAATGCTATATGCTGTATATAGTGTGTGTTGTGTCAGGGACAGTAGGGGTTAATTGGGGGGGGGCGATCGGGGGTGAAATGTGCCTATCTACCTGTGTGTGGGTGTGCTTGGTGCAATACTCACAGTTAGATGTGCTCTCCTCTCACGCTGGATCCAAAAAGACCGTTGTGAGGGGAGGGCACATCTTCTCTAAGCCTGTGTTTACATTTCACAGGCTTAGAGTGCCATTTGATTGGGCAGGACCGATCAACAGGTCCAGGCCAAAAATGATTGGCCTGCACCTGATGACTGATCGGTTCTGAACCCAATCGAGCCATCGGCGGCGGCGGGGGGGGGGGCGCGGGAGCGCGCACAGGACCAGCGGGAAGTTTGCCTGGCCGGGGCTGAGTGCCGACGTAGATCGTCGTGCGCCGGTCGGAAAGTGGTTAATGCTGACAGTTCACATCCAAAAACCACTTTTATTAAGTATTCCTTATAGTCAATACTTGCGCCTAAGGCGCAATTGCAGCAAAATTGAGGACTTTGAAAAAGAAGCTAAGGATTTACAACAACGTCTGCTCTCCAGGGGTTATAGTAAATCATGTTTGAAAAGATCTTACCATAGAGCAAAAAATCAAGATAGAAGTTCATTGATTCAAATACGTCAATCTTAAATAAATATTGGTATCTCCTCCAAGCCGATAATACAGTGGCCAAACACATAAAGAACCGTCCTGAGATTACCTTTAAAAGGTCACAAATCTCTAAGAGATAAATTAGTACATAGCCATCATAGTACAATAAAATAAAAATCAGATGAGAGATTAAATGGGACTTGGTCGTGTAGGGGATGCAAATTTTGTAAATATATGCTAAATACCAATGGACTGGTTGTGCCAAATGGTAGATTATACAAACCTTCCTTTCGAGCCAACTGTCAAACGGTTGGAGTTGTGTATTATATGCAATGTGAGTGCAAGGCCTTTTATGTTGGGGGAAAAAAAGGACCCTTCTTCCATCGTATTAGAGATCATATCAAACTGGTAAAAAACAAAAAGTTTGAAGGTCCTATTAGTAGACATATGGGACTTTATCATAATTTTAATGATAATATGATGACATTTTTCGCTTTGGAACACATTCCGCTCAATGAGAGAGGGGGGAGTGTTGATAAAAATTTACTAAAAAGAGAAACAAAATGGATCTTTAATTTGTCTGCGACACAATGCCCAGGCTTGAATGAGGCAATAAGCTTCAAGCCTTTTCTATGACTTCTTTACTCAGTTATTCTCAACAAAGAATAAATCTTGCTGTTTATGCATTTCCCTGATTAGGATTATGCATGCATATATATGGAAAATGTTTTTGGTTTTGTTTTGGATTTTTGTATTGTGCTCTGTTTTGGTTTGTTGCTGTGCCTCTCGATTTGGAACTCGGATGTTCACCTATAGCAGTTGATGCTTCATATGAGCACTGGAGGCCTGTCCCACATTTGTGATCAAACCCTATGATCGCTGGGTGGGAGGGCCACCTTTTCTTTCTCCCCCTTGAATGCCCCTAGTTCATTGTCTATAAACAATATGGTTAATTTCAGAGATATATATACATATACATATTGGCTTAGTCTAATTATGTCTAAAATAATGATATATAAAAATAAGAGTTAGATACTTAATACACGGCTGCCATTATCTAAATATGCCTGCATTAGCTTTGGGCATTCAAAAAAGAAACATTGCTAGGGAGAAAAATATAGCGAAAAGTAAGTTCTATTGAAACATTTTTGTTTGTTCAAGTTAAAAGTATTTTGCTTCCCAAAACCAAAATGGCGTACGGGATCTCGGAAACTGTCTCCGTGTTAGCGTGTGATGCACTTCCGGTTTCCGGTTGGTCACATGACGCCGCGATCGAATAGCGCTGCGTCTATCGCGATGGGCGGGTTCCAAGGGGCGGAAATGCTTGCTCTCACTCCGGAGGTGACGCCAGAAGCCTCCGGAGTGGAGGGGGTATATAAATGCCAGCATACACATGGTCAGTCAGATTGTGACTGATCCATGGAGGGGAGGATTGCTACAGGTATTACCTACATTGTTTTACCAATAGAAGATGACTTAATGGAGACATTAGAAATGCCTTTTTAAAAAGCTATGCCTATTTACATTTCTGCAGGTCAATAACAACTGATGTTGTTATTTGATTGGACACTTGAGGATCTTTTCTCTCAAAAATTCTTTCCCTATATTTTGAAAAAACATCTTTCTATATAAAGGTAAATATTTATAATATTAAAATGTGATATCAAAAGTAAATAGCTATACTACTTATATGGAACAAAACTGAGAATAAGAGGAAATTGTTTCCCTTTTCTTTCAGTTTGATTAAACCAATATGAAAGCTTCAAAATAAAGTACATATATATAGAGGCATTCGAGCCCCCCTGTTTTCTGCCAATCAGGTTGGAGGCTATAATTTCATCATAAAACAGGTAAAGATTTGGGAGGGAATATGGGTATGTCCAATATATTATAGGCATAGATATATACAAAATATATTACTTATAATCTCTATAAAATTTTAATGCTTGTTTAGATTTAATATGTCAAACTAAAAAGAATTGGTTTGGCTCCTCCCCCCTCTGTGACGCATCGTATGCAAAATGGGGGACTATATCCTTGGGTTCCATGTCTAGAGGCTCTTCCATCTTGGCTCATTCCAGATCAGGCACAAATTTAGGCTCCTTAGAGGTATGTTCTTTTGATGTAATTTTCATCAATCAATGTTAAATATAATAAATAATATATATTATAAAATGTATGTATAAATATGACATTTATGTGTGATCTCTTTATTATATACAGAAAAATAACTTGTTAAAGATGCCCGTCAGTCTCCTGAAGAAGCTATCGATAGATGGCGAAACATGTTGAGCAGGCACCATATAGTTATTTATTTCTCTTTTTATATGGTTTTAAAAAAACACTGTCTGTTGTTTTTTGAATAAAATTTGTAAAAATATTTTTATCAAAATGATTTTTTTCTCCATCATTTATTGGTATATCTGCACCTTAAAAGTCCCACAACAAAAATCCTATATCTATTCTTACTACTATTTAGGGATGTGGTGCTTGTAAAATCTATCTCCAGCAAACTTTCTTAAAAATATTGCCCAGTTTGGTTGGCTATTGTCCAGCCTAAAGCTGGGTACTGGCTGAAGGAAAAAAACTGACCGATCACTGTACTAAAACCCGCTGTGTTACTAGTACAGCGATCTCCCTAGCTGCCCTATTGTGTTTCCTCCCCTCACCAGAACACAGTGTACAGTGCCCTCAACCATTGGACTGCCCACAGGATGGTGCGCTGTAATAGCCAATCTTACTGGACAGGTGCAAAGGGCACCATCTTGTGGAAGGAAGCACTCACAGATTATTTTGTTAATCTGGCATACCAGACAAGAGAAGCAGCACTGTGCATTGTTCATACATACAGAACATACCTCACAACTTCTGAGCTTCCGAGAATAAGGGACATGACAGGGAGGAAGTGGGTGTGGCAAAATATTAGAGTGGGAGGGTCTAAGAGACATGGTTAAACAAAACCTGGGCTTCCTTGTATCTATAAAATACATTGAGGCTGGGGCCTCCATAATTGCTGTTGTGTTAGCCTGTTAGGCCCTGACTTTTCACATGTAGCAATTTGGGATCTTTACTGGGCAGATTCAAAGGGTACCATCTTGTGGAAGGAAGCAGCAAAGCACACATTGATTTTTTGTTTAACAGGCATACAGGACAAGAGAAGTGGTACTTTGTATACACCGCAGAGCCCATACAAACAGAAAAAGAGAAGATACTAAGAATGTGGTGCACCCGGGAAACACAACAGTATCACAACAGCAATGGAAGACTCAGCCCGACCTTAGTCAATGTCATTAAGGCCCTGTTCACATGTAGTGATTTGGGATCACGGGCTGGCAGTATCCCCATGATTCTGCCTGCAATTCCAAATGACACTGCAATGCTGGCAAAATGCAGCATGTGTGTTTGTGTTTCTTTAATTTTTAATGCCACCAAAACATGGTGTGGTTTTTGGATCCTTGTGTGCTAAATCGCTCAACAATCACAGCAAAACCACACCACACTAAAAATTAATAGAACGCAAACACACGTGCTGAATTTTGCTAGCATTGCCATGCGATTTGGAATAAAATCTGGGTGTGGCGGCGGGCGGAATCACAGGGATATTCTGCCCACAATCCCAAACTGCTCCATGTGAACAGTCAGGGCCTTACAGGCAAACACAACAGCAATTATAGAAGACTCAGCACCCAGCACCTCAATCAACAAACTTTGCCAGCAGTTCCCACAATCTCAGATACCTAGTTATAGTATGAATCAATGACAGGAAGAAATTCTGCACTGCAGTTTTAGCCTGAGGAGCACACAAGGGAAACAGGCACACACACACACACACATATATATATAATCTTTGATAACGCCCATTATGGCGGGCGAAACGCGTCGACGCACTTCCGGGCAGCGGAGCTTTGCAGCGTCATTTCCTGTTAACCACCGTGGAACACACGCCGGCAGCGACACGGATGTGAAGGGATAAGCTGTGTAATGCTGTTCAATGCTGACTTTTAATGATACCTTTGTGAATATTATTCTTTAATTTTTGATCTTAATAAAAAATCCTACGGGCTTCACTATGTATGGCTTTTTCCCTTTCTTTTGAAATAAATATTGGAGAGAGAGAGGAGATGAATCATTAAGGAGCCATTCTAAGAGGTTGCATGTCATCCATCCATCCGTTCAAGGGATTTCTTATGTGCTTGGGTGGCTGCATTTATCCTGTTAGCCGACTAAGGAACACCATATATGCTTAAGGCTCATTTATATCCCAAATCTGGTGAGTGCATCCCCATTGGGGGTCTTTTTCCTGAAGAGCACTTGGGCACTTTTTATGGATTTGAGCACCTTTCTGGCACTTTAGTTTCTTTGGAAGAAACCTTCTTTTGGACTGCACCTTAACAAATTAATTTGCACTTTATATGGTCATACTATGGACACCTAATTATTGCACTTTATTAATATATATTCAGTGATTATAAATGCACTTTATTCCATATATTTTTTGCTACAGTATATTAATTTTTTATAGCACTTATATATTTTTTTTACCTGTTAGCGCTGTCTATATATGTTTTTAGTTTTTCTCTGGTATTTTACCTAGTGAGCAGCAGCTTCAGGGTTCATTTTATCTATCTTATCCTCACTAATTTATACATCACAGCGCAGATAATAATTTATTGTTATACACACACATATATATAATCCAAAATTTGAAACTGCGCTTGGAAAACATCATTATTAAAACCACAACTAATTGGTGATATAAGCAATGACTCTGCTCTGCTGTGAGATAATTAACACAGAATACATTCAAATATGTAACAAAACAGGCACGCAAAAATAAAGTGATCATAAAAATAATGTGATAATAATAATAATAATGTATGCGATGCATGCTAGCACATTGTGCCATTAGCTTTCAGGGAGAAGATTTTTTGTGGTTTACTACCACTTTAAGCTAAGACCAGTAGGCCTAGCATCGCATGGAAAGGGTCAACAACTTCCTCAGCAGGACTACAATGTAGCAGGCTAGCAGCATACATTTAAATAGGGATTAATAACCTTCAGAGCAGCATTCAAATGTAGTAGCACAGCACTCCATACAGCTAAGGGTAAATCTCTGAATGTTCCCACTGTTATGTGAATGTGCAGCTAGCACACACATGGGGAGAAAGAGTCTGTTCATTTGCAGGTCTCCTTCCTTTTTTTCAGAGCCAATCTTTGTCATAAAATAGATAACACAAGAGCGAAAAAAATAAAAAAATCCATCCTGCCCACTGTACTTATATTCAGAATGGCAGGATTGGCTTTTGTAAGAGATCATCAACCTTACACCTATTTTACACTCTAATGTTGGGACTGAGGTATGCATTGCAAGCATGAAATAAGAGAAGGATAAGAAGAGATATTATGAAAGAGTTTATAAAAACAGAAGAAAAAAACTGAACTCCAACTGTTCTAGCAGCCCTGAACTTGATCCATGGTTGAAATTCAGATCTAGATCACAGCACACAGAGAGAGAGACACACCTGGTGGTTGTTGGTGACCTGTCCTCCTGGAGTTAAGGTTAAGGTCCAGACTCCAGCACAGCACAACAGCACTTCAGAGAAAATTGAGATGATTCTTCCACGTAGTACTGGCAAGCAGGCAGGCAGGCTCAGCTGAGCTAACAGCACTCAGACTCAGGCAGCTCCTTCCCCAAGCAACAGCCAAAGGCAGGAAGTGGTAGCTCGAAGAGAGCAGGAGCTGATATATTTGTCAGTGGGTGGGATAGGTGCTGCCCGCTCCCTCCAGCTCTGCTCTCAGTGCTGCTGACCTCCTGGAAGGTTCTGTTACTGGCTGGACAAGTCAAGACATGTCTCTGGAGTCTCTGTCTGGACTAGAGAGGAGGTGTGGAGGAGGAGCAGACAGACAAGAGCACTGTCTGCCAGAGCCTCCCTCATCCCAAGCCAAGCCTACAGCCCAGGTGGCGCTCTAGGTGGTCATGTGGAGATAACAATGCATTAGAGCCTAGTGCGGCACAAAAGAAAACATTTTTTTTCTCAATGTACTATATATTGTACACTGATGCTCTTGGGGGGGTTCAACCCCCCTAACTCCCCCTCAGTGGCGTACCAATAGGGGGGGCGGTCCGCCCCGGGTGCCACACATTAGGGGGGTGTCAGGGAAGACCAGGGTGACACCCGGGGCCGGCTGCCAGACTGCTTCCGCTGTGGAGGAGGAGGAACTGTTTAAAGCAGAGGATGTGAGAGAGACTCACTGTCACTCCCGAGCCCTGAATACACAGCGATTGTTGCCTCGGCGGGAACTGCAGAAGTTACTGTGCTGGTTAATGAGAAGGCGATTGGTTGCTAGGACCGCATATCAACCAATCACCTGCTCATTAACCAGCACAGTAACTTCTGCAGTTCCCGCCGAGGCGCCGATCGCTGTATATTCAGGGCTCGGGAGTGAAGGTGAGTCTCTCTCACATCCTCTGCTTTAAACAGTTCCTCCTCCTCCGCTCTCCTCCTAAAAAGGTAGGGGGGGCGGGGGTTGTATTATAAAAGGGTTCTTTGGAGGGGGGGGGCTTTGTATTGTAAAGGGGTTATATTGGGGGGCTGTGTAATGTAAAGGGTTGTATGGGGGATGGGGCTGTGTAATGTAAAGGGTTCTATTGGGGGGGCTGTGTAATGTAAAGGGTTCCATGGGGGGGTGGGAGCTGTGTAAGGTAAAGGGGTCCAGGGGTAAGGGGGCTGTGTAATGTAAAGGGGTCCAGGGGTACGGGGGCTGTGTAATGTAAAGGGGTCCAGGGGTAAGGGGGCTGTGTAATGTAAAGGGGTCCAGGGGTAAGGGGGCTGTGTAATGTAAAGGGCTCCAGGGGTAAGGGGGCTGTGTAATGTAAAGGGGTATGGGGGATGTGTAATGTAAAGGTGTCCAGGGGTACAGGGGCTGTGTAATGTAAAGGGGTCCAGGGGTAAGATGGCTGTGTAATGTAAAGGGGTCCAGGGGTAAGGGGGCTGTGTAATGTAAAGGGGTACGGGGGCTGTGTAATGTAAAGGTGTCCAGGGGGAACGGGGGCTATGTAATGTAAAGAGGTCCAGGGGAACAGGGGCTGTGTAAAAGGGGGTCTCCATACATTTTACACGTGACACGTCAATGGGCAGTTCGTCGCCTGGGGGGGTGCCAGATAAAGGAACCGCCCGGGGTGCCAAATGCTCTAGGTACGCCCCTGCTCCCCCTTATCTACGTTCCTGTGTAAAGCTGTACACAATATGTCTGAACCTAGAGTGTCAGGAGGGCTGGACGGTTCACAGGGTCAAAGCGGCATAGAGGAACATACAACTACAAGCAACCCCCAAGGAGGCAGTGCAACAAAGTGCTAAATACTTTTTCTCACCAGTTGTATATACCAGTCTTGTGACCTCTATCAGTGCCTGCTTAAAGCTTGTTGGCATACCTCTAAACAGGCTATCCCCCCTTCAATCCATCATGAATGCTGCTGCCAGACTCATCCACCTTACCAATCGCTCAGTGTCCGCTGCTCCTCTCTGTCAAGCCCTCCACTGGCTTCCGCTCACCCAACGAATTAAATTCAAAATACTTACAACATCTTACAAAGCAATCCACAGCTTAGCCCCTAGCTACATCACCAGCCTCGTCTCAAAATACCAACCGAATCGCTCTCTTCGTTCCTCTCAAAACCTCCTGTTCTCTAGCCCCCTCGTCACCTCCTCCCATGCTCGTCACCAGGACTTTACCAGAACCTCTCCAATCCTATGGAACTCCTTACCCTTATCTGTGCGATTATCTCTCACTCTTTTAGCTTTTAGGCGATCTCTGAAAACCCTCCTTTTCAAAGAAGCCTATCCTACCAGCCCCTAATAAATGTACCTCCATTTTCTCCATCAACCCATCCCCCACGGTTATTGCCTTTTGTTTCACTTTACCCTCCCTTCTAGATTGTAAGCTCTAATGAGCAGGGCCCTCTATTTCCTCCTGTTCTGAACTGTATTGTAACTGTATTGTCTTCCCTCAAATTGTAAAGCGCTGCGCAAACTGTTGGCGCTATATAAATCCTGTATAATAATAATAATAATAATAATAATAATAAAAAAGGAGGAGTTTTCATACTGCACTGGCTGTTCTATCAGGATGTAGGCCCCTTGACCCTCTGACAGTGCTGATTGGCCCTGTGCTGATCACATGCAGTCTTCCAAGAAAAAACTAAACTCTCTAGCAATATTCATCAAATTAAGCATGTGCAGACTGATTCCAAAGGCTCTGTCTTATCTGGACATATTTTGGGGGCAATGCAGGAAGAGGAGTATCTGTACATACAGGATCAACAGCCGTTTTAAACAATGCAGAGGATTAACGCCTTAGGTTTCACAGTGAGTATAACATGCATGCTTTACTGCATATACAGAAAAGCAGTAGCTGATCTTAGATGTTCCTACTTTTTAGTTATAGTCGTACGTGTGTACTTAGAACAGAACCATTACAGTGACCATAACAGAGCGGCAAAATATACAACTATAACAACTCTGATTACAGAGAATCACAAATCACCCTTTGTGCTGATGTTTCATATCAACTGCAAAAGAAACAAGAGGAGGCTGTTTGACCTTGTAAAGAGCACTGTTTAATACACTGAAAAATTCACTGACTCATCAAGCCAAGTAGTGTCCAGTTCTCTATGTCAGACTTATTCCTGATGTGTGCTACTAATTTATAATGTGGAACATTCTGTATGCAGTTCTTGGAAAACAGATAGCAACACAAAGAAAAGTTTTATGCTAAAGACACAGCAGCAACAAGTTTTAATGTGTTTTTCAAAAACAGGAGTGTGGAAAATCTGGAATCAAATTAGCTTCTAGGTTTCAAGCCTGGTACACACGATTAGATTGTTGGACGAATAATCGTCCATTTTTTCGTTGCATGCTAGTCTCATACCGAAAATGAAGAGTTTACTCAATGTACGAAATCTCTCGTACAACAGAATACAACCTCAGAAGTAAAGTAATGTGTTGAACTGTTTTGTAATGTACAGACTTGTATAAAGTACTCGAAATTTCTACTTGAGTAAAAGTACAAGTGCTCGATCAAAAAGTGACTTGAGTAGAAGTGGAAGTGCTCGCAGAAAAAGTTACTTAAGTAGAAGTACTAAAGTATTCAACATTTTTTTTACTTAAGTATTGCAAGTAGTTTTTTCAAAAAATTTGCTACTTAAGTACTAAAAGTAAAAAGTACCAGTAGTTTTGAAAAAAAAATTCTACTCAAGTACTGAAAGTAGAAGTACAAGTACTGTGTTATGTGGTTATTAAAGAAAGAAGTCAAAAGTTTGAACATCATATTGTTTTTTATTATTTCAAATGATTTATTCAAATGATTATCCTGTGTTTGTTAGTAGTTTCTTGATGCACTTTAAGCGCTGTGCACCATTTATTTTTTTTTTTTTTTTTATATTTTCTTTTTATTGGAAAGATTTGGTATAGCAGCTTTTATTATACACAGCCTTTATTTTCATATGCGCTGATTTACAAATGACATTATACACATTTTTTTGAGCTTTATGCAACCTGCCATCTACTGTTCTGGCAGTGGTAATTTTTTTAAAAGTAACGAGTAACTATGCAGCACAAAAAAAAATACTTGAGTAGAAGTATCGAAATCATCGAAAAAATGTAGTGAAGTAAAAGTAGAAGTAGGAGAAAAAAATTCTACTCTAGGAAAGTACAGATACAGCATTTCGGTACTTAAGTACAGTACTTAAGTAGTTCTACTTCGTTACTATACATCTCTGGTAATGTATTCTTTCGATGCGTAGTCTTGCTCTTACAATTTTTTTTGGACCAAAACTGTACTGATTAAACAAAAATTGGATGCTGTATTCACTTAGGATAAACATTTTATAGCCTGCAACTTCAGGTTTTGTTGTCCAAAAAGTCAGAATTGGCTGTTGAAAGCACTATACTAACGATCAGATAATTGGCCGATCGTTTGCCATACTAAATCTTACTTCCAATTTTCTTATTGTGTGTATGGGCCTTTATTGTAAAAGCTTAATTGAACAAGCTGAAGTCAGAAGCTGATGGATTACCATGGACAGCCGCACCTGATTCTGAGTGCTCTAGTTTTAGTGAATCTCCCCCTATGTATCCTAGATCAGAAATAAAATGCAGTGCCAAAAAGTGTTAAAATTTATACATATACGTAAATAAATAAGTGACAACCACTATAAATAAATATATCAAATCAAGTGTACACATAAACTTATAAATTAAAATAATTAAATAATACCAATAAGTTACCATGTATTCAATCAATCAAAAGTTCATAAATAATGAAGTGCAGTTGTGTCTTCCACAAACAGAGACAGGAAATGTCAGTCATGATACCCAAGGGGTGGTTTCACAAGTCACAGAGATAGAGCAACCAGCTCCAGAAGGCAGGTAATATGCCTACCAGTTTAGGACTGTTTTTTCCTAGGCATTCTGAGATGAAGCAGGATCTTTTGTGGCTGGGAACAGGAGAATTCAGATCAGTGTCTCATCTGTGGGAACCCAGTGTGTTCTGTGCCCACACCAGAGAGACAGAGAATTGAGCCACAGGGGGAGTGCAACCCCCAAAGCCAGAGATTGCATACCTGTTGCTGGGGTCTGTGTACTACACCAGAGTGAGCAGAGCCTGTGTGGAGATGGGGGTTTCATCGCTGTGTTCTGTGTGCCCTGAGAGCCAGAGGACCAAGCCACTGAAAGGTCATTTGCTGGAATGGGACCAGAGCCAGAGGGACCCATTACCATGGGGTCCTATAGCCAGGGAGAATGTGTGAGAGTCTGAATGCTATGGACTGAGCCTTTTGATGCCCTTATCATGAGGACAATGTTACCAGGTACCATATTCTTGAGGACAGGAGACTGCCAAACACCTTGGGCGAGACGCGCTGTATTCCAAGATTGGTGAGCTAAATTGACTGTGCTTATCCCGACACTGTCAGCAGTTATTGGTCATAGAGTCTGCCCATTACTTAGCAGCCCAACAGTCATACACTGCAGTCTTAAAGAGATAGCAACATGTGCACCACCGTACAGATGAGCCCCAACTTTAGTCAGCTTAAGTTTACTAAAAAGATGCCAGCTTTAATTTACCAGCAGTACCCCTCTCAGAAATGTGTACATGCACCCAGTCTTAAGGGTACAATTTAGAGTGCACATTTGGAAAATCTTTTGACTTGTCATTGCTGAGAGTTACACTGGGACTTTTCTTTGTGATGTTTACACTTTTTATGGTTAGGCTGTTAATTATTAGCACTGTGTATAGCAGCTAATGTGGTTTAGCTTTATTGCAGTTTAAGTTAATTGCTGTATTTAATTCTAGTACTGGCACTATTTAGGCTAACGTATTCTAACATAGTCTATGACCGTAATATTTTTTTTTGCATTGCATTTGTCTTGCCTTGCCATAATAAATTTGTTTTATCTACTATCGAGTTTCTTTTAGCCTATCGTCTGTGTACTATTATAGCATGGCAGCATACTAACATTTGAGTCATACAGCTATGTGCAGCTTTCAGGTGTGTCAAAGGGGACGGAGCGGTTTACAGAGTCGTAGCACAACAGAGAACCCATCATACCAACTGGCTCCTGCGAGGGCAAGCGCTATAGCAGCATTAAAAATAAGGACAGTTTGTGTCTCAAAGAGATTGTTTACTTGCTTTGCACAGATCATATTTGTCATAATCACAAAAGATAATGCAGAGAAACCAGTGTCATGTGAAAATACATTATGCAGCAGAATGAAACAAAGACCGTTCTGTCTATTAAGGATCATAGTTCTTGATCAGGTGAATTATTAAAGTACACCTAGAACTGAGATGGCAGCTTTCCAATCCAGCTGTTGTCAGATGGAACAGGTAATGATTTTATGGCATTTTAGACAGGGCAAAAAAATGTACTACTGTAGTACATTCTGCAAGCAGTATCTACAGCTGTTCTATAAAATTGAATTCTTGCTATGGATATTTCTGTATAGTTACATTGGTCAAGTTTGCATCACACTTGGGAACACTGGAAGAGAATACAAGCACCTACTAAGTGTAGCTTTGAAGAACTTTAATAGGTAAAAAAGGGGAATGTTATTTCGTCCTTGTTACTGATCGTAGGCAATCCTGCCTCCTCTCCTGGTCTGGAGGACCAGTCATTTCAGACTCTGAGGGACCAGGGGTACTTCCAAGCCTCCCACTTCATGCTTGATACTCGTTGGCCCACACACAAGCAATTGACAGACATACAAGGTTCTTTTCTGGGCAGACATTCAACTACACCATTATCTTCACTCACTACCGAATCCGAGGGTTTTCAGTAGGGATCTTACACACTTTGAAGAATACTGCTCAGGTGAGGGCACTCTGTCGCGACCTCTATCCAAGGTGTATGGTTTGCTGATGCTCCCGTTGGAGGGTAGTCGCTTACCCTACCTAGGGAAGTGGGAAGTGGATTTCAATCGTACTTTCACGCAGAAACAGAAACAATGCATGTATACACTTTCACTGAAAACACCCTCTTGCATGAAGATTCAGCAGACTAATTATAAGATTCTTACACAATGGTATCGCCTCCCCTATTTACTTCACAAATGTTACCCGAATACCACAGATCATTGCTGGAGGTGCCATGGGGAGCCAGGAATGTTACTGCACATTTTTTGGTCTTACCCGAAGTTGTCTCTCTTTTGGGTAGCGGTGCTGGACTTAGCTCAAGAGTTCACCGACTATGAGATTCGAAAAGATCCGGTGTTCCGTGAAAAAAAACCTACCCGTGAAAATTTCATACCCTCGTCACTTCCGGTCAGCGAACAGCTGAGGAGCTTACTAGTGCGCATGCTCGGAGGGTATGGAATGTATGGAATGTATGGAATGTGTGTTATAACGTTACACCGCATCAGCTGTTTCTGCGGTTACATTAAAACATCTCCGCTGCAACATGAATCCTCTCCGCTCCTACCCCTGTCAGTTCCCTGATGTCGGCTACTAAATGTAAAAGCGGATCACGGAGCCGAGTTCTCCGTCATTTAGATTTCATACACCCGCCGCCGCTTTTACATTTATTAGCCAAGATCAGGGAAGTGACAGGGGTAGGAGCGGGGATGATTCATGTTGCAGCCGTGCTCTATTAATGTAACTGCTGAGTCGGTGTAACGTTACACACACTACCGTCATAATTTCATACCCTCCAAGCATGCGCACTAGTCTGCTCCTCAGCTGTTCCATTTAGTTTCTAACAGGAAGTGACGTGGGTATGGATTTCTCACGGGGTATGCTTTTCTCACGTTACACCGGCCTTCTTCTTATTGCATATATTGAATATCCCATTAAAAAAAAACAGGAAATCGATCTTATTCCATATTCTGAATACCACTGTACTGGAAAACGCAATCCCCCCCAACCATTAGCGACTGTATTTGTAAAACTGAAGAAATTAACAAAGACCTTACGGCACAACATAATAGGGAAAAATATGACAAGACTTGGAGTTTATGGAATCTATTTCTTTTTTTCTGACAGGGGCCAAGACCTGCTTTGCCCTGACACGCTCAGTGCCTAATAATTGTTTATGAATGGAAAAAATTGTGTGCTTGATCGCCTCATACAAATGCCCAACTCCCCTTCCTTGTCCCTTCCTTCTCCCCTGTTCCGTCCCCCCATCCCTCCCGATCCCCCAATCCTTTTTTCTCTTCTCATTCCCTCTCTCTGTCCTCTATCTCTTCCTTCTATCTTTCTAGTTTATTTCTTGTTTCTCTAGCTTTCTATTCTTATCTCTGAATGTCTGCATACTCTTGAAAATAAGAGGAGGGATGAACCGGATGCTGATGCTCCAGATACCTCTAACATTATCATGGCTCTCTATGCACTTAGAGACCTGTGAATCGACTTGGAACTGTTATAACACATGGATGTGCAAGCCAAGCTGTGATATATAATAAACATACATGATAGGGGTTTATCTTTGTTCATTACTGTTGTTATTACCATTTGTTTCTCTTTATATGTCGCACTTGCATGTATTGATTCATCGATTTTTTTTTTTTAAAATCAGATTATTTTTATTGAATTTTTTGCACACAATACAGAAACAAAACCAAACAATCAGGCGAGTAGGCATCAATAATACATAAAAATAGTCAAAGTAGTCTTGCGTAAGCAGTGAGAACAGTATAAGGTGCAAGTATCAAATAAAAAATGTTGCAAGAACAGACCCAATGAACAGTGTAATGTGACCTTAGCTCAACACATTATGCATGATACTTAGCGATCACCAAAGTATACAAATTGACACCATCGCCAACAGCAAACCAAAACAGGTGAATTCCAATGAGCTACCTACATTGAGTATGCTAATAATAGTGTCCTACTAGTAAACTCAAGTGGGATGTAAGGGGCATCAAGTAGGGTCCCCCACGTCTGCCTGTGCAGAAAAGTGGAACACAAATCCATACTATGTTGAGGAAATTACCCCTCCCATAAGCCTGTTGGAAACCAGATGAAGGGGAGCTAGGCCTGGAACGTCAAGCCAAGGGCCCCAAATGCGATCAAATTTCAGCGCATTCCCTCTGTGTTTTTAGGTAAGATGCTCCCTATTCAGGAGCACCTTAACTTCTTCTATCCACTCAGTATGAGAAGGTGCATGGGCGGAAATCCACCGCTGCGCTATCAGTTTCCTGGCCATAAAAAGAACCCTAAGGACCGCAGCATGTACTGCAGGAGGGTAGAGCTCTTCATCCAGCCATCCCAGATTACACAGCTTCGGTTCCACAGGTAGAGTCAACTTCCAAATATCATTGATTGAGCGCATAACTGCATGCCAATAGCGATGCAACTTCGGGCACTTCCAAAGCATGTGCAATAGGTCGCCTGTGTGCACCTTGCTCCGGGGGCAAAGGGGGAAATCCCTCCTCTGCCAGCTATGCAAGCGCTGCCGAGTCCTATACATGCGGTGTAAAATAAACAGTTGCGTAAGCTTTTGTGAAGAGGATAAAGAGACCTTAAGTATATTATCTAGAATGCCAATCCACTCCTCAGAGGAGATGGGACCCAGATCCTCAGCTCAGGCCTCCCTGCACTTAAATGACATAGTCCTAGAAATTCGTTCCATAAAAGCTGTGTATAGTGAGGAGATTTCCCCCTTTTTAACTGTAGAGCTCACCAAATTAATAAGTACAATAGGATGGCATAGACCCCATGGAGAGACTTTAGACTGCGGGGCAAGAGCGTGCCGCAGCTGCAAATACTGGATAAAGAGGGAGTTGGGTATACCGAACTCCTCACGAATAGTTTGGAAGTCCCCCCCTGTACAGCTGCGAGATAAATCTCACTCAATACCCATCCCATCTCAGAGAGCCCCTTAGTTTATCCAATTCGGGATAATTAACATTGTTTATTATGGGAGAGTTTTAAAATCCTCAAAAAAATCGGCGCTATTCTTCAATCTTCCAATAATTTAAAATAAAACTAATGTGCTAAAATGACTATGATGACAAAAATAAATATGATGACAAAAATTCTATTTCAATAACCTCTTATGTGATAATTGAACAAGTGCAAATAAATGGATAAGGTGCCAATGAATGAATCCGTATAATAAAATTTGATATGGGAAAAAACTTCTGTGTATCTTTAAATAAATATCCAAAACTTCTGAAAATGTGAAAAATAGATGTATGAATAAAAACCATGATGTAAAAAAAGGTAAATAAATCCTATAGTGGAAAATGTGGAAAAAATCGTGATGTGGTAAATAAATGAATCAATGTATCTTCCTAATCCCAAAAACAAATAATATCTGTGATGAATAGTGTGAGACCGTGCTGAAAAGAAATCTCACTGATGGGTGTATCCACAATGTGTAACAAAAAAGGTTACTAGTAAAACAAACAAATCTAAAAAGAAGTTCATATATATAAATAAATTGTCCCAATCAAATACACTCTGTGTAAATGGAATAAGTGCACTCCTATGTGCAGAAAAAACAATACAACCAGTGTCCAAGAGAAATGAAAAACAAAATTGTCCCAATAAATCCAAAAATTTCCTGTGCAATTCTATGTGCAATACAATCTTCCTACAAATTATCCAGCAGAGTAGAAATGCCGATCCTCGATAACTTTAAAGTGTGCAGTGGCCTCTTACCTCAAACACACATAATGTTTGTATCTGTGACATCCAGTGCTGAGGTTCTCTTTGCTCCCGGTTCGCTCAAACAGGTTATTCCTCTATCCTGAATGAATGGCTGAATCCTTCCTTGTACCGATTCAGATGGTGAAAAACGGATCTTCCGCTGCGAACTACTGACGATTTACCTCATAAAAATGTGAAGGGGAGATCGCTCATGGTGTGGTAACATCAAAAATAAGTTTATTTAAGAAAAAATATTGCACTTACAGCACAAAATTTAAAAACGAACTTGACACCGCTAGCAAGCGGTCTACAAACAGACTTCAGAATCATCTTCTTCAGATTGCATCTGCCAACCAACAACAGAGGCAACCTGATCCAGCTGGCAAACTTCTCTCAGAATTTATGTAGTAGAGGGAGAACATTAGGTTAAAGCGGAGTTCCACCCTGGATTTGTTTTTTTTTTTTTTAATACCCCCGGGACAGTCAGGGCTAGTGCATTCCACAATGGCTAGCCTCTGATCTGTCCCGGGTTGCACTTACCTGCAAGACGAAATACTTACCTTGCAAACGTTTTGTCCAGCGCTGCCATCTCAGATGTGGGCAGCTTGAAGCCAGCGCGTCCTCTTCGGCGTCTTCTTCCGCCTTCTGTGGTCCCACGATGCTCTGCGCCGGCCCCGACGTCAGTTCCGGGTCGCGCGCGTCACCCCTCCACAGCTTCTGGGCATGCCCAGAAGCTGTTTAGAAGGGGATGACGCGCGCGACCCGGAACTGACGTCGGGGCCGGTGCAGGCGCAATGATTCCTGGGAGCTATGACGTCCAGCTCCCAGGAATCATTGCAGAGCCAGGAAGTGACGACGGGCCGCGGCCGAGGAAGGAGGAAGAAGGAAGTAAGGTAAGTATATTTTCTTCGCTACGAGGTAAGTAAAAAAAAAAAAAATATGCGATTATCCATTTCTTTTTCAGGTGACCCGGAGCGAGAAGATGGAGGTAAGTATAAAAATAGGGTGGAACTCCACTTTAATATATTGCCCCAGATCAGGGTGGATCACCACTCCCAAAAAGCTTTAGCAGCATCGAGTGATAGTATCGCTCTATGACCACAGTTATCTGGAGGTATTTGTATATTCAAGTATAATCTACGAATATTGATAGCTGTGGACCTGCCCAGTATAAATCCAGACTGGTCCCCATGAACCAAGTTAGCAATCACCCCAGACAAGCGGGTAGCCAACACTTTAGCTAGTAGTTTCAAGTCAGTGGGCAATAAAGAGATTGGTCTATAAGATTCAGGACGAGTCGGATCTTTCCCGGGCTTTAAAAGAACCACCACCACAGCATGATACATAGATTGGGGGAGCTCCCCCTCCTCAAAAGAGGCCTGAATAACAGTAAGCAGCTCAGGCAGCAAGACCCCCACCAAAGGTTTTGTATAGTTCGATAGGAATCCAATCCGTCCCCGGTGCTTTAGAGTTGGGGAACGATGCCAATGCCTCCCGAAGTTCCTCCAACTTAATGGGGGAGTCCAGCATAGTTCGGTCTCTAGTGGAGACCTGCGGCAACTGAAGCCCCTGAAGGAAAGTCTGTAGGTCCTCTGGGTCATAAGACACCTTGGAGGAGTACAGATCCTCAAAAAACGACCAAAATTCCTACAATATATCAGCCGTGTTGTCGACCACCCGATCTGGAGGAAGAACCAACCTATGAATTATAGATGGAGGGCGCTGCGCCTGGGAGATGAGAGCAAGCATGTGACCGGTTTTCTCCCCCTCTTCAAAATGAACCTGAGAGGTGAAGAAACGCTTATGGTCCGCCTGCTGCTGCTGTACGGAGCGGAAGAACCGCTGTGCTTCCAACCAGCGGCCCTCAGAGTCTGACGTGGGGGAGTTTAAGTAATCACGTTCGGCATGAAGCACTGCCTCACCGGCATCCTGTGCCCAGCGCCGACTCTTAGATTTAATAGTAGACACCTCTTTAATGCATAGACCACGTAAAAACGCCTTCATAGCATCCCACACCACACCATGAGCTGCAGAGTGTCTGTTATCAGTAAAAAAATGCTCCAGGTGAGTACTGAATGAGGCGGGATCCGAGAACAGTGGCAGCCAAAACGGATTCAGTTTCCAATGCATAGGCAGCCTAATCCCAGGGAACCGAAGGTTGACCTGTACCGGGGAATGATCGGAGAGGCCCCTGGCTAAATACGTAACCTCGGGTGTAAGGGCGTGAACTAGATCCGAGCCAAAGGCCAGGTCAATGCGGGATAATGTGGAATGGGACAGGGAGTGGCAGGAAAATCCAGCCTCAAGGGGATGCTTACTGCGCCAAAGATCCACAAGGCCCAACTCCCCCATAAATCTAGCAAAGGGAGTGGGCGTTCTGGATCCTCCAGGGCAGAATTTTTTATATACATCCAGGGTCGGGTCAAGGACGTTATTAAAATCACCCAACACTAGTACCGGCACCTGAGGATGTTTCCCAATAAACCGAGACAGACACTCTAGCACCTCAAAAGAGAACGGGGGAGGAATATATACATTTGCAATAATACACTTAAAGACATTCCACATTCCAACCAAAAAAATAAACCTGCCCTGAGAGTCTATCATGGAGTCCAAAGATTCAAATTTTGCAGAGGCTGAAATCAAACCCCCCTTGAATATTGGCTGTGAAACTAATGAAATTGAACCGGGAACCTCCGAGAGCGGAGACACCCGGTCATGTCCAGTGTAAGGTGGGTTTCCTGCAGGCACACCAGGGCAGGACCATGTTGCGACAGCAGGGTCATCACTGCTGTGCGTTTATGAGAGTTCCCCAGTCCCCTCACTTTCCATGAGAGCAAAGATTCCTTAGTGTCAGCCATGAGGAATGGTCAGCACAGGATAGTGGCAGGGGAAGTCACCGACAAGCAGGTGGGCCAGGTCCCAGCGGGGGAACTCGCCCTGTAGCAACAGGAAAAATGACCAATGGACACAAGTAGCAGTAACTGGGTAACAAGGTACCAAATTAGCAGGTAGATCACCATTGGGAAATTCACCAAAAAATAGACCAGACAACAAAAAAAAGAAAAAAAGACACACAACAAAAAACACTGGAACAACAAAACCTGATGGAGAGCAGCCAGCAGAGCCAATTCCATCCATGCCCCGCAGGGAACAGTTAGCAGGCCCCAAAGGGGCAGGGGGGTAGGAGAAGAGGGCCCGAACTCGGACAAACTCAGAAACCCGGATCTTCCCTTCCACGGGCTTCAAAAGGTGAGAGTACAATAGAGCCATAAAACTTCAATCAGAACTCAGCACTATGGCTCCAAACAGGGGACTAGTATACCCAGCAGGGCAGATATCCTCAGACTTGCTTGAAGCTAACATCATTCCGCAGCCGCTCTAAGGTGCCGTTCCTGTCGATCCAACCAGTTAGCTGCAAAGGTGGGGTTCTCAAAGAAGTGAACTGTGCCATTTGTAACCACGCGCAGTTTTGCCAGGTACATCATGGAGCACACCAAGGGGATGGCTCGCAGGCGTTTCTTGATGTCAGTAAATCTCGCCCTCTGCTTCTGCAGGGCTGCCGAAAAATCAGGGTAAATAGAGATCCTGGCGCCCTGTATCTCCATACGAGGTTGCTGGCGGGCAAGTTTCAATATAATGTCCCTGTCCTCGTAGTGCAGCAGCTTCAATAGAAATGGCCGATCAGGGCCCCTGGTGGGGGAGCCCTGAAAGGCACCCTGTGTGCCCGCTCCACGGAAAAGAATGGTGAAAGGTTGTCCTTCCCGAAAGTAGAGATCAACCACTGTTCAATAAATTCCACTGGCGCTTTTCCCTCAGATTTTTCGGGGATGCCCACTAAGCGCAGATTACTGCGGCGTAGTCGATTCTCCATAACTTCCAATCTATGCATCGCCTCAGTAACCCCTGAAGAATTCATACGTACATTTTGCATAAGGGGGGGGTAAATCGTCCTCTACAGCACTCACACGTCCTTCTAGGGCCGTGGTACGCTCCCTCATCTTCTGAATGTCCTGCCTGATGTGTAACAGGCCCTCCTTCATGCTTTTAACTTCGATGGACAGTTCAGAGAGGAATGCACCATAAGTGTGCACCGCTGTTAAGACATCTTGTATGGTGGGGGTAGCCTGTTCAGTGTCCCCCAGTGGTCCCGAGCCATCTACAGTGCCCGATGGAGTACTCACTGTGTTCCCCTGGGAGGACTCGGCCGGATGCTCAGGGCGCGGAGACATCGCTGCTGAAGGTGGAGATGGAGCAGTCCGGGAAGCTGGTGAGGAGGCCGCCGGTGAGGTGAGAGGTGTTTCGTAGGGTCGCGGGTGAATTTCCCCAGTTTGGCCAGTGCTGTGGGCTGTTTATCGCGGCCCGCACGCTGAGGGAGCGGGGCGCCGCCATCTTGGGCTTGCTTAGTGTTAGAAGCGCCGTCCTCCTTCTTCTTAGTCATGGCGGATCAAGGCAGCCGGGTGTTTGAAGCGGTCACTGGGGTGAGGCAGACACGGGTGCGGAGCAATCAAGCAATTTTAGTGGAGAATCAGGTCCAAAATACAGGATAATTGCAGTCAGGATCACGTAGCCAGCTCAAGACACGTCTTCTCACATGAACGGTTCAGCCACGCCTCCCGATTCATCCATCTTTGAATAAATAAAATATTTGAAAAAAAAAAAAGAGGGAATGTTACTCGCAAGGTAATAAAATAACAGGCACATGAATAATGTCACTGCACTGCTGATCCTCTGCATCATCTGCGGATGGGGGAACACACGTCCATAGATGCAGATGCACCGAACCAGGCTCAAGGTCAACGGTCAGATGGACTAAAGAAGGAGCGCATGCTCCAAAAAGTGTCGCTGAGATCAGAAAGTGGCGGAAACCATCGGCTTTACCAGACCGTGGACCTCGAGCCTGGTTCAGTGCATCTGCATTTTTGGAAAGTTACACTTAGTAGGCGCTTGTGTTCTCTTCCAGTGTTCTCCTCCAGAGCTGTCTTCTTGCTCCTACACATAGCTGCCAGCTTGGTGTGCCCCATATTGAATTTCATGGACTTTTAACAAACTTTTCATTATAAATGGACTAATTGTTTTTATTTTCCTCTACATTCATGATTGCCCCCCCCCCCCCCATTTAGCCCAGGACCCACATCCAGTGCCCACATTTGCGCCAATCCTGTTTTCTTGTTTATCACACTGGGGGAAACTCACCTTGTGCTGTGACTATTGTCAAGGGAACAGAGAGTGATGGGAAATCTGAAATGTTACAGTTGCCACCAGATAAAAGAGGGTTGTTAGTCTTTCAGTGAGAACTTCACTTCTGTGTAAAGTCTGCTGGAATATCGACATCGATCAGAAATTAATGCGAAATCTGAAATGTTACAATTGCCACCAGATAAAAGAGGGTTGGGTGAAAAAAAAAAAAGAGGGTTGGGTGAGTCTTCCAGTGAGAACTTCACTTCTGTGTAAAGTCTGCTGGAATATCCACATTGGAAAGCCTTACGTAAGTTTCAATAAGGCTGGCAGGGATCGCTAGAAGTACCAGGTTTTGCCCCACTCTCAATTAGTAATGGATAGGCTATTACAGATGTGAGTACTACTATTAGTGATCCCTTTGGTATTTTGCTTTATGTTGAACCCACGGAAATTTTTCAGTGGCAGGCTATTTTGTTAGTATATGTTCGGTAATCCCTGAGATATTCAACAGTTTAATCGATTTACTAAAATGGGAGAGTACACAATCTGGTGCAGCTGTGCATGGTAGCCAATCAGCTTCTAACTTCAGCTTGTTCAATTAGGCTTTAGCAAAAAAACCTTGAAGCTGATTGGATTTTATGCAGAGTTGCACTAGCTTTTGCACTCTCCAGGTATAGTAAATCCACCCCATCGTGTATCACTGATTTTACTTACCTACTCAGTGGATCCCTTTTGCACTGTTTTGTGTTCATGTATTGCTACATATCATATTGGTTTGGTCTTTCTGTCTATTTCTCCTTTTTGACTTGTATATCTATGCAAGATTGCACATACAATATGTGATATATACAATATGTGATATGTGATGTGTTTCTTTTTGTTCTGACCTTTAATATCAATAAAAGAGTTTGGATTTTAAAAAAAGGAAAAAAAAGTCAGCTGGAAAGATTTCTTCTCACATCCTGTTATGTCCCTGGAACAGGAAGTAAAGGGAAATCTCCCTAATGGAACACCGACAAAAACAACTTCATATTCAGTGCTGTTTTTAGAGAAATACAGTACTTTAATGTGGATTTAAACCCCATTCATGAAATCTGACCTGGGCACATATAACTGTAGTGTTTACCTATCTCTCTCCAAAGCCCTAAGTCCCATTTATTTATACTGCTCTGTTCTTCTGTTATCAGCATGATAACTTCTGACAAGTTGTCAGTCACAGGAAATAAAAAATAAAATAAAAAAAGCTGGAAATTTGTGTCAGGTGGGTGCACAGAGATAGATTAGCAGAGAGCTGGTCTATTCCCAGCACAGCTCTGCGTTTTTTTTTTTTCCCCTCCTCTGCCTATGTTCAGCTGTCACACAGTTTATGCCAAAGCTCCATACCAAGTGCTGGAACAGGAAGAAAACATTCTAAGACAATGTTCACTTTCTAAACAGTGTAGAAAGCTGAACACAGCAGATATACAAAAAAAAAAAAAAAAACGTATGTAGGGAGATTTGTTTCATCTCTGTGTATCACCTGAAGCTGTTTACTGGGTATATGTGTGGGTTTACATCCACTTTAAACTCATTGCATAATAGCAGTAGATGTTTTCTGACATAGAGTAAATAGGCATTTTGGCAATTAAAGATGATACATATGAAACCTTCAGTTATCTTGCTTAGTTGGTACAGCAAAAAAAAAAAAATGATTATGCATTGTATTAACCAGTTCTGGACCGGGCCATTTTTTGCGATTCGGCACTGCGTTACTTTAACGGACATTTGTGCAATCGTGCGACGCTGTACCTAAATAAAATTGATGTCATTTTTTTCCCACAAATAAAGCTTTCTTTTGCTGGTATTTGATATTTTTTGCGCTATAAATAAAAAAAAAGAGCGACAATTCTGAAAATAAAAACAATATTTTTTACATTCTGCTATATAACATTCCCCCCCCCCCCCCCCCAAAAAAAATTAAAAAATCAAATTTTTTTAACATTTTAGGCCAATTTGTTTTCTGCTACATATTTTTGGTAAAAACAATCGCAATAAGCGTATTTTGATTTGTTTGCGCAAAAGTTATCGTGTCTACTAAGCACGGCAAAGATTTATGTCATTTTTATTGTTTTTTGTTTTTTTACTAGTAATGGCGGCGATCTGCGATTTTTAGCCGGACTGCGACATTGCGGCGGACAGATCGGACCCCTAACTGACATTTTTGACACTTTTGAGGGGATCAGTGACATTACTACAGTAATCAGTGCTAAAAATATGCACTGTTACTGTAATAATGACACTGGCAGGGAAGGGGTTAAAACAGTGGGTGATCAAGGGGTTAAATGTAAGCCTAAGGGAGTGTTTCTAAGTGGGGGGTGGATGGGCTTTTGAAATGATCACAGAGACCTGTGATCCTGTATAGAAGGATCACAGGCGCTCTGTGATCATTCCAGAGAGAAGACCGGTCAGCTGTGTTTACAATAGCTGATTGTCCTTATCTCTCAGCGGGGAGCGATCACAGGTAGCCGGCTGAGTAGGGGGCGGGAGAGTGCTGCACTAAAACTCCGGCAGGCGATCCTTAAGTGGTTAATTCAGTAGATGTATACTACATAAAAACAAGCAACTATTAATTTACAAGATGTAAGCTAGAGGCATAATAGACTGGCAGTTCTTTCAAAGCCCTGGTAAAACAACAATGTTAGAGGTAAACTTTAAATCCTAATTTAAATTTAGACTACACTTTAGATGTTTTCTGATAGTGAAAGTTACAGCAGTCAACAGCCAACACTAGAAGAATAATGAACATGCAGCACTGTCCCCATCTCGCTTGCTGTGTGATTACTTCTTGGGTCTCCCTCTGATTACCTGCAGATAGTCACTAGGCCTAGGGGATGTTTCACACATCCATCCTTACTCCCAGTCGCTCGTTACTCAATAAACAGTCCAGGGGATTTGGTTTTATATTTATTGTAGAACTTGGATAGGAGAAGGGAATAGTGGGATACTCCAACTTGAACTATTCACAGTAGATAAGGTCAACTCTCACTTGGCCTCACTGGGTTAGTTGTGGAAGCAGATACACTACTTTAACCATACTGCCACTTGTATGGAAGGATTAAGTCCTTTTGCTCTCTATAGCAGTAGACTTGATGCAACTACATTATCTTCAGGATACCTTCTGGCATCCCCTTGACTGACACCAGTCCACTGACTCTTCAGGCAGAAGGGGTGGCCCTCTCAGAACAGGCCCCACGACACATGCAGCGTCCCACTCAGTACACATGGGAACGGCACCTCAACCACCATCTTGGCTGGCATTTCCCTATCACAGAGCGTGCCCCGGAGGATTTCGTGCTGTCTTCCTCTTCACTGTGCGACCAGCCCAGGGAGGCTTTCTGCTAACCGTGAGTAAACCGATGAACTGTATTATTGCTGTCTCTCATCGGCCCACCGTGCACCTCACGTGTCGCCCCTGCGGTTCTGGCTCGTCGCACACAGATCTGTATACTCACTGTAAGCAGAATCAGATCCTTTCCAGTGTCTCCCTCCCAGTCAGCTCTGCAGGACCTCTGGGTTCAGCTCCTCTCTGATTCTCAGGCCCTCAGATCGACCACCAGAGACTGCATGGCAACTTCTACAAAGGAGGGGGCAACCGCCCCCCTCCCTCCGGGACCCTGCTTTTTACAGCTGAAAGACCCTGAGCAGATGTGCCCTTGGCATTTTTACAGTATCCCAGCATTCACTGAGGTACTTTCCTCTACCAATCACCAGGGCTGTAACAAATGCCTGTGCACTCACTTGTCAGGTTTCCTTCCACTGTCCAATATGCCAACTTATTGGACCAGTGTGAAACATTTCAGACCAGCTGAGCTGCACCTGAGCACCATGAGCAGAACTCACTAATAATTCCTGCTCTCTGGTAGGCAGAGAGCGACATACATTTACCTGGCAACCTCTCTGGTAAGCACAAAGACCCAAAAACTATACTCTCACTCTAGCACCTACCTAGAAAGGTGCTAAAAACATAATAGTTAACATTCACAAATAGCTTTCAGCAGGGCCGGACTGACCATTGGGCAGACCGGGCATATGCCCGGTGGGCTGCCCGCAGCGCATGTCACTCTCACTGACCGTCCCTCCTCTGATTCCCGATCACTTGCTGCCGGCCGCTGGCCTCTCCGCGGCCGATTCCACGGAGAGGGCCGCGGCCGCATATTGTTCTGGCCAGCTGGGTATGTCCCAGACAGTGACAGTTCACTCCACTCCCCACTGAGCAGCCGGGATGATGCTGAGCCCAGCGCCGCTCACAGCGGCCGGCTCCGCAGCCATGATCCAGCCTTCTCTACTATCTCTAGGCAGCTCTTGGGAAGAAGAAGTTGTTTAGCTGTAAAGTTGCCATGAGAGCCTCAGCCTTGAAGATCCCAAGATCCTAGAATAGACATTGAATTCCCTGAGTGAGTACTGTCACTGATCCGATCCCTCCCTCCCAGCCCTGTCACTGATCCGATCCCTCCCTCCCAGCCCTGTCACTGATCCGATCCCTCCCAGCCCTGTCACTGATCCGATCCCTCCCAGCCCTGTCACTGATCCGATCCCTCCCAGCCCTGTCACTGATCCGATCCCTCCCAGCCCTGTCACTGATCCGATCCCTCCCAGCCCTGTCACTGATCCGATCCCTCCCAGCCCTGTCACTAATCCAATCCCTCCCAGCTCTGTCACTAATCCGATCCCTCCCAGCCCTGTCACTGATCCGATCCCTCCCAGCCCTGTCACTGATCCGATCCCTTCCAGCCCTGTCACTGATCCGATCCCTCCCAGCCCTGTCACTGATTCGATCCCTCCCAGCCCTGTCACTAATCCGATCCCCAGCCCTGTCACTGATCCGATCCCTCCCAGCCCTGTCACTGATCCGATCCCTCCCGGCCCTGTCACTGATCCGATCCCTCCCAGCCCTGTCACTAATCCGATCCCCAGCCCTGTCACTGATCCGATCCCTCCCAGCCCTGTCACTGATCCGATCCCTCCCAGCCCTGTCACTGATCCGACCCCTCCCAGCCCTGTCACTGATCCGATCCCCCCCAGCCCTGTCACTGATCCGATCCCCCCAGCCCTGTCAATGATCCGATCCCCCCCAGCCCTGTCACTGATCCGATCCCTCCCAGCCCTGTCACTGATCCGATCCCTCCCAGCCCTGTCACTGATCCGATCCCCCCCAGCCCTGTCACTGATCCGATCCCCCCAGCCCTGTCACTGATCCGATCCCCCCAGCCCTGTCACTGATCCAATCCCCCCCAGCCCTGTCACTGATCCGATCCCCCCCAGCCCTGTCACTGATCCGATCCCCCCAGCCCTGTCACTGATCCGATCCCCCCAGCCCTGTCACTGATCCGAACCCCCCAGCCCTGTCACTGATCCGATCCCCCCCAGCCCTGTCACTGATCCGATCCCCCCCAGCCTTGTCACTGATCCGATCCCCCCCAGCCTTGTCACTGATCCGATCCCTCCCTCCCAGCCCTGTCACTGATCCAATACCTCCCTCCCAGCCCTGTCTCTGATCTGACCCCCCCCCAGCCCTGTCATTGATCCGATCCCTCCCTCCCAGCCCTGTCATTGATCCAATCCCCCCCCCCCAGCCCTGGCACTGATCTGACCCCCCCCCAGCCCTGTCACTGATCCGATCCCTCCCTCCCAGACCTGGCACTGATCCGATCCCTCCCTCCCAGCCCTGTCAGTGATCCGATTCCCCCCAGCCCTGTCACTGATCCGATTCCCCCCAGCCCTGTCACTGATCCGATTCCCCCCAGCCCTGTCACTGATCCGATTCCCCCCAGCCCTGTCACTGATCCCCCCAGCACCGTCACTGATCCCCCCCAGCACTGTCACTGATCTGATCCCCCCAGCACTGCCACTGACCCTCCCCCCCCAACACTGTCACTGATCCCATCCCTCCACCCAGCATGGCCACTGATGCCACCCACCACCAGCACTGCCACTCATCCCATCCCCTCCATGCTGCCACTCCTCCCCTCCCTCCCTCCATACTGACACTACTCCCCTTTCCTCCCTCCCTCCATGCTGCCTCCCTCCACACTGCCTCCACTCCCCTCCATCCACGCTGCCACTTCTCCTATATCCCCCCTCTACATTGCCACTCTTCCCATCCCCTCCATCAACGCTGCCACTCTTCCCATCCCCTCCCTCCACGCTGCCACTCTTCCCATCCCCTCCCTCCACGCTGCCACTCCTCTCATCCCCTCCCTCCACACTGCCACTCCTCTCATCCCCTCCCTCCACACTGCCACTCATCCCACTCCCCAAGCGCTGCCACTGATCCCATTCAATTCCCCCAAGCACTGCCACTCATCTCGTCCTCCCGCACAGCCACTGATTCCACCTTCCACGTATTGTCACTCATCCTATCCACCATCCCTCCACACTGCCACTGATCCCATCCAATCCCCCCCAGCACTGCCATTAATTCCACCCCCCCCCCCAACACTGCCACTAATTCCATCCCCCCAGTACTGCCACTGATATCATCCCCCTCAGCACTGCAACTCATCCCAACAACCAACCAGCACTACCAGTCATCTCACCCTCCTCTCGTACTGTCACTCATCCTATCCCCCCCACACTGCCACTTATTCCATCCTCCCTCCACACTGATCACATCCAATCTCCCCCGACATTCATTACACCCCCCCCCAATACTGTACTGATTCCACCCCCCCCCCCCAGTACTGCCACTGTCTCCATCCCCCCAGCACTGCCACTGATTCCCTCCCCCCCCTCCCCAGCACTGCCACTTAATTCATGCCCCCCCCCCTCCCTCAGAACTGCCACTCATTCCTCCCCCCCAGCACTGCCACTCAATTCACCCCCCCCCCCCCCCCAGTACTGCCACTGATGTGCAGTAACCTCTAGCAATCAGTGAGCAGTGACTGTAGCAGGCTAAATAGAACTAAAAGACATTGAGAAACTGGTAGCTGTCATTATTTGTAATTTGGTTTAAATAAAAAAAAAAAAGGCTGCTCAGTCTAAAATGCCCGGGCCTATTTTTTGTCCCAGTCTGGGCCTGGCTTTCAGCATGGCACAAAATCTCACACATGTAGGGATCTGAGATTACAAACAAGCCCACGGCGCAAGTGAATAAAAAAATGAAACAAGTGAAAAAAAAAAAAAAAACTATTACCAGTGATTCGAACAAGAAAATCTCTGCTGCCACCCTAAATCATAAGATATAAAAATTACATACATTAATTCATAATCTAGATAAAAGTTAGCGCTGTGTAACCTAAAGTGACCTAAAGTGAAAAAAATGCTCCTGTTCCTTTAAAAAATTACCTATAGCATAGTGCTTGTGTCCTCTAATTTGTCCCATTATATCAGGCATCACTAAATGGCGGCCCGCGGGCCAAGTCCGGACCCAATCAGTGTTCCGTCCGGCCCCGCAGCGGTCACGCCATTTAGGATCTGTTTTTTCCCTCTGCCGCCGCCGCTGCAGCTCTGTCTTTACAGAGCTGACATCGGAGGAGCAGCGCAGTGATTCACGGAGGACGGGGGCTGGTACAGTTAACTGATTGGTAGCTAGATCTGCCCTGTATTGTAGCAACCAATCAGTTACCTGGGGCAGGTCCCGCCCTCCGTGCATCCCTTTGAGCACTTCCGATGTAAGCTGCTGTGCCTCCGATGTCAGCCACGCTGCCCTGTTTAAGGTAGGACAGGGAAGAGGCACTAATAATGTAAAGGGGGAAAGAGGGGTGATATCAAAGAGGCAGAAAAGTAAAGGAGTGATATGGAATGAAGGGGGATGGGGTTCTACAAAGGGGGTGAGGATTAGAATGTGAAGGGGGGCTGGAGACTGCAGTGTGAAGGGGGGTTTTAAAAAAAAGGAGATGAGCACAGGAATGTCTGAGGGTGCTATAAAGGGGGTGAGGACAGGAATGTTAATGGGGGGCTGGGGACTGCAGTGTGAAGGAGGGGCACAATAAAATGGGGGAGGACAGTTATGTGAAGGGGGTGCTATGAAGGGGATGAGGACAGTTATATGAAGGGGGTGCTATGAAGGGGGGGGGACAGTTATGTGAAGGGGGTGCTATGAAGGAGGTGAGGACAGTTATGTAAAGGGGGTGCTATAAAGGGGGAGGACAGTTATGTGAAGGGGGTGCTATGAAGGGGGTGAGGGCAGTTATGTGAAGGGGGTGCTATAAAGGGGGGGACAGTTATGTGAAGGGGGTGCTATGAAGGGGGTGAGGACAGTTATGTGAAGGGGGGTGCTATAAAGGGGGGGAGGAAAGTTATGTGAAGGGGGTGCTATGAAGGGGGTGAGGACAGTTATGCGAAGGGGGGTGCTATAAAGGGGGGGGAGGATGATTATGTGAAGGGGGTGCTATAAAGGGGGGAGGAATGTTATGTGAAGGGGGGTGCTATAAAGAGGATGAGGACAGGAATGTGAAGGGGGGCTGGGGACTGCAATGTGAAGGAGGGGTACTATAAAGGGGGCGAGAACAGGAATGTGAAGGGTGGGTGATATGAAAGGGGCTTAGAATTGCAATTTAAAGTAGGGGGTGATATAAAGGGGGGCCACTGACAAAAATGTGAAGGGCTGAGGACTGTAATGTGAAGGGGGGATGATGTACAGGGGGACTGAGAACACTGATGTAATAAAAAGGATTGTGGTGTGAAGGATTGTGGACTAGGTTCACATTGTTGCGTAACGCGTGTAGGCGGCCCATTTATTTCAGTGGGCTGCCTTGTAAGCAGAAACGCAGAAAAATAAGTCCCTGACCTTTTTTTTCTTTTTAATTGCGCCGTACCAAGCTACATGGTACTGTGGCATCATGTGATGTGGCACTCGTAAAGACGCGCCATGTTTGCGCATTGTGCAGAGGTTCTTGAGAGCCAAACATATGATTCGGACCTCGGTTGGAAGAAAATTTTACCTACTGGACCTTCATGAATTTTAATTCATTACCCCTGCATTATATGATAAAAAAATACCTTGTTGATCCTGCCTGTTTCTGTGTCCCCCTGTGTGTGCTGACCACAGTAACCATTGCTGCTAAACCATTTTCAGTTTACGTGCCTCCGTCATTCTGCTTTCTGCTGTGAGTCTCTCCATTTTCCCCTCTCCCCCTCCCTCCCTGCCTGTCAGCTCAGTGTGTGATCTGATCTCCTCCCCGCCCCTCCCATCGCTATTCCTGTACAATAATATATTGAAATCTCTGGCATCCCCTGCTTTTTGGGAGCATATAAAGCATTCAGTGTCTGTTTTTTTAAATTATATTCCTAAATACCTTATTGCACAGCAGTCAATGGGTCTCCTAATGGTATTTAGGAATGGAATATAATCTTTAAAAATAATTGACACATAGTGCATTATATACAGTATGCCTGAAACAGAAAGGATGCCAGCGATTTCCACTTGTGGCTTAATGCAATAAATGTGGGAACAACAACATTTATAATGAAGGTATACTGGACAGCCACTGAAATATCTAGTGAATATTTAAAATGAACAAAGACACCAAGAGCAGTTTTGATAAAAAGCATAAAACAAAACTTTACTGGACATCAAAATACATAAAGCCTCTTAAACATAAAAGTTACCATAAACATTAACAAGACTGAAACATAAACCCAATATTCCAAAGAAAAGTCAAATAATACTTAACCCTGGCAACAGCTTGCACTTGATATCTAGAACAGGACAGTGAGGAGGTTTTTTTGCTGCATGCTGTCCTTACACAGCTTCAAAAAACAAACCTCTCAAAACGAACCTCTCTCCCCCATGCTAGTGACTCTTTTCAAGTGCTCTATACCAGAGACCACCCACAGGATGTGGTCATTCCTCTTGACCACTCACAGATCGTCTTGTGAGTGATGTCAGCAAGACATAGTTGCACTTCTCCCCAAAACCACATGGTCAATTGGATATGTGGCAGCCATCTTTACAGACGACGTCAAAGCTCACTAAACCGCCTGAGGGTGAGAGATATTATTACACATGTATGGAAACATTTGTCATGAATCAGTTAAAAATATCCACAACTGATACACTTAACAACCTCTTTAAGTCATAAACATAAGTTCAGTGTTCAACATGAAACAAAAAGTGACTGTATTACCTATTCAAATCATATCACAACATATCTCTTAAAGTATCTATGTGCTTAAAAGTCCATTCCACCAATATCTATAACTAACATAATATCATATAGTCCATTCTTGTGATTTGAACACATGCGATCCACTTCAAACACCCTGTGGTAAGTGACACACCCCTCTTACACTTATTAACTCCATCTGTTTATCTGAATGATAAGCAATAGCGCCATTTGTACTAAAAGTTAGCCTCCAACAAATCCCTGTTTCTTCATCCACTCGCCCCTTAGTGAGCTTGTCACAAAACCCCAAGAAGAAGGAAAAGGAAAGCAAATAGTGTAATTCTATAAAACCAGCTGTTAATTAAAATCCAATAAAATGCCACTTTCAAAAATATTACATCAGAAAGCCCATCAAATGTCCTATAGACATATGTGAGAAACCGCTAGCATGCTGCTTAGATGGCGTCTCACCTGATCTCCTCGCTCACTGACAGCTGAACATCACTTCTGGCAGGGGTCTGTCGTCACTTCCATTCGGCATGCAGTCTGGCCCTGACAAGTTTTGTCTCCTGACTTTCTCGAAGGGTTATATCACAGGCCCTACACTGCAGCAGAGACTCAAATAGCTTTGGCCCATGTTGCTCTCTTGCCTCAGTGCTCAGCTCCTAGGCCCAGAGCTTATACTCCTTCTGATGTCAGTTGAGTCCACTCCTCAGAGGAAACCCCTGAGTCATGGGGTCTCCTCGACAGAGCGCCCGCATCTTTTACATAGTTACATAGTTACATAGTAGTTGAGGTTGAATAAAGACAACAGTCCATCGAGTTCAACCTGTGTAGGTGTGTGTGGACGAATGAATTTCCCATATCCCTGAATGTTTTGATCTTGGAGATGTATGTTCAAGAGTCTTTTAAAAGTAGCCATACTCCCCGCAGTTGCCACCCTTTGTGGAACAGAGTTCCACAATCTTATTGACCTTACTGTAAAAAACCCCTTGCCTAGCCTGAGGTTAACCTGTTTCTCCTCTAGTCGCATTGTATGGCCTCCTGTCCTGTTACATTCCTTGTGACTAAATAGCTTTTCTTCTATGCTGAGATCACCGTTAAGGTATTTGTAAATTGCTATCATGTCCCCTCTCAGGCGTCTCTTCTCTAGAGAGAATAAATCAAGTGCTTGTAAACGCTCCTCATAATTTAGGTCCTTCAATCCCCTAACTAGCTTAGTTGCCCTTCTTTGGACTCTTTCCAGTTCCAGCACATCCTTTCTGAGGATCGGTGACCAGAACTGGACAGAGTACTCCAGATATGGCCGGACCAGAGTTTTATAAAGTGGTAGGATTATAGTTTTATCTCTGGAGTATATCCCCTTCCTTATGCATGCTAATATTCTGCTGGCGTTGGCAGCTGCAGCTTGACATTGCATGCTATTGCTTAGTCTATCTTCTACTAAGACTCCCAGATCTTTCTCCTTTCTTGATTCCCCCAGAGGTTCCCCTCCTAATGAGTATTTTGCGTTTATGTTTTTAGTCCCCAAATGCAATACCTTACACTTCTCCACATTAAACCTCATTTGCCACGTAGTTGCTGACTCTGTTATTTTGTTCAGGTCATTCTGTAATATTTCTGCATCATGAAGTGAAGTTATTGTCCTGCTTAATTTTGTGTCATGTGCAAAAACTGAGATTGAGCTACTGATCCCGTCCTCAATGCTATTTATGAATAAATTGAACAACATTGGTCCCAGAACAGAGCCTTGTGGGTCCTCACTTACCACCCCAGTCCAGTCTGAGTATGCGTTATTTATTACCACCCTTTGGACACGCCCATCTAACCAGTTTTCTGTCCAAGAGCAAACCTTGTGATCTATGCCTGCAGACGTTATTTTGTAAATTAAGCATTTGTGGGGGACTGTATCAAATGCCTTAGCAAAATCCAAATACACCACATCCACAGGTCTCCCCCTATCTAGCTCACAGCTCACCTCCTCATAGGTTGTTAACAGATTGGTCTGACAAGAACGTCCTTTTGAAAACCTGTGCTGATTACTGCTGATGATACTATTGACTTAAGCAAATTCTTGGATATAGTCCCTTATCATCCCAGTAATTTACATACTATTGACGTCAGGCTGACCGGCCTATAATTCCCCTGGATATGTCTCTGCCCTTTTTTAAATATTGGTATCATGTTAGCTTTCCTCCAGTCACCTGGTACAGTTCATGTCAAAATACTATCTACAAAGATCAAAAACAGTGGTCTAGATATAACCTTACTTTGTTCTCACCCTCTGGGCGAGAAGCCAATCTTTGCCCCGTGGCATCCATTTTGGCTGTAGCGAGGATATAAGCCAGCGGATTGTTATTGGTTTTGGTCATTCATTTAGAAGCCATGTTATCTTAGCAAATACCTTAATTAATCTTTAGTACTATGAGCAGAACCCCAGAAACTACCTCAGCTCAGTTACATTGGTAGGTCTTGGCCAAGAAGGAACAGCTTCCAGCTTCTTGGGATCAGTGCTCACTCCCTCAGCAGAAACAATGTGTTTGAGATCGGTGATAGAAGGCTGGAAGAACTGACACTTCTCCAAAGACAACTTCAACCCCTTATCATGAAGTCTCTTCAGGACCTTCTCCAGATGCTCTTCTAGGGTTCTGCCAAATATGATGATATTGTCTAGGTACCCCAGCACTACGATTAGATTCATGTCCCCTACTGTCTTCCCCATCAGTTGTTGGAAGGTTACTGGGGCTCCATGCAGACCTTCGGGCATTCTGTCAAATTTGAAGAGCCCTAGTGGGCAGATAAAGACCCTCTTCTCTCTATCCTCTGGGTGCATGGAGATCTGGTAATATCAACTCTTGAGACCCAGCACACTGAACCACGTTGCCCCCAAAAGGTATTGTAGGGCATCTTCTATCTATAGGAACGTGTACTGGTCAGAGATAGCTTTCCTTTTGAGTGTGCTGTAGTCAATACACATCCCCAGGGATCTGTTCTTATTCTGCACCACCGCTATGAGGGAGGCATACGAACTCTGTGACTCTAAAATTATGCCTATTCTCCACCATTTTGCTCACAGAGATCTTCCAGATCACCCAATCGGATCCATCAGGCTCTTTCCCTTAATGGCATGTCTTCCTGAAGGTGGATTCTGTGTTGGGCACTCTTTTCATATCCCACATCAAAATCCCTGTTAGAGAACATTTACTGCCATCTCAGGAGTTGGGTTTTGTCTCTCTCTGTCCAAACATGTGGAAGTGAAGTGTTCTGTGGGTAGAACCTCTCCACCAGAATCTCATCTTTGGCTCACCCTACCTAATCAGATGGTGAGACGGGAGTAGCTGAATTTACCTGTCCTATCAGCATTTGGGCTCGTAACTTCACTGGAGAGTCAGTAATGTTGCGAAGACTGATGGGAAAACCTTTTCTGTTATCTTGAACACATCCTGCAGGTAGTCACATGCAGTACAGTCTTGTTTTCTGAGCTTCAGATTGCAAATAGCTTCTTAAGCTCTTTGTGATTATCTGTCTTTTATGGGCCTTGGGAATGTTCAATTCACTCAAGGCTTGCATGGCTTTCTCCAGCCACTCCTGGAAAATCTCCTCACTGGCAGGCACTGGCTGGTTCCCCAAAAAGGCTCTCAGTTTCCAGTACATGGACCCAGCGTATGCTGCATTGATCCTAGGACACTTTGCCACAAAATATTCCAAAGCAGTAATTAATTCAGGCCCTAGCATTGCCGCAGGCACTGGCAATGCAGCTCCTTTTGATGGAGTTGCCTGACTTGAGCTTTCTGGTTTAATGTCTGGCACTTTAAGCTGGGCTTCACTCTAGCCCTTCTCCACTCTAGTAGGACATAGGTGTGAGAAGTCACTTGATCTGGTTTCAAGTCCTTTGATCAGAGACTAGTGCTGTCACTGCTTGGCAGATCTGCTCTTCTGTCCAGGTGTCTCCGGGAATATTGGCCACCACGCTTGCCTCCAGTCAGCTGTTTAGCTCCTCACACCGCTGGATTTCAGCAGCAGGAAGCATGTTGGCTGTTTCTTGTTTGTTGTCTTTGTAAATACTTGTCTATAATATGGAAATTAACTATACAGGAACAAGGCTAACCAAGTTTTACCCGGCACATACTGTGAAAAATTTTGGACATCATAAATTAACCCAAAAAAGAGTCCTCGAGTGCACTCTGCGCAAACAGCCCTTTGAGGGTGGCTGTAGGCATTCCTGATAAGTGGCTACAAAATATTTGTCACTTAATTGTCAGTATTAGTCAACAATCTTTGGGTTCTTCTGTAAGGTGGTGTACGTAAAGCCCTTTAAGACTGTACACAATGAAGGGGCTGACTGGCTGCTAAGTAAGGAGCAGTCTTTGCTAGCACTAACTGTGGGCAGTACGGGATTAAACTGGGAGTTCCGCTCACCACTTATGGCTTGTAACTGGTCTGGTCCTGTATGCTTAGCAGTTAGTTGTCCCAGAAGTCTCAGCCCTTATGATCATCAGGTCCTCCCAATCTGGTCCTCACAATCAGGTCCTCACTGATGTAGGCAAACATGGCAAGGGATCTCCCAGCTCTGATCCTAGGATAGTAGACTACCTTTCAGGGGTTCAGCTCTAAGCTCTGATCTCTGGTGTAGGTGCAGACACCCCAATGATAGGTTTGCACTCTCTTTTCCCCACTCTACAGAAAGCTCTGGCCCTGGTCTGCACAGCTTGGCTTCCTCCGCCAAAGACCCAGATCTCTCTAGAAATGCTCAGGAAAAGCTCTCTCTCCTCCTCTGTATACTGGGACTCATAGTCCTTGTAGTTCATGCCCCATAAACTCCATTTTACAGCCCTCCTTCAAGGACTATGTCCCATGATTGTCCTCTCCCCTCCCACTGATTGGTTCACTGACAATATTACTAGGAGAGGGCAAGGAAGAGAGGAGTAAGGGAAGCATTTTACACAGATCCACTCCAGTCAGCAGCCAATCCAGTAATACAGCAGTGAAGAGAGCATGCTCAGAGCACACAGTCTGCTCTGTATAGCCATTCTACTAATGCTAAGATCACCATGGGTGGTGGGTCAACGGGGGGTAATCCAGATAGAGCAGCTCTAGCAGCATAGCTGTGGTAAGAAGAGAAGCTGGCTGAAGGAAACACGGCCCGGAGCTCCTCATGCACAGCAGGCGGCAGCACCCAGCTGCAGAAGCAAATAAAAGTAAAAAGATAATCTTGCATATATAATTGCTACACAAGTCATATTGTAATTGAATGTTATTAAAAATTGCCTTTCCTTTTCAATCTACAGTGCTGTCATTTGCTGCCAAAGGATTAAAGAGGATCTTCACCTTCTCACTCCCTTTTTTTTTTTTTTACCTCAGCTTACTTTGTGGCGGGTTCTTCACAGCTTAGATGCTCACCCACCCAGCACATACCCTAGGAGGCACAGTACATGTCATGCGCCTAAGCAAATGCTGTTTATTAGAGGTGGGACCAAACTCTTTTTCTGAAAAAAAAAAAAAAGAAGCCGATATTCTGAAGCGGAGCTAGGGAGGGGTGGACAGGGGGGATACAGTAAACCCCCCTCCATTGCGGGGGTTACGTTCCGGACCCAGCCGCGAAAAGCGAAAATCCGCGAAATAGAAAAACCCTATTAAAATGCATTGTAGGCATGTTTTTTTTACTGTCACTGTACGTGTAAAAGCATTTTAAGGTCTTTAAACACACTTTTAAAACAATAGAAACTCATTTAAACACATAAAAGATACTGAGAGACATAGCAAGAGCTATGGAAAACACAAAAATATTTCATTTTTAATGATTTATATAGTAAAATAACATTACAAAAAAAACGCAATATACCGGGACCGCAAAAACTGAACCGCGATGGAGCGGGGGTTTACTGTATTTCATTTGTGGGTGAAGATCCACTTTAATCATTTCTAAAGGGATGCTGACACAACAAATTTCATCATTAGGAAAGGCAATTGGATCAGCTGATTAATAATGAAAAAGTCACTCCCATTTAGAATCAGTATCCAAATACACAAAGTGGAACAAACAACTTTTACCTCAGAGCAGAAACAGACAGCAATCTGCAACAAATTATTTTTTTAAATCCTTGCAATGTTCATTATTCACCCAGAGGGGATTGTTTTTTCTGAACAGAAGTGGGATTACTCTTTAAGGCCCCTTTCACAGTTGTGCGACTTGTCCTGCAACTTGGGGCGACAAAGTCGCATGACAAGTCATACCCTATGATTTCCATTCATATCTGTGCGAATTTAAGTCACAGCGACTTCAAAGTAGTCCCTGCACTACTTTGGTCCGACTTTGATGCGACTTGAGGTCCATCGACCTCAAGATTGCACAGGCATTGCTTCAAGTTGCGTCAGGTCTTACAAGTGTGAAAGGGGCCTTAAGTCTCATGCACACGGCTGTACAGAGCCTGTGTATTCCCATGACCCACTGTCACCACATATAGACAGCCAATGAGATGCTTTAGAAGTGGCAACTGTAGATGCTTGTTGCATAAAGCACACACATGAGCACCAATGCTCTCAATGCACACGATGTGTGTTTGAAGCATACGTCAGTGTGCATGCAGGTGCCTTACGCAACTCCTGATGCACATCTGCTTGTAAGAGGGGTAGGGTGGTGGTTGTTTGTCACGTCCTCCACAGCCAAGTGTGGGTCACACAAGAGGCCTACCCCAGGGTGGGTCCTTCTGGGCAATGCTAGGCACCTTGCACTGGATTTTCCTTACTGCACACATGGGGTACCTAAGTTTGTGCCATCTTCATCAATGCCCTGGGACAAAGCTAAGGCTGCCGTGAGGAAATACTCAACCTTAAGACCAAGCTCTACTCTTACAGATGAATGTACACTATGTACGCTTGCACTGCAACTGTTCTCCAGTTAACTCTCAGTGCTCCGTGCCAATGTACACCTTCTCTGTAATTTGCATTTAGGAGGGGCACGCTGAGCCAATGTCCACATCTGCCTGTCCAGCGTTTTTCACCACTACTCCCCAGTAGCGGTTTGGGCCCCATGTAGACTCCACACATGCACTTAACTTAAAGTGATAATAAAGTCTCAAATTGTTTTGTTTAAAAAAAAAAAAAAAGTTATACTTACCTGCTCTGTGTAGTGATTTTTCACAGAACAGCTTTAATCCTCCTCTTTTTAGGTCCCGTTCCGGTGCTTCTGGCCCCTCCCTCCTGTTGAGTGCCCCTACAACAAGCAGCTTGCTATGGGGTCACCCAAGCCAAGCCACAGCTCCGTGTGTCCATTCTACGAACTGCGGAACTGTTCTCAGGACGGCTCCCAGGACTGACAAGCACAGCCTCCGGTCACTGGTTTATCCTGTGTGCCTACCAATCTTGTCTTCCATGTGAGTTTTTTTCTTCTGTTTTATTATTAAAACAATTAGCAGTCTGCACTCAGAGGCGTCTGTCTTTCTTCTATTTCGCTGCAATTACAGCTGCAAGTCTTTTTGGGTATGTCTCTACCAGCTTTGCACATCTAGAGAGTGAAATTTTTGCTCATTCTTCTTTGCAAAATAGCTCAAGCTCTGTCAGATTGGATGGAGAGTGTCTTTGAACAGCAATTTTCAAGTCTTGCCACAGATTCTAAATTGGATTTAGGTCTGGACTTTGACTGGGCCATTCTAACACATGAATAAGCTTTCATCTAAATCATTCCATTGTAGCTCTGGCTGTATGTTTAGGGTCATTGTCCTGCTGGAAGGTGAACTCCCTATCTCAAGTCTTTTGCAGACTCTAACAGGTTTTCTTCTAAGATTGCCCTCTATTTGGCTCCACCCATCTTCCCATCAACTCTGACCAGGCCTTAGGTGTTCAGGCGCCCTGTGCGAGCTAATCCTGTGGCGGACATGTCTCCGCTGACATCTGCTGCCCCATAGGGAAGCATGGAGGAACCGATCAGATCCGCCTAAAAAACTGACAGGCGGATCTGATCGGATCTTCGTGTGAAAGGACCCTTGGCCTTCAGCCTTTTTCGAAGGTTCTTCTTATTGTAATGTTTTACCTCTCCTGTAACATTATTTGATATCATTTTTTTTTCTTTGTTTTGCTCTCTAAATACCATTTTTTTTATCGTCCTGCTATTCTTACTGGTTTTATCGCCTAGGCAAATGATATAGGTTCTGCTCCCGTTAACTCCTGTGATATCAATGTCACAAGTCCCAGAAATCTATGGTTGAGTTTACAGATGCAGAAAAGGAGGGCAGAAAAGGCGGGCAGGCTGGAACTTCACAAATCCCAGGAGTCTATGGGCAAGATTATAGATTGCAGAGGAGGCTGGCGGAAAGGTAGGCAAGCTATAGCTTCCCTGTTGTTTACAAGTTACTGTAGTTGCAGGTGCAAACTTTAACCACTTGCCGACCGCCGCACGACTATTTACTGCGGCAGTCAGCCCCTCACAGGCAGAGTGACGTAGGTCTACGTCGCTAGCCTGTGAGGGTCTAGGGAGCGAGCTCGCGCCGCCAGAGGCGCGCTCCCGCTCCCGAGTGGTCACGGACCCCCCCACGCGTGTGACCGGCAGACCCGATGTCCGCCGGTCACTCGGCGATCGTCGGGGGAGAGGGAGAAAGGCAGGCGGCTAATGTAAACAAGCCGCCTGTCATTCTCCCCGGTGTATGAATGATGATCATACGGTTCTACTATGTAGAACCGTTGATCACTGTTCATACATCTCAAGCCACAGCCAATCACAGTAAGGCTGGCCATACACTATACAATTTTCTTGTTCAACTTTCCTTTAGATTTACCAAAACCATATAATATAAGTTCAAACCTCAACACTTTCAATTTGTATGCAATCAGGCAGGCCCTTGCACTACATAGTTGAAGGTAAATCTAAAGGAAATTGAATAAGAAAATTGTATGGTGTATGGCCAACCTTAGAATCACGCCCCTAGGAACACACATAGCCCCTCCCTCTAAAAAAAAGTTAACCCCTTCACTGCCAGTGTAATTTTACAGTAACAGTACATATGTATAGCACTGATTACTGTAGAAATGTCACTGGTAACCCCAAAAGTGTCAAAAATGTCAGTCAAGGGTCCGATCTGTCCGCCGCAATGTCGAAGTACCGCAAAAAAAATGGCAGATCGCCGCCATTACGCATTAAAAAAAAAACAACAAAATGACAAAAAATCTTTCCCTTTGTTAGTAAACGCGATAACTTTTGCGCAAACCAATCAAAATACGCTTTTTGAGATTTTTTTTTACCAAACATATGGCTGAAAATGTTAAAAAATTTAGATTTTTACATTTTTTTTGGGGGAATTTCATATAAAAAAATTTGAAAGATATTGCTATTTTTGCAAATTTGACGCTCTTTTTTTGTTTATTGCGCATGATCAAAAAATCGCACAGGTGATCAAATACCACCAAAAGAAAGCTCTGTTTGTGGGGAAAAAAAGGACATCAAATTTGTTTGGGTACATCATCGCACGACCACGCAATTGTCCGTTAAAGTTAGCAGTGCCGAATCGCAAAATACCCCCTGGTCAGGAAGGGGGTAAAATCTTCCGGGGCTTAAATGGTTAATTTGTACTGCCATTGCTAGAGCAACTTGTACACAGCGCTTGATTTAGATGTGCATCAGGGGCGGGCAGTTGATGCAGATCCCAGAAGACAAAGAGCACTGGCTTTATCTACCCATACTAAAAATGGCCACTGACGAAGCACAACTGAGCAAAGTGCTGATAGATTCACTTGGAAATACAAGAAATATTATCATTACCAATTTGTTTGTTGCCGTGTGTTGTACTAACATTGGATTGTTAGTACAGCTGCTCCTCCTGAGCTCTTCACGTTTGTTTTGTTTTTTTGTTCAGCTTGCTGGGTTGAACAAAAAAACTACTAGTGTGTACCAGGCTTAAGGCTGTTTCTGTGCAATATAGCATTTTGTAAGTGCATTATCAACAATCAAGTGTTTTCACTGTCATTGTCATCAACAGACCCTATAATGCATTCAATCCAGCAAAAAACTGAAATGTGAGCACGTTTGCAAATACTGCATGTGAACTGTCACCATTTAAAACCATGGCTTACCTGTGCACAAGTGTCGACATGTATAATAATCTGCTGCCCTCTACTGTCTGCATTTGTAAATCGCTGTGCTGTTTATTACAGAATTTATTATGTACATCACTTTCTGTCTCTGTGTCAAGGGCCACTGCAACATTCATCTGGAGGTATCTTTATTAATAACTATATATACCTGGGTATATGTGGGCAATTCCATGAGGACTGTTGATAATACCTGTTTGTACTTTGAATGCATGTACTATTATTAATCTTTTATTTTACAAAGCTTATATTTCTATACTTCTGTGCGTCTGTATACTTATGGTTAAAGTTATATGCTGGTTGCAGTAGTTCCTTTGCTCCCAATTACTTTGATTCGGTTATTGTTCCATTTCTCAGGAAGGGAATCCCCTGTGCTCACATAGGCCCTGTCCTGGGTGGAGGCACTGCCAACTTTATTATCAAACCTACTCTTCCAGGAATTTTATCCTCATAAAATAGGATTTTAAAGGAAATCAAGATTTTTCTATTTAAAAAATATCTTTTATTAAAACTTTTTAAAATGTCTTCTAAATACATATACATTTTTATGTAGGAGAAACAAACAACAAGTAATTCATGGTCAGAATATGTATGAAAACAATGCAGGCAAGTGGTATTCCCCAAACTACACGCTGTCCAGTTCCATTTGAGGGTTGAAACAGCATTAATGTCAACCCAGTGGTGGGGATATCCCACGCATTTCAAAGTATACAACAAAATCTTCTTCAGGGATTTTTACCACTTCCGCAATATACAACGATTTCATTTAAATTGCATGTTACATAACATTTTTAAGTTTAAGAAGAGTTTTTTGTATAATTTGAAACGTGTCGGATATCCCCCACCACTGGAAACATCAATGCTGTTTCAACCCTCAAATGGAATTGGACAGCAAGTAGTTGGGGAATACCAATGGTCTGCAATTTTTTCATACAGAAACTAGACCATGAATGTTTTTACAAGAACTTTTATAAATGTTTTAAAAAAATATATTTTTATTATGATTGCCGTTAAAATCGCATTTAACCTCTTCCCTACCGGCACATTGTAAAATGACACTAGCAGGAACATTCTCGCCCGTTCTCGCAGCTCTCGCGCGCCCCCTGCAGCGTGGCGATTGGGGATGAGGCGTGTCCCTCGGGACAAAGCCCATCACCAATCAGGGTAAAGAGCCAAAGAAAATGGCTGTTTACCACGTGACCGGCTGTGTCCAATCACAGCAGGTCACAAATGTCAACAAACCCGTTAACCACCTGCCAGGGTCAGTGTGTAAGGTTCTCCTCCTTACACACTGAGCCTGTGTAAGGAGGAGATTGTGGTAACAGGCAGTTAACGTTTACAGTACAAAAAAAAACATACAAGTATTGCCCCCAGTAAAAAAGAGGACCTGTCACCAGCCCATCAGAGTACCCGAGTAGCTGTCACAGCCCATCAGAGTACCCGAGTACCTGTCAAAAGCCCATCCGAGTACCAGAGTACCTTTCACAGCTCAACCGAGTACCTGTCACCAGAGCCCATCAGAGTACCTTTCTCCAGCCCAGAGTACCCAAGTACCTATCTCCAGCCCAGAGTACCCAAGTACCTGTCTCTAGCCCAGAGTACCCGAGTAGCTATCTGCAGCCCATCAAAGTAACCGAGTACCTGTCTCCAGCCCAAAGTGCCCGAGTACCTTTCCATAGCCCTGAGTACCTGTCTCCAGCCCAGAGTACCCAAGTACCTGTCTCTAGCCCAGAGTAACCGAGTAGCTATCTGCAGCCCATCAGAGAACCCGAGTACCTATCTCCAGCCCAGAGTACCTGAGTACCTGTCTCCAACCCATCAGAGTACCCGAGTACCTGTCTACAGCCCAGAGTCCCCGAGTACCTATTCTTCAGCCCATCAAAGTACCTGAGTACCTGTCTGCAGCTCAGAGTACCCAAGTACCTATCTGCAGCCCATCAGAGTACCCAAATACCTATCTGCAGCCCATCAGAGTACCCGAGTACCTGTCACCAGCCCAGAGTACTTGAGTACCTCTCTACAGGCCAGAGTACCCAAGTACCTATCTGCAGACCATTAGAGAACCTGAGTACCTGTCTCCAACCAATCAGAGTACCCAAGTACCTGTCTCAAGCCCAGAATACCCGAGTACCTGTCTCCAGCCTAGAGCACCTGAGTACCTCTCTGCAGACCATCAGAGTACCCGAGTACCTATCTCCAGCTTAGAATACCCAAGTACCTATCAGCAGCCCATCAGAGTACCCGAGTACTTGTCTCCAACCCATTAAAGTACCCAAGTACCTGTCTCCAGCCCATCAGAGTACCCAAGTACCTATCTGCAGCCCATCAGAGTACCTGAGTACCTATCTGCAGCCCTTTAGAGTACCTGAGTACCTATTTGAAGTCCATTTACATACTGTAGATGTACCTATCCGTACACTCGTGCACAGACACACCTACTGGTCCCAATTTGACAGCCATGCGGGTGAGGGGTTAAATTGACACTAGCGGCTGTGTCCATGCAGCCACTGCGTTCCAATACATATGAATCACACTTCGTGCAAGCAGATGCACAGAACACCCGTGCATCCCATGCAAGCAAAGAGAGCACCTTGTACGGGTGTACAGATAGGTATGCCTGTGTGAACAAGGCCGAAGTGAGCTAAATGATGCTGGCAAGGGCTGTCAGGGCATCTAGTGGTAGAAAAAAGTACTGCAGGAGAGGGCTCCAGTTTGACAGTAAACATTGAAACAAAAGCAGCTTTTTAATATTATTTTTATTTTAGATGGAATTTTGTTTTAAGCATTAAGGTCGGAGATATGAACTAGCTTGGATCCTTGTGCCATCAGTACTGAAGAGTTAAAGAATTTGTTGGCTTAACATTTCATATTTCTAATATGTGCCTGCTGTACCATGTACTTTTATGAGACAGTATCCTGTTCTCTTTGTATTGTTTCCTTTTCATGAAATCCCTGGTGTTTCTGCCAGTCCCTCTGCTTGCCTATTAAAAATATACCACACTAGGCATGAGAGCACAGCGTGGTTAATTTTTTGGCAGCGCTGGGAATTCATGTTGCCCCAGTGATGATGTTCATTAGAACGAAACGTACGTCGGGCGGTAGTGGTAGCGGTGACGTCTTATCTTCTGTAAGGACGCTAGAAGCTGTGTGTAGCCTATTTCCCTATAATATCCTTCTTCCTTGTAAGTACATGTCTATACCAATAAATCGTATTTTATGGATGTCTGCGCAATGAGTTGTTTCCTCCTTTTTTCACGTGTGACACAACGAGCTGGAGTGTGGATTAGTAGCACAGCTTGATGTTAATGAGATGTGGTTTATCCATTCCATACTGAGAGCCCTGATTTTCTAAGAAAGTGTCATCCCATGGATGAGGCGCTCTTTGCTTGCATTGAAAAGTCAGCAAAAATGCTGTGTTAGACCTGCAAAGGTAGATCCATCTGGTAAGAGGCAGATCCTCTTTACTTTCTATTTATGTGCTGGGAATTCAGCCTACTCTCCTCCAATGGTCAGTCTTATCCTTATACGCTCCTCCTTGCACAGCCATTCACTGGGAAGACCATTGTTCTGCTGTTTCTCTTCCCCCAGCTTTCTGAGCCCCTTTCGTAGCTGAAAACAGAGGGTATGTGTTCACTTATACAACAATACAACATGGTAGAAAAGGTATTAGAAATAATTCTTTTTTTTTTTTTAATGTATACACAAAAGTGTTTTCCTTTTATTTCTATTTAAAAGTGAATATGTTATTTTACAACGTGAGGGTTCACCTATGCTTTAAGCTTGGGCTGCAGCAGTATCACATTCTAACAAAAATCAGACGCGTTTTACATTTTTTGACAGCCAGACTGATTCACAAAAATAAAAAGCAAAGGTTCAAGTGTTCTTTAAGAAACATTACCTGTGCTGTAAAATACAGTACAAAATAATTTTTATCATTTTATTGCCAGATTTATTGTTCTGCTTTTTTGTACCACAGTGTGGAATGCTTTTCAGCCTGGCATTAATAGCCTGGTAGTGACATCTAGTGGACACACATCTATATCGTTTTTACAAGAAAGATCTTTGGTTCAAAAGATCATAAAGGGTATATTTTCTGCAATATCTGCAATACTTGGAACTTGCTGTCAATAAACTCATGAATTTCCATAAAAGGGCCCTTATTCTTTAAGTTGCAATAGCACTTAAAGTGTATCTAGAGTAATGGATCGAGTAGGGAAAGATTAAAAACCCCTGTCAGTTTGTTTTGCCATCTGTTTCCCAATGCAGAGATATCCCATTTGGCACCTCTGTCAAGCTTGTATTTGTTTCTGTGTGCCAGGCAGGGCAGTTAACCTTTTCCTATTTGACCTACTGGGATTGGGACTCATGTACTCCCTGCTTACATATACCGCTGCCGCGGGAAAATGCAAAATATGGGAAAAATCACAGCAAAATTGTTTTTTGTCGTGTTTTTCCTCCGTCCACCGGTCAAAATGTTCCTATCCTGAATGTAATTAAATGCCTAAACGCAGCAGCTTCTAAACTCTTCTTAAAGCCTTTGAGTACATTGACACAAATGCCTTGTTAGATGGTATATAACACCAGGTAAATTTCATAAGTATCAACCAGGAAAATCCCCAAACTGTTGGTGAGGCTGCGACTGTCTAGGAAATATGGCCCACATATAGCAGGACTACCCAAAAATTAAGAAATACTGGAAGGATTTGCTATTACTCATGAAGGAGGTCAGAAAATTTAGAAATCCCTGAAGATCCATTGGTCTGTTTATTCCATAGTATAGAGACCTCAAAAAAAAAAAAAATACTATGACACCACATTTGTTGAATGCAGCTAAAAGTCTAATCCCACGTCATTGGCAGGAGTAAGAGTGCCCCTTGATAGGAGAATGGATGAGAAGAGTGAAGTATAGATATAAAATGGAACATCTGCGCTGTAGTAATAGGGAGGAGATCGAAAAATTTGGGGTAGTATGGAAATGCTGGTTCGATTTTAAAAGAACAACGAAATACATGGAAATGAAGGGAAACTGAGAGAAGGAAACTGAAGATATAAAAGAGGATTCTAGAGAGAAAGAGAAAATAAAAAGGAGAAAGGAGGACAGAATGGGGTTTTGGGATGGGGGAGGGTATGGGTAGGGTGTTGTATATGAATTCTGTGTTTTTAAAAAAGATAAGAATTTGAAAATTTTGTATGGTAATTATTGAAAAATAAAAAACATTAAAATAAAATTAAAGAATTAAAGAAAAGCTGAGCTCCAGAAGCCACCCACAAAAAAAAAAAAAAATTAAGAGTCAGCAGCTACAAATACTGTAGCTGCTGACTTTTACTATTAGGGCACTGTATATAAAATCTCGCAGTCCTGCCAGGGATCCCATTGTGTCCTCACCCAAGCCAATTCTTGAATCACACTGTGCTTTCTTAATAGGCCGGCTGCGTCAAGGCCTGAACTTCCGGCTGAGTTTGCCGTGGAGAACTCAACAGGAAGTGGGAGTGGGTACCTGTCAAAACCAGGTACCCACTCCCCCCCCCACAAGGTTCCAAATGTGGTACCGGAGGGAGGCAAACAATTAGAGCTTTCCCTTTTGGGTGGAGCTCCGCTTTAACCAGTTCAATACAGGGCACTTTTACCCCTTTCAACACTGTCACACTTTGAAATAATAATTGCGTGGTCATCAGTGGCACCGTCCCCCCCCCATCCATGTGTCCGGCCCCCTAATCTACATGCGGGGCGCCGGATGCATGGAGCTTAATGGTTTTTTTTTAAATCACCTGATTAGAGTCAGAGGCTCTAATAGGGTGATGCAAAGGGTGGAGCCGGGGCGCAGAGCAGTGCGCCCCGAGCCCACCCATTGTGTGACAATAGCGAATGAAAATTTGCTATTGTCACACCGATCCTCCTCTTGGCCAATCAGGAAGCGCGTCCGATATGCGCTTCCTGATTGGCCGCAAGGCAAACCCCATGCAATTGGCGGGAGGCTGCAGCGGGAGGACTGGAGGAGACGCGCCACCGGGGGACACAGTGAGGAGAAGCCGCCGCCGGGCCCGGGACTGAAGAGAAGCTGCCGCCGGGACTGAAGAGAAGCAGCGGCTGCTCCAGGTAAGTGCACTGGTCTCGGCACACTGCATTGATGGGGGCACGGCACGCTGGTCACTGCATTGATGGGGGCACGGCAAGCTGGTCACTGCATTGATATGTGTCACATGTTAGCCTATAGTTTTGTCTGTATATTCTTACCTCCTTGCTGCAGTGCTTCTGTCTGCCTCCCTTCACATGTGGTGTTTGGGCTTCTATGGGCGTCGCCTGCTCCACTGTGGGTTATATCCTGTTCCTGTCAATTACTTACTGGGTCACCTCCCTGTATGCTTCCCTATATATACACATGCTCAGTGCACTGCTCCTTGCTTGAGCAACATCGCTGTTCTCTGAGCTCCCATCCGTGTATCCCTTGGCTACTGTATCTGATCTCCTGTTTACCGACCCGGCTTTGTTTCTCCGTCTATGTTCGTCTGCTGCCTGTCCTGACCTTGGCTTGTCTCCTGGATCTCCTTATAGTCTCTTGTTTACCCTGCACACGCCAGCGGTCTCCGCATCCTCAGCTGGGCCTACCTGGGGGCCGCGACCTGGTTCCAGTCTGCTGCAAGTCCATCCCCACCATCAGGGGCCCTGGTGAAGAAGCAGGCTGGGGCTTAGACTCTGCACCCTGGGGAATCCTGAGCTGGGGATCTATAAGGGCTCACTACCACAGACTCGTTGACAGTTTGCTCAAGCCATGAGCTCATCGGAGACACCGCAGCCACTTCAGGATAAACTTCAGAGTTTGGAGCAGAGAGTTAACGTTCAGCAGGCTTATCAAGAACAGATTATGCAGTGTCTGCAGGCTCTTTCTTCCCGTCTGGATCAGCTGCAGATTGTGCCTACTCCCGCTTCCTCTGTTCCAGCTCCTGTGTCCGCCCCTGTCGCTTCCGCTTCCGCAGTCCCTCCAGCAGAGGTCAGTCCTGCAAAACTCCAGCTTCCTCCGCTATCTCGCTTCTCTGGGGACCCCAAAGCTTGTCGGGGATTCATCAATCAGTGCTCAATCCACTTCGAGCTAGCAGGCCATTACTTTCCTACCGATCGTTCCAAGGTGGCATACATGATTTCACTCCTGTTGGGACCAGCCTTGGCTTGGGCCTCGCCGCTGTGGGAGCGTCAAGATCCTACCGTTTCCAGTCTCTCTGCCTTCCTACAAGCTTTCCGTAATACCTTTCATGTGCCTGGCAGGGCCTCATCTGCTTCTGGAGCCCTTCTTCGTCTTCGTCAAGGAAACATGACTGTTGGTGAATATGCAGTTCAGTTTCGCACCTTGGCTTCGGAACTGGCATGGAGCAACGAGGCTCTTACTGCAACATTTTGGCAAGGTCTTGCAGATCGTTTTAAGGACGAACTAGCTGGCAGAACTATACCCACCACCTTGGATGGCTTGATTTCCCTTAGCATCCAAATTGATGTCCGCTTCCAGGAGCGAGATCTGGAAAGGACTGTGTCACGTCACCCCCCGGTGGGTCACCTTGCTCCTGTTGTCCAGAACATTCTGGAACAACCCATCTCTCCCGCAGTATTGGCTTCTGAAGAACCCATGCAATTAGGCCGGACACAACTCGCTCCACAAGAGAGGTCCCGTCGCCTGAGACTTGGCCTGTGTCTTTACTGCGGAGCTGGTGATCATATGATAAAATCCTGCCCTCTCTCGGGTCTAGGTCGCTCAGAGGGAGGCGATCTAGACCAGAATCTGAACTCTGCCACCTACCCTCGATTTGTTATACCCGTCTCTATTCATTGGGTCCTAAATTCATATCAAGTTTCTGCATATGTAGACTCTGGAGCAGCCGGGAATTTCATTGAGCAGTCTTTGGCCACTGAACTGGGCATTCCTCTAATTCCCCTGGCTATGCCTCTAGCTGTTTCGGCAGTGGATGGCTCGACTTTGGCCTTCGGACCCCTACGCTTCAGAACAGCCTCCATCACCATGCATGTCGGTGTCCTTCATCGGGAGGAAGTCTCCTTCCTGATACTTCCCAAGTCTTCTAGTCCCATCATTCTTGGACTTCCATGGTTGAAGAAACACTCACCTTATCTGGATTGGAACTCTGGCCAAGTGTTATCTTGGGGGTCGCAATGCCATCAGACCTGTCTCCCTAAGGTGTCTCCACCTCTCCGTGTACCTGTGGCTGAGGTCTCTACCTCTCCAATTCTTCCTCGGCAGTATCTGGCCTTCCAAGATGTATTTTCGAAAAAATACCTCCTCACTGTCCCTATGATTGTGCGATTGACCTCCAACCCGAGGCTTCACCACCCCGAGGTAGAGTCTACCCTCTCTCCATCCCGGAGACCCAAGCCATGTCCAAGTACGTCCAGGAAAATCTGCAGAAAGGGTTTATACGTAAATCCAATTCTCCTGCTGGGGCTGGTTTCTTCTTTGTGGAGAAAAAGCATGGTACACTCCGACCCTGCATTGATTATAGAGATCTCAATGCCATCACCATTAAGAATCGATACCCGTTACCCTTGATTGCCGAACTTTTTGACAGGCTACGAGATGCTCATATTTTCACCAAGTTGGACCTCCGTGGAGCATACAATTTGATTAGGATTCGAGAGGGAGATGAATGGAAAACCGCTTTTAACACCACAGATGGGCACTATGAATATCTCGTAATGCCTTTTGGCTTGTGTAACGCCCCAGCTGTCTTCCAGAACTATGTTAATGACATTTTTTCTGATCTCCTATACGTTTGTGTCATCGTGTATCTGGATGACATACTCATATTTTCTCCAGATTTGAACACTCATCGCCAGCATGTTTGTACGGTTCTTCAACGTCTTCGGGACCATCGCTTGTATGTGAAGTTGGAGAAGTGCCTCTTCGAGCAAACCCAAGTTACTTTCCTAGGCTACATAGTCACAGATAAAGGGCTGCTTATGGATCCTGCCAAACTTCAGGCCATCTCCAACTGGCCTCAGCCTTCTGCTCTAAAAGCTACGCAACGGTTCTTGGGATTCACCAATTTCTATCGCCAGTTCATCCCTGATTACTCCTCTCTGGTGGCACCCATTATCTCCTTGACCCGGAAGGGTGCCAATGCCAGAACCTGGCCTCCTGAAGCTGTCGAGGCTTTCCACGTGCTCAAATCGGCCTTCCTATCGGCATCTATTCTCAAACGTCCTGACATTCTTCAGCATTTCTTCTTGGAAGTAGATGCCTCGTCCTTGGGAGTGGGGGCCATCCTTCTCCAAAGGCATGACAGTAAGCTCCACCCCTGTATCTTTTTCTCTAAGAAGTTTTCTGATGCAGAGAAAAATTACACCATCGGGGATCGGGAGCTTCTGGCTATCAAGCTGGCACTGCAAGAATGGCGACATCTACTGGAGGGGTCTCCTCATCGTATTCTGATCTATACCGATCATAATAACCTCCAGTATCTGCAGTCCACCCGACGTTAAAATCCCAGGCAAGCACGATGGGCTCTCTTTTTTGCCAGGTTTAATTTTGACATCACCTTCCGGCCTAGCTCCAATAATGCTCGTGCAGATGCCTTGTCCAGATCATTTGACGTTGCTGACGCCAAGTGTCATATTGAACCTGAACATATTATTCCTGCCAATTGTTTCCTGGCCTCCACTCACCTTCAGTCTCCACGTATCCCTCCCGGAAAGACCTTTGTGAGGCTCTCCCTTCGCCCCAAGCTTCTCAAATGGGCACATGACTCTAAACTCTCTGGACATCCTGGTGTGCAACGCACCTGTGCCTTCCTGCTGCGTTACTACTGGTGGCCCTCACTCCGGAAGGATGTTGAGGAATATGTCCAGGCTTGCTCCATTTGCGTGCAGTCTAAGTCTTCTACTTCAGCTCCAGCAGGTCTTCTGTTACCTCTACCTGTTCCAGATGTACCATGGCGCTGCATCTCTATGGACTTCATATCAGAACTACCCCCATCAGGGGGCTCCACCGTTATCTGGGTGGTGGTGGACAGGTTTTCTAAAATGTGTCACTTAACTCCACTTCCAGGCCTACCCTCTGCTGTCACTTTGGCTTCCATCTTCATTAGGGAAATCTTTTGTCTCCATGGTATGCCCTCATACATTGTCTCAGATAGAGGAGTTCAGTTTACGGCCCGTTTCTGGAGAGCCCTGGCCACGTCATTTGGAATCAAGTTGGATTTCTCCTCAGCTTTTCATCCGCAGTCAAATGGTCAAACGGAAAGGGTTAACCAGAATGTGGAACGGAATCTTTGTGCCTTCATTTCTGCCCATCAGGATGATTGCGTAGACCTTTTACCCTGGGCAGAATTTGCCCTCAATAACCATGCTAATGCCAGCACTGGTGAGTCTCCCTTCTTCATGGTATTTGGCCGCCATCCTTCAGTACCATTTCCTGTTCCGATCTCTGCTGAGGTGTCGGCGGCCGCAGAGGTGCAATGGTCTCTCAATTCTATCTGGGCAGATGTTTCCAAGAATTTACATGAAATCAAGCAAATCTTGGATTCCAAATTCTCCAGGGGGAGGCTCTTGTATCTAGTGGACTGGAAAGGATATGGTCCTGAGGAGAGATGTTGGATTCCTTCCACTGATGTTTCTGCACCTCGTTTGGTGAAACTTTTTCATCAAAAGTTTCCTCTCAAGGCTGGGCCCAAACGAGTGGGGAGGCCCCGTAAGAGGGGGGGGGGGTACTGTCACAAGTTAGCCTATAGTTTTGTCTTTATATTCTTACCTCCTTGCTGCAGTGCTTCTGTCTGCCTCCCTTCACATGTGGTGTTTGGGCTTCTATGGGCGTCGCCTGCTCCACTGTGGGTTATATCCTGTTCCTGTCAATTACTTCCTGGGTCACCTCCCTGTATGCTTCCCTATATATACACATGCTTGTCTTCTGGATCTCCTTATAGTCTCTTGTTTACCCTGCACACGCCAGCGGTCTCCACATCCTCAGCTGGGCCTACTTGGGGGCCACGACCTGGTTCCAGTCTGCTGCAAGTCCATCCCCACCATCAGGGGCCCTGCTGAAGAAGCAGGCTGGGGCTTAGACTCCGCGCCCTGGGGAATCCTGAGCTGGGGATCTATAAGGGCTCACTACCACAGACTCGTTGACAATGGGGGCACGGCAAGCTGATCGCTGCATTAAAGGGGGCACGGCAAGCTGGTCACTGCATTGATGGGGGCATGGCAAGCTGGTCACTGCATTGAAGGGGGCATGGCAAGCTGGTCACTGCATTGATGGGGGCACGGCAAGTTGGTCACTGCATTGATGGGGGCACGGCAAGCTGGTCACTGCATTGATGGGGGCACGGCAAGCTGGTCACTGCATTGAAGGGGGCACGGCAAGCTGGTCACTGCATTGAAGGGGGCACGGCAAGCTGGTCACTGCATTGAAGGGGGCACGTCAAGCTGGTCACTGCATTTATGGGGGCACGGCAAGCTGGTCCCTGCATTGATGGGGGCACGGCAAGCTGGTCACTGCATTGAAGGGGGCACGGCAAGCTGGTCACTGCATTGATGCGGGCACGGCACGCTGGTCACTGCATTGAAGGGGGCACGGCAAGCTGGTCACTGCATTTAAGGGTGCACGTTAAGCTGGTCATTACATTGATGGGGGCACGGCACGCTGGTCACTGCATTAATGGGGGCACGGCACGCTGGTCACTGCATTGAAGGGGGCACGGCAAGCTGGTCACTGCATTGATGGGGGCACGGCAAGCTGGTCACTGCATTGAAGGGAGCATGGCAAGCTGGTCACTGCATTGATGGGGGCACGGCACGCTGGTCACTGCATTGAAGGGGGCACGGCAAGCTGGTCACTGCATTGAAGGGGGCACGGCAAGCTGGTCACTGCATTGAAGGGGGCACGGCAAGCTGGTCATTGCATTGATGGGGGCACGGCACGCTGGTCACTGCATTGATGAGGGCACGACACACTGGTCACTGCATTGATGGGGGCACGGCACGCTGGTCACTGCATTGATGGGGGGCATGCTGGTCACTGCATTGAATGGGGGCATGCTGTGGTAACTCTGCATTGAATGGGGGCATGCTGTGGTAACTCTGCATTGAATGGGGGGCACGCTGTAGTAACTCTGCATTGAATTGGGGGCACGCTGTAGTAACTCTGCATTGAATGGGGGCGCGCTGTAGTAACTCTGCATTGATGGGGGCACACTATACTTTGATTACTGAAGGCCCCTTTCACACTTTTGTGACCTCAAAGTCATGCAATTTTTTGCCGCGTTTTATGCCGCAAAGCAATGCCTATTCGATTTTTTCTGTTTGCGTCCCCCCAAAAAGTTTGAGCACCAGCCGCCACTGGTGGTCATGCAATAATGTACCCAAACTACATTTTTATCATTTTGTTCGTGCAACTAGAGCTTTCTTTTGTATTTACTAATCACCACTGGATTTTTTTATTCTTTGCTAAATACACAAAAAAAGACTGAAAATTTTGGAAAAGAAAATGTGTTTTTCTTTGTTTCTTGTTTCGGTGGACAGATCAAGCCACAGGGCAGCCCCGTGAGAGCATGATCCGGGAGGACATAATATGACATCCACCTGGATCGACAAAACGATGGCTGGGCAGGACTCTCGTCGTCGTGGTTAAGTTGTCCTACATTTTTCTTTAATAAAAGTTTCACATTGGGGCTTGTGTTTTATAATTACATAGTTACATAGTTAATCTGGTTGAAAAAAGACACAAGTCCATCTAGTTCAACCAACCCAAAAATCCCCAGCAAAAAAACCCCTCCAATTTGCTCCAGCGGGGGGAAAATGTATTTTTCATCAGGCAATCGGATATCCCCTGGATCAACTTTACCTATAACTGTTAGTATCCAGTTATATAATGTACATTCGGGAAAGATTCCAGGCCTTTTTTTAACACAATCTACTGAGCTGGACAGAAACAGCTCTTGAGGGAGTCTATTCCACATTTTCTAATTATCACCCCCTGGTGCACAGACAAGCGCTGTGTATGTCGTCCACCCGCAAAAAGAAGCGCAGGACCCCACGAAAATCACTTACCCACTATCTCCTCAGGAACAGGGAAAAGTTCAGCATGGAGCAAGATGGCGTCGGCTCCCCCTCCCCCATCAAAGGATCCAGCATTCAGGCTTCCTCTTCAACCATGCCTTCTCAAGCTGCTCCAAACAGTGAGTACAATGCACCCCTCACTAAAGCAGACCTTGACAACAGCTTAGAAGCAATTTACACTAAATTGATCACCAACTTTCAATCTGAATTAAATAAGACTGCCACCACCCTTACACAGGAGATTTCTGCTTTGGTGGGTAGAACTGACAGATTGGAAACTAAGCATGATGAACTCTGCTTGGCCTACAAGGAACTCAGTACAGCGTTGAGGATCTCGACAATCGCAATAGACGCACCAATTTAAGATTGGATGGAATACCAGAATCTTACACCGACCTAGCTCCAACTATCACCCGCCTTTTTAAATCACTGCTGCCAGAGCTAGAGGATTCTAATTTCACTTGCGACCGCATCCACTGCGCTCTCAGGCCCAAACCCCCTGCAGATAAGCCCCCCAGAGCACATAGTTTTGTGTATGAAGGACTTCATCACAAAAGAGGAAATACTGAGAGCAGCAAGGAATATTATGATAGATGGATTCAAATTACAAATTTTTCCAGATATTTCTCAAGCTACACCGGAAAGAAGACGTAACATGAAAGAGATTACTTCCATTCTTCAGTCAGCCCGGCTACGGTATAGATGGGAGTTCCCATTCAAATTAATTATCCCACATAATGGCTCCACCTATGTGGTTACAAATCTTCAGGAAGGCAGGGAGACCCTCGTCAAATTGGGTCTCATGGACCCCACAGATGCCCCAGCCCCCTCCCCGGCACCACGTCCATCTCCTTTATGGCAAACACCGGCGTCCAGGCGTGGACGCAGAAGAGCGAGGAATGAAATTGGATATCAATTATTTCTATCCATGGAAACCCCTGATCCACATTATATTGGTTTCTGTGTGATAAAATAGAAGATAAATTTCTTTACGAGTGCGGAAATTCAATTCCCTTTCTGATTTGCTTCGCATTTTTCTTTAATTACCCAGAATGTTTTGTATTACCATCCAGCCTGAGATCTTATTCCTACAATACTTCCTCTTACTACTTAATATTCAATTTTATTGAAAACCTTCACCATTTTAGCACCTAGCTCCCACACTATAGTTGAATTCCTATGCTCTTTTTTGCTTTGCATTATCAGCCATTTTTAAGCCAGCAGCGACATCTACTGGCACTACTGTTATCCCTCACAGATTCTCCATATCAATACCCACAACAGGGGGGTTTTCAAGGGAGGGGGCGGGGTGCACCTCCAGGCCCAATAGGGAGAGGCTCAGGCCAACCTTACAGAGCCCAGAGGGACCACAGAGGCGGAAGAAGGGGCCAGCAAGGCCACCGTGGGCGGGGCTCTCAGAATTGGTGGAGACCCCCCCACCACTTCCAGGGTCCTCAGAGGCTGTAGAGGGGGGAGGAAACTACAAAATAAAAAGAAAGCGGGAATATTAAGAGGTGGAATTTTTAACCTTAGCTCTGCTGTATTTTCCCAAGATGAACTCAAGGTTTTAGACCTTGGGTTAAAATACGCACCAGATAAAGGGTTAAATAAATTTCACACATTTGTAGACATTGAAAAATATGTTAGGAAGCTAAAAATAAAAAAGTTTTTTACCGAAAAACCAGGTAATGGTACCAAGCTGGAAAGCGACTACGAAAACAGTGGGCTTAGGAACCACTCTACTTTTAATCCTACTGTCTCATCCAACCACTATCTGGAAGCATTTAGGGGTTTGGTTGGCGACGACATCCGGAAATTTAAACCAAAACATGTGTTTGGAAAAAAGGATTTTGATAGGGGTATTGAGGAATTAGAAAAAAAGGAAAATATTATTATAAGATCCACCGATCCCAAATAAATGCGATTATTTGAAAGAGCTAGATAGGTTGGTGGGTGATGTGGTAACATACAAGAAATTGAAAAACAACCCCTCCTCCAAACTAAAAAATATATTGGAAAAACTGGTGAAAAAGGCTAAAGATAAAGGTATCTTAACTACAAAAGAGGCCAGGTACTTAGTACCCAAAGCGCCTAGGCTACCCACCATATATCAGCTCCCCAAGATACATAAAAATAAGACAAATCCTCCGGGAGACCTATTATAAGCGGGATATGGTCAATTCTTCCAGAATTGGGGAATATATGGAACACATATGTGTGTTTATTGCATACACGGATACCAGCTCTGTTTTTTGCAGACCGGAGTCCCCTTTTGTCCCCGCAGTCACACCCAGCACGGTAAGCCCCTTCGCGTATCGCATAGGGGCTGCTCGGGACGAACCAATCCCCTTTGGGGAGAAGACGGCCCCTCCCACTGTGCTGGCGGCCTGAAGGAGTGTCCCTAACAACGGGCCTGCACCTGCGCGCGCATCCACTCGGCGCAGGCGCAGAGACGAGTGCCACGTCAACGCTCTCGTAGTCCGCTTACGTGCAGCGCATACTGCGCATGCGCGAAGGACTACAAAAGGCCGGGGAACGTGAGTCAGCCCTCACTCCTCTCAAGCAGAGGAGAGAGGACAGACCGGACCTGCGCCAGCCTTAAGAACTACTGTAAAAACGTAAGTGTTCCTTTGGAACTTGGATCAGTCAACCATGACTTAACTTCTTGGGCACCACAGTCACGGAATTTACTGTCACAAGCACCTGAAATAAAAATTTAACCACATTCTTTTGGGATTACTGGCACTTTAATAATAGATACATAGCCATGGTACACACTTGTAAAACAGGCTTATTATACCGCAGACTGAGGACCTGGTGGTAAAGAAAGGGAAGAAAAAATCCCCCCTACCTCCCCCCTCCTCTTTCCAGAACCGCGGAGGACCCCTACCCCAGCAGCTTACCAAACTGTAAGTTCAAGATATTGCCTTGCCTTTTCATCACCTTGGATAGTACCAAGCTACACCATAAATTAATACCATTGCAAAATCCCCCCCCCCCCCCCAGGCTACATGCAGTATACGATTCCCGCTGTGACTGTGAACGGTGATGAGAGTTCTGCGCAGAATAGTGGCTACACCCGTGTATGTACCCCCTAAACTTTTTGAAGTATTTAATGATGTTATATGACATATTCAGAGGATTTAAATAATCCTGTATATTGTTCTCATAGATTTACTCTGACTGAGTGACTGAGCGCTTTGATAAAGGCCCGTGATAGAGCCGAAATGCGTCAGCGACTAGGGATTTTCCTGGGAGTAATCTTCCATTAAACATCTACTGGAAAACAGTGAAAATCCTTGTAAAAAGTCACCAGATGCACCATTGTCACTGATTCCTTTGAATCACTTCTACCTTTTTCACACTTGGGTCCCTCTCCCCAAGTACATTGTTCGTCCTAATATTTGTTACAATTTGTAATATTCTTTTTTCTTTTTTCTGTAATAAATTATTTATTTATTTTACCTATACCACATCCGATTCATTGGTTGTACAAACCATCTACCTGCCCATAAAGTCCCATACTCTCTGGTTTGAGGCACCAGCAACCCCCCATAGAATTACACAAGGGACGGCGGCAAAACTTACTCATTTATATGTGTACAAAAGAAACCCCCCCCTGATATGGACCACGTCCTGCAGCCTCTGGTGCCCACATATCCCTCACATCTAAAAGACACCAAGCATCTAATCAACATTTTGGAAAACCTCCCAGTAAATAGTGACACTATAAAGGTCACTATAGATGTAGAGTCTCTTTACACTAGCCTGAAGCAGCAAGATGTGCTCTCTACCATCATGGCTGCCCTTAACCATAAAACCAATATGATGAACGAACAGAAGAAATGTATTTATGACTCGCTGAACTTAGCGATGAGTAACAATTTCTTCTGGCATCAGGGATTTTGTTACAACCAGGTTAAAGGGGTAGCCATGGGTGCAAAGTACGCACCAAGTGTGGCCAACATTCTGTTGGGAGAGTGGTAGAAAAAAAACATTTTTTCTAGACTAGATCCCTCCCTGAGACTATACAGGAGATATATTGATGATCTCCTGGTCCTCTGGGACGGATCTGAGAACTCTCTGGGGAGATTCATTGAGGGACTTAATAATAATGAATTTGGTCTGACTTTCACTGCCACCTGGAGCAAAGAGGTGGTACATTTCTTAGACTTGACCCTAGAAAAATACAATAACACCATCAATACCAAAACCTACTTTAAGGATACAGATAAGAACAGTTACATTCCAGTCACGAGTTGTCACCATCCACAATGGTTGGGAGCAATCCCGAAAGGGCAGTTTATGCGGATTCGACGCAACTGCAAAAAAGATGAGGACTATGTAACCCAGTCTGACCTACTTATCAATAGGTTTGCAGAAAAAGGGTATAAGAGAACTGATATGCAGAAAGTAAGAGATAAAGTAAAAAAAAATTCCAAGAAAAGATTTATTGAGAGACAAACCTAAACAAGTCAACAATAAAGGAGAATTAGCCATACTCACCAGTTTTAATCGCAATTACAAGCAAGTGGAGGCCATTATATGGAAATATTGGCCCATTCTTCAGAAGGATAGAACTCTGAAAGGTTTACTTCCCAAAAAACCTCAGTTCTTATACCGAAAGGTTCCCAATCTGAGACATAGTTTAGCCCCCAATGTTGCTGACCCTCCAAAAAGATTGGTCACCTTTTTAGATCGAAAGGGTTTTTTATCACTGCAAGAGTTGTAAAGTATGTACAACTACAAAGAATTTCAACAAAATTTCACAATTTAAGTCCCACTCTACAGGACGTGTTTGCAACATCAAAAAAATTCATATTATGTTATTCTACACATGTAACATATTTGTTATCCTGTCCGTGCGGTCTTCAGTACGTTGGGAGAATCACCCGCCAACTAAAGATTAGGGTTAACGAACACCTCAACAACATTCTAAAGGGATTTCCCAAGCACAGTTTGTCTAGGCACTTCCATACTCACCATAATCTTGACCCAAGATGTTTATCGGTTTGTGCCATTGACAGAATAGAGCCTCATTGGAGGGGGGGGGAAATCTGACCCAACGTATTTCCATGAACGAGACGGAATGGATATACCGGCTAAATACTTTACAACCTCTAGGCCATAATATAGATATTGATCTAAATTGCTATATTTCCAATTATTGATTTTATATTTTACAGTTATGGTTTTATAATTTTATAATTATATTTATATTTATTTACTGATTTTATACACTGGGAAGGAGATAAAGCTATATAGATCATATTCATATCAATTTTAATATGTATTTATCTATTTAACTATTTTCGGTAATCATATTAATATTAATATCATTACATCTGCATTTTAATACATATCCCGCCTATTTAGAATATTTAAAATAATATTATATTACAATTTTACATAATTATAGTAATCCTGCCTTTAAAATAACATCTATAAATTGTCACAAGTTAGCCTATAGTTTTGTCTGTATATTCTTACCTCCTTGCTGCAGTGCTTCTGTCTTGCTTCCCTTCACATGTGGTGCTTGGGCTTCTATGGGCGTCGCCTGCTCCACTGTGGGTTATATCCTGTTCCTGTCAATTACTTCCTGGGTCAACTCCCTGTATGCTTCCCTATATATACACATGCTCAGTGCACTGCCCCTTGCTTGAGCAACATTGCTGTTCTCTGAGCTCCCATCCGTGTATCCCTTGGTTATTGTATCTGATCTCCTGTGTACCGACCCGGCTTCGTTACTCCGTCTATGTTCGTCTGCTGCCTGTCCTGACCTTGGCTTGTATCTTGGATCTCCTTATAGTCTCCTGTTTACCCTGCACACGCCAGCGGTCTCCACATCCTCAGCTGGGCCTACCTGGGGGCCGTGACCTGGTTCCAGTCTGCTGCAAGTCCATCCCCACCATCAGGGGCCCTGGTGAAGAAGCAGGCTGGGGCTTAGACTCCGCGCCCTGGGGAATCCTGAGCTGGGGATCTATAAGGGCTCACTACCACAGACTCATTGACATAAATACTATGTCATATTCCCACTTTATTTTATTTTATTTCATTCAAATATATATAGATTTTTTTAATAAATTTGAAGTTTGAGCATTTTAATAATATGCTTTTATCTAGTGCCATGATAATTGGGGCAATAGGTTTAATAAATAAATAAAAAATAAAAATATATATTATTATTGTTATATTTATGTACACATTAATATTGTTTTTTAGTGTTTTTTAGTGATTTGTATATTGTAATGTTTTGGTATGTAATTCCCTTTTGCTGCCAATCGCCCATATATTTATATACATATAACTTGCCAGCAGTCTTTTTATCTACTAATTAATTTAATATTAGCCGATGGTCAAATGGATTAAATTTATTGTGACCGTTGGGTATATTTGCCCATCTTTTCCGGAAAAATCAATCGGAGTCAATTGGTTGTTTACTGTTGACATCTTATTCGCCGCCAGTGATTACCCGGATATTTGCAGCAAGGGCGGAATATAGCTCCGTGGCAAAGGAGTTTGCCCTTCTTCCGGGATAGTGCGATCAGATTGCCTCTATATGGATGTCTCGCTTCCGGTGGGCGTATATTATAGACCTGGCTTGGGCTGATCGGCTGAAGGAGGGGGTTGGAACTCATATTTAAACTACCAATAGAGTGATTGCTACCATATGACCCTTGACAACGACGGCCTGCGTGCTGATGAAACTGGTCGGGAGTATTGGAACCCAATCACGCTGTTACGCCATTTCCGGGATCGGATGATACGCATCGAGCGACGCGGAAGCGGCACTTGTTTTGTGTCATCTCCGGATCCTGTTTAACTGAATGCCCGTTTTACTGTTTTAAATGTAAGTGTATCTACCTTATTCTCATTAAATTGCTTGAACGTGCTTCACCATTTTGGCCATTCCTTTATTTATATACCGCTGAGGAGCGTGAGGTTGGCGGAGGAGTGTGAAGTAATTTCTGATATACTGGCGATTGTAAGGTGGATCCTTCAGGAGGGCTCAGATTCACTCTGGATTCTAACTATTGTGTCACAATCCTGCTTGCATTGACCCCCTATAATCAAGGGGTCGGTGCTCTCTGGTAAGCATTCCCACACACTGGGTGTCCATGTGGTGAAGGGAGTAAAGATTTGTTTTATGAGGAAGAATCATCCTTTGGATACTGCACACACTTCCGTCACAGCACCATTTAATTTCTGTTGGTGTATGAGACTTTATCTATAACTTACTCATTTACTTATTATTGATGCATTTTATATTTCACTCATTTATTTATTGTTGATGCACTTTATATTTGATAATGCACTTTCTATGGGATTAATATTTATGATTCCCTTATTTATTTGTTGATGCACTTTATATTTGATTATGCACTTTACATTTAAGGATTTATAAACTTCAATATATTTAATACACTTATCAATCACTTCGTGCACTTTAGGTGAGCGCAGCTCTGTACACTTCAGGTGTATTTTATACCAATTTCACGTTTTTACGATTATGCTGCAGCTCCTTTATTTGGTTTACACCAATATATAAAATTGTGTTATATATGCACTTTTATATTTATTCGGTTTACACCAATATATACATTTGTGTCATATATGCACTTATATATTGTGCTTTATGGATTTTTACCACTTACACTTGATTATTATTTTCTTTACCATTTGCGCAGGTACTATTGGCGCATAACGCCAATTCACTTTATCACTACTGTTACAACACTGGATTTCTATAGTTTTCCTCTAGAAACCTCAAACCCTACAAGATAACAGTGATTCTCTCAGGGATCCTGAAACAGCACCATCTTGTGGCCATTTTACCTAACTATCTCCATTAATTTCACATTAATTCATAATATCTCATCTCATACCCTTCAGTTATGGGAAATGATTAAATGCAAAGTTTTACAGCACTAGCATGATATTTGTTTGATCACAAATGATAATTGCTAGTTTCACCGAAGACAAGAAGAGAACGAGAAGAGTGAGAGTATACAGGAGGATGGTGAGAGGACATTTGACTTTCTGCGCCTTTTCCAAGAGGGTAATTGTTCTATCATACTATATTACAACGTAATACACTCTGCCTGTTAATTTTCCTTAATACTCCTACTTATGCCAGCTGTTCCGCACTTGTACTAGCCGCACACATGGGGACGGATGGACTTATAGAGGTGGCAATAGTATTATCATTTTTGATTTTAGGGTTGACCCCCTCGGTTCGCTCTTTTCTGTCCCTGGCGGGCTGTTTAAGAGGATGTTTTCCTCTAATTTTTTTTACGGTATTTCAGTACCTTCTTGGTCGACTGAACCCTAGTTCAAATTTTTGGTTCGTTTATATTTTTACCACAGGTTGTGTTTTATGCCTGTTTTGGTTTATTCAGTATAGATGTGATCACCTTATTGATATAAGGATCTTTTTAAAGCGGAGTTCCACCCTAGTTATACATTTTTTTATAAAAATACCCCCGGGACAGTCAGGGCTAGCACATTCCACAATGGCTAGCCTCTGATCTGTCCCGGGTTGCACTTACCTTTCAGGAGAAATACTTACCTAGAAATTGTCTTGTCCAGCGCTGCCATCTCAGGTGTGGGCAGCTTGAAGCCAGCGCGATCCTCTTCCGCGTCCTCTTCAGTCCTCTTCGGTCCCACGATGCACTGCACTGGCCCTGACGTCACTTCCGGGTCGCGCGCGTCATCCCTCCACAGCTTCTGGGCATGCCCAGAAGCTGTTTAGAAGGGAATGACGCGCGCGCCCCGGAACTGACGTCGGGGCGGTGCAGGCGCAATGATTCCTGGGAGCGATGACGTTCAGCTCCCAGGAATCATTGCAAAAGCCAGGAAGTGACGAATTGCTGTGGCCGCCGAGGGGAGGAAGAAGGAAGTAAGGTGAGTATATTTTCTCTAAAAGGTAAGTGAAAAAAAAAAAATTGCGATTATCCATTTGTTTTTCAGGTGACCGGGAGCGAGAAGATGGAGGTAAGTATAAATTTCGGGTGGAACTCCGCTTTAAGTCATCTCAGAACAAGTGCTATAATTAGACTTACGTTCCCATCCATTCAATACTTAGAATACATAACTCGGATTGTTTCATTTCAAATTGTTCCCTATGTACATTGCAATTTTTCCGCAGACCTCACCCTCCCGGTGGCAGTGTTTACAATGTTTAATTTTTATCACCTCCATCTGCTCTATTTTATAATTTTAACAAATGACAATTAAATGCATCACGCATAACGTCCAGGGATTCAATTCTCCCAATAAAAGGAAAAAAGCCTTTCACCAATACAAAAGGCTTAATGCGAAAATCATACTACTGCAGGAAACACATTTCGCAGAGGAGAACCATCCTAAATTTTTCCATAGAGCTTACTCCAAATCATACTACACCTTGTTCTCCTCAAAAAGCAGGGGAGTAGCAATTTTTGTACATAATTCGCTGCTGCTGGAGGTTCTAGAGGTCTGCAAATACATTGATAGTAGATATATTATACTTAAGGGTAGAATACTAGGTTAAAAAAATAACTATAGCTAATATATATGCCCCCTCAGATTCCTCCACACAATTTTTTCTACAATTCTTTGAACAATTAGATAAACATCGCTCGTCACACATGATACTAGGGGGTGATTTCAACATGGTAGCGCACCCTTCGCTAGACCGTAGTAATCCTTCTTCCCTTTCTAAAACTTTTCCCAAAATCATTACTAAAATGTTACAGGAGCTACAACTAACAGACAAATGGTGTTGTCTAAACATGGGCTCTAGAGAATATACCTTTTATTCCCATCCCCATAATTCTTCAGCCAGACTTGATTATATATTCACTTCCCAAGTTATCTTAGCTAATTCTATTTCAGCTGAAATCTACCCTTGTGTTTGGTTGGATCACCATATGATGATGTTCGATACTAAGCACATAGGTTTCCCACCGTCCTCTTTCACTTGGAGGCTCAATGACTCAATTCTCTCAGATCCCTTGATAGTCCAAGAATTTTCAGAAGCAATCACAGATTTTTATACTCTAAACCCCCCTATAGACACCACCAATTCTAATACATGGGTAACACATAAGGCTTTCATTAGAGGTAAACTTATTGCTCTAGCTGTTAAAAAAAATAGGGAAAGATCTACGAAAATACAGTCCCTGAACACTGACCTTCAACATTTATATAAAAACCCTAACACGCTTCATGGCCCTTCTTTCAGACATCAGATAAATGAAAAACGATCAGAACTTAACAATATTCTGTCTGAAAACGCAGAAAAATCATTGAGATATTTTAGGTCCAAATTCTTACTATATGGCAATGCCGCCTCTACAATGCTGGCTAGAAAACTGAATCAATCAATAAAACCCCCACACATCTACAAATTAAACACCTCCTCTGGTTTAACTACCTCGCACCCAAAGGAGGTGCCTTTTTCAAAAAGGCATGTATGCTGAAACGCGTTAAGAGGACTACGGTCAGCCCAGCTGTATATACTTGACATGCTTTTCATTCACGGATGTTTGTAAGTGTATCGGCAACATTTTTAATAAATTGTTTTAAGCAATATTACGCTATGTCTGTCCCCCTTCTTTTTGATTTACCATCTACCGTGTTGGAGTGGAAACTTTGAGAGTTCATACTCGTCACGGATCTACACGTTATCCATTGAGGTCGGTGAATCCTGCTGGGACATTCCATCATTACTCCCTCAAGCCTGTTTGACCCCCATACTATATGGTATCTGGGTCCCATCCATCTGGTGAGCGCAATCCACTTTACTTTGACTGGTGTTGGGATTTGCTGCAGAACTAGTTCACATTTTTCTCTGTTGGAATTTTTTTCGTCACCATTATCCACATGGAATTTTTTTAATGGACTTTTTATGTTTATTGGACTCCTATGTATTATTCACTTATACTTATTTATCAATATCAGCGCTGCACATTTGTTTTGTTTTTTCATATTGTTTAACCCAGTGTTTCTCAACTCCAGTCCTCGGGGCACACTAACAGGCCAGATTTTAAGTATTACCTTGGGAAGATGCAGACTAGAACACTGGAATCACTGAGCAGCAAATTATATCACCTGTGATGTATTTCAGTTTTCTTGCAAACCTGGCCTGTTAGTGTGCCCTGAGGACTGGAGTTGAGAAACACTGGTTTAACCCTATCAAATGCTTTTTCCACGTCCGTTCCCAGGAATACACATGGAGTGCGGGATTTGCAGGCCACGTGTATTAAATTAAGGACTTTAATGGTGTTGTCTCTTGCTTCCCATGTCAGGATAAATCCCACTTGATCCAAATATACCATGGAGGGTAGATGTGGTTGGAGACGTGAGGCCAGTAAAGAACTTCAAATCGGCGTTCAGTAAGGAGATTGGCCTATAACTACCGCATTACATTGTCTCTTTCACCTCTTTAGGTATGACAGAGATGGTAGCCTTCAGAGATTCCGAATGGAATGAAGTTGAGTCTCCTAGCATGTTTAGCATTTTGACCAAGATTGGTCCCAGTGCGGGCGATAGAAGTTTATAATATTGTAACGTAAAGCCGTCTGGCCCTGGAGCTTTACCAGTCTTGGCTGAACCAACCGCTGTTTGCAGTTCCTGTAACGTGATAGGTGTTTCCAGCTCTTGTCACACCGGGGACGGAAGACGTGGCATGCCAGATGATGCTAAATAATCAATTATTCTAGGTTGGGATGGGGAGTCAATATTTAGGTTGTAGAGAGAGGCATAAAAGTCATGGAATGTCTGGGCAATTTGTTTAGGAAGAGTGGCTTTCCCCCCTTCCGAGCAGTGGATTTGTGGAACATATGTAGTTACATGATGGTCAGGTAAGGATCTAGCCAAAAGCCTGCCAAATTTGTTGCCAAAGTCAAAGAAATGCTTTCTCTCTTTCAGTAAAGCCGCCTTAGCTTTGTAGAGGAGAAGATCAGTGATCTTGCCACGAAGGAAACTCACAAATGACCTACTAACAGCAAACACCAATGGACACTATTCTGTACTACTCCTCCTGGACCTCTCTGCTGCCTTTGACACAGTAGACCACCCCCTCCTCCTCAAAAAAACTCCACTCTCTTGCCCTCCATGACTGTACTCTTCGCTGGTTCTCATCCTATCTATCCCAACGCACCTTCAGTGCTACTTACAACTCTACTACCTCCTCTCCTCTTCCTTTCTCTGTCGGGGTCCCCCAAGGTTCTGTTCTTGGACTGCTCCTTTTCTCAATCTACACCTCCTCCCTGGGTCAGCTGATTGCCTCCCATGGCTTTCAATATTATGTCTACGCTGATGACACCCAAATCTATCTCTCCATCCCTCAGCTCACTCCGTCAGTCTCCTCACGCATCACCAGCCTACTAACAGACATATCAGCCTTGATGTCACATCAATTCCTCAAACTCAACCTATCCAAAACCGAGCTCATGATATTTCCTCCCCCACGTTCCTCTTCCCCTGATTTCTCTGTCAACATCAACGGTGCAACTATCAACCCGTCCACCCATGCCAAGGTCCTAGGTATAATCCTGGACTCTGAACTATCCTTTCGGTCACACATCCAGTTACTGTCCAAAGCTTGCCACCTCAACTTCAACAATTCAAGATACGCCCCTTCCTAACCAATGATACCACAAAGCTTCTAATCCACTCCCTGGTCATCTCTCGTCTTGATTACTGCAATTCCCCTCACATTGGCTTACCTTTAAAAAGGCTATCCCCCTTTAGTCCATCATGAACGCTGCTGCCAGGCTCATCCACCTTGCAAACCGCTCTGTGTCTCCTACCCCTTTTTGCCAATCCCTCCATTGGCTGCTACTCAACCAACTAAATAAATTCAAGTTACTAACCATAACCTACAAAGACATCCATAACTTGGCGTCCAGCTACATCACTAAGCTGGTCTCAAAATAACAACCAACTCGTTCTCTTCGTTCCTCCCAGTACCTCCTGCTCTCTATCTCCCTTGTAACCTCTTCCCATGCTCGCCTCCAGGACTTCTCCCGAGCCTCTCCCGTCGTCTGGAATGCTCTACCCCAATCTGTCCGACTATCTCCTACTTTGTCCACCTTCAGTCGATCCCCGAAAACACATCTCTTCAGAGAAACCTACCTGGCAACAACCTAACAACTTTTATTTTCTCCATCAGCCCATCCCTCACAGTTATTACCTCTTGTATCTCTTGACACTCCCTCTTAGATTGTAAGCTCTAACGAGCAGGGCCCTCTGATTCCTACTGTATTAAAGTGCATTGTATTTGTACTGTCTACCCTCAAGTTGTAAAGCGCTGCGTAAACTTTCCGCGCTATATAAATCCTATATAATAATAATAACCTGACCCTTGATTGAATAGGCCTGCTATACCGTCTGTCTGATCCATCTGGAAATGGTCGCAACAGATGCGGCCAACTCTCTAGGTACACTCTGATCGCCCGAACCACATCCAGAGAATGCAAGGCAATCTCCTTTAGGATGCTTAGGCTTAGGACACAGGGAAGGCAACACAATGTCTTCATTCAGATAGAAACCAGAGACAACCTTAAGAAGGAAAGACTGAGAAGAGCGAAGCACCACTTTATCTCTGTGAACCACCAAATAAGGTGAATGACAAGACAAAGTTATCGCCACCAAGAAAGCTACCTTCTGGGACAATGCAATCAGGGGAATCTAGCGAATATTTTCAAAAAGCGGTTTCTGAAGAACCGACAGTACCAAATTGAGGTCCCACATAGGCAACAGAGACCACACAGGTGGAGCCAAGTGGTGAACCCTCTGAACAAAGGTGCGAACCAAGGAATGCGTAGCCAAAGAACGTTGAAAGAAAATCGCCAAGACCGTAACCTGGCTATTTATTGGTACCCAAGGCCAGGCGCTGTTTCACACCTCTTTGGAGGAATGTCACAATCCCTGTAGAAGTCTCGGCAGAAGTTTGAGAGGGTGAAAGGTGTATATCGGATGGTATTGCCCCCAAGAAGCCACCAGTGCGTCCCTGGAGTTGGCTAAAGGATCCCGACACCTTGCCACAAATTTCAGAAGTTTCCTGTTGAGATGAGAGGCCAACAGATCCACCTTGGGAATTCCCAGCCAAAGACAAAGTTGATGAAACACCTCCAGATGAAGCGACCATCCAAGGCCTGTCGACTGAGGTAATCCACCTGCCAATTTTCCATCCCTGGAATATGCACAGCCGAGAGCGCTGGAACTAAACATTCCACCCACCTTAGAATGCCGGCTAATTCCCAAACTGCTAGGACACTTTTTATGCCCCCTTGATGATTGACATATGCCACGGCCATGGCATTGTCCAATTGAATCCGTACCAGACACCCCTAAAGACTAACTGTCCAATGGGCCAGACAAAGTCTGATCGCTCAAAGTTCCAATACGTTGGTAGCCTGGACTTCTCCAGAGTCCAAACCCCCTGAGCAAGGTCTTTGCTCAAAACACCTTCCCACCCATACAGGCCGATATCCGTGGTGATCACTGTCCAGTACAGGGGAAGGAAGGATTTCCCTTTCGAAAAAGCCACCGAATCAGGGACACTCTTTTACACCAGCTCAAAAGGGTCAGATTATCCAGAGACTGTAGAGTCTTGTCCCACTTGGCAAGAATCTCCCTTTGCAGAGGTCTCGTGTGGAACTGTGCAAATGGAACTGCCTCAAAGGAAGACATCATCAGGCCCAGTACCGGCATGCAAGTCCAGAGAGACGACCGACTGCTGGACAACTTTTAATGTATTATAACTAGTGTGATAGACCAGTGGCTCCCCAATACCACATATTGAAGTGGGGTGTTATCTGAGTATACTTTTACAAGTGTATTTGTGTCCTGCAACAATATTGGCTCTTTTGCTGTGTTAACTCTGATACACACAGTGCCAAACTCCCTGGCCAATTTTTTGAACAACTGGTGTGATAAACCAGTGGCCCCCCAATACCACATATTGAAGTGGGGTGTTATCTGAGTATACTTTCATAAGTGTATTTGTGTCCTGCAACAATATTGCCTCATTTGCTGCGTTAACTCTGATACACACAGTGCCAAACTCACTGGCCAATTTTTTGAACAACTGGTGTGATAAACCAGTGGCCCCCCCAATACCACATATTGAAGTGGGGTGTCACCTGAGTATACTTTCATAAGTGTATTTGTGTCCTGCAACAATATTGCCTCTTTTGCTGTGTTAACTTTGATACACAGAGTGCCAAACTCCCTGGCCAATTTTTTGAACAACTGGTGTGATAGACCAGTGGCCCCCCAATACCACATATTGAAGTGGGCTGTTATCTGAGTATACTTTCATAAGTGTATTTGTGTCCTGCAACAATATTGCCTCTTTTGCTGTGTTAACTCTGATACACACAGTGCCAAACTCCCTGGCCAATTTTTTGAACAATTTGTGTGATAAACCAGTGGCCCCCAATACCACATATTGAAGTGGGGTGTTATTTAACATTATACTTTTCTAAGAGTGTATTTTAGTCCGGCAAAAATTTGGCCTCTTTTGTTGTGTTAACTGTGCTACACACACAGTGACAACAGTTACTGGCCAATTATTTGTAGAACTGGTGTGATAAACCTGTGGCCCCCCCAATACCACAGATTGAAGCAGGGTGTTATATACCTTTTTCCAGATATACTGTGATTCTCTAGAGACTTGTGTCACAGGGTAATTAAAAAACATGACAGGCAGAGGAAGAGGCAGACACTTACATAGGGGTGGTAGGGGTAGGGCAGGAGCAGTAGGCCGGAGAAAAAAGTGTGAAGTTTCAGAAGGCGCGTTCAATTACGTCAAAGTACGCACCAGACTTGGCTGAGTGGCTTACTCAGCCTTCCTCTTCTGCTCCCTCCTCATCCTCTTGTAGAGAGTCAGCCTGGGACAGGCTGAAGAGAGGGTTAATTATAGAGGGCAGTTACTTCCCTTTTAGACCTGTTTATTAAGCACCTGATCTGAAAGTGCCAGTGGAGCTGTGTGAGGAGCTGTTTGTTGAGAGCTGCTTGCTAGGAGTGAAGATACCAGCACGCTGAGAGGGAAGCGCCATTGTTGTCTGTGACCTGTATTGGGTGAGCCAAGTCTTAGAAGAGACTGTAGCTCTGGCTAGAGCTGTGTTTGAAAAGTTGCCTTTAACCACTTAAGCCCCGGAAGATTTTACCCCCTTCCTGACCAGGGGGTATTTTGCGATTCGGCACTGCGTGACTTTAATGGACAATTGCGCGGTCGTGCGACGCTGTATCTAAACTAATTTGGCGTCCTTTTTTTCCCACAAACAGAGCTTTCTTTTGGTGGTATTTGATCACCTGTGCGATTTTTTGATCACGCGCTATAAACAAAAAAAGAGCGTAAATTTTGCAAAAATAGCAATATTTTTCACATTTTTTTATATGAAATTCCCCCCCAAAAAAATGTAAAAATCTAAATTTTTTAACATTTTCGGCCAATTTGTTTTATGCTACCTATGTTTGGTAAAAAAAATCGCAAAAAGCGTATTTTGATTGGTTTGCGCAAAAGTTATCGCGTTTACTAACAAAGGGAAAGATTTTTGTCATTTTTGTTTTTTTTTTTAACGCGTAATGGCGGCGATCTGCGATTTTTTTTGCGGTACTGCGACATTGCGGCGGACAGATCGGACCCTTGACTGACATTTTTGACACTTTTGGGGTTACCAGTGACATTTCTACAGTAATCAGTGCTATACATATGCACTGTTACTGTAAAAATACACTGGCAGTAAAGGGGTTAACTTTTTTTTTAAAGGGAGGGGCTATGTGTGTCCCTAGGGGCGTGCTTTCTACTGTGATTGGCTGTGGCTTCAGATGTATGAAGAGTGATCAACGGTTCTACATAGTAGAACCGTATGATCATCCTTCATACACAGGGGAGAATGACAGGCAGCTTGTTTACACAAGCCGCCTGACTGTCTCTGAGCCGGCTGTTCACCCCTCTGATCCCGTACACTCTCTATCTGCACCCTCTTCACTCTCTGCTGTGTGCACCCCCAAAGACGCCACCACAAACACCACCACCACTCCCACATACCCTCCGCTTGAGTCGCTGGAATTATTTTCAGATCCATCACAAGACATTTGCGAGGCGCAGCCATTGTTGGCATCGCATCAGGAAGAGGAGGTAGCAACAGCCGCCACTCAGCAGTCTGACGACAGTACCCAGTTCAGCCCAAGGAGGTTGGTCCCCGCTGTTGCTGCCTACTCCAAGATCTCGAATGTTAGTGGTGGGGAAGGTGACGTGGATTATGACGTGTCTATGGACGTCACGTGGGTGCCCACAAGAGAGGAAGAGGAGGGGAGTTCAGAGGGAGAGACAGACCGGCAGATAGGGAGGAGAGGCAGGCAGAACTTGCACTGCACAAGAGGTACAAAGCAGACTGCAAATGTATCAGGAGCGAGCCATCAACCATGTACAGTCACATCTGGTGCTCCCAGGATGTCGGCACATGGCTCCACAGTGTGGGTTTTTTTTAATGTGTCCGTTGCTGACAACAGTGTTGACATCTGCAGCCTTTGCAGTCAACGCATAAGTCGCGGTAAGCCCAACACTCACCTAGGGACGACCGCCTTAAGAAGGCACCTGAACTCCCATCACAGAGCCCAGTGGGAGCATCACAGTCAGAACCCACAAAGCCACACTCCAGGCTCTCACCGTCCAACCAGTGCAAAATTTGGTGAAGCTCTGCATAAAAACCTCCTCTTTGCTGTACCCAAAATCCTTAAATACCATCCCCCCCTCCTCCCTGTATACTCCCAATACCCCCAATCCCATAATCCCAATACTCCCAATCTTTGCTGTACCAAAAATCCTTAAATACCACCCCCCCTCCTCCCTGTATACTGCCAATCCTCAAATACCTCCCTCCTCCTCCTCCTTGTATGCTCCCATTCCTCAAATATCCCCCCCCCTCCTCCTCCCTGTACCGCAAATCCTTCAATACTATCCCCCTCCACCTCATACTCCAAATCCTCCAATACCATGCCCTTCCCTCTTCCTCCCTGTACCCTAATACCATCCCCCTACCTGTACTCTAAATCATCAAATACCATCCTCCTCCTCATCCCTGTACCCCAAATCCTCCAATACCACCCCCTTCCCTCTTTCTCCCGGTACCCCAATACCATCCCCCTACCTGTATTCCAAATTATCCAATACCACCCCCCTCCTCCTTGCACCCCAAATACTCCAATACCATCCCTCTTCTCCTTCTCCTCACATTTGTCTTCCACTCCACCTTCCATGATGCCATCGTCACGTTGTTCTGGAAAAAGGCAGGCTTCTGTGGCCCAAATGTTGGAGCCAAAAAAAAATGATGACGCCGGATAACCCTCTTGCCCAACGTTTGACTGCTGGCTTGTCTGAAACGGATAGCCCGCCAACTACTGCCATATCAACTGGTGGACTCGGAGGCCTTTCGGAAATTTGTGGCCATTGGAAGACCACAATAGAAGGTCCCAGGCAGGAAATATTTCTCGCAGAAGGGCATTTCAAAGCTGTATGGCCATGTTCAGTGGCAAGTGAATATATCTCTGCGAGCGCCTGCGCTCAAATACCTGGTTTGATGTGCTTCATAATTCCTGAAATGTTGAGTTCCCATGAATATCTACCTGTTGGTTCTATTTGATACTCTTGGATGTTATTTATGTTTGCAACTATGTTCATGGATTATGTATCTTTCTTTTTTGTCACGGAGGTATTCTCGTGTTTGTATACTTATATATATTTCAATAAAAAAATATTAAACAAAAAAAAGTGAATATATCTCTGGCACACAGTGTTGGTGCCAAGATACATCTGACCACAGACACGTGGTCTAGGAAAGACGGGCAGGGAAGGTATATCACTTTTACTGCCCACTGGGTGAACCTTCTGACGGCCGTCAAGCATGTAACCTGTGTAGATTTGGGTGTACCGCCACAGATTGCATGCAGGCCTGCCTCTTCTTCTCCTCCTCCTCCATCCTCCCTCTCCTCCTCGGCTGACTCCTCCTTTTTCGCTGCTACTGTCTCTTCCGCTGCGCTGCCCAAGATCCCCAGAACCTATTCCACATGCCAGGTGAGACGTTGCCATGCTGTGCTGCGTCTGTTGTGCCTGGAAGCCGAGAGCCACACTGGTCCTGCACTCCTTTCAGCTTTGCGTTCACAGGCAGATCAGTGGCTAACACCGCTCAATTTCACAGTTGGTAAAGTGGTGTGCAACAACGGTGCCAATCTGCTGAGCGTGCTGAATCAGGGCAAAATAACACACGTGCCATGCAGTGCTGTATCTAGGCCTAGGCCGACAAGGCCCAGGCCTAGGGTGGCACTTTGCCCCCCCAACCCGTCCTCCCGAGCAGGGCCGCCATCAGGGGGGTACAGCCAATACTCCTGTATGGGGCGCCGGCACATAGGGGGGCCCGGACAGCAGGAAGATCGGTAGGATGACAGCATACCTCCCAACCTGGGCAGGACTGTCCCGCTGTCCCGCTGTACAGAGGCTTTGTCCAGCATAATTCTGGTGATAAATGTTACCTTCTAGCTCAGAGGGACCTGCAGTAGTGGGAACATTTAGAACAGCCAGGGATTGGCTAACAAACCAGCTGGGTGTGCACTATGCAGCCACAATGAGAGAATGCACCTGTCAAATTCATGCTGTGATGTCGGTAATGGGCGGGACTGCTACTCAGACCCGCCCCCTGTGTCAAGCAACACGTGCATAGGGAAGAAGGAGAAGGAAGATATGGCAGCCAGAAACAGAAAGGTATTTTAGAAAGGTAATCATGTGGAAGATGGGGGACCTTTGGGGAAGATAAGGGCAGAGGAGAGGTGTGTGTGTTGCAGAGGTTGTAGCAGCTGGAGCAGGTACTGTAAATTAACTTAAATTTAAACTAAACTGTGCACTGACTGCAGTACATACATTTTAACAGAATGTGAACTGTTTAATGACGTTGCATTGTGATTTCATCAAGCGGCACAGTGGTGTAGTGGTTAGCACTTTCACCTAGCAGCAAGAGGGTCACTGGTTTGAATCCCAACCACGACACTACCTGCCTGGAGTTTGCATGTTCTCCCTGTGCCTGCGTGGGTTTCCTCTGGGTACTCCGGTTTCCTCCCACCCTCCAAAGACATGCTGGTAGGTTAATTGGATCCTGTATAAAAAAATAAAAAAATTGGCCATACTGTATATGTATGTTAGTTAGGGACCTTAGATTGTAATCTCCTTGAGGGCAGGGACTGATATAAATGTACAATGTTCAATGTATATGTAAAGCGCTGCGTAAATTGACAGCGCTATATAAGTACCTGAAATAAAATAAAATAAGTGTTTCATGCATGCTGAAATCTGCATTCTGTGAAAGTTCATGTACTGAAAAAAAAATTAAATCTAAAAAAAATATAAATCTAAAAAATAAAAAAAAGTACTGCAAAGTGTTCCATGCTCTAACTATTACTACGCTGTATCTTTGCCTAGGCCGACAAGGCCCAGGCCTATGGCTGTTCTAGGGATTTTTTTCAGCTCCCCCGCACAAAAATCCCCCCGCCCTCCCTGACTTGTCCTCTGAGTACCGCCCCCCATGCTGCGTCCCGCCGCCTAAAGTTCCCAGCGGCCGGCGGCTTTCTATAAAGTGCCACTTGTCAGGAAGAGGCCTACTTTTCCAGGGGGGAGGGACTGGTGGCCCCATAGAGGCTAGAGCGGCCGGTGACTGGCCAGACCGGCTGCACTTACTTCAGCTGGTGGGGGCGGAGTCGAATGCTCCGCTTACCCTCCTCCGCACAGCATCACTACACAGTGTAAGTGTGCGGTGGACGGGTCTGTCTTTGTCCATAGGAGAGAGAGGAGGGCCAGGGAACCCTCAGGTCAGGCCAGTCCGACAATCAAATTTAAACTTTGCACTGCAGTACATACATTTTAACGGAATGTGAACTGTTTAATGACATTGCACTGATTTCAGCATAAATGGCTGGAGCACTTTGCTGTACATGAGCTTTCACAGAATGTGAACTGTTTAATGCGTTTGCATTAATTTCAGCATGTCAAAGTGTTCCATGCATGTTGAAATCAATGCAAACTCATTAACCACTTCTGGACTGGAAAGGATTTGCCCCTTAATGACCAGGCAACTTTTTGTGATTCGGCACTGCGTTACTTTAACTTTGGGTACTGCGATGCTGTACCCAAATAAAATGTACACCCTTTTTTTCCCCACAAACAGAGCTTTCTTTTGGTGGTATTTGATCACCCATTTGGTACCCACTTTTAATGTACGGAGAGGAAGAGGTTGGGCCTAAACAGGAATGGGCGTGGTTTACAGATGACAGGGCGGGTCTTAAATAGGAAGGGGTGTGGTCGTGACAGGAAGGGGTGGGTCATAGTTAAATTAGGGGGTGCACAAGATTAGTCAGGCCTAGGGCAGCACAAAACCTAAATACACCACTGGTGCCATGCATGGCACACGTCCTGAACTTGGTCGTGCAGCGATTAGTTGCCAAATACCCTGGGATCCAGGACGTCTTGCGGCAGGCCAGGAAAATCTCGGGCCATTTCAGAAGATCTTACACAGCCATGGCTCGCCTTGCTGACATTCAGCGGTGACACAACCAGCCCGTCAGGCGTCTTATTTGTGACTGCCCGACGCGATGGAACTCAACTTTGCATATGCTTGATAGGCTGCTCCAGCAGAAACGTGCAGTTAACAAATACCTGTATGAACTCTGCGGCAGGACAGGTTCTGGGAGCTTGGGTTTTTTTCACCTCGCCTGTGGCTGCTCATGCGGGACGCATGCAGACTTCTGCGGCCATTCGATGAGATCACCAAACTGGTCAGTCATGGCCAGGGCGCCATCAGTGACATAGTACCTTACGCCTTCTTTCTGGAGCGTGCATTGCGTCGTGTCATTGATCAAGCCGTCGAGGAGCAGGAGCAGGAAGATGAGGAAGTCGCAATGCTAGATGAATTCCCAGTGGGTGCTACTTCATCTGAGACAAGTCAACAGCAGGAGTCTGAAGAGGAGTCAGAGGAGGATGGTGCTGGGGGGGATGAGGAGGAGCAAGAAGAGCATGCTTTAAACCTTTCTGGGATCCCTGGTGTTATCTGTGGATGGGGGGATGAGAACGAGGAAGACATTATCCTGGATGATGAGCTGGAAGCAGGCCACTACACCGCTTCCAGTTTAGTGCGAATGGGGGCCTTCATGCTCCAGTGTTTTAAGGGGGACCCCCGTATAAAAAGCATAAAGGCCAAGGACCAGTACTGGGTGGCAACGTACTTAGACCCCGGTACAAACAAAAAATGGTGGAAATGTTACCACAATCACAGAGGGCAGTCAGAATGCAGCACTTACAGGCCTTGCAGTGTGAAATGCTGCATTTTGCTTTTGCGTGCGCTGGCAGAGGAATTTCCAGTCACAGAGAGACAGTTGCGGGTAGCAATCCAACAGCGCCTGCAAGAAGAGGGCGGTTTAAAGATGTCTTGGTCACTTCAGATATGAGATCCTTCTTTCAGCTGAACCATCGACAGCTGTACTCCGGATCCAGCATCAGGGAACGCCTAGACCGACAGGTGTCCGACTACATCGGGTTAACGGCCAATGTGGATGCTCTGAGGAGTGATGAACCCCTGGACTACTGGGTGGGCAGGCTTGACCTCTGGCCAGAGTTTGCACAATTTGCAATGGAAATGTTGGCTTGCCCCCCGTCCAGTGTCCTGTCCGAAAGGACGTTCAGCGCAGCAGGGGGGATTGTGACCAATAAGCGCACTCGCCTAGCTCATGACAGTGTAGACTACCTCACATTTATAAAAATGAATGAGGCATGGATCTCTGAGGAATTCAACACATGTGACCAGTAGACCATGTTTCATTGAAATTCCTCATGCCAGGCCACAAATATCCGCCAGACCGCCATCCACCCACAACAATCCCTGGTCCTTGTCTTCGCTAAATACAGCGGCATAAAACCCCTGTGGTCTAATTTTTGGGGCCTATACTGGCCGACACTTACTTCTGTTACCTGTGAATGCCTAATGTACCTCCAGCCATCAAATACTACGTTCTTAGCTGTCAGGTAAACCCATGTGGGCTAATTTTTGGGGCCTATACTGGCCGACACTTACTTCTGTATCCTGTGAATGCCTAATGTACCTCCAGCCACCTAATACTACGTTCTTAGCTGTCAAGTAAACCCATTTGGGCTAATTTTTGGGGCCTATACTGGCCGACACTTCTGTATCCTGTGAATGCCTAATGTTCCTCCAGCCACCAAATACTACGTTCTTTGCTGTCAGGTAAACCCATGTGGTCTATTTTTTGGGGCCTATACTGGCCGACACTTACTTTTGTATCCTGTGACTGCCTAATGTACCTTCAGCCACAGAATACTACGTTCTTAGCTGTCAGGTAAACCCATGTGGGCTAATTTTTGGGGCCAATACTGGCCGACACTTACCTCTGTATCCTGTGAATGCCTAATGTACCTTCAGCCACAGAATACTATGTTCTTAGCTGTCAGGTAAACCCATGTGGGCTAATTTTTGGGGCCAATACTGGCCGACACTTACTTCTGTATCCTGTGAAAGCCTAATGTACCTTCAGCCACAGAATACAACGTTCTTAGCTGTCAGGTAAACCCATGTGGGCTAATTTTTGGGGCCTATACTGGCCAACACTTACTTCTGTATCCTGTGAATGCCTAATGTACCTTCAGCCACCTAACACTACGTTCTTAGCTGTCAGGTAAAACTATGTGGGCTAATTTTTGGGGCCTATACTGGCCGACACTTACTTCTGTATCCTGTGAATGCCTAATGTACCTTCAGCCACAGAATACAATGTTCTTAGCTGTCAGGTAAACCCATGTGGGCTAATTTGTGGGGCCAATACTGGCCGACACTTACTTCTGTATCCTGTGAATGCCTAATGTACCTTCAGCCACAGAATACAATGTTCTTAGCTGTCAGATAAACGCATGTGGGCTAATTTTTGGGGCCTGGAATGGCCGACAATTACTAATTTATCCTGTGAATGCCTAATTTTTCCGACTGGAATTGAAAATCAATGGGTCTGTAAAGGTTCCGTCAAATTGTGGAATGGATGTGGACCCATTTTACAGATGTATGAATGGACCCTATATGTATTTGACATGTATTTACTGGCTGCTGTCAGTTCTGGCTGATTTATGAAAAAAAAAAAAATAATTTTAGGGCAACTTTTCCAATTGCAATACTTCTGTTATGACATTGGCCATGTGCTGGGACTATTTGTGCACAGCTAGTACGTCTTTTTTGGCTGCAAATATGACCTAAAGGTTTTTAAAGTTCGTCTCCTATTAAAGTCAATCGGGCCCGCCGCGAACTTGCGGTTCGCGGACTTTTGAGAAAATTTACGGCTGACGTTCGCGAACCGCCCCGGCCGATGTTCGTCCATCACTGCTCCTCGCCCCTGGCAGCTTGAGGAAGAAGGGTACTCTCCTCCCTGTAAGACCCTTAAGGATATCATCCAGGAAAATCTAAACAGGCGATCCCCCAAAAAGAGGAGAACAGATAAGGCCATGTTGGAAGACTGGTCCGCAGGCCAGCAGTTCAGCCATATCAGGTCCCGAAGGACCACTGCTGTCACGGACAGTCAACCAAAGGAGCCACATCCAGAGAGGCACCACAGACAAAACTGCAAACCCTAGACAACTGGTCCGCAAGCTCGCAAGGGCAGGGGGAAGCTGTTCCCCTTCCAGATCCTGGCGCAAAAGCTTTGCCCACTCTGTTAAGGTCTGAGACACCAATGCTATGGTGAACACCAGTCTAAGGACCGAACCGGCCACAGTAAACATGTGGCAGACCAAAGTCTCTGCTCTCCCGTCAAAGGGGTCTTTAAAAGCTGGAGACTCTTCCACCAGAATTAAAGTGGAGTTATTCGGCCTGAAACTCTGAGAATCCACCACAGGTGGGACTGTCCACTTTTTCAAAACAGGGACTCTTCCAAGCGATACCGTCTAGCAAAAACGCTTAGGCACCGGCATAATGCGTTCAGGTCACTGACTCGTGACAATTTTGTCAAGTAGGCGGAAAAAGGCGGGTACCAAAGGAGACTGGCACCACCGACGCAGCAGCAGCTGCATTCTCCAATTTTATAGTTGCCCGCACCGATATAATCAGTGCATTCACCAGCGCCGTGCATGCGTGGCTACAGTAGTGGAGGAAACATCCTTTACTATCAGAGCACTCGAAGTGCGTGGACGCAGACCCAGTAGGGTCGCAACATACTGAGCTCACAATGAAACATAACAATCAGGATTGTGGCATAGACATGTAGCACCCTCCCAGGTAGGTGCTAGGCAAAGCATATGTGTGACCCTGTTCTGCTTATCAGGAGGATCTGATCTGTTAGTTAGCCTGTCACATGTTTCCAGGTGTATCCTGTTGAGTCTGGGGAGTCTCCCCACTGTATCCAATGAGGGACCTTGTTGGACAGTTGAGGAAACAGCCAATAGCACACCAGGGTTTATGACTGTCCCAGTGGGTGGGCATTGCTGCAATGCATCCTGGGATTGGGAATAAATCCTGAGGGGGCATGTGACAGGGTGTCTTTTGACAGGAGCAAAGTCCCAGGAGGAGGGGAACAGCTGTCTCTCCTCCTGCTGATGTGAGGAAGGTGGTCCAGGCAGCCGGCCTAGGGACAAGGGTTGAGCTGTGCTGCAGAAGGATCCAGTGTGCTGACCAAGTGGAGCTGCTGGGCAGAATACTTCTGGAAAAACAGTACCGTGAGTACTCCAGAATTTGCCCAGGGGTCTGCTTAAGAGAGGGGACCACTCCAGAGGGGTCAAGGGGATCCAGAAGTCAGCTAACCCAGAGTGATACAGTAAGTGATACAGGGGGTGCCAAGTTGTTAAGCCCTGAAGATAAGGGGTAAAGGGGGTGCCAGGAAGGGCCCTGAAATTGCTTGGCAGTGCAGTCTACTATAAAGGACAGCTACCTCAGGAAAGGAGTGCCTTAGGAAGTGAAAGGGACTCTTTCACAGTTAAAGGCAAAGTAAAGTAAGCGGACTAGCCATGACTAGCTCAAATAGCATTAACAAGCGTCAGTCAGCCTTAACCAGCGTCAATCAGCATTTTCTATATCGTCCCAGCCTATTGTGCAGAGTTCAGTTTGATTTGAGTATCCCACTCATCCCTTCTCCTATCCAAGTTCCTAATAAAACCTAAAAACCAAAGAAACTGGACTGGTCCTTGTCTGAGGTAAAAACACCTGGAAACATGTCAGAATGTTCTACTGTTGCTAATAGGACCCAGGGGAACCTGTCATCAGCAGCTCCCTTGGCAGTAGTGCTACAGACACAAAACAGGCAGGTGAGGGTCGCCGACTGCGATCCCACAAGGGGACACTGACCCAGGGCCCACAAATGGACCACCTACTGGACCCCACACAAAAAAGGGGGTCACCCTCCGAGGCCCCTCCATAGAGGCCCACATGAAAATAAATGGCCCCCTTAAAGGGGGCCGCCTGCTGTGATGTTGACGCGCAGGCAAGGTACCCAGAGGGTCCGCAGCGCTAAAGAGGGAGTGCCCTACACAAAATGGCGGCATGCTCTCATCAAACAAAAGTGACCACCCCCCCCGCAGAGAAGGCGCCAAGCTGGCACAGGCTGCGGCCTAAATTTAGGTGGAGGCCTAGCCGCTCAGATCCCATCCAAGGGGAGGCGGGCGGCCACAGGACACTCACCGGGGGCCGCCACCCCCCGGAGGTGCCCACTCCACCCAAGTTTCTGAGGGCGCCCCACAGCCTGGAGCTGACCGCCCAGAAAAAACGGGGGAGAGGGCGGATGCCCAAACAAAGGGGCCTCCTGAAAGAGCATCCGGCTGGTAGGCCACAAAGACGTGGCCTAAATTTTCGGCTGGGTCCAGCCACGTGTGGCGCAGACCCGTGAATGTGAAGCCATTTGCTCCCCCCAGCCCAACACAGCAGCCGGAAGCCATTAGGAGTAGGACCCCCCTGCCCAGGTCACTAACCCCCCACGGTGATGGAGGATCCTGTTGTAACCCCAGAGCTCCCGGAGAAAACTGGTCAGCAGCAGCCCCAAAGGAAGCCCCCCTTCAGAGCACATGGCAAAAGCCAGCTCAGAACCTCCAGGGAGGGGGGGTCGAGGGGGAAAGGAAGCCCCACGGTGACCCTAGAGGGGCTGGGCAGAAGGAAAGGAACCTGGGGTTACCACTGACCCAGAAAGGGGTCCACGTCCACCCCAAAAAAACGCATTGGGGGAGAGGGGGGACACTACTTACCATACCATGGAACCGGGTGGATACCACTCCAGGAAGACCACCGCGCCATCGGAATGGGGTCGCTGCGGGCCAGAGGCTCGCTGCGAACTACAATCAACTGCCCAGTCCAGCAGTTGATTGTAGTTCTCACGGAAAATAATAAAAGAGGAGAAAAATCAGTTTAAAAAGGAAAAAAAGCCTGGACTAGAGATCCCAACAAGGAACTAGGTCCTTACTCCTGACTAGGCAGAAAAAACGGAATGCCTATAGCAGGAAATATGAGTATACCCCCTGGGACTACCTTATAGGCGTGATAACGCTTATTCCTGCCTAGTGTCTTACTCCTAACGGCAGGGCTGCAGTTAGGAATCGCGGGGCCCCATACAGACTACCTGGCAGGGCCCCCCCAAGAAAATATTAAAGACATATTTAGCTAAAATTACAACAAAATCACTATTAGCAGACACAAATATAACATAACTCGCATAATTCCTGCTAAATCTAAAAAAAAAACTATGTTAAATAAAAAAGAAGATGAGATGAGAAAAATATACAGGCTGGGCAGTTGGAGCTCAGTGATCAGAGAGAGAGAAACAAAGTTACAATTTACAAATAAACTCCTGAGCAGAGATAAGTGATGGGAGGGGGGCACACACAAGGGACGGGGATTAGACAACTGTCTCTTTCTCAACAGATAAAAGCTGATAGCAGGGAGAGGGACAGATCAGATTCAGCTGCTGGAGGAAGATTTCTGTATTTGTTGCCCATCACTAATCCCCCTTTCTGTGTGCTCGGGCCCCCTACAAGAGGACTGGTGGTCAGGGCCGGTGCCAGACTGTTTTACGCCCTAGGCAAGATCAGCTACTTGCGCCCCCCCCCAAAAAAAAAACAAAAAACGGAAGGGGTTAAAAACTGCTCTATGTTATATCTAGTGACCCTGATCTGATGGTTCCTCTATGTAATGCTGTCATACCCAGTGACCCCCATATTCCTTCATGTCACACCTGGGGACCCTGATGTCCCCCTATGTCACACCCAGGGACCCTGATGTTTTTCCATGTCACATCCTGGGACCCCAATAGTCCTCCATATACTGCTGTCATACCCACTGACCCTGATGTTCCTCCATGTCATACCCAAGGACCCCTGTGTTCCTCCATGTCATGCTGTCATACCCAGTGACCCCAATGTTCCTCTATGTCACATCAGGGGTCCCTGATGTTCCTCCATGTCATACCCGGAGACCCTGATGTTTTTCCATGTCACACCTGGGGACCCTGATGTTCCTCCATGTCACACCTGGGGACCCTGATGTTCCTCCATGTCACACCTGGGGACCTCAATCCCCCATGGCACACCCAGGGATCCTAATTCCTCATGGTACATCTGGTGACCCCGAACCCCTGTTACACTTGTGACCCCTCTCCCCCATGTCACACCTGGTGACTCCGATTCCCCATGGCACACCTGGTGACCCCAAATCTCTTTCACACCAGGGATCCTCCATGTCATACCCAGGGACCCTGATCCCCTGTTCTGGGGACACTCACTGGGCAGCATGAAGAGAGTGGCCTGCACTCTGCCCTCCTTCACCATCATCCTGCCTATTCCTTCTCCCAGGACGCTCCTCTCCTGGACCACAGTGCTCACCACAGCTCCAACCGGCTCCTGGTGGAGGGAGAAGCAGCAGTCAGAGAGCTCTGCACATCCTTCATCACCAACATCCTCAGACCATTCCGGTGCCTTTTTGCTTCTGCTCCAGTAAAGGTACCTCCCTCCAGTGTCAAGCTTCTGCTCAGGTTCAGCTCTCCTCCACTCCCTGCTTAATACCGACCCAGGGAAATGAACGGCTGCCCACCAGCTCAGTATAGAGAGTCACTTTCCGCCCAGGGATTAAGCCGCTCAGCTCCAGACGAAGAGGATCATCATGCAGGTAGCACTCCGGTGGGCTCCTTTCCTGCCCCTTGGGGCTCCCCCAACAATGGTGGAAAGCCAGGGCCTGGTAGTTCTGCCACTGCCCCAGACACCTGGCATCTTCCTCTGTCCCTTCTTCCTCCCCCACTGCCGCCCCTCCCCTCAGCTCACAAGGATCATTCATGACGGAGAGTGAGTGCTGACTCCTGGTTGCGCCTCTAGGTGGCAATGCGCCCTAGGCGGCTGCCTAGTTTGCCTAGTGGACGCACTGGCCCTGCTGGTGGTCCCCCCCCTATCAGCGGCCCTGCCTGTAGGGGCAGCATAACCCAATGGTCAAGAAGATTCTGGAGCTGTGTCTGTCAATGAACGAAAGAGAAAAAAAGTTTTGCCAATAGTTCTACTTTAATGTGGTCAGTTTGAAACATTAAAGATGGAAAGCTGCACCAGGTATTCCACACAAAGGAAACAATGCAAAGAGAACAGGATACTTTTTAATACAATGGTAACAGACACATATCAGGAATATGATGAAATGTGAAATGTTGGGGTAACATGCAAAAACATATCAAGATTGTTTTCAGTTCCAACCAATGACTATTAGGCTAGCAAACGAAGAGGTTAACTGGCTCCGACAGCAAACGTAGCCACGCCCCTTCGGCAAAGCCGCTCCCCTCAGCCCAGGCCGACCGTCCCTCGCTATCAGAGCGCTTGGCGCATGCGCGCCTCCTCCCCAGCAGTCGAGGGGCCGAGCAGAGTGATTGCACTTCCGGTCTGGTGTCATGGCGTCTTTGCGGTGATGGCCGAGGGGAGAGCGCGATAGCGGGGAGGAGGAGAGGAGGGGGCGGCGGCGGCGGGAGGTGGAGGAGGCGGTGGTGGTGGCGGAGGAGGTGGAGGGGGGGAAGCGGAGGAGGTGGCAGAATTAGAAGCGGGTACGGTCCCTGTCATCATCACCTCCCCTCCGGCGGCCTGTGATCCCCGGGAAGCGGAGGAAGGGGGAGACCCCCAGTCGGGGCGATGGCGGCTCACAAGCCGGTGGAGTGGGTGCAAGCCGTGGTGAACCGCTTCGAGGAGCAGGTAAATGGAAGCGCCGCTGTGGGTACCGGGGAGGAGGAAGGGAGTGTTGCTATGGAGGAGAAGGATGGCAATGATGATGATGATGATGGATACACAGGGCTACGTGCTGCCTTCCCTTCTCCCATTGATCTCCTGCTTTTATGATCAGCTCATCATATGGCCAGTCCACCCTGACTGTCAGTGTCACACTATGTTCTGCACTATCAGCTGATAAGGACTGGCATGGCCACACCAGTGCAATCCATAGAGTACACAGGAAGCATCAACATACACTGCCTTGTACAGAAGGGCCTGACCACTGCTCTGTTGTTGGGGAGGTTCTCCATGTATTTATGGACTGGATGACAGCCAGTGGTCAGCGTTAGGTAATTGTCACACAGGGCTCTAAGGGACTGATGACAACTAGGAAGTGTCACTGACATATGATGGAGCCTGTCACTGAGCACTGACCTAGGTGAGATCAGTCAGTCACTGTTATAGATGCAGCACTTGTTCTTTTTCTGATTCCCCTTGTACACAGTTCTAGTACCTGTTGATCCTGTCAGTAGATCCGCTATCTTTACAGTAGTATCAAGCCAACCTTTATTATATTGCAGCTTACCAATTCTTAGATGTGATGGCTGCATTTGTTTCCTTCTTTAGGGCCAGTTCACACCACGTGCAGTCCAGTGCATTTTTTTTTTTCTGCATCAAACACGCATGTAACGTAGGTTATCTGGTGTCCATTCACATAGTTCACACCAGTGCAGTCAGTTTCAGAAAAAAAAGTGCTGCATTTTTTTTCTGCACTGGAATGTGGTTAAATGCATCTAAAACGCGTTAGACTCCAGCACAGTGAAAAAATGAATCTAGAGTGCTTTAGGAAACGCATCATAATTGCACCAGAACCTGTCAAAAATGCGTTAAAAACGTACATGCTGAAATACATCCGGAACGGATCTGTAGTGTGTTTTTTTGGTGTGAACTAGCCCTTAGACTTTTTATTTTCATCTAGTTATCTGGCCAATAAGTGCCGGTTCACACTATAGCGTGTACGGTGATAGCATGTAATATCGGAGCGCACTGCTCCTTCATTACATTCGATCGGATGTGCGGTGCGAATTCAGCCATATACTTTGTATGGCTAAATTCGCACCGCACCCGCACAAAAGACGCACAGGACCCTTTTTTTCAGCCGCATCAGGATCGGATCGCACAGTGGTTCACACTTGTGCGAGCCGATCCTGTGCGAACTGTCAGATCGCACTGCGATATGCGATAAAACTGGGGGTGTTAAAATTTAATTGACACCCCCTGCGTATCGCATATGGCAGTGTGAACTGCCAGATGTGCGGGTGCGATGCGGGAACAGGCTGTGAATTCCCAGCCTTCCCGCATCGCACAAGTGTGACCCGGCACTAAGTGTTTTTTTCCAGTACTAGCTCTCCAGCAGAATGTATCAGTTTACATGGCTGAGTCAAAACGCTAACTCACAAGGGTGATTAACCACTTCAGCTCCGGAAGGTTTACCCCCCTCTTAATGACCAGGCCATTTTTTGCGATACGGCACTGTAACTGTTAAACTGACAATTGTGCGGTTTGTGCGACACTGGACCACAATGTATGTTCTTTTTTTTTTTCCCCACAAATTGAGCTTTCTTTTGGTGGTATTTGATCAGCTCTGCATTTTTTATGCTTTGTGCTATAAACAAAGCAACCATTTAGAAAAACAAAATATTTTTTACTATAAAACATATCCTATAAAAATGTATAAAATCAAATTCATCAATTTAGGCAAAGGGTATTCTGGTACATGTTTTTGGCAAAAAAAAGTCCAGATTTGCGCAAAAGTTATCGCTTCTACAAATTATGGGATAGATTTATGGAATTTTGTTTTTTTACTAGTAATGGTGACAATGAGCAATTTTTAGTGGTACTGCGACATTACAGCAAACAAGTCTCACCCCAAGTGTCACTTTTTGGGGACCAGTGATGCTAATACAGTGATGAGTTCTAAAAAATGCACTGTCACTGTACTAATGACATTGGCAGGGAAGGGGTTAACATCGGGCGATCAAAGGGTTAAATGTGTTCCCTGGGAGGGCTTGCTAACTGTGTGGGGAGTGTTTTGACTGGGGCAATAGAGAGATCTGTGTTCCTGCTTAGCAGGAACACTCAATCTCTATCTTTCCCTCTCACAGAATGGCTGTCTGCCTTGTTTACATAGGCAAACCGCCCTTCTGCCTCTTATGAACCATCGCAGTCCGCACGACCTGCTGATTGGCTCCCACTGTGTCTAAAAGAGTGGAACGTGGGCGGCGTGTGTGCGCCCCAGGCCCAGTACACGAAATGACGTACAGGTACGTTATTTCGCGCAGGAGGGTCTCCTTGCTGCAGTATATTTGCACAGGACAGTTCATAAGCAGTTAAAAATGATTAGCTTTTATTTTTTCATGTAAAACCTTTACCCCAAATTAAAAAAACAAACTGCTGTAACTACTTGAAGAATGAGCTAGAGTTTGGCTTCAATTCGCTGGGGTTTCTAAATCTACTAATACTCCCCTCCCCCAGACTGACAATGCTGCTGTCTATTTCTCCTGTGCTCATTCCTCCAGAGTTGTCTCACTATAAAAGGTGTGTTACTGGACAGATCACCAAGTGAAAACGGAGAGAGGAAAAAAGCCAAAGCAAGGAAAACGAATGCAGCCACCACATCTAATGATTGGTAAACTGCAATAAATGACATTTTTGGTTTTGTGTCTAATACCGCTTTATTATGGTGACAATACTGTTGATTCTGCAGTGGGATCACACAGCAGTATTGTCATCCTGTTGACAAGGTAAAGGAAGCTAAAGCTGGCCAAACACGTATAGGGCTGAAAAACAAAACCGATTCTAACCTTCCATGCTATGCAGTGTAGCTAAGCGAATTCCCAGTTGCAACTTAAATTTTTTTGACAGCCAGCCCTGCCAGCTGTTAAAATATCTAAACAGCAGCTGCATCTGATTGGATGCCGCAGCTGTTCTGCCAAAATTTTTCCAGCAGGCTCATTTGACAAAGGTTGTCAAGTAACCGGAGCAGGGCCCTAAGGAAACATCCCATATTCGCGTAATGAATGGACATTTTAGGTAATATACAAACAAATTAAAACCCACCTCCAACTGATATGTTTTAAGCCGTTAAAACAGCAGTTTTTTTTTCTAGACTAAGCTTACATTTGTGGTTTTGGGGGGTGATAAAGACAGACCGTTGAGCTGCATTTTTTACGCCCATCCTTTGGCTGCAAAGATAGCCAGACAGGGCTGTAAACTGGCCGCAAAGCTATTATACCTCTGCGCATTCGGCAGGCAGTGCTGCCCACTGAGTTGGATCCATTCAAGTGAATGGGGTTGTGCTGCAACTGCTTGCAGATCGGTGTTGGCTTTTAAAGGTTAAAGCAGGTGGTTAGGAGGCGACATCACACCTCCTAGCCACCCGTCAAACGCCCTCTTAATTGATCCACCAGAGATCACTCATCAGAGGGCAGCTCTCATGTAAACCATTTAAATATTACCCTTGTAAGCAACCCACAAAGTATTATATGGTTTGCTAAAACTCAATGTCACTTTTACTTGACAGCTTGGTCTGCATGAAAAGCCTCTTGCACATTGCAGCTTGAAAAAGCTCAGTACAGCGTTTTTTTTTTTTTTTTTACTGATCTAAAATGCAGCCTATTGTTTACATTGTGCCTGTACACACAGGTGCTTAACCACTTGCCGACTGCGCACTGTAGTTTTACAGCTCCAGTGTGGGCCGGCTGCACAGGATTACAAATAATTGTGTTTTTGGATTTCCAGGTAGGGAGTACACGCCCGCCCCTGGCTGTGCTGTCATTGGCTCCAGCACATGCCCATCAGCAGTTCCCAGCCAAAGATTTATGGCTGGGACCTGCTGTTCATTGGAGCGAGTGACAGAGCGATTTGGGAATGTAAACAACACAATGCTCACTTCTGACAGCAGCAATGTGCCAGTTTTTGTTTCCCTGCAAAGCAGGGAATAAAAACTGGCACATTGCTTAGTAAAATAAGAACACATTACCCATAGTCAACATAGTTAGGCCCCTTTCAGACAGAGCAGATCTGTCCAAAGGGGGGATCTGTCCGCTGATTCCCACTGAGTAGGGGGATGACAGGTCCGTGTACTCTGCTATGCAGAGTGGACACAGATACAGCCCGCTGTCCTCTTTGGGGGAGTCGGATGTTCGTTTCTAACTGATTGTCATCTGATCCACCAGGCGGATGGCGAATGTATCCCCATGTGCCTGTTTTTAGCGGATTTTATCGGATCGGATGGCAGAGGACATATATCCGCTGCCCCATGGATAATAATGGTTTGTCCGTTTTTCAGGCAGACCTGATCAGACCGACGAACCCGATCGTTCTGCTGGTTTGAAAGGGGCCTGAGGCACGTATTCAACCCTTGATTGCCCCAGTTAACCCCTTCCCAGCCAGTGTCATTAGTACAGTGTCAGTGTTTATTATTAGCACTGATCATGGTTTTAGTGTCACTGGAGATGGCAGTGGAAGTTCACCAGTTCCGACAAAGTGTCAGTGTCAAGTGTTAGATTGCCTGCTTAATCCCCTCCATTAGGCCCCTTAACACTGCAGCTTAAAAATGCTCAGTACAGCTTTTTTTTTTTTTTTTATGAGCTAAAATACAGCACAGTCATTCTAATGTGCCTATGCACACAAGCGCGTAAATGAGCGCAGTGTATTCTTCAGTAAGAACAAAATAGAAAAATCAAAATTTTTGGACAGTAATTTACGCCTAATGCGCACAAATGCGATCAAATGAACGCACACGATCATACTGTTAATCTGAAAAAAAATTTGTTTTGGAGATGCCATAACTTTCACGCAAACCAAACAATATACACTCTTATCGGTATTTTTTTTAACCAAAGACGTAGTAGAATACATTTTGTCAAGTGTTTGCATTTTTTTTTTTTGAGTTAAAAAAAAATAAAAAACCCAGTGGTGATCAAATATCATCAAAAGCTCTATTTGTGGGAAACAATTATATACAATTTTGTTTGGGTACAGCATTGCATGACTGTGCCAGTTAAAGTAGCGCAGTGCCGAATAGCAAAACATGGCCTGGTCGTGAATTGGGTAAAATCTTTCGGAGCTGAAGTGGGGTAAGCGCTGCATAGTCTTGAAAAAAAAAATAGAAAAATTTGAATTCCAAGTCAGTATTTAGCGCGAGTGCGTGCAAATGCGCACATGAGCATAGATATTAATGACTTTGGCCTAGGAATATATTGTGTGTCAATACGTACAACACAAATGCCTGAAATGAAGTCCAGGAATTCTGATGCTCAAACATCAGTAACGTGTGCAAGAGGCCTAAATGTGGAGATAAAATGTGAATAAAGTCATATACTGAATACTGTCCTTACAGGTGTTAAACTCATACAGTTACCTGAGTAGAATATTTTTTGCTAAAGTGGGCCGAATGTGTACCGAAAAGTTTTCAAGGTTGTGTCATGTCCTTTGGCATGTTGCTATATATCACAATGAAAACATTCATTGGAAAGTGGGTGGTAATTGCAATGAATGTTGCAAGGAAAGGTGCACGGAACATTTGCTCTGTTTTTAGCTAGGTCCATATTATACACAGGAATTAATTATGGCCAGAGAGCCCCAAGTATTTAAGTGAATTCACAGTTTTCATTTTTAGTTGTTGGCCGATATTGTATCTCCTCACACTGCCAGTGACTGGGAAAAAATGCAAACCAGGCTACTTTGACTTCACGCATGCAGGATGTGCACTGTTTGTCTAGGATGCTGCACTTTTTGCCCTATGCTAAACCTGAAGTCCGGCCTTCCTTTAAATAGCTTTTTTTGGGACAAGCTGAGCCAAACAAACAATTCCTATTACCGTGTTATTCTGCTGCTGTCAGCGCTGTATTATACTGTAGTAGCATCAGCTACACACATTATTCAGCTCTGTGTTCTGACAGTATTACGGGCAATCTGCTGCTGGAACAAGATCGAGTTGGGCCATTGACTTCTCAGCTGTTCAGAGGAAGCCTTGATATTATGATTTCTACTTAGGACAACTAGAGGCCGCCTTGTATTCATTGGGAAAAATGGAAGGCTTTTAAATGACTAAGCCGCACTCAACCCAACTCAGTTTTTATTCAGCAGCAGATGAGACGTTACCTGTGATGTTGCCAGAACACAGCACTGCATACTCTATGTAGCTCAGGGCTCGACAAATTCCAGGCGCCAGGTCACCATGGTTACTAGAAATTTTGTCCTGGCACCTGTGCTTTTGTCAGCCCATTCACCATTGGCACCAGGCGCAGGGATGCACAATTCTTATCGCCCGACGCTCAGGACATGTTGTACCGGGCAGTTTTTGTCAGATGGAAGCATTCAGGCAGCAGCCCAGACACAACTGATCAGAGATCAGGGTAAAGGGTCAATCGCAGCGGCCCTTTACCACATGATCAGCTGTGTCCAATCACAGCTGATCATGATGTAAACACACTTGCCGGTTATCTGCCTTCCTTTCCTCCGCTTTCGCAGCGTGAGAAGAACTGGTAACCGGCAAGTGTGAAAGGGGACATCTACACTAATCAGTTTAGCCCCATCAGTGCACATCAGTGAAAATTGCCTGTTTACAAAATTTTGTAACCACAATACAGAAAAAAATGTGTTTTTTTTAAAAAATTTCTGGCCTTTTTTTCAATCTGTTTAGCAAAAAATAAAAAACTCAGTAGTGATTAACCACTTTTAAACGATCCCCTTAATGACTAGGCCATTTTTTGCGATTCGGCACAGCGTTTCTTTAACATTTGAGCAGTTGTGCGACGCTGGACCCAAATACAATTGATGTCCTTTTTCCCCACAAATAGAGCTTTCTTTTGGTAGTATTTGATCACCTCTGCGGTTTTTAGATTTTGCGCTATAAACAAAAAAGCGTCAATTTTGAAAAAAAACACATTTTTTACTTTCTGCTATAAAACATTCCCAAATAAAAAAAATTCAAAAATCTAATTTTTGTTATCAGTTTAGGCCAATTTGTACTCTGCTTCATATTTTTGGTAAAAAAATCCCAAAAAGCGTATATTGGTTTGCGCAAAAGTTATAGCGTTTACAAACCATAGAATAGATTTTTTAACGTATTTTTTTTTTTTATTAGTATTGGCGTCGATCAACAATTTTTAGTGGGACTGCGACATCGCGGTGGACAAATCTAAAACTTAAGTGACACTTTTTGAGGACCAGTGACACCAATACAGTGATCAGTGCTAAATAATATGCATGGTTACTGTATAAATGACACTGGTAGGGAAGGGGTTAATACTGGGGGTGATCAAGGGGTTAAGTGTGAGCCTAATTGTGCTTAGTGTGGGGGGGCCGGGTTGCAGTGCTCTGTGAAAAGCACACAGAGATCGGTGTTTCAGCTTGGCTGAGACGCACAATCTCACTGTGCCTGTTTGACAGGAGAGTCGCCTGCTTTGTTTACAAAGGCAGGCGGCTCTCCTGTCAGTTTTCCCAAAGATCAGGGGAGGCGATTGTGCCCCCTTCTCCCACGGTCTGGCTCCCGCTGTGGATAAGCACAGCAGGAGTGCGGCTCCGGGGGCACGCGCTCTGCCGCCAAGACCCCGTGCACATAAAAACATAGATGTACATGATTATGCGCAGCCGAGCTGCCCTGCCATAATAAATCTGCGTGGGGCGGTCGGCATTCGGCAAGTGGTTAAATATCACCAAAAGAAAGCTCTATTTGTGTTTAAAAAATGTCATATAGGTACAGTGTAGTGTGACCGTGCAATTGTCATTCAAAGTGTGACACCACTGAAAATTGGCCTAGGCAGGAAGGGGGTAAAAGTGCCCAGTAGGCAAGTGATTAAAGAGGAAAATGCAAGAGGTTAAAGAGAAAATGTCGCCCAAAAAAATAATTGCACAGGGGACTTTTTTTAATTGTAATGAAAGTTGCACCCAAGCACATCCTCTCCTAAAAAAAAAAAAAAAAAAAAAAAAAAAAAATCAAAATCAAGGACCCCCCCACATATACCCACGTACAAATGTAAACGCACGTGTTGGGGCGGCTATGCCTGAAAATGTTGATTGTTATACATGTTTTTTGCTTCTTTCACACGGGCAGTGTGCCCGACGGGGTCCATTCTGCTCAGCGGGGGATCAATCCGCCGATCCCTGCTGAGCAGACGGATGACAGCTCCGTCTCTACTCTGTGTGCAGAAACTGAGCTGTCAGATCCCTGCTGTCCTCTATATATCATCCAATCCCATCTGTTCTGATCCGCTGGACAGATGGAAAATGGTGTTTCCATCCGTCCGGATTTCACGGACAGGATCTGATCAGATAGCAGCAGGTGTCAGCGTCGATGTCTCCGCTAATGCTTGCTGCTCCATGAGCATCTGACCCGGTCCTCCTGAAAAACTGATAGGCGGATCGGAAAGCCTGTGTGAAAGGGGCCCAAATATCGCCGTGTTTGCTGGAATGAGAGCACTAATACTAGCACCAGACCTCCTTTGTAACGCTAAACTGATGACCTATAGGGGTCTTTTAAAGCATCCCCTATAGAAAATTTAGGGTACTGACATTCGTTGCAATTTCATGGGCGCACGCAGATTTAGGGTTTAACATGTTGGGTTATCTGTTTTGCAACCTCGGGTTTTATATTTTCCAAATAAATTGGCTAATTTATTGCATTTTTTTGCCGCCTAACTTTGCATTTTTTTGCCGCCTAACTTTGTGTTTTCACTGAAATTTGTGTTTCCTAGACCTTTGCGGTAAAATCGTTTGACATACCAAAACTTTTTCTAGGAGTCTTCCAGGGCCGGGCATCTAAGAGATAGGGCTCCTCCCACCCGCAAACAGAAAACTAATTTGTTCACCATTCTAAAAAGTTCACTCCCACCTGTGTGCCTCAGTGATATCAAAGTACCGACAGAACAACAGGTAACCTAAATACCTAGATTCTAATTTTTAATTGACACTTAAGGCTGGAAGGAGTGCTGCCCTGGAAGACTTCTAGAAAAAGTTACTAGGTACCTAACTCAATTTTCTCAAGTCATCTTCCAGGGCAGCATCTAAGAGGATGTATCAAGCAATACTCGCTAGGGAGGGGTCAAAGCCTGGAGCACTTTCTTACCGAAAGTTTGATTTTGACTGGGACAGGTGATCGATGCAAAAGGTACCCTACAAAGCTTTTGAAGCTCGACCCTGTCGCTGCCCTGCATATCTGCTCTAGTGGTGCCCCTGCTTTTTCTGCCACCGAGAAAGTCCATGCCCTGGTAAATGAGCTTTGATCCCACTTGAGGGGAGCAAGGTTTTGTACTCGATAGGCGAAGGTTATGGCCAGCTTGATCCGTCTTGCTATTGTGATTTTTGAAGCCTGTTAGGCCCTGAATGTGAATCGTCCATGGTCGTTAATCTTCACCACTCCTTGGTTGGGGTATGAGGATCTTCCTGACTTCCAGTTTGGAGTAGGTCTCCCCTTTTCTGCTGCTCCTAAAGGCCAGAAGGGAGTGAATAATAATAGTTTGAGAAGTATGAACTTTTTCTGACATATGTTGTTTACAAGTTAAAAAAGCTGTATTTTTTGCTAGAAAATTACTTGGAACCCCCGAAACATTATATATTGTTTAGAAGAGACCCTAGAGAATAAAATTTGCGCAGCGGTCTTTCAAATGCAATTTTTTGGGAAGAAATACACTTTCATGAAAAAAAAAAAACAGTAAAGTTAGCCCAAATTATTTGTATAATATAGATGTTCTGCCGAGTAAATGGATACCTAACATGTTGTGATTTAAAATTGTGCACACTCGTGGAATGGAGAAACTTCGATACTTAAAAATCTCCATAGGTGACGCTTTAATAAAAAACGTTAATGGTTACCGGTTTAGAATAGGTCTTGTGCTAGAATTATTGCTCTCGCTCTAACGATCGTGAAGATACCTCACGTGTGGTTTGAACACTCTTTTAATATGCATGCGTGTCTTACATATGCTTTCGCTTCTGCACGTGAGCACGGAGAGACAGGGTGCTTTCAATTATTTTTTTTTTCTTAATTTTATTTTGTTTTTACACTATCCATTTAAAAAAAAAAAAAGTTTCGATCACTTTTATTGCGGTCACAAGAAATTTAAACAGGTGCTTTATGGGGGAATCTGGGGTCTAAAAGACCTCAAATCCCTCCTTTATACTAAAAGCTTCCAACCGGTAAGTTTGGCTTTTTGAATGCTGTAGTTTTTTTTTTTTTTTTTTAAGAATCTGGTGCCTTTAAGGCTCCAGTACCCAGTAGGATGTCATGACATCGCTTCCGGGTTTTTACATCGGAGACCTGATCAGAGACCAATGCGGCTTTGTTCAGGTCTTCGGCCAGCCTCTAGCTGCAGGCATCTCCCCGCTACAACCCCCTGAAGCTGAGGTCGCATATTTACGCTCCGTTGGCGCGAAGGGGTTAAAGCATGTTATACAGCACAGTGCTTGTGCTGTCATTTGGCCCCCTGTATCGCCTAAAAAAACCTGGCTTATCCTGCCAGTTTCTACCCTCCCTTCTGTTAACTGACCAAGGTATATCATGGCTGCTGAGCCCTGACACCATGGTCAGTTTACGTGCCTCTGTCAGCCACAGCCCTGCTCTGTCCTCTCCTCCCTGCCTGTCTGCTCGTGTCAGTGCCCCTCCCCTCCTGCTGCTCTCATATTTAATATAAAATCATCCCATCTCCTCTGTAATATAAAAATAAGTGCCCCTTTTTCTGTGCTAAAGAAAAAAATATGCTGATCTGTACCTATATCAGAGCGGCTCCCGGCAATCACGTTACCGCTCGGCTGTCTCTCTCCTCCTCCCAGTCTAACGTCAGCGTTAGTGCTCGGTCACACCCGCTGGAACTGTCAGTCGGGCAGAGGAGAGAGCCTGATGAGTCAGCTGAGCCCAGGGAGTTGCTCTGATGTAGGTGCAGATCGGCATATTTTTTCTATACCATGGACACAGGGGAACTTATTGTTATATTACTGAGGGGATGGGATGATTTTATATCAGTGGCTTAACAACGACTTTAAGTGTGAGGATCTTGACTAGGGTTTCGTGTAATGGTTCAAATGGGCATGAAGGGAACCCTATTAATATGGGATAGGTCCCATACTAGACACTTCTGGCTCCTTATTCCCCATGTCTTTGCCCATGTCTTAGCCAATAAACTTTTTGCCGACTTTTCGGTATATAGAGTTTGTGTATTGGTTTGGGTATACATATTAATAAAAAAATATAATAATAATGATGATAAAATGAAATTTATAAAGTAAATATGGATATAAAAGTGCTAGTGCCCACCTGTGACGTACAATGTTTATATAAACCAATAAAGTGACGTGCATCAATGTTACTCAATGCTGTGAAATCAAATAAGTGTGGGTCAAGATGAATACAATATATGTTACTCACTGGTAATTTTAACCAAAAGAGATAAAAAGTAAAAAATTTGCAAAAAAAGTGCAAATGCACAGGTGGTGCAATATGACAATAAACACAAAAACTTGCAAAGGTGTGCAAAATGTGCAAAAGAGCAATTAATAAATATATCAATAGTGTCTATAACAAAAAAGAACCAGGAACAGTGCTGGTTGTAGAGAAAGTCTCTATCTGTGTAGTCTTATAAATCGCACTTAGAAAGGTGCTTCTGTGCAAGTGGAAATCCGTGCAATCCCATACATCAAATGTATAGGGAGACTGTGGTGAACACAAGAAGACATATCAGTTGTGATGTTATACTTTTCCCTTTGCTGTGCTCGGTGCGGTATTCCGTGCCCCTAAGGAAATACACTCCCCGCAGTGCCCTCCCCATAAAGGGGTATAAAGCCTACACAGCAAATTGGATGGTCCTGCGCGTTCCCTCTGGATCCGTTAGGTCCTGGCAGGTGTAGGAGAAGCGTGTCCTCAATGCCTCAGGATGGTCCCTCAAATGGCCCCAAATACAGAAGATAGATACTCCATAGTGCAGTATGTATAAACTTTCATTCAAATAAAGATAACCACTCAGGTATACAATACAGCGTTGGTGGTATAGCGTAGCTCCTGATGACGTCAATCCTGACGAAACCGGTAGGGCTGGACCATACGTCGCTCCGTCAATTCCGCTAGAGTGATCAGTCTTCTGGAACGCATCCGCACCCGGACATCCGGCTCGGACACTATACCACCAACGCTGTATTGCATACCTAACTGTGAGTGGTTATTTTTATTTGAATAAAAGTTTATACATACTGCACTATGGAGTATCTATCTTCTGTATTTGGGGCCATTTGATGGACCATGCTGAGGCATTGAGGACACGCTTCTCCTACACCTGCTAGGATCCAAAAGGGAACCCGCAGGACCATCCCATTTTCTGTACAGGCTTTATACCCCTTTATGGGGAGGGAATTGCGGTGAGTGCATTTCCTTAGGGGCATGGAATACCGCACCGAGCACAGCAAAGGGAAAAGTATAACATCACATCTGATACGTCTTCTTGTTTTCACCACAGTCTAACTATACATTTGATGTATGCGATTGCACGGATTTCCACTTGCACAGAAGCACCTTTCTAAGTGCGATTTATAAGACTGGTTTTACTACACAGATAGAGACCTTCTCTACAACCAGCACTGTTCCTGGTTCTTTTTTGTTAAGGACACTATTGATATATTAATTGCTCTTTTGCACACCTTTGCAACCTGTGCATTTGCACTTTTTTGCAAATTTTTTACTTTTTATCTCTTTTGGTTATATTCCCAGTGTGTAACAAAACATATATTGTATTAATCTTGACCCACACTTATTTGATTTCACAGCACTGAGCAACATTGATGCACATGTCACTTTTTTGGTTTATATAAACGTACGTCACGGGCGGGCACTAGCACTTTTATATCCAGATTTACTTTATAATTTCATTTTATCATTATTATTATTATTATTATATTTATTAATATGTATACCAGGTTTGAATATATTGATATACAGAGTCAACCATTTGCACATACCAAATTGAGTAGCGCCATTTACCCAAACCAATACACTATAAAACTCTCTCTGGCTTCTCACACTGCTGAAAAGCTTCTGGGTAGGCAGCAACTCCCTTGCTTTATACATAATATAATTTTTCCTTTACATATCATTTTTCCTTTACATAATCTTTAATTTCCATTGCGCGGGATCACTTCACTACTAAGTTTTCAGGTATATAGCCCTGGAGACCTTTTCCCTGCTGGCCAATATGGTGTTGCTACCTTATCTGACAGCCCCTTTTTCTGCAGCATTACCCTCTCCACAAGCAGGTTTAATCAACTTAAAGTTTGGGTGGCTAAATGGACCCTGTGTTAGGAGATTCGATATGTCTGGTAAACTCAGGTGTGGTTGCGCGCTCATGTTTTTGAGGTGGCTGAACAGTCAGAACAGCCATTGTGGGTTTGATCAGGATAACCGTCGCTCCCCCCCCCCCCCCTGATCTTTTGATTCACTCTGGGAATCTGGATGGTTGGAGGAGAGACGTAGCATAGATGGTAGGACCAGTCTTCATTGATCCTTGATGCAAACAGCTCCACCTCAGGTGTCCCCCACGTTTGGGTGATCCAGGTGAAAGTTGACTGATCCAGAGACTTTTCCGTCTGCTTTACTGCGCTGCGGTTTAGATAATCTGCAAAAGTTTTTACTACCCTCCCCTCCCCATTGTACCGCCAAAATAGGCTTTATGTTCGCTTCTAAGTCAGGATTGTATCTACCAGGGTCATTAGAAGAGGGGACTTTGTTCTCCCAGTCTGTTGAAATATGCTACAGTGGTGGCATTGTGGGACTTTATTTGAATGTCTTTGCCCTGAATCAATGACTTGATCAGGCTCGAATCCTCTGGGAATTCCATTTGCCTTGTCGGTCTGTATTTAGAACGTTAGGTGTTCCTTGTCTTGGGTTACATAGATTTTCATTTCCTTCGTTTCTCTCGTATAGCCCAGGTACACCACCTATTGGCTTGGTACTAATTGGGACTTTTGTATGTTTGATCCACCCTAGTCCTTGCAGGTAGCTGATGCATGTCTGCCCTCCCCCGTTGTTCAGGGTAAAAGTTCAGCTTTAAGGTGATAAAATGATGCATATAGACTATATTTGAATATAGTGCCATAACCTAAGCCAGGTATGAGGTACCGAGTTATAATAGGTATTAATAGGCTGAGATACTGTCCATACCCCTGCACATAAAAATGTGCTGCAGAGTATAATTCGAAAGACCTGGCGGTCTCTGCAGCCCTGGCCTGGGATCTACTATTGTATAGACAGACCCTATCCTAGGATATAATACAGTGATCCCACGTCCTTAAGAATGGCCTTCTTTATAGTATCCTAACATGAAGACTGCCTGTACTGTAGGATGTCTGTATAAACACAACAATTGCTTTAGAGGAAGTAGGCGATATATCGTATTTTCCCTGATGCTAGCGGACTGGAACCACGTCCCATACAGCAACCAGTGTCAGGCCCCGGTAGTGTGTCTGCTGTATGAAGCCTCAGAATCAAGGTCTCCTGGTCAATCCATATATAAGGACAGATACAACTTACCTCCATGTACAACTACCATCTGATGATCTGAATATATTCAAAGGGATGGAATAAAAATAACAACCCCAAATTCATTATAGTACAACACCTAAGGATAAAGTGTTCTGTATAATGAACCATCGCACAGAAACTTCTGGAGGGAAGCCTGCTTCAAAAAGAAGGCTATTAGAAGCTTCATATAGAGCAGGGGTGTCAAACTCAATTTAATCATGGGCCGCATCAGCATTATGATTGCCCTCAAAAGGGCCGGTTGTATCTGTAAGACTAGATGTCCAGAGCATCCCCTACCCTTACATAAAACGTAAAGAGCCTCTCCACCATCAAAGGTTGAGTCCCCCACCCTCCCTTACATCACAGTGCACCTCCCTTACCTTGTGGTGCAGCTGGGAAGAAGCTGGAGGCATTGCTGGAAAGCAGAAATTATAAGGTCTGGAGGAAGACTGGAGCTCTCCTGCAGCTACAGGAGAGGTGCGAGGGCCACATAAAATGGCCTGGAGGGCCGGATTCGGCCCGCGGGCCTTGTGTTTGACACCTGTGATATAGAGTAATAGATTGTGAAATGCACAGACACAGATAGCGAATTTAACATATAAACGTTCATTTGCAAACAAAGAATACTTGGTAGAACTGCAGCCACTAGAGATCCTGCCCCCAATGTATCGATTTCATGTGTATGTTCATGATAGACAAAACACAGAGACATAGAATACTAGCATACTTCATAACCATGAGGTCAGAGTCCTGGTGTATTCATCTAAATCGGGGATCCTCAAACTACGGCCCTCCAGCTGTTGCGGAACTACACACCCCATGAGACATTGTAAAACTCTGACATTCACATACATGACTAGGCATGATGGGAATTGTAGTTCCTGAACAACTGGAGGGCCGTAGTTTGAAAACCTCCTGATCTAAGCGATACCTCCTGATCCGCAATACATATGCCTTTGATGGTTTTGCCATCAAGCAGACAGTTGGCACAGTCGCGGTACCCAAGTATAACTTGCTCTGTGCTAACAATGCATTGTATATCTAGCCAGTGAAAGTACAAAGTACCGGGGGAGATTCAGTTAAGTGTAAGATTGAGTACCCCAACTACTGTGTTTATAGTGGACACTGGTAACCCATATTGGGTACAGCTTCCACTCCTAGACCTAACCATAACGTTTGGTTTGAATGGAATCAAGTAGAAGTCGCCCATATAGAGATAAGTACACTGAAGTAAACCTGAATGTCTCCCTCAAATGAGAAGCAACCAAAGCCTTTCAATTCTTAACTAGTCCAGACATAATAGTAAATATAAGCTGCTGACACCCTGAGCCTGTAAATGTAGCCAGAGCAATCAGAAGCACAACACCTGCCTGTGATAACGAACAGTCATTAATTACTGGTTTGTCTATGCAGCCCTTGCATAGAGAACTAGTTCAAGAGCTAGTCAATTATGTGTTGCAGGTTCCACACCAAAATTAAGCACAAAATTGAGCACCAGGCTGAAGGGAGAGGAAGGTGTCTGACATCTCTTTGAAGAGGAGACACAGGGTCCTTTCACACGAGGGGTGCGCCCAGCAGACTCTGTTTTATTCAGTGGGGATCGCTCCGCCCATCCCCGCTGAGCAGGCGGATGACAGGGCCGTCTCCGCCTACTTTGCAGAGATGGAGCTGTCGGAGCCCCGCTCTCCTCTATGGGAGATCGGATGAAAACAGACCGCCTGTCTGTTTTCATCCGATCTTCCAGACGGAAATGGATGGATTTCACGGACAGTATCGGATCAGATGTATCCGCTGCTTCAAAGGGCTGCATGGAGCGTCCGATCAGGTCTGCATTAAAAACTGACAGGCGGGCCTGATCGGAAAGCCCGTGTGAAAGGGGCCTAATCCTTTTAGAACTTTTGGCAAAGATTTTTGACCTAGTTGGCTGTTATTTTACCCTCACTAGAAGCACATGTTTAGGGGGGAGTGCACGCCGTTGATCTTATCCTTACCACATTGCTGCTACCACTAAAAAGCATTATTTGCATAGTGGTTTGGTAAAAACAGAGGTGGCCTCAGCATGCTCTTGCTTACCTTGGAGCAGCCCTGGCTCGCAGGCACTACAGGGCAGGATGGTGCAGCGTCAGATGTGATCAGCTTCAGGTGAGCATCCAACACATGTTCCTTTTAAAAAAAGCTTTCTTGCCCCTGCCCTGGCCCCACCCCCAGCTGCCATATCACTAGTATGGGTGGACACATACCTGCTAAGTGTGCTCTGTCCCCCTGCTGCAGAAAGTATTTGGCTCAAGTGAGAAAAAAGATGCATGTTCCTGGTTTCAAAAACGTCACCTTGGTGAATCCGGAAGTGATGTCACCTGCTGCAACCAATCAGGATGCACCCGGAAATAACGCAAGTGGAACTGTGGCGTACCGCACATCCACTGATGGCGCCAGTCAGAGGTGTATCCGGAAGTGATTTAATCGAAACCCAGGAACAAGACACCGCATCTTGGTTCACCCTGTGCTCCAGACCCTGCAGCAGTGAGGGAAAGACACTCCGGGCCCTATTGGACCTATGCTTGAAGAAGGTTGCTTACCCACCAGTGGGGGCAAACCTCAGGCAGAAAGGACGGATTGACTCCCTGGAGGGCCTCCAATTGCCCCTGTCCTGAAGCTGCCTAACCTCCCTTGAGGCTTGTAGAGGCAGTCTGACGTGGAGGCCTAACTGTTTGCACTGATAGGAAACCTGGACATAGGCTTTAGCATAGGTTCACATCTATGCGGTTTTCCGGTGCTTTTTTGATTTATTTTTGCTTTCAGTTTTTAGGTGTTTTTGCTCCCCCCCCCCTTAAACTGTAAATAGCTGGTTAAGAAGCCGGCTGCCGCATCCTTTTGATCGATGAGTCCTCAGCTGTCAGCGGGGTTGAATGTAAAAAAAAATAAAGTTGCCGGCAATAAAAAAAAATGGCATGCTTTTCAGATCTGGTATGGAATTTGAGAGGAACCCCACTCCAAAATTTTTAAAATCCATACCAGTCCCTTATCTGAGCATGTAGGACTAGCGAGCCCCGCCTCCTGCAACATATCAGGCCACATGCCCTCAACATAGGGGGGTCCCCAAAGCACCTTGTACCCTTGTTTATGGGGACCAGGTCCTCTTGCATACTTCCTGGCCGGTAGTTGTGGGGGTCTGCGGGGCGAGTGACTTACCCGAATCTGGAAGTGGGGACATCAACATGGGGGCAAGGTGCTTTGGGGGGATGAGCCCCAGCCTGCCCCTGCTGCATGCTTGGATAAGGGGTCTGGTATGGATTTGGGGGTGGGGTGGGATCACACACCATTTTTTTATTTTTATTTTTGCGTAGTATGGTTTTGGGGGGGGTGGGGGTGGTGATTAATTACCAATTATTGTCGCCATTCCACGAGCGTGCACAATTTTGAAGCATGACATGTTGGGTATCTATTTACTCGGTGTAACATTCTCTTTCACATTATAGAAAATTGGGCTTGAAAGGCCGCTGCGCAAATACCGTGTGACAATAAATATTGCAATGACCGCCAATTTTTTCTCCAGAGTCTTTGAAAAAAAAATTTGGGTGGTACGAAGTAGGGCTGCAACGGCGCATCGACGTAGTTGACTACGAAAAATCGTCGACGTGCGTGAAAGGCGTCAACACGTGACGTCACACGCCCCCTGGCCGGCCGCAGCGCCGCTTGAAGCATTACCGGCCGGGTGAAATCAAGCCCACCCCCCCCCCCCCCGGGCTCCGTCCACACCGATGTCGTAGACAAGAGGACCATTAATACCTGAGGAGCTGTTCAGGGTGAGCGCTGACCGTCTCCAGCACCCCCGTACGCCGCAACACCTTCGCCATCATCCCCGATCACCCAGGTACTCGGATGTCACATGTGCGGCGCTACACCGGATGTGTTCCTTCCAAACCCTTCCAGCCAGAAACTCAAACCCACACAATTGAGTTCCGCATAGCAATGGTTGCTTCCACTTTCTGGTATTCATATTTTCCATTCCCTGCTATAAAATGGTCAGCCTCATTTGTTTTAAAAACCAAGTAAAAAAAGTTTACATTTTTTTTTCAGGTTTGCTTTTGTCCGTATTAATAAAATTGTGGTTGAAGTTTGAAACCAAGATGGCGGCTTGTGCTGTACTGTGGCGGCTTGTAATGGTCTGTACTAGGTGGGCGGGCTTACTGAGGGGTCTGCACTGGGAGGGGGGGCTTACTAAGTGGTCTGTACTAGGTGGGAGGGCTTACTGAGGGGTCTGTACTGGGAGGGGGGCTTACTAAGTGGTCTGTACTAGGTGGGAGGGCTTACTGAGGGGTCTGTACTGGGAGGGGGGCTTACTAAGTGGTCTGTACTAGGTGGGAGGGCTTACTGTGGGGTCTGTACTGGGAGGGGGCTTACTGAGGGGTCTGTAATGAGAGGGGGGCTTACTAAGGGGTCTGTATTAATTACAGGATTAATGAGCTAATCAAAAAAAAATAAAAATAATCGTTAGTTTAGTCGACTAATCGTAAAAATAATTGATAGATTAGTCGACAGACAAATTAATCGTTAGTTGCAGCCCTAGTTCGAAGTAATTTTCTAGCAAAAAATACAGATTTTTAACTTGTAAACAACATGTCAGAAATAGGCCTGGTTAAAGAGAAAAATACGTAACACTTGAGTTTTTGGTGCAGGGTCATTGTAGGAAACCATGTTAAAAGAACGGTAGTGTGTTTCTGCAAAATGCACTAAAAGCATAGATGTGAACCTAGCCTTAAAGCATATATAAAACCAAACTATGTTCAACCCTATGGTGAAACATTGTAACCTGGTCAAAAACTGATGGGAAATCCAGAATTTTACAGTTTTCACCAGAACAGTTGGCAGTAATTTTCCAATGGAGACACCTATTGTCACTAGTAAGAGTATTTGCCTTTATTGGGGAGAGACTTCCCCCTTTACGTTGTGTCTCCAGGACAAGAAATGAGAGGAAATCTTCCTAGTGGGACACAACCAGCAAACAAGCCTGAAGTAGCTGTAATCCTTCGTTACTCTATCCAAAGCAAACAAAACCACTTTGGCTTATATATATATATATATATATATATATATATATATATATATATATATATATATATATATATATATATATATATAATGTAACCACTTAATGACCACGCCTTTTCTGACACCTTTTGTTTACAAGTAAAAATCAGTATTTTTTGCTAGAAAATTACTTGGAACCCCCAGATATTTTTTTTTTTTTTTTCTTGCAGAGCCTCTGTAAAGCCTGCTGCTAGTGGGAAAGGAGCCTTAGTGTTTCAGAAGATGAATCTAGGGTAATTAGCTATTTGGCATGTTGACAGTTTGGTACCCTTATCATTGCAATTTTAGTGTCACAGTATTTGCGCAGTGGGTTTTCAAACGCATTTTTTTTTTTGGAAACAATTCACTTTAATCAGTGCACCAAAAACAGACTATATAATCAAATTTTTGTCTAAAATAATAAAGATGAGGTTACTCTAGTAATCAAGTAAATAGATGGCTAATGGCACGCTTCAAATTTGTGCACGCTCATGGAATGGTGACAAACTGCGATACTTTAAAATCTCTATAAGCGACACTTGATGTTTGCGGCGATACCTCACTTGTGTTGTGAACACCGTTGATATATGCGTGTGTGACCTATGTATGCGCTCGCTTCTGAATGCAAGCACAGAGTAATGGGGGCGCTTTAAAATTTTTTTTTTTTTTTAACTGTCCCTTTTTTTTAATTTTTTTTTTTTATCACTTCCTGTCACAAGAAATGTAAACATCCTTTGAGATATGGGCATCACACATCTCCACATTTACATTATTAGAGTCATAATTAACGTAATGAATGTGCAAAAATAAAAATATATTTAAAAATGATTCATCATAAAAATTCTATAAATTGTGTATGAAACAATTTATATCTATTTCAAATAAAAAGATATAAATTTTCATAACAATTAGGGATTAGAAACCAAAATTCATAATAAGAAATATGAAATAAAACCTCCTATGATCATTTAAAAGTAGTATAGAACAAAGAGTAAGAACAATGTATAAACAAGGGGAGGTTTTATTTATTTTTATAGGGAAAAGTTCGAAGACTCGCATACATATTTATATGTAAATAGTTTTTTTTTTTTTTTTTAATATAAAAAAAATGGGTAGTAACATATCAGCATTAGTTTAGAAAAAACATTTGTTTATGATCATTTTTTAATATATTAAACATTTTATATTTATTTTTGCACATTTTATTATGTTAATTATGACTCTAATAATTTAAATGTGGAGGTGTTTGATGGTAGAGCCATAGAAATAACAAATAGTGACACACAAGAAAATCTATAGAATGCTGTCGCGGAGTGTGGGGAGGAAGTGATGCAGATGGAAGGGAAATAATCGAGTAAACACCAGTAAACAGGAAGGAGTAAGTGGGTGTAATAGGTAATGGAGGAAGTAGTGATGGGTGTAGTAGGAGGTGCTAACCATATAAATATAGAACCGGATACTAGAGTCCCCCCATCTTTTAAAGACGCTTCCTGGGCAGAGCGAAATTCATTAAGCGGGTGGATACTTCTGGGTTACGTTACGTCCGCCCATTGGAACCTAAACCGCGACTTTTTAATTTCAGAATTCAGAATATATTACATGCTCACATGCAAGAGGGCCATTTTGTGAGTGCGCAAATGGCTTTTATTTTTTAAATAATAACAGAATTAAGCTGTGGATTTATCCTGGTTGAATCTCCCTACAATTGTGAGGTTCTTTGACCTACCTGAAAAATTTTTTTTTGCCACTAGAGGATTATATTTGAAACACAGGCGTTTTACCCATCACTAGTCGGTAAGGGCACATAAGAAGGGGAGCACAACGGCACTTGTGGGAACATGGAACATACTGGCACTGGAAGAATAAGATAACCAGCACTTTTTAAGAACTGCTTGATCATGCACATTTTTTGCACTGATTGCACTTTCTTTTAATTTTTTTTTTTTTATAAGTATTCTATATTGTGATGTAAATGTTATGTTTCTGCACAAATAATGAATAGAGATACATGTTAAGCACTTTATGGTTGGACAACACTGGGTACACACATTAAAATACCTGAGAGGAATATACACCTTCTGTCTCAGCAGCAGTCTTGTAAACGCATTCCACATACTACATAGCGTAGGGATCATAATATTTTACCATAGACTTTTGACACTGGGGCTCTGCAGTAGGGCTGGAGTCATCTTACTGTCCCTCCTGGGCACACTGCAACTAGGTAGTTTCATATGCAAGGGGCCTTAGTGGCTAGTAATACTGGGATGGATATCCCAGTCACTGTGATTGGCTTATTACAGTGGTTGCATAATTAGAGACCAGGAGCTGCTCATGACAGCTCGGTCACAATGTGGGTAGTATTCAGCCAGCATGCTTTCAGCACACAAACCTCGTCCCCCAAGTATTCATATGTTTGGCCGTTAAGGTCCACCCTCCTTGCCACTACTTGTGTTGTGTGGTCTGCAAGTTGGTAAAGAATAAGTGCATTTTCAGACAAAGTGGACTTGTTGTACTTCCCTGACCTATTATATCATGCCACCCTCTGCAGATGTTTCCTTTTGTAAACCTCCAACAACTAGAATAGTTTTTTGTTTACATTTGGCAGAAAAATGCTCTTTCCTGGCTGCACCTACGCGGAACAGCCCTGTAGACTTCTAAGGGGCTTGTCTACCTGTCTTCTGGCTGGATGTAAAACAGTGGAGACAGAGGCTGTTGAATCTCAGCATATATACATTTGGAGAGGATGTGGGTGTGATCGTTTAGGTCAGGGTAAAGGGAGGGGGGTGGGGGAGAGTAAGTTGACTTTGTCTGAAGGTGCACTTATTTTTGGACTATTCTATATAGATTGGAGTAGAAAGAAAAGTAGAACTAGGTCACATGCTGTCATAAAGATTAGCCTTATTTGGGTAAATATATTACAAAATGAATATGGGCATCTGATTAACTCAGGGAATCAGTAAGGATTCCCTAAATTTGGAGGGATTTCCTCTAATTTCCTGTTTTGGCTATGGGGCCGAATGTGAAGGGAAATTCATTTTTGATTCTGCTCACAATTCCAAAACGCTCAGGTGTGAAGACCTGACCGCTTTGGAGAGATGTCCTCTAACTTTTCCTGGGACAGAAAGTAAACCCCCCCCCCCCCCCGAATGCCTGAAAACAACCTTTCACTGCCTTACTAAAAGAAATCATCCACGGATCACTTTTCAGGTGGGGGGCAGTAAAGCCTGCTGCCAGTGGGAAAGGAGCCTTAGTGTTTCAGAAGATAAATCTAAGGTAATTGGCTATTCGGCATGTTGACAGTTTGGTACCCTTATATATGTATGAGTAGACAAAGTATTGTAAATCTAGATGCAAGTCAGTGTAGTAGAAGGCATCAGGCATTTTGAAGCAAACCTGTCATAATCACCCCTGTATTGAAAATTTATGTAATTTAAATGCAAATACTAAACATTTTCTTGTCATATAGTTTTCTCCCTAAATATCCTCCTATATAATAATCCTCCTATATAATGTATAATAACTTTCTCAAATCGCCCTCCGGGACAGCACCTGGAGAGAGCGTAGCTCCACCTAAATTACAGGAAACACTGCCAAGATAAAATTCCTCCTCTTCCACCATGCCTCAGTTATTGTTTCCTCCGCCATGGTGGAAGCATTGCAGGAACTTCTGGGGGTGGGGGGGGGGGGGGGGGGGCTGTGCTCTCTCCAGGGGGAGGAAGGTTGAGCCTACCTCCTTGTGGTGTGTTTTGTTAAGACTGGCTTCTTTCGCTCAGGGGAGCAAAGCCTCACCGGATGGTCCGGTCTGTGTGCCAGGGGTCCGCGGCTTGGGCTGGCTGGCAGTCAGGCGGGGAGGCTGTGTCTTTCTACGCTCCCCACATGTCCCCTACGCTCCCCACATGTCGGTTCCTGGTCCCGGCGACGCGTGGCGTCATCTCCGGTAGGCGGGACTTCCGGTGGGGGCATGGCGGCTTTAGTTCCGGCCATATGGGGCGCAGGAGTCAGGGGCGGGTCAGAGGTCGGTGCTTCTGCTTCTGGTCCTCAGTGGGGGACGCGGGAAGTGGCATTTAAATTTGCTGTGGAGAGATCTGTCAGTTTGTGCTGCGCTCTCTGTACAGATGGAGGAGAGGACTGCAGCATCGGTGGAAGCAGGCACCGTCAGCACCGGCCAGGCTCAGGAGAGGTGCCTCTATTCCTTACTATTGGGCTTTTTGGGGTCTCTTTTGTTTGCCTCCATGGGAGCCTGCCCTGCAGTTACTGAGTGTATTGTTCCTTGGTCTTTCGGGCTGTGTGTTTTCTGGGAATCTTTTCACTGTTTGCTTCTGTGGGTCACTGCTCCTCCCTTGTTAAGTCACTGTAGGGGGTTGTTTTTCTTAATGCTTAGCGGGGGTTCATGGTGGCTTTTTCCTTTATTAGGTTAAAGCCACAGTGAAAACCAGGACCCCAGCATCAGGAAGGAGATGCCCTTGGTGTAAAAACCCGCTCAAAGATACCTGGCCTAAACCTCTCTGCAAAACTTGTATTGCAGATTTGGTTAAAGAAGAAACTGTTCAGCAGAATAGCGATTTCATCTCTTCAGTTAAGGAGCTTACAGACACTCTGTCGTCGGTTCGTTCCTTGTTGTCCAGGGAACCACCACCTCCCACAGATTCCCAGCAAACTGGAAGAGCATCTTCTCAGCCATCCACCTCTAAGTCTGTAGTAACCAGTGACTCAGAGGATGAAAGGGCAAGTGCTCTCTTGTCCCTCAAAGATTCAGAGGATGAGGAAAAAGAAGAGGCTGCTAGATCTTCTAGGTACAAACTGTCATTGGAAGAAGTAGAGGAGCTACTCTGAGCGATCTATACCACGTTGGGGATCGCAGAGGAAAAGGTTCAAATGTCAATCCATGACAAGATGTACCAGGGCCTGGAGCAGACAAAATGCAAGGTTTTTCCTGTTCATAAGGTTCTTACAGAGTCCATTGAGAAAGAGTGGAAGGACCCTGAGAGGGCCCCATTTTTTTCTAAATCTCTAAAAAGGAGATTCCCCTTTGAAGAAGATGAGGCACATCTGTGGAACAAAAAGCCCAGAGTTGATGCGGCTTTCTCCCAGGTGTCTCGCTTCACGGACTTGGCGTATGAGGATATGGGGATATTAAAAGATGCCATGGATAAAAGGGCAGATTCTCTCCTTAAAAAGGCTTGGGATTCCACTACATCCAGCCTCAAGCTGGCCATAGCCTCCACAGTAGTAGCCAGAAACTTGGAGTGTTGGCTGGAACAGCTCAAAGGGCATTTTGAGGCTAGAACAGCTAGGAAAGACCTCCTGGAGTCCTTTCCCCTGCTCCTAAAGGCAGTGAAATACATGGCCGATGCTTCAGCTGAATCGATTAAAATGTCTGCCAAGTCAGCAGCCCTTGTGAATTCTGCCAGGAGGGCAGTTTGGTTGAAGACTTGGTCTGGTGATTCAGCCTCTAAGGTTAAACTGTGTGGTTTGCCCTTTGCTGGTGACTTGCTTTTTGGTCCAGATTTGGAGGCGATTCTTGACAGAACAGCAGATAGGAAGAAGGCCTTTCCATCCAAAAAGAAATCGCCCCCTAAGAAGAGATTTCGTCCTGTTCCACAAACCCACAGAGGGCGGGAACAAGAACTGAGATCCAGATGGTCCTCCCAGAAAGGTAAGGGAAGAGGGGGAATTCTCTTCAGACCGCCTGATCAGGCGGCCAAAAGCAAGTGACATCTTTCTCCCAGTGGGAGGAAGACTGTTATGGTTCCTCCCACAGTGGGAAGAAGTGTCCGCAAGCCTCTTTGTGAGGAACATCGTGGCCCAGGGTTACAAGCTAGAGTTCTCGGAGACTCCTCTAAGCAGATTTTTTTTTTTTTTACTCCCCTCCCAAGGGATCCGGAAGAAGCTTCCGCAATTATGTCTCTGTTACAAGAGCTGATTCAACAGGAAATTCTCATTCAAGTTCCCAAGGAGCAGCAAGGCTTCCTGGTAAAGAAACCCTCCGGCAAGTACCGGCTGATCCTAAATCTGAAGATCCTGAACAAATCGATTCGGTACAAACATTTTAGGATGGACACCATCTACTCAGTGACCAAGCTGCTGTCCCCAAACTGCTTCATGGCATCTCTGGATCTGAGGAATACTTATTTGTACATCCCAATAAACCAAGATTGTCAGAAATTCCTAAGACTGGCGGTCAATCTGGGGGAATCGGTCTGGCACCTCCAGTTCAGGGCCCTCCCCTTTTGGCCTTTCATCTTCTCCCATGGGGGATGCCCTGGAGCCTTTAAGGCTGAAGGGTATTTCCACTGTCCCATATCTGGACGATCTGCTAATTTTTGCGAAGTCCAAGAGCCAGGCGTTGGTACACCTTCAGGAGACTCAGGACCACCTCGAGGGTCTGGGGTGACTCCTGAATTTGGAGAAATCCAGCTTAATTCCATCTCGGCAGATAAAGTTTCTGGGGGTACAGGATAGATTCAGTCCTCCAGAAAGTCTTCCTACCTCAAGAGAAGATAGTGAAAATTCAGAACGCTGTCGCCCAGATGCAAACCAATCGTCAAGTTACAGTCCGGTCGGCCATGGCAGCTCTGGGCTTGCTCATGGCTTCTATCCCTGCTGTACAGTGGGCAAGGCTGCATTCTCGTCTTTTCCAGGGAGACATTTTGCAGAAATGGTCACATCCAGACCCACTGGAGAAACTCATCAGAATTACCACAAAAGCAAAGAATTCTCTGTGGTGGTAGAGGAATTCCAGAAATCTGGAAGAAGGTCTGTGGTGGTCTTTCCCTCTGAACAGATGCCTGACCATGGATGCCAGTGCTTAGGGCTGGGGAGCCCACTTAGACGGTCGGACGATGCAGGGAACATGGTCCAAAACAGAGGCCAGGAGGTCATCCAACTGGTGGGAGTTGAAAGCTATCCTTCTAGGTCTTTGGTCTTTTCAACAGGCAGTCAAGGGCTATCATGTTCAAGTTCTCTCGGACAACATGACAGCGGTGGCCTATGTGTCAAAACAAGGAGGCACAAGAATCAGGCAGCTTTCAGATCTGGCAATCCAGCTACTCTCTTGGTCAGAGAAAAATCTGGCCTCCTTGACAGCTGTTCATCTAAAGGGTTCACAAAACCTTCTGGCAGATTTACTGAGCAGAAGAAAAGTGTTAGAATCAGAGTGGAGTCTGAACCAGGAAGTATTTTTGGAGATTGTGGAAGTTTGGGGGCTTCCCCAGATAGATCTGTTCGCTTGTCAACAGAACGCCAAGGTCCAAAGATTATTTTCCCTCCACAGGGAAGATCAGGCCTGGGGCTTGGATGCACTCGTTCATCCATGGGACTTCCCTTTGTCTTATGCGTTCCCTCCATTCCAACTAATCCCGTTAGTTCTCAAGAAATTCCGGGAGAAAAAGACAAATTTAATCCTGATCACACCTTTCTGGCCAAAGAGACCTTGGTTTGCCCCCCCCCCCTGCTGAATCTGGCTTCACAGCCTCCTTGTAAGCTCCTGTCCAGGAGGGATCTCAACACAGGGGAACCTGATTTATCCGGAGTTGGACCGTCTACAGCTGACGGCGTGGTTTCTGAGGAAGACCTCTTAATAGCCAGGGGCATGTCAGAGAAAGTCATCATTACCCTTGTCTCCAGTAGAAAGAGGGTAACCAGGGCCATTTACATGAAAGTCTGGAAAAAATATAACTCCTGGTGTTCCAGCAAGAATTTTGAAATTAAAAATTTAGTTTCAGTGCTGGAGTTTCTCCATGAAGGAATGGAGAAGGGGCTGGCAGCCAGCACTCTAAAAACGCAAGTGGCGGCTCTTTCAGCTTTTTTTTTTCGAAAGGACGTTGTCCCAAGAGTCTTTAGTTAGGTTTTTCAAGGCATTAGCCCGCAACAGGCCAGTAGCCCTTAAAGTATTTCCTAAATGGGATCTATCCATTGTTTTATAAGGTTTGACTGTTTCCTTTCGAACCTTTAAAAGAAGCTTCTTTGAAGAATGTGGTTTTCAAAACTATCTTCTTGATAGCTATAACCTCGGCCAGAAGAATTAGCGAGATTCAGGCCCTCTCAGTTTCGGACCCCTTTCTGACGTTTTTTTCAGATCGAGTAGTTCTGCGTACAGACCCAGCCTTTCTTCCAAAGGTTGCGTCATTTTTCCATAGGTCGCAAGAAATTGTGCTACCAACCTTCTCCTCAACTCCTAGTAACACTTGTGAGGAGTCCTTTCATACGTTGGACGTGAGGAGATGTTTACTTCAGTTCCTCCTCGTAACTAAAGAATTCTGAAAGTCAAACGCATTATTTGTCATCTTCTCATGATCTCGTATAAGAGAAAAAACATCTAAGAACACGCTAGGCAAATGGCTTAGATGGGCAATCGAGCAGGCTTATGTAGCCCAAGGGGGAAGAACCTCCAGAAGGTATTTTAGCTCATTCTACAAGATCTATGGCAACCTCATGGGCTGAAAGGGCCGGTGCTTCGCCAGAACAGATCTGCAAAGCGGCTACCTGGTCTAGTTTCTCAACCTTCCTTAGACACTACAGGTTGGACTTGTTGTCAGCTACGGATCAGGCCTTCGGCAGAGAGGTTCTGCAGGCAGTGGTCCCACCCTAAGTGTAAGTTACTCGCTTATCCTCTCCAGGTGCTGTCCTGAAAGGCGATTTGAGAAAACCTTAGTTGGACTTACCGGTGACGGTATTTCTAAGAGCCTTTCAGGACAGCAGCAGCTACCCTCCCTGGTTTTTGTTTATAATATATTTGTAAATGTTTAACCTGTGGTAGTTTTTTATGTTCTGTTTTCCAGCATGTCGGAGGCTACCCTATAACTGAGGCATGGTGGAAGAGGAGGAGTTTAATCTTGGCAGTGTTTCCTGTAATTTTGGGTGCAGCTACGCTCTCTCCAGGTGTTGTCCTGAAAGACTCTTAGACTTACCGGTGACGGTATTTCTAACTAAGGTTTTCAAATTAAAGTTGGATCTCTGAAACACTGCCATTATGAATACTTTACTGTAGGTTAGTAATGGAATGCCAAGTGCCCTCTTGGCTCTCAGAAGGGGAAAGTAGTGCAGGCACCACATAACCAGATGCCAACATTGAGCATTGGGTATGTCAGGGCTCCGAAGATCAAGTTCTACTTTGTATGGTGTTATGGGCTTCAGTAAAAGAGATATCTTCCTGATTAGCGGAAATCTTATTATGCCATCCCTTAAACTATGACTTTTCTAGTAGCGAGATTACAACTCTGTCATCTTTTCTTCACTTCATTTTCTGGACTTTCAGCATACATATACTATTTTATCAAAAGTATTGGGACGCTTGCCTTTACACCCGCATGAACTTCACTGGCATTCCAGTCTTAGTCCATAGGGTTCAAAATTGAGTTGGCCCATCCTTTGCTGCTATAACAGCTTCAACTCTTCTGGGAAGGCTGCCTACAAGGTTTAGGAGTGTGTCTGTTGGAATGTTTGACCATTCTTTCAGAAGCGCATTTGTAAGCTCAGGCACTGATGTTTCAAAGAAGGCCTGCCTCTCAGTCTGCACTCTTAATTCATCCCAAAGGTGTTCTATCGGGTTGAGGTCAAGGACTCTGGGACGGAGGAACTTGACTGGCCTGCACAAACTCACTCATTCATGTCTTTATGGACCTTGCTTTGGGCACTGGTGCACAGTCCTTTTGGAACAGGAAACTGTTCCTACAAAGTTAAGAGCATGCAATTGTCCAAACTGTCTTGGTATGCTGATGCCTTAGGAGTTTCCTTCACTGGAGCTAAGGGGCCAAGTTCAACCCCTAAAAAACAGCCCCATGCCATAATCCCCCCTCTACCAAATGATTTGTACCAGTGCACAAAGTCAGGCCTTCTTTCCAACATCAGTGCCTGACCTCACAAATGCGCTTCTGGAAGAATAGTCAAACATTCCCATAGACATACGCCTAAACCTTGAGGACAGCCTTCCCAGAAGAGTTGAAGCTGTTAAAGCTGCAATGGGTGGGCCAGCTCATTTTGAACTCTACGGACTAAAATTGGACGTGTAAAGGCAGGTTTCCCAATACTTTTGACAATATATTGTATGTGTAGAAATGCAATAAATTAAGCTGAATAATGGGAAAACACAAAGCATGCTGGGTACTAAAATGTAGGAATAAGTCGCGCTATGATATGATCAATGGAGATGTAAAGTCCATACAGTCCAAACATAAAGTAAAGATGTAATCCGGAACCAGGAACCCCAAAGGGTATAAGCTTACCAGATTGAGGTAAGGTAAAGGCGGTTTCTTTGGATAAACTTGTCACCTTGATAGTAGATCCAGGTCCACATGAACAATTAGCTCAATGGTCACAGGATCATGGAAGTAAAGGTAAAAGCGCAATAGCGTAAAACCTTACAAACTAATTTGATTAAACACCCCAGTGTTCGTGAAAAATGAATTCTATTGTGTAAAAGAATAAACCTCCACCAATAAAATTGATCACTGATGACAGTGAATAAAAAAACATGCAAAAATTAAAATAATGATGGGTACCCCTTACCAGAGGTGATAGAGGTATAAACCAAATTTATAAACGTGTTATAGCTGAAGTTGCCTCTTACCAGACAACTTTAAAAGGAAGACAAAGTGTAAGATTTGCGTGTTGAACCACCACCTTCTATGGCTAGATTCGCCTCTTACCATATGGAGTAAGGATTAAAGCAAAACGTGCAGATCACAATTCAGTGTGAACCCGGAGCCAATAATAAGATAAACCAATAGGGGTCGCCTCTTACCAAATACAAGTAATGTTGAGCCTGTATGGTGATCAAGCATCCAAGGACCCGACTCACAAACTGGGGTGCTGATTTCCTCAAATGGCGGAGGTATTGTCAGTGTTCACCCACGTAAAGAAAAGAGAGGCTCCGGTTTCACCAAAAAGGCTTCTTCAGAGACAGCGCAGGTATCAATCTGACTGAGGTATGGCTCAAATCTTGTGAAATGAAGCTGTGTGAGCCTATGCCTGAGAGTCATGGGCCAATGTCAGGTGTGTGAGCCTCGCCGCGTGGAGTCTCCCACAGAGAGGGATAGACAGAGCTACATTAGCAGGTGCATACCTTACAACGGCTGCACATGGGAGCCGTTGTGCAGCCGTTGTTTGTGAGTCGGGTCCTTGGATGCTTGATCACCATACAGGCTCAACATTACTTGTATTTGGTAAGAGGCAACCCCTATTGGTTTATCTTATTATTGGCTCCGGGTTCACACTGAATTGTGATCTGCACGTTTTGCTTTAATCCTTACTCCATATGGTAAGAGGCGAATCTAGCCATAGAAGGTGGTGGTTCAACACGCAAATCTTACACTTTTTGTCTTCCTTTTAAAGTTGTCTGGTAAGAGGCAACTTCAGCTATAACACGTTTATAAATTTGGTTTATACCTCTATCACCTCTGGTAAGGGGTACCCATCATTATTTTAATTTTTGCATGTTTTTTTATTCACTGTCATCAGTGATCAATTTTATTGGTGGAGGTTTATTCTTTTACACAATAGAATTCATTTTTCACGAACACTGGGGTGTTTAATCAAATTAGTTTGTAAGGTTTTACGCTATTGCACTTTTACCTTTACTTCCATGATCCTGTGACCATTGAGCTAATTGTTCATGTGGACCTGGATCTACTATCAAGGTGACAAGTTTATCCAAAGAAACCGCCTTTACCTTACCTCAATCTGGTAAGCTTATACCCTTTGGGGTTCCTGGTTCCGGATTACATCTTTACTTTATGTTTGGACTGTATGGACTTTACATCTCCATTGATCATATCATAGCGCAACTTATTTTTACAATATTCTACAGGGTGTGGTCACACTAGAAGTTGCTGCTGTTTCACTGTACTTTTCCTTTAGCGCGGTTAACATCTTTACATTACTAAAATGTAGGACCTTTTTGCTATACTACATTTTATCAAATGCATAATTCCCTATTTGGAGGTTTACTTTTGGTGCCTTTTTCCCTAATGATTTTCTATTTGTATCTCTTGATCTTTCCATAGTTAGATACTTTATATATAACCCACGATCAAATTGCTTATTATGGGGAAAGATAAACCAGCAGAATATCAAGTCAGCACTGCTCCTAATTTGAATGCATCTAAACTGATGATGGAGAATCAAACTGCGCTTGGAAAACAAAAGTTTGTCTATGGGTAAACCAATGGTATTGATAATAACCCTGGTTGTATAGAAAGCCAGGGCACTACAGGGAAGTATAGCAAGTGCTACCAATGGAGAAATTCTGTACTTGTGTTTACTCTTAGGCCCCTTTCACACATGCAGACAGTTCAGATCCACCTGTCAGTTTTTCAGGTGGATCTGAACGGATGCCCCATGCATCTCTATGGGGCAGCGGATGTCAGCGGAGACATGTCCACTGACATCTTATCTGATCCTGTCTGTCAATTCTGGATGGATGGAAACCCTATTTTCCATCCGTCTGGCGGATTGGATTAGAACAGACAGGGGGTCTTCATCAGATTCCCCCATAGAGTACAGCGGGCATCTGACACCCCTGTCTCTGCACACAGAGCGGAGATGGAGCTGTCATCCGCCTGCTCAGCGGGGATCGGTGGATTGTCCCCCCACTGAGCGGAACGGCTCAGTCGACGAAACAGAGCCGTGTGAAAGGGGCCTTAGACCATAAGGAACATTCTTAAGGGTGTAGGTGGAAGTATGACTAGGGTTATGTATTTTACTTTACTTCACTGCAGCACTGAAACATGGATATGGAGATGGTGGGGGTGGCCCGGAATGGTGGCTTGGTGTGAATAGTCGCACAAAGCCGTGGGTTGGGAGCTTGCCTTCTTGGGTTCCCCCAGAGTAAGCTGCATGCTGTGGCAGCACCCCGCAGGAGGAAGGAGCCAGGAGCCCTGGCGAGGGATCCAACAGAGGAGGAGGAATCTGGCAGCTCTGTGGAAAACCACTGCACTGAGCAGCTAAATATAACATGTTTGTAATTTAGGGAAAAAAAGGCTTTAGTATCACTTTAAGTTGAATTATTATGTAAGTTGAAACGGTAGCTCCAGCCAAAAAAAAAAAATTAAAAATTTTTTGGATTGCATTGAGAATCCATTTGTTTTACTGTTTGTGCCCCTGTTCAGTTTTCACCTCCCTTTCTGTCCCTGTGAAAATTTGATTTTGATGTTGGGTGGTTGTGAAAACAAGGATTAGTGATAAAGCTTGAGTGGAGACATCTTTTTTTCCCATGAGAACTTACAGGAGAGAATTTCTCTTCATAGGGGTAGATTTCCCCTCACTTTCTGTTGTCTCCCTCCATTTGTAAGTATGAGTTGTATGTAAGTCAGATGTTTGTAACTCGGGGACTGCCTGTACCACTGGATTGGCAGCGTAAGGCCAATGTGGTGCCTAGATTTAACCACTTGCTTTTTCTGGCACTTTTTGTTTTTAGGTTTAAATCAGTATTTGCTAAAAAAGTACTTATAACCCCCAAACATTTTATACATTAATATTAGGGAATAAAATTGTGATCGTTTCAATTTGTTGCACGGTATTTGCACAGCGGTTTTGCAAACGCAATTATTTTTGGAAAATACACTTTAATAAAATAAAACACACACAATATTTACCCCAATTTTTTTGTATAATGTGAAAGATTTACGCAGAGTAAATAGATACCCAACATGCCATACCTTTAAATTGCGCATGCTCGTGGAATAGGGACAAACTAAGATACTTAAAATGCCTTTAAACGCTTTTACAGGTTACCCGTTTAGAGTTACGGAGAAAGTCTAGCACTAGAATTATTGCTCTCGCTCTAATAATCACTGCGATACCTTGTGTGTGTGCTGTGATACCATTTGCGTTTGTATCTGTTCGCTTCTGCGTGCAAGCATGAAGGGATAAGGGTGCTTTACATTAAGGGTGCTTTACATTTTTTTTTTTTTTCTTTTATTGTTTTTAACCTTTTAATTTTTATTACAACATCCCTTGTAATAGAATTAAGGGTGACAGGTCCTTTTTTTATGTAGAGCTCTGAGGTCAAAAAGACCTTCTTTACCTTTTTTAAAAGCAAAAGATTTTAAAAATTTTTTTTTTTTTTTTTTTTTTTTTTTAAAAAAGAAAAATGCTTGCTTTATCATTCTGTGTGTAAGGAATTTATATAATAGAGTTTCTCTTTTTGAATTGAATTACTGAAATTAACTTTTTGATTGCACACGTTTATGGACAACTCTAAAGGACTCTTGTATATTTTAAAAGCGCTGCATTTTATTCTTGTATATAGGATTGTACTTTTTTTTTCCCCCTTTTTTTTGTTGGTTGAACTAGATGGACTTGCGTCTTTTTTCAACCAGACTAGAACTATGTCTATTAGTTTGAGCCGTAGCTACGGGGGAGAGGTTTGAAGGTGGGGGTGCCCAATTGCACCATGTTAAATCCTAAATACACATGGTGTAAAAGATGAAGTTGGCTATTAAGGGCCTTGTAATGATAAAATGTGCTATTCCTGTATGATGGGGGTGCTAAACCTTTTGAAGAGCGAGGGCCACCTAAGTGATTTTGTAACCAGTCACGGGCCACAATGTATTGTAACAAGCCCTAACTGTCTTGAGCCCCCTATATGTTCTGTTTCACAGCTCAGCGGGGGGTATCTCTATACTGGGTGGAGAAGGGAGCAGACACGGACCTGCCATGCGCTTATATGCAGACCACGTACAGACACAGCCCGCTCTGCTCTATGGGCCTTCTGATTCCTCCCAGATGGCTTAACCTTCTATTTCTTTTAGTGGATTGGAGGCGGGCGGGTGTATGCAGACACAAGTCTGACATCCGCCATTCTATAGAGGTGAATGAAGGGTCTGAGGTCCCTCTGAAAAACTGACAAGCAGACCTGATTGGACCAATTGTGTAAAAGGGGCAAACGGCTACTTTCACACTGATGCACTGCGGTTTTCCTGCACCCGTAGGTAGCGCACTGAACCTGCGGCATTCCTGTGGGTTACATAGTAGGTGAGGTTGAATAAAGACAATAGTCCATCCAGTTCAACCTGTGTAGGTGTGTGTGGCTGTAATCATCTTGCATAGCCCTGAATGTCCTGATCCTATAGATGTACGTCTAAGTCTTTTGAAAGCCACCATACTTCCCGCAGAAACCACCTCTTGTGGTAGAGAATTCCACAATCTTGTAGCCCTAACAGTAAAGAACCCCCCACGTTGCCTGAGGTTAAAACGCTTCTGTTCTAATCGCATTGTATGCCCTCTTGTCCTCATGCAATCCTTCCGACTGAATAGCTTTTTTTTTCTATGCGGCGATCCCCATTGAGATATTTATAAATTGCTATCATGTCCCCCCTCAGGCGTCTCTTCTCCAGGGAGAATAAATCGAGCTATTGCAGACGTTCTTCATAATTCATGTCCTCCAATCCCTGTTAGCTGTGCTTTACCATAGATTATTATATTTTGCAGGTGTGGTGCACTTTCTGAAAGCACTCCAAACCCAGAGGATATAATGGAAGTCTTTGACTCAGTGCAGCTAACCTGCAGGTGCACTGCACCTGCAAATCCATGTGAAAGCAGCCTAAAAACCATTGAAAAACTATGTCCATTGCAAAGCTCACATAACTATGCCCAGTGCTAAAATTATTTTCATAAACTGACCTTTTATCCTTTTCTGCAGGCATTGTCCGAAGCGTAGTACAGTAATACCAAATGCACTCAGCCTTGGACAGGAGCCGGCGCTATAGATGAAGCATCAGCTTATGTGGCTTCTGCTCTCTCCACAGCCGCTTGTTTTCTTCAGCGCTGGCTCCATCCACAGCATGGATGCTCTGAGATGGTGGGTCGGCAACGCGATCTAGGCTTGGTGACCCACCTGCCCACAGCGAGAGGTCACCACCCGTTGGGCACCCCTGCTGTATAATGTCATGTTTTAACAAAAAAAGGTCAATTTTAACTGCAGAAGACAGGTCACCAGCCTGGTTGTTTGCTTGGAATTGAGCTTTGAGTGAATTGATTTGAGTTATTTAAGATCATGTTTAAAGCCTTATGAGTAGGATTGAATTGTTTAGTTGTATTGATTTGGCATTTCCACTACATGGGCTTTTTTAGAAGGGTAAAACGATCTAGTTGCCGAACATGATTTCCAGTACATGCCTATCAATATTGGAAAAGCATACTACTGTAATTAAATCAAGGCTTTGGTATAGGATGCAAAGAAATGCTCATACTGATGCGTTGTTTTTTTTTTTTTTTCGTAAAGTTTGCCAGTTTGTTGCAGGTACAACTCTAAGATTACAGATTGCATGTAACCTGTGTATGCTAATGATTTGGTGCACTAAGGTTAGGTTCATAGTGTGCTTTTGACCTATTTTTTTTTTTTTTGTTTTGACTGCTTTGAAGGGTCACTGCTGGATGTGCTTACTAGTAAATGGGTAAAGCTGAACTCCAGCCTTACTTTGTCTGTTCCAGCCTTATTTTCAGTCTATATACCAGGGGTCTTCAAACTATGGCCCTCCAGTTGATCAGGAACTACAATTCCCATCATGCCTGGTCATGTCTGTGAATGTCAGAGTTTTACAATGCCTCATGGGATGTGTAGTTCCAGACAGCTGGAGGGCCGTAGTTTGAGGATCCCTGGTCTATACAGACTCCTCAAGCATTGAAGCTTACTCCAATTTCATAGTCTGCCTCATTTCCTAGCTGAAGGACGCCCAGCATCATCTAACCCCATGCAAATGAGTCTTCTCAGGAATGTGCTCCTCACAAGAGCCAGCACACTTCTAGCAGCCAGGTCTGAGGGCTCCTGAGAGGCAGGGTGCATAGATTTCTTATGGAAGCTATGTACAGCACCCTGCCAGACCCTCCTACAGCCATGATCTACTGCACAGAAAATCAGAGACCCAGTGGTGACATCATCTGGTCAAAAATAAGGTATGTAATGAAAACAGGCAGGTTAATTAGTGTATTGCTGAGGGGGGAAACCAGAGAACAGAAAATAGAAGCAGAATAAATTTAGTTTTAAAAGTTTTCTCTAGGCAGACTAAATGCTTTTATGTGAATTGTCCTACCTGCCAAAAGAATTGTAATCTGTCAGTTTTGTGAATATTTCACTACTTTTCTGCATAGTCAGGTTGAGGACTATGCTTTTGTGTAAATGCTGTCAAGTAGCAGCATACTGATGAGGGCATTTGTGTGATTTCATTGGTTTCTAAGCATGTTCACAGTGTTGGAACAATAGCAGTTAGCAAAGCAATAGAGGCTTAGCTGAAAGTGCTGACACTCCCCCTCTGGGTCTGAGTGATGCTTTGCTGAGGATCATGGGAAGATAATATAAAAATATTCAGTTGGTTATGGCAGCCAAGATCAGTCTAGCAGCAGACAAAACAATGTTGAATTCAAAATGACATTTCCGGCCTTTCAAATCTACCAGGAAATGTAAAATATTGCAGACTGGGAGTTTTAGTGGTGTCTTCAGTTGCATATGTATGATGAGTTCATATTAGGGATCGAAAGATATCGTTTTTTCAGGGCTGATACCGAGCCTCCGGCCACCCTTCAGGCCAACAGCCTATATTAGGTGCCAATATTCTGCACTTTTAAAGCTTTTATTTTTACACCGTTCTTTTAATATTTTTTTTTTTTCTTTTTGATCACTTTTATTGCTGTCACAAGGAATGTAAACATCCCTTGTGACAGTAATAGGCAGTGACAGGCAGAGGTGGGGGACTTGAGTCACATGACTTGACTTGAGTCAGACTTAAAGAGGAAGTAAACCCTCCTCTGACACTTTTACCTATAGGTAAGCCTATGATAAGGCTTACCTATAGGTACTGTAAATATCTCCTAAACCTGTACCGTTTAGGAGATATTTACCTTACATGCAGCCAGTGACGTCACTGGCGCATGCGCTCTGAAGGGACGGCCGCTCGTGCCGTTTCTTCAGAGCCCCGTGCCGTGACTGTCAGCTCCCGTGCGCGGGAGTGACGTCACCGCGGCTCCGGCCAATCAGATGGCCGGATGCCGCAATCCCGGAAGACGGGCGACTGGACATGTCGCCCGTCATACAGGTAAGCGGGCGGCACGGTGGGGGCTCGTTCTAAGGTAAGTATTTCATAATGAGCTAGTATGCGACGCATACTAGCTCATTATGTGTTTCTCTTACAGGTTCCAAAAAAAAATAAGGGTTTACAACCTGTTTAAGTCACCAGTTTGAGGACTTGAGACTTGCTTGACTAAAATTAATAAAAGACTCTGACTTTGGTATTCATGACTTGAGACTTGACTTTGACTTGAAACATATGACTCAAAATGAGTTTACTTTTTTAAGTTATTAAATATTTGCATTTTCTCAAGATGTGTTAAAGCAAAATGAATGTGCCTGTTATGTTTCTGACACCACAGTAACTTAAAACACCTCAGTGTGTTCTGATTTTTAGGACACTGGCTGTTTAACAATGGAAATACTTAACATGTTTTTAGTGACTGTGGCGTTGAAACATGACCGGACAAAGGATTTTGAGCTGTTTGGGCATTCAAAGTGTTCCATTAATATACCAATAAAAAAGCACTAAGCAGTTTTGTTAATGTTGAAAATAAAACAAAACCTTTCCTGACCACTGACTTTTAACTGATTTAAAGGTGAGAATTGGGGTAGATCAGTATTTTGACTTGATTTGTGACTTGACCAAAGTAAATGACTTGACTTGCTTGACTTCTAGCAGGGACTCAACTTGACTTGCTTGCTTTTCGCCACAGTAACTTGGGACTTGCTTGAGACTTGAAGGTCAAGACTTGAGACTTGCTTGTGACTTACTCCCATGTCTGGAGGGATCTGGGGTCTCTGCACATAAAAGCATTCAAAATGCCAAGGTTGGCTGTTTTGGATACTGTCTTTTTTTTTTATTTTAAAATCTGGCGCCTTTAAGGCTCCAGTAACCGGAAGTAATGTCATGACCTCGCTTCCGTGATACTACATTGGAGACCTGATCAAAGCAGATTCTGACTTTTTCTATGTGCCGGCTTGTCGCTCAGGCCTCCCGCTGTCCATAAGTCCCCACATCTCACCTCTAGACTGGAAAATTTGAGATCAAAAAGAAGAAAAAAAAAAAAACTAGCTCGGCTTCCCAGCCGAAGAAATGTCCGCGCTCCTGGTCTCCAAAGGTCATAAAAATGATTGGCGATCATCTGGTCCTCAGTCAGCTCTATGGTAAACGGCCACTGCTGGCCTATTCATTCTCCAGCTCGCGGATCGCACAAGGCGACTCTGTAGAAGCACCGGAGGGTGGCGGGAGAACAGCTGCTATGAACAGCCGCTATGATTGTTTTTACATGACAGGAATTGATGGCAGAAAAAGAAGGTATCTGAAGGCATCATTAGATTTATTCACTTGAACTCCAGGACATCATATGACTTTCACCAAAGGAGAAGTGGTTATAGAAGTAGGGCCAGAACTACTTTAGCCCAACTTCTATGGAATCCAGGAGTGTAGTTCTGCACCTCTGTGACTTTTTTCAGCCGACAGTGAGCTGAAGTCTGCAGTTGGCTGACATCACTCAGCTGGTCCCTGCTTTATTATTGAGATCCACCCAGATTACTGACTGGCATCTGGTTCAGCCTCTCAGTAAGCCTCTGGAAGACTGAGCCAGCCTCTCCTGCACAACCCTGCATTTCAGTAAGCGCTGGAGGAGCAGAGCACAGAAACAGATTGGAGGGGGGGGGGGGGGACTGAGCAATCATTGGTGTTTGATTGCTCAGTTCTTAGTGCAGAGCCAACGTGGGGGCATCACCTCAATGCTGCATCCACCTTGGTGAGTGTAAAGGTTTGTTTTTTACTTTTTTCAACCCCATACATTTTACATTCTCTTTCAAACTGTGTTTCTCTTACGTCCTCTGACAGACTCAGGTCTAAATGCTTCTTCACTAATGGGTAATGTGCCATCTACAGGAGTAGACTAGGCAGTGAAAAGCTTTCAGTTTTCACCTGACACTGCTATAGGGGCTGTCCCTCACGATATTACCCCAGACACACTCTAAAATCAGTTTCTTGTTGCCTAGTGAAGGAGTAGAACCTAGGTTTCCCTGCTGGGACTTCGGTCTCAGTTTTTATTTTCTTTTGAAAAAAAATTTTTTTTCTTTTTACTTACTATCGCTAGCTAGTGTCAGGGAGAATCCTCCTGGTGAACTACAAGCGACAGCCTGGCTGGGGTTTCACACTGGATAATGTAGATCCTTTTGGTCTCCCAGCCTGGACAACGAGCGTGAGCAGGTTGTGGGCAGCCCAGGCCTCGCCATGACAGAGCCCCGGTGGATGGGGATGAGCCTGCGAACGGATGCAGGAAAAAAGAAAAACAGTACAGCCACCACTATTTAAGGACTGGTATAGTGCAATATAAAACCTTTTTGTTTTAGATCACCTTTAGTTTAAAAAAGTGATGTGTGGCTGCTTCTACTACTGCTTTAGATATAGTCTGAATCACCCTGACATTCCAAAACACCTGCTGTATTCAGTATCTATCCAGTATTACCCCTGTGCTGATATGCATTAAAGAGCAGGCTTCTAGTCAAAAGGCTAAAGGTTCAAAATGTATGATGGTACCCTTATGTGAATGGTAGACTGGACAGAAGCAAGTCATTTTCAAACAGTGTAAACTTTGTTTGATTTCTGCACTGGGCGCATTCTTCGGCGGTCACACATCAGTTGCTTTCCTTGTCTGCATTTTTCATTGACTATTGAGCCCATAGATAAAACTGAAATGTCTTTGGGGGGGGGTGACTTAAAGGATTTTGTGTAATAAAAAAAAAAAAGCAAGAAACAGAGGGGGGAGGGAGTGGGGGGCCGAGAGAGAATCAGTTTTGCAGAACCCTACATGCCGAATGCAGTTTTAATTCAACCTAATGGTTTTCTCATTGGTAATTCTACTATGTATACTTGGTATTTATCTGTTGTATACCTTTTTTTAATAATCCGGTCTTCTTAAAATGAAAAAGGCGATGCATCTAAAAACATTTGAACTGTTAGTTTCCAATAGATCTGTAGTTCAGTTTAGCGGGTCTAGTGATCCAGGCTCCCCTGACAGGCAACATAGGTTGATTATGGATGTCCATTGTAGGTAAGGCTAAAGGCTGGGCTGGAAAAAAATTAGGGCTAAAGTGGTTCTAAAAGTACATTTGTTTTTTTTTTGTTTTTTAAGCTGTAATGCATTAAAGTAAACCCCCTGCATGTAGCTCCCCCCTACATAGATACCTGAGCCCAATATTGATCCAACGATGTGCACAAGAGCAGTGGCGCTCTCCACTTTCTTTCTGCTCATTGGACAGTAAGACAGCAGTGGGAGTATTTGGCTCCTGATGCTGTTAATGAGAGCCAGTGAGGAGAGAGTGGGGATCGGAGAGTTTGGGGGTCAATGGACACTCAGAGCTGGCTTGGGAGCATGCACACACAAGTGCCCCCATAGCAGGCAACTTGATATGGGGGCACTTGGCAGGAGCCAGGAGCACCAGTGGTGGACCCCAGAAGAGGAGGATTGAAGCTGCTTTCTGCACTGTAGGGTGCAGAGAATGCATTAAGGTAAAAAAAAAACCTATAAAATCAATTTAATCCCTTAAACTGGAGTGGTTGCTTATTCTGTCCTGTAAGTGTGACCACTTAAAATGGACATACTGTGTGGCGTGGTTTTATTATGACTTCATGAACTGTTGGTGATGAGCAGTATGTCAGTCAGTAAATAATTTTGATGACAGTGGGCTGGAATGAGGATTCTTTTTCTGATGACTGAGGGTGCCTAATTCCTCCAGAGGGCCAACATTTGTACAATGTTTTGGTGCCATACAGTAGTTCAGAGGATTGGAATCCACAATTTGGAAAGCAGTAGGAAGAACTGTGTGACTGGTCTGACCTTGTGGTATCAATAGTTATGTAACTGCTTCAGCCCCGGATAGTTTTACCCCCCTTAATGACCAGGCCCTTTTTGAGATACCGCACTGCGTTACTTTAACTGACAATTGTACGGTTGTGCGACCCTGTACCCGAAAAAATTTTGATGTCCGTTTTTTCCCACAAATAGAGCTTTCTCTAGCGCTCATCGACAGACGTAGTCCTCGGTGATACACCACCTTCGGGTTATGTTACCTCCGCAGGAGCAGGACTAGACAGGAAATTAAAAAGCTCTGGCCACACCCTAGGGGTAGTCCCAGAGGGTATATCCTCTCTCTCTCTGCCTCAGCAAATCAGTTATTTTCTGTCTAGTTAGGAGTAAGGACCTAGACACCTTGCTGGGATCTTAGGTCCTGGCAAGAATTTTTTCTTAAAAGATTTTTTTTAGACAGCTTTTTTCTCCAGTGTTCCTGTGAGATCTTCAAGCAAGAAAGCTGAACTGGGCGACGGGCTGGATGTTGAGATCCGGTGGTCACCCCAGTTCAGCCTACGAGCGCGTGCAGGCCATAGCTCCGCGCTGGGTCGGCCGCGACAAAGTCCCATTAAAGGACTGTCCACGCGAGTTAAACGTCTCGCCGAAACGCCAAAGACCATGAGTCACGGCGTCCGTATCGGTCGACAGCCCTCCCGCCCCGGTGGAGAGGGGTACTGTCAGGAGTTGGTGCCCGCCTGGTTCCGGTATGGTGAGTAGTATGTTCCCCCTTTTTTCCCTGACGGGTTTTGTGGTGAACGCGGGCCCCTCTCTGTATGGTAAGAAAGAGTCCTTTCTATCCTATAACATGTCACAAATCCTCCTACTTTGAGTGTGATTTATGTGTGCAAAAGCCAGGAGGCTTGGCTTGGGAGCTAACAATCTATTGTATACATGTTTTAAAGATGTAATCTGTGGCATTCTGGGAATCTTATGGGTTAAGTATAAGCTACCTACCAGTCAGAAGCCACGGACATGTAGACTGCCTTCCAAATCAGATCTCCAGCTATTAGCAGGCCTCCCGAACGGCCACGCGCGAGCCGCCATTTTGGCGTAGCCTCGTGTCTCCAGCATGGGGGCGGCCATGTTTGAGGTGATCCTACACCTCGTGGAGCTTGGGGGAGGCGCCGGAAGGCGTGCAGAGGGGCGGAGCCGCCTCCTTTCTTCCTGGGCAGCCAGCCAAAAGACTTCCTGTTTGTCAAGACAGCGCTGTAAGCTGTTGCAGTTTAACTCTGAGCATCAAGTGGTGAGCCTGGGGGTCTATCTCTCTCTCTCTCGATCGATAGGGATCCCTAAGCAGGTAACACTAAGGGGCTTTTTTGTGGCGCTGGTGGTCAGAAAAAAAAAAAAAAAATTTTTTTCTTTACTTTTGAATTATATTATCCAGGAAGTAACTGGAGTTATTATGGACCCTGCCACACATATTCCCCCACCTGTTTCCCTCGAGGGGGCCTCGGGACCCGCCGATGCACAGAGTATAGAGTCATTTACAGCAATTTTGGAGTCTATGGTGGCTCGGGTGGAGGCGGCCTGTCAGGGACGGGGGTCAAGGAAGCGACCCCCGCCTACCCCTATACCATCTGACACCTCTGACTCAGATTCAGAGATGGTCACGGCAGTTGCAGGTTCTTCTGCAAGGGCTGTTATCCCAGGTAAAGCCCCCTCAGACAGTGAGGAGGACGCTTCTTCTCTTGCTATAATTCAGGAAGAAGCATTGGTGGACGCACTAGTTGTGGCAGTGCAAGAAACCTTAAAACTTGAGGCTTTACCGGCAGAGGCAACTGAAACAGAGAGGCCTTTTGGGACTAATAAGCCCATCAAGACGGCGAAGGCTTTTCCTGTACCTAAATGTTTTGGTAATCAGATTAAAGGAGAATGGGAGCATTCTAAACGTACCTTTACTATTTCCAAGCGTATTGCTAGACGCTATCCGTTTGAGGAATCCATCATTAAGAAATGGACGGTACCACCAGTCGTGGATCCGCCTATTTCCAGGCTGAATAAAGCCACGGTTATTCCAGTGGAGGACACTTCGTCCTTTAAGGATCCGGTGGATCGAAAGATAGAAGCAGAGTCCCGCACTATCTTTTCTCTGATAGGGTCAGCATTTAGACCAGTAATCGTTATTGGTCTAGTTTCCCAGACACTTACGGAATGGGCGAAAATGGTACGCCAAGATCTTGGGGGAAAAGATATTCCCCAGGAGACATCTGATTTGATGGAACAGATCATACAAGGGCTACGGTTTATCTGTGACGCAGCCTTGGACACTACTCCCCTATTAGGGCATGCATCTAAGTTAGCAGTGATCCTCAGACGTGTGCTGTGGTTAAAATGCTGGTCAGCTGACCTAGGTTCCAAAAAGACCTTGACCAATCTCCCCTTTCAGGGGAATCGTCTATTTGGAGCCAACCTAGATGAAATCATTAAGGATGCCACTGGGGGCAAGAGCACTTTTTTGCCACAGGCTGCTAAAGCTAAGGGACCTCGCAACAAGCGAGGACCTTTCTTTACCGCCCATAAAGGGCGCCCGGCTGGTACTAGCGGGAAAGGCAAGACTCCTCCAGGAGGGTTCAAGAAGGGGACCAACCCAGCCAAACCCGAAGCAAAGGAGTACACAGCCTGAAGGTGCGCCCCCACCCGGTTTCAGGGTGGGGGGACGTTTTCACCGGTATTCAGGACATTAGATCGAGCATCAACCACTACTACCGGTGCGATTCTTCCCTTCCAACATTTAAATACCACAGGAAGCCGTAGTTACCGTTCCCTGAAAAGATCTTTTCCTTTACCTTTTCCTAAGATTAGTCCCGATACCTCACAGGAATCGGATCTGGTTGACCAGATAGGCCAAGTAGCCTCTAGTCGGGTGACTTCGGTCCCTGAGGTTCAACCAGAAAAGATCACCCTTCCTGATAACTATCAGGTATCTGATAAATGTGTGGGAACAGAAAACGACCAGACTTTCTCGGATGGTCGGGGCCAGATAGCTCTAGGGACGCCTGGTTCAGATCCAATCAGCGCCAGTGGTCCTAGAAATTCTAGGCTGGCCTCCTCAAGCCGGCCTGGCCGACTTGGACATGTTAGTCGCAGACGTTCCGTGGGAACTTCGTCTCAGGGAGTGTCTGTGGTCTCAAGGACCAATTTACCTTCGTGCTTTACAGTCGCTGGTTTTAATGGCCTGGCCATTGAGACCCAAGTACTGAAGGACAGAGGTTTGTCTACTTCAGTCATTCCTACCCTTATTAAAGCAAGGAAAGCGACTTCCAGCAAAGTCTATTATCACACATGGAAGACTTATATTGCGTGGTGCGAATCTTTAGGATTTCCTCCACGTACCTATTCGGTAACTCGAATATTGGCCTTTTTGCAACAAGGGGTTGAGCAGAAGCTAGCCTTGAGCACCATCAAGGGTCAAGTTTCAGCATTAGCAATCTTCTTTCAGAAGCCTTTAGCTACCAAATCCTTGGTGCGGAATTTCATCCAGGGGGTGCGGCACCTGGCTCCTCCAGTCCGCGCGCCCTTACCGCCCTGGGATCTTAATTTGGTTTTGTCGGTTCTACAGAAACCTCCCTTTGAAAACATCAGGGAGATTCCCTTGCTTACTTTATCCCAGAAGGTGGCCTTCTTGGTGGCTATTACTTCTGCTCGCAGGGTGTCAGAACTGGCTGCATTATCATGCCAGTCACCATACCTAGTGATTCATAGGGATAAGGTAGTACTTCATCCTAAACCATCTTTTCTTCCCAAGGTGGTTTCAGATTTTCATCTGAATGAAGATATTGTACTACCTTCCTTGTGTCCTCAGTCCAAGCATCATCGGGAACATGCGTTGCATTCCTTAGATGTGGTTCGGGCAATCAGGGTATACCTGAAAGCTACGGAATCATTCCGTAAGACGGATTCACTTTTTGTGATCACGGATGGCCCCAGAAAGGGTTTGCCTGCATCTGCCGCGACCATTGCCAAATGGATTAGACAAACGGTGGTACAGGCTTATTCTATTAAGGGTCAGAGTCCTCCGTTCCCTGTTAGGGCGCACTCCACTCGAGCGCTCAGTACTTCCTGGGCCTTTCGCCATCAGGCGTCAGTGGTCCAGGTATGTAAGGCGGCCACCTGGTCGTCGGTACATACCTTTACAAAATTCTATAAAATTGATGTGACGGCATCGGCGGATGCCTCATTTGGCCGCAAGGTTTTGCAGGCCGCAATTTGAGGAGACCGGTGGTCTACCTCGAGGGTTTTTTTCTGTTTGAAAATTTTTTTGTTGAGTCTCATCATTAAGGATGAGCATTGTAAACTTCTAGTTGGCACCGGTTGGGCCTTCTAGATTGGGATTTGATTTCCATTTTCCCACCCCTCAGTTGTGATACTGCTCTGGGACGTCCCGAAGGTGGTGTATCACCGAGGACTACGTCTGTCGATGAGCGCTAGAGAAAAATGGATTTTTGTAAAATCTTACCGTAAAATCCTTTTCTCTTAGCTCATCGACAGACGTAGTCCCCGCCCCTCTGTTTTGGGGTTGGGTTGGGTTAAATTCTCTAAGCACTGCTTTTTCACATAACTGATTTGCTGAGGCAGAGAGAGAGAGGATATACCCTCTGGGACTGCCCCTAGGGTGTGGCCAGAGCTTTTTAATTTCCTGTCTAGTCCTGCTCCTGCGGAGGTAACATAACCCGAAGGTGGTGTATCACCGAGGACTACGTCTGTCGATGAGCTAAGAGAAAAGGATTTTACGGTAAGATTTTACAAAAATCCATTTTTATTTGGTGGTATTTGATCACTTCTGCGGTTTTTATTTTTTGCACTATAAACAAGAGCAATTTTGAAAAAAAAAAATCTATATTTTACTTTCTGCTATAAAACATCTCCATAAAAAAGTAAAAAAAATCTACTTCATCAATTTAGGCTAATATGTATTCTGCTACATATTTTTGGTAAAAAAAAAAAATCCCAATAAGCCTATATTGATTGGTTTGCGCAAAAGTTTATCACGTCTACAAACTACACGGGATATTTTAATGGCTTTTTTTTTAACTAAATGGCGATAAGCGATTTTCAGGGGGACTACAAAATTGCAGTGGACAAATCGGACACCTAACTGAAACTTGACACTTTTTTGGGGACCAGTGACACTATTCGTGATCAGTGGTAAAAATATGCACTGTTACTGTACAAATGCACTTGCAGTGAAGCGGTTATCAAAGGGTTAAATGTGTTCCTAGTGGGTGCTTGCTTACTGTGGGGGGGGGGGGTTGCTCTGACTGGATGAAGACCAAGATCAGTGTTCCTGCTTAGCAGGAACACAAGATCTCTATCTTCTCCCCTGTCAGGACGATCTGCCTTGTTTACAATGGCAGACCGCCATTCTGGCTCTCTCGGGAACGATTGCAGGTGGCCAGCGGACATAGGGTGGACGCTGATTGGCTCCCCCCTGTCTGATCAGTGCGCAACCGCGCCTTAAGCAGCATGCCTGCGCCACCTAGTGGCTATTGCACGAAATGACATACAGGTACTGGATTTTGCGTAATAGAGCCACTTTCCCGCAGTAAATGTACAATAGGCAGTCAGCAAGTGGTTAAAGAGGAGCTCTAGGCTCCTTCTGAAAAAATTTAGTCAGCAGCTACAAATACTGTAATGGTTGACTTTTAATATTAGGACACTTAACTGTCCACTAATCCAGCAGCGTCTTCACATGAGCCAATTTTTAATTGGCTCTCGGGTAAGGGAAACCAGCAGCTTTACAGCCGGTTCCCTACTGCAGATGCGCGAAGCTCACTGCACTTTGTGAAAGACCCAGTGGCGGGGGAAAGGAGGGTGGGGTGGGGGCTGAGCTTCTGGATAAGTTCAGCGCAGTGTGCCGGAAGTGGGTAGCTGTCAAAACCAGGTACCCCCCCTTCCCCCCAAAAGGCAGCGGGGCGGAGGAGGCAAATAAACGGAATTTCTCTGTTGCTCATTGACAGACGTAGTCCTCCTTGATTAATATCAACTCGGGTTATACTCCCCTCTACAGGAGTAGGACTAGACAGGAAAGAAAACGTTCTGGCCACACCCTAGGGGCAGTCCCAGAGGGTATATCCTCTCACTTCCTGCTACAGCAAATCAGTTTTTTTCTGTCTAGTTAGGAGTAAGGACCTAGATTCGGTCCTGGCAGGATTTTTTTAGAAATACTTTTTTTAGACAGCTTTTTTTCTCCAGTGTTCCTGTGAGATCTTCAAGCAAGTACGCTGAAACTGGGCGACGGGCTGGATGTTGAGATCCAGTGGTCACCCCAGTTCAGCCTACGAGCGCGTGCAGGCCATAGCTCCGTGCTGGGTCAGCCGCGACATAGTCCCACTGGACGGGCACTGACCCTGCGAGTTAAACGTCTCGCCTGGACGCCAATGACCAACAGAGTCACGGCGTCCGTATTGGTCGACAGCCCCCCACCCCGGTGGAGAGGGGTTCTGTCAGGAGTTGGCGCCCGCCTGGTTCCGGTATGGTGAGTAGAATGTTCCCCCTCTCCCCCTGTCGGGTTTGTTGGTGGACGCGGGCCCCTCTCTGGGATGGTCGGACACTCAGTTTCTCGGTCTCCCTTCTATCCTATAACGGGTCACAGATCCCCCAATTTGAGTGTGATTTTTGTGAATAGAAACCAGGAGGCTTGGTTTGGGAGCTGACTATCTAAAGTCACTATATGACTGTAAGGGTGACTGAAGTCAGTGGCAGACTACTAAAAGGCATTACTATTGAGGTATAGAGGTATCCTACCTGTCTAGTGTGTACACAGGCCGATGCCTATGCCTGAGTTACTGCAGCCACAGATCGCCATCCCTCCAGAAAGCCGGTCACTTCCACAGGCCACACAGCCTCCCGCAGGCTGAGGACACCTCCCGCAGGCCGAGGCACTTCCGCAGGCCGAATGCACAGATCCCGCAGGCCGCTGCTAACTTGCAAGCTGCCGCTATCCTACACAGGCCGCTGCCATTTTCCTGCAGATCGCACGAGGCCGCCATATTGGCGTAGCCTCGTGTCTCCAGCATGGGGGCGGCCATGTTTGAGGTGACCAAACACCTCGTGGAGTAATTGGGAGGCGCCAGAAGGCGTGTAAAGGGGCGGAGCCGCCTCCTTGGCCCAGGGAAAGCAAGCCAAAGACTTCCTGTCTGTAACAGACAGTGCTAGAAGCAGGTTGATAAGAAACTTCTGTGCATCAGGTGAGCCTTGGGGTCTCTCTCTCTCTCTCTCTCTCTCTCTCTCTCTCTCACTCTCTCACTCTCTCACTCTCTCTCTCTCTCTCTCTCTCTCTCTCTCTCTCTCTCTCTCTCTCTCACACTCTCTCCCTCTCTCTCTCTCACACTCTCTCCCTCTCTCTCTCTCTCTCTCTCTCTCTCACTCTCTCTCTCTCTCTCTCACTCTCTCTCTCTCTCTCTCTCTCTCTCACACTCTCTCTCACTCTCTCTCTCTCACACTCTCACTCTCTCTCACTCTCTCTCTCTCTCTCTCTCTCACTCTCACTCTCACTCTCTCTCTCTCTCTCTCTCTCTCTCTCTCTCACTCTCACTCTCACTCTCTCTCTCTCACTCTCACTCTCTCTCTCTCTCTCTCACATCTCTCTCTCTCTCTCTCTCACACTCTCTCCCTCTCTCTCTCTCACACTCTCTCCCTCTCTCTCTCTCTCTCTCACACTCTCTCTCTCTCTCTCTCTCACACTCTCTCTCACTCTCTCTCTCTCACACTCTCACTCTCACTCTCTCTCTCTCTCTCTCTCTCTCTCTCTCACACTCTCTCTCTCTCTCTCTCTCTCTCTCTCTCACACTCTCACTCTCTCTCTCTCTCTCTCTCTCTCTCTCACTCTCACTCTCACTCTCTCTCTCTCTCTCTCTCTCTCTCTCTCTCTCTCTCTCACTCTCACTCTCACTCTCTCTCTCTCAAAAAAAAAGGTTTTTTTTCTTGCAATTAATTTTTTTGTGTTTGCTGGCAAGTGTCTTGTTACATGAACCCTGCCACACATGTATCCCCACCTGATCCCCTCAGGGTGGCCGCAGGATCCTCCAGTACCCCACTTGTGATGATGCATTATCAGCGTTTTGGAGTCTTTGGTATCCCGGGTGGAGGTAGCCTGTCAGGGACGGGGGTCAAGAAAAGCGACCCCCGCCTACCCCTATGTCATCTGATACCTCAGATACGGATTCTGAGCTGGTCATTGCAGTCCCTTTTCTGGGGTTGTTGTCCTGTTGTTTTCTGGGGTGGTGGAAGCACTAGTTGTCTGTCCGGGAAACCTTAAATCTTGAGGTTACACCGGCAGAGGTAGCTGAGACTCGTATTCCTTTTTTGGTACTAGCAAGCCTACCAAAATGGTGAAGGGTTTCCCTTGCCCAAATAGGGTCGTCCGTAAATGAGCCCTGCTATTTCCAAACGCATGGCTAGGCGCTATCATTTTGAGGAATACCTCATTACAAAGATGGACGGTACCACCAATAGTGGACTCACCGATTTCCAGAGTAAATAAAGCCACTGTTATCCCGTTGGATTGACAGAATGGGCCCCACCCATCTCTAGGGTGGGGGGACGTCTTCACCGGTTTCCGGATCCAGGGCTTTCCAGAATCCCGGATAAAGGGGTTCGCAAGGTCATATGGTCGGGATACAAGATCGAGTTTCGATCACTTCCACCGGTGCGATTCTTCCCTTCCAATAGTCGACATCCCTGGGTCGCTTAAAAGCTTTGCGGGGGACAGCTTGATACAACAAGCAGTGGTAGTTCCCATTCCTTGGAGGAGTTCTAGTCGAACTTGTTCACAATGACCTGGAAAAAGGGCTAGGTGCGTCCAATTCTGGTCTTGGAAGAGATGGAGTCCATCCATACAGTGCTGGCCTCCCTGCATCAGGGGGATTTCCTGGCGTCCATAGACATTTAGGATGCCTATCCTTATATCCCCATCTTCGCAGGACATCAGCGTTTTCGTTGCTTTTCCCAAAGATCATCCCTGGTTCCCACCAGGAGACTGAACTATCTGGGCCTAATTTTGGATACATCCTTGGCAAGAGTGTTTCTCCATGCGGAGAAACTCCAGAAGATTCAGTCAATGATTCGGATGTTGCTGTCCGTCAACTGGCTGGGATTGATGGTCGCCTCCTTAGAGGCAGTACCGTTTGCCCAGTCTCATACCCAAATTCTCCAAAGAGGAGATTCTTCTCATATGGAATCGGAATCCCGATTCCCTGGACAATCGGATCCGATTGAGTGAGAGGACCAGGGAGGCTCTGGTCTGGTGGCTTCGGTCTCCGATGCTCAGCCAGGGGAAATCATTTCTTCTGATAAATTCCAGGTTACCGATAAATGTGTTGGAACTGAGAGCGATCAGACTTTGTCTGATTTACTGGACAGAGCAGCTCCAGGGCAGCCCGGTTCGGATCCAATCGGACTATGCCACGGTCATGACTTAGGTCGATCACCAAGGGGCACCAAGAGTGCCCTGGCGGCCATAGAAGTGGCCAACATTCTTATTGGGGGAACAGTTGTTCCAGTTCTCTCCGCGATATTTATCACGGGGGTGGACAGGCAGATTATTTCAGCCATCAGATTCTGGATCAAGAGGAATAGTCTCTTCATCCAGAGGTATTTCACCAGCTGTCCCTTCATTGGGGCACCCCGGATATGGATCTGTTTGTAGGTTGGCTCAACAGGGCTCGCACCCGCGATCCTCTAGCGGACGCAGCAGACGCGCTGAACGGCTTGTAAAGGCAGTATCAGCTACTATATGTCTTCCCCCCCCTCTCAAATTGCTGCTGAGATTTCTCCGCAGGATAGAGGTGGAGGGAACACCAGTTATCCTGGAAATTCCGAGCTGGCCTCGTCAAGCCGGGTACGCCGACTTGGACAGGCTAGTCGCGGACGCTCCTTGGAGACTTCCTCTCAGGGAGGATCTGCGGTCTCAAGGACCGATCTTCCATCGTGCTTTACAGTCGCTGGTTTTAATGGCCTGGCTATTGAGACCCAGGTACTGAAGGACAGAGGGTTGTCAGCTTCAGTTATTCCTACTCTAATTAAAGCAAGGAAAGCGACTTCCAGCAAAGTCTATTATCGCACATGGAAGACTTATATCGCGTGGTGTGAATCTTTGGAATTTCCCCCACGTACCTATTCGTTGACCCGAATCTTGACTTTCTGCAAAAGGGGGTTGAGCAGAAACTATCCTTGAGCACTATCAAGGGTCAGGTTTCAGCATTAGCAATCTTCTTTCAGAAGCCTTGGGCTACTCATTCCTGGGTGTCCAGGGGGTGCGGCACTTGGCTCCGCCAGTGCGCGCGCCCTTACCGTCCTGGGATTTTAATTTGGTGTTTGTCGGTTCTTCAGAAACCTCCCTTTGAAAATATCAGGGAGATTCCCTTGCTTACATTATCCCAGAAGGTGGCCTTCTTGGTGGCTATCACTTCTGCACGCAGGGTGTCAGAACTGGCTGCATTATTATGCCATTCCCCATATCTAGTGGTTCATAGGGATAAGGTAGTTCTTCATCCAAAGCCAATCTTTCTTCCTAAGGTGGTTTCAGATTTTCATCTGAATGAAGATATTGTACTACCTTCCTTGTGTCCTCAGCCCAAGCATCATCGGGAACATGCGTTGCATTCCTTAGATGTGGTTCGGGCAATCAGGGTATACCTGAAGACTACGGAATCGTTCCGTAAGACGGATTCACTTTTTGTGATCACAGATGGCCCCAGAAAGGGGTTGCCTGCATCTGCCGCGACTATCTCCAAATGGATTAGACAGACTGTGGTACAGGCTTATTCTATTAAGGGTCGGAATCCTCCGTTCCCTGTTAAGGCGCACTCCACTCGAGCGCTCAGTACTTCCTGGGCCTACCGCCATCAGGCGTCAGTGGTCCAGGTGTGCAAGGCGGCTACCTGGTCGTCGGTTCATACCTTTACAAAATTTTATAAAGTTGATGTGATGGCATCGGCGGATGCCTCATTTGGACGCAAGGTTTTGCAGGCCGCAATTTGAGGAGACCGGTGGTCTACCTCGAAATGTTTTTTTCCGTTGGAATTTCAGTTGAGTCTCATCGTGTGATTGATGAGCCTTTAAAACTTCTAGTTGGCACCGGTTGGGCCTTCTAGATTGGATTTTGATTTCCATTTTCCCACCCCTCATTTGTGGCACTGCTTTGGGACGTCCCGAGTTGATATTAATCAAGGAGGACTACGTCTGTCAATGAGCGACAGAGAAAAATGGATTTTTGTAAAATCTTACCGTAAAATCCTTTTCTCTTAAGCTCATTGACAGACGTAGTACCCGCCCCTCTGTTTTTGAGTTGGGTTGGGTTAAACTCTCTAAACACTGCTTTGTGACATAACTGATTTGCTGTAGCAGGAAGTGAGAGGATATACCCTCTGGGACTGCCCCTAGGGTGTGGCCAGAACGTTTTCTTTCCTGTCTAGTCCTACTCCTGTAGAGGGCAGTAAAACCAGAGTTGATATTAATCAAGGAGGACTACGTCTGTCAATGAGCTTAAGAGAAAAGGATTTTACGGTAAGATTTTACAAAAATCAATTTTTTCCCTTTTTTGTGGAGCTCTTGCTTTAACATTATCACTTAATGTGGTGGGAGGGTTATGGCTATTTTGACAGTCAGGCAGTGTGCATTTGATATATTTTGATGCAAAAGAAGTGAATTTTTAGCCCTCATGCACACGGGGCGTTTGAAAAACGTGCTGTAAAGCTAGTTCTGACGCCGGGAAAAAGCAGCTGTAAAAACGTGCTTTCAGTAGCTTTTTCCATTGGCGATATTGCACATTTGGCCACGTCGCTTTTAGCAGCGTTTTTTCTGCCTTCATTCAAAATCAATGGTTTCCTATGGGTGCCTATTGATTTGAATGGAAGGCGCACATGCACATTGCGCTGTGAGAATCTTGAGGGGGAACTCCACGTCAAAATGGGAATAAAAACTGCGTGGGGGTCACCCCCAGGTTCCAAACCATGCCCTTCGGGTCTGGTATGGAATTTGAGGGTAGCCCCACACTGAAAAAACGGCTTGCCCCCCCCCCCCCCCCCCCAAATCCATACCAAACCCTTATTCGAGCATGCAGCCTGGTAGGGCAGGAAGGGGAAGGGGACGAGCGAGTGGTCTTCATCCGGTAGTCTCCGCTCTGGTATTCTCCCCCTCCGCTCTTCTGGTCTTCTGCTCTTTTGCTGTCCGCTCTTCTGCTCTTTTGCCCTCGGCTCTTCTTCTTCCTCCGGTTCTCCTCAGACAATGTCTCCGGTGATCATGCCGGTCTCTGCAGCTTGTTATATAGCCATTGTGGGCGTGGCCGCCCGGTGACATCAGGAGACCCCGTCCCCTCATGTCACAGAAAGGAAAGCAAAAGAGCAGAAGACCAGAAGAGTGGAGGGGGAGAAGACCAGAGCGGAGAAGACCGGATGAAAATTTTTTTAATAAAACTTTGGAACCTGGGGGGGACCCCCACGCAGTTTTTATTCCCATTTTGATGTGGAGTTCCCTCTCGAGATTCTCACAGCGCAAGTCACACCACAAGTCGGATCATCCTGATCCGACTTGCGGTGCACCTTCCATTCAAATCAATAGGCATCCATAGGGAACCATTGATTTTGAATGGAAGAAAAAAAAAAACTTATAACGTGGCTTAATGTACATTAAGCAGCGTTATTCAGCCTTTAGCAGCGTCGGACGTTTTTACAGCTTGACTCTGCAGCTACAGAACGCACTGGTCCAGGGTTTTTTTTTGCAGCTATTAAACGCCTATGCCACTTGGAGCTCCTAAAAGCTCTGTGTGCATGAGACCATGGAATACCATGGACGGGCGTTATGCAGCTGCAAAAATAAAAAAACTTTGACGCTGCTAACAGCAGCTGAAAAAACATCCTGTGTGCATGGGGCCTTATATTTTTATTCTGCATAGTAGCCCTGCTTTGACCTACTGTACTGTGACTAAATACCAGTCACAGAAATTAGTTTGCTGGATAAATGTTGCACTGGAATTTTTAAGTGAAAAAAATAAAGTTGGGTAACAGGCTGGATTTTTATTGCAGAAGAGACCTGCCAGGACTCTTCTGCATTAAAGTTTTTTTACCTGCCTGCTGTGCATGCGCAGATCAGTGCATAATTTTGGTAATGCCAAGCTCACTAAACTCTTGCGCATGTGGAGTGATGTCACCTCAGCTTGGCCAATTCAAATAGCTAGAGATCCGTACCTGAAAGCTGGGTGAAGATGACAGCGGCTGGCGTGGAATTAACTGCACAGTGCTGGAGTGAAGGTAAGTATAGTTCCGCTTTAAAGTAGTGGTGAACATACAATTATAGAGATTCTAATGTGGGGTACACACTATAAGAAAATAAGGCTAACGACCGTTCGACTTTTCTCGTTGTTTCACAGCACTTGGGAACCAGTGAATAAAAATTCATCCGAAAAATCTCGTACAACAAAGGCTTTTTTTTCTCTTTTGTTTCTGATCATGCACAGTCTTTCGTTTCTGATTTTTCTTGTCTGTAAAACGAAAATAGTACACATTAAATTAAAAAAATTGTTCTTTCTGTTCACATGCGAGAAAAATTGGGGAGTTTGTCCCTTTTTGGAATTTTCTTACGAAAAGTCGGAATCGGCTATCAAATTGTGCATACACTATACGAAAAATGCACGAAAGTGCCTCGGAGGAAAATTCTCCCCCGATTTTGTTTTATTTTTATATAGTGTTTACGAGCCTTATTGGTTGTAATTTAAAAAACAAACATGGTATACTCACCTGCTTTGTGCAATGGTTTTGCAAAGCTCCGATCCTTATCTTTTTGGGTCCCCTGCTTTCGGTCCTGGAATGTTTTTCATAATCTTTGCAACATGAGTCATGGCGATATGAACAGTTCCTTTTCCTAACATGGGATGCCACTTGTCATGCGATTTGGATGTCAAATCGCATGAAAAGTCGCAATGGTGGGAACGGGGACTAAAGGTAAAAATGTTTTTAAAAGAGAATAGACATGTCTAAACTTATCTGCTCTGTGGACTGTGGCTGTGGACCACTTCTTCTTGGGTCCCCTGTCAGTGCTCCTGGCCCCTTCTCTTTTCAGTGCCCCCATTGGAAGCCACTTCTCAAGGGGGCACACATGCCGTGCATGCTCGCTTTCCGAGCCCTGCTGCTGTGTCCATTGACACAGACAGTGGGACTTGGCCCTGCCCACCTCTTTTGTCACTGGCTTTGATTGACCGCTCTGGGAGCCAATGGCTTCCAGTGCCCCAGCAAAGCCAGGGAAGACCCAGAAGTGAGTGAAGAGAAGAGCTGCAGATGTGCACGGCGCTGGATCCAGTGAGGGCTCAGGTAAGTAAAAGGGGGGGGGGGTGAAGCGGGATGGCGATGCCTAAACATTTTTTACCCTAATGCAAGGAATCGGGTAAAAAAAAGTTTTAGGGTTTTTAACAACTTTAACTTGGTCATAAAGTTATGGCTGATCGGTATGTGTGTGTAAATGCGTATGTACATCAACAATTTTTTTTCTGTACTTGCAGCATGTTTAACGTTGTAAAACACAGGAAAATGTGCATGCATTGCAGACTTGTACTAAAGTGGTTTTTCTTTGTTTGCCTTAAAATATGATTTAAATTTTATCGTGGTTTAACTAATCTTTTCATTGTTCTTGTGGGTCTGTGCGGTAGGTTCCGGTTTGTGGGATATTTTGTAGACAACTTATCTTTACAATTAAAGTTGTTTTTATATAACCATTTTTTTTTTTTTTTCTCTCTCCAGCTTCCAATTAAAGCCGGGCAACAGAATACACACACCAAAGTCAGTATGGAGCACAACAAAGAGTGTCTCATAAACATTTCAAAGTACAAATTCTCCCTGGTCATAAGTGGACTTACACACATTTTAAAAAATGTAAACAACATGGTAAGCTTCCAGAGCATGGTTCCATAAAAAACTTTGCATTGGTCATTGTCTTGTTAACACGAGATGTTTCATATGTTTCTGTTTTGCAGATAGAAATTTTGCTTGCTGTGCCACCTGCTGAAAAAAAAGGAATATTACTCCATTAATATTTTATTTCATTAGCCAATCTTGGCAGTATTGTGATCCATACAGAACTAGTATCTTGACCTTCATTTCAGCAGCAGAGCAGAATGAGAACACACCCTATCCTTATTGTACAATAAATATGTAGCAGCACAGTTCTGTTTTATCCTGTGTTGCAGCAGGACCTGAGTAGCTCAGGCTGTTTGTTCCCTCTTCCTTAAAGTACTTAAGCAGGGATCTTCAAACTACGGCCATCCAGCTGTTGCAGAACTCCAAGTCCCATGAAGCATTGTAAAACTCTGACATTCACAGACATGACAAGGGATGATGAAAATTGTAGTTCCTAAACAACTGGAGGGCCATAGTTTGAAGACCACTGTACTAAAGTAAATAAATGCTTGAGCTGGCAAGATATAAGGCTTAGTCCAACTTTATTTAACAAAATAAATGGACATTTTTTGCAAGTAAAAAGAAGAATAATTTTTTTTTCTCAGGAACCTGCAGAGCGTACCCATGATCAATAGATCACAGGTGCAATATCGGGCTCCTATAGACATACCTGCAGTTCTCTGCCCGTACCTATGTACAGCCTGTTGGTTTCAGTGCTGCAGGAAGTGGCAATGGACTACGAGGGCCCTGACCAGTGCTCTTGTTGTCCATTGAGAACTTCAAGTCCTGTTGCAATGGCAGAAGGGACTTGTAGTTTATTAACTGATGCAGCTGTGCAGGCAGAACCGCTCCAACTGCCCCAAATTTAAATGTCAGCAGCTGCAGGGGAGAGGAACCGCTGCTCGCTTTCACTGGGGGGGGGGGGGGGGGGTTTATAGCCACATGGTACACCCTAAATACAGTTATAATGTGTAATATATTGTTAAAGGTAAACTTTGTCTTTAATGCAGAAGAGACATACTTTGTATCTTCTGCTTTAATTTTCCTACCTGCTTGTTTGCAGTGTACATTAGCTATGTACGCACACATCAGATTACAATTTCAGCATCTGCCAAGATGAATGAACTCCCGCTCATGTGCGAGGGTGATTTCATCCTGACCCAGCCAATCAAAATGGCCAAGATCAGAACCTGAAGGGAGGCTGGTCCGAAGATGATAGTAGTAGTAGTAGTATATTACACTTGGTCACATGCATATGTTTTTGTGGTTATGTGATTGGTCACTGTGGGAGCCTGGAGTAGCAGTTTTTCATGGCAAATATTAGATGTTTTTCTTTCTTTCTTTTTTACAAAGCATATTTTTTAAATTAAAGGGGTAACGTGGTCAAAATTGTAAATGGACATGAACCAGTAATTTCTTTCAACGTATACATTGTGGAAATAATTTACAACCTTTGTGGTTGCGGACATGTTCCAAGCTGAGGAGAACATCACAGAGCTTGCCTTTATAGAAAAACCTAATTGCTGATTTCCTGGGCTGTGTACAGTGTTTTTGGCTTTGTCTAGTCATGTCCGTAACCTCAATGGTGCTCTTGTAGAATGGATTTACTTATACACTATATTGGCTTGTGTTTTTGCACTTTAAAAGCTGCACAAAATGTATACTTGTATTGACTGTGCCATAGGTTTTCTGCATTCTGAACTATATTGAACTATATTGTTTTTTAAATTTGTAGAGGATATTTGGAGAAGCTGCTGAAAAAAATTTGTATTTGTCTCAACTGATTATATTGGATACACTGGAAAAATGTCTTGCAGGGGTGAGTGTTTAATTTTTGTATAGCTTTGTGAATTTTTTAACTTGTAAATTGGAAACTTCAGTTTTGTGATTAGGAAAATACCACACTTAAAGTGTTAGTAAAGTCCCATTGTTAAAAAAAAAAAAAAAAAACATTTTATACTTGTGGTTTTGCACAGAGCAGCCTGGTTTCTCGTCTTCTCGGGTCCATCATTCCTACTTCTGACCCCTCCCTCCTATCAAGTGCCCCCACAGCAAGCAGCTGACTGTAGGGGCACCCAAGCCGAGCTGCAGCTCCATGTGTTCATTCAGACACAGAGCTGCTCTTCGGCCCCTGCCCCCCTCTCTCAATTGGCTCACTGACTTTGACAGCCGCGGAAGACAATGGCGTCACAGCCAATCCGGAGGGAGAGTCCCAGGACAGCTGAGGGACTCGTGGACAGAGAGGGGCATAGATGAGATGAGTGCTGGGGGGGGGGGGGGGGGGCTGCTACACACAGAAGGCTTTTTATCTTAATGCATAGAATTTATTAAGATAAAAAACCTTCCTGACTTTACAACTCCTTTAAGACTTAAATGGGTGTATAGTACATGTCATGACCTGAGTATTACAATATTCTTAGTATTGTCCATTGGGAGCGCAGTATGGTTGCCTAGGTGGATGGCTGAATTTTGTACATTACTCTAGTGCTCCATGGTTTTGCATGTAGAGGGCCTTAGGCTTAACGATCAAATAATCAGATGCTGTTCAAAAGATTAAGTGGGTGGAAATTTGCATTCTGCAATTAATTAGTGATAAGTGCCGGACCTTGCTGCAGAAGTGCTTGTGATCTATAGCTTATGAACTTACTTACATTTTCTTTTTTCTTAATTTCTCCTAGTTACTCTTCTGAATTTTGTTAGTTAACTATTAGATGTTTTTAGAAGGGAGGACAGTCTTGTTCTAAATAAATTGAACAAGTAATTGCTTGTTAGCAATGTACCTTTCTTGATTTAAAGGCTTAGCCTTTGGGGGGGGGGGGGGGGGGAATATTAAATACACATATTTTTGTAGAAAAAAAAATGTGCATGGTTTGTTTTTTTTCCCTAAGGAGCCTGCACAGCATTTGCCTTCTCACCACCTGTTTTAACACCCTGAATGCAGCACCACAACCAAATGTTACAGGAGGATCATTTTCGGTATGTGAACACACTATCCGCTGCCTTGGCAGATTAAGGGGGGTGGAAAAAAGTGTTTTTACTGCCCCCCAATTTTGCGTCTAAATGAGCCCTTACATTCAAGGCCTGCTGTGATTGAGAACTGTCACATTTGTAGTTAGTGGTCAGGACCACAGAAGCTTTCATGCTTCTTCAGCAGAGGTTTCCACACTTTTAGGTGTGGAATGGCATGTCCTTTGCTGGCTGCTGTAGTTCTCTTGCCAGTCCCTACTGTGTTATGCAGAAACTAGTGTTCAACAGGAGGAACCACAGGAGCCAGCTGAGAGACCTGCTTTTCAGCCTGCCTGAGCACCCAGCCGGCACGTCCGCCGGCTGGATGGAGTCCCGATGAATGCCGGAAACGGCATCGATCGGGTCTCCGATGACGTAACCCGGAGGCGGCGTCCATGACGTCATGTCCAGGTTACTGTGCTGCAAAAGGCGGCAAATTTGAAAAACGGCTGTATGCAAAAATGCCGTTTTCGTCATTTTGCATACAGGGAAGTGTAGTGGAGGGGTCTAGGGTCTTTTAGACCCTCGATCCCTCCATAAAGAGTACCTGTCACTACATATTGGTGTCACAAGGGATGTTTACATTGCTTGTGACAGCAATAAAAGTGATCAGATTTTTTTTTTTTTTAAACCTGTAATAAAGTTAAAAAAAAGAAAAAATAAATAGGAAAAAAAAAAAAAATTTAGCCGACCCCGTCACCGTTAGCTCGCGCACAAAAAAAAATGTATACGCAAGTCGAGCCGCGAATGAAATCTCTGTTCAACCCACACATGTGAGGTATCGCCGCGATCGCCAGAACGTGGGCAATAATTTAAAAAAAAGAGCTACACTCTAACTTTAAACTGGTAACCGTTAAATAAATTTAAAACGTTGCAGATTGAGATCTCTATTGACCGTAGTTTGTCGCCATCCCACGGGGGGGCGCAATTTTAAACCGTAACATGTTGGGTATCTATTTACTCGGCGTGACATCATCTTTCACAATATACAAAAAAAATGGGCTAACTTTACTGTTTAGTATTTTTTAAATGCAGTGAAATGTGATTTTTTTCAAAATTTTTCCAAAAAAATGGCGTTTTAAAGACGGCTGCGCAAATACCGCGTGACAAATTTTGCAATGGCTGACATTTTATTCTCCAGTCTTTGCTAAAAAAAATATATATAATGTTTGGGGATTCTAAGTAGTTTTCTAGGAAAAAATACTGGTTTTAACTTGTAAACAAAAAGTGTCCGAAATAGGGCTGGGGCTTAAGTGGCTAAAGAGCAGGCACAGCAAAATGGTGCCTGCTGTTAATTTTATTAGCTAGAAAACTCTGATTCAGTTTCACTTAATTACTTGGGGTCTGGCTAATGACATCTAGGGTAAAGTATAGGTCCTGGCTATTTATCAGCGGTATCTCCGTTTCGGATGAGCTATTTTAATTTGTGGCATTTCCCTTTGGTCTAGCTCCCGCTCCCAGCGTATTTACCAAGGTTTTGGCCCCGGTGCTCAATTTCACACAAGGCCTCTACAAACAGGGATTCTTGTGAAGTGGGACAAGGACCTGCAGTCCTTGGACCGAATGTCTAAGCCGTCACACGAGGTCGGAGCTCTCTTGGTGGCTTCTGTCGCCCGCTCTGGGCCAGGGCAGGTCCTTTCTGCCGCTGTTGTGCACGGTGGTCACAACAGATGCCAGCCTGTCGTGCTGGGGGGGGGGGAGTGCTGGAAACTCTGACCGAGTGGGCTAAGCTTTTACGCCATGACCTGGAGGGAGAAAAGCTTCCCCCTGCCTTTGCTGAGCTGGCGGGCCAGCTAGTCCAGGGGCTGCAGTTCATCTGTGATGCCTCTTTGGATTTGGCTCCCCTAGTTGCTCGGCTCTGTTTTGGCAGTGGTCCTTTGGTGTGTCTTTGGCTCAAATGCTGGTCTGCGGACCAGACTTCTAAAAAGGCTTTGACTGATCTTCCCTTTCAAGGAGATCGCCTGTTTGGAGCTACCCTGGATGACCTCAAAAAAGGTCTCATGGGGGATGTGTACCTTTCTTCCGCAGGCTACTAAGGGCAAGGAACCTCCTTGTAGACATGGGCCTTCCTTTTCGGCTCATACGTTTTTTTTTTTTTTTTGGTCCCTCAGGGTCGACTGACAAGGGCTCGAAGTCTTTTTAGGGCCTCTGGAAGATCCAAACGAACCTGGTCTGGCAAGCCAAGAGCGGGCTTTTTCAGATCTGTTGACAAGGCTCCTTCAGCATGAAGGTGGGGGGACGTCTTCGCTGGTTTCCAGACCCGTGGACAACCCTGGTGCAAGACAAGTGGGTCCACAAAGTCATTCGGTTCGGCTGCAAGATGGTTTCGCTCTTGTCCCCTGGCAAGGTTCTTTCCTTCTAACTTGCCTTTCCCTGGACAGGGTCTGTTTGGGGGCGGTACAAGACCGGTTACATCAAGTGGTGATTGTCCCGGTTCAGACTTCGGAACTTTTTCAGGGTTTTTACTCAAACCGGTTTACAGTTCCTAGGAAGGTAGGCAAAGTGTGTCCAATCCTAGATCTCAAGGCGCTGAACTTTGTGCGGATGCAGAAGTTCTATTCGCATGGTGGTGGCATCTCTGCCTCTATCGACACCAAGAATGCTTACTTTCACATTCCAATATGTGCCAGTCATCAGTGCTTCCTCCGCTTTGCTCTGGCAGAGGAGCATTATTAGTTTGTAGCGTTACCTTTGCTCTCGTCTCTGCTCCTCGGGTCTCCACAAAAGTGTTAGCCCCAGTGCTAGCTTTTCTACGCCAATCTGGGAACGTGGTACTGGGCTACTTGGACGATCTCCTTCTGCAAGCGGAGTCATCTCCTTCTCTGGAAAACCTGGAGATCACAATACGAACTCTGCAGGAGTTCGGCTGGATTCTGAATTTTCAGAAGTCTGCTTTGATTCCGTCCACAAAGCTAGATTATCTGGGCCTGACTCAGGACTCGGCCTTAACCGGAGTGCTCCTTCCTCTGGACAAACTCCAGAATTTGCGGGCTGCAATTCGCCTCCTGCTGTCTAACAGATGGTCATCCCTCTGGACTTTTATGCTGGTGCTGGGCGTGATAATCTACCTTTTTGAGATGGTCCTTTTTGCCCAGTTCCATACGAGGTCCCTGCAAAGAGATTCTTACCAAATGAGACAAGACTCTGCAGTCTCTGGACAATCGGATCAGTCTGAGTCGGAGAACATGGGAGTCTCTGATATGGTGGCTTCATTCTCTGGTGCTTCGGCTGGACAAAACCTTCCTCCCCCTTGTATTGGACAGTAATCACCACGGATGCCAGCCTTTCCGGCTTGGAAAGCGTACTCGGCAAGAATTCTGCTCAGTGGATCTGGATGTTGGACGAGTCCAGACTACCGATCAATGTCTTGGAACTCCGAGTGATCAGACTGTGTCTGGACCATTAGAAGGATCGTCTTCAGGGTTGTCCAGTGCGCATTCAATCATGCAAGGCCATGGCTTATGTCAATCATCAAGGGGGAACAAGAAGTGTCTTGGCGGTTCTGGAGGTAGCCAGCATTCTAAGGTGGGCAGAACGGTTAGTTCTAGCCCTCTCTGCTGTACAGATTCCCGGGGTGGAAAACTGGCAGGCGAATTACCTCAGTCAGCAGGCGTGGAGCAAGGAGAGGGGTCCCTTCATCTGGAGGTGTTTCATCAGTTGTCTCCGGTGGGGCATCCCCGAGGCGGATCTGTTGGCGTCTCAGCTCAACAGAAATGTGCAGAAGTTTGTGGCTAGGTCAAGGGATCCTCTGGTGGAAGCCACGGATTTCTGGTACATACCTTTCCTCAGGGTGTCCAACATTTGGTTCCTCCAGTTCTCTCTGTTGCTGTCTTGGGACCTCAGTTTGGTGCTTTCGGCCCTCCAGAAGCCTGTCTTTGAGACTCTATTGGAGATTCCCCTGCTTTTGCTGTCCCAGAAGGTAACCTTTTGGTGGCTATCACCTCTGCGTGCAGGGTGTCGGAACTGGCAGCGTTATCTTGTCGTCCACCTTACCTGGTGATTCACAGAGATGAGGTGGTTCTTTGCCCTTGTTCGTCGTTCCTGCCAAAGGTTGTCTCTGATTTTCATTTGAATGAAGACATTGTGTTGCCTTCCCTGTGTCCCAGGCCTAAACATCCAAAGGAAGGATGGCTAAGCTTTATATACAGGCGCAATATACACCTTATTGAGGTGAGAATATAGAACACCTAGATGTGACACCTGGTGGAGGCAGCAAGTCACAACACCCTTATTTTTTGCATGAGAGCACGTTTACTATTCTTTGAAGCTATTGAAGGGAATTGCACCTGACTTTTGGATTTTTATGAATGGACACCTTGAACAGTGCACTTTATTTATTTATTTCAGAAAGCACAAAGCACCTTTAATTGTTTTTGAAGTTCCATCTATATATTTATACTTTGTTAACGGATTATTTATTCACTGAGTTTTTTATGAAATTGAAGTACTCAGCACTTTTTCGTATAGAAGATATATTGTAATGGTTTATTTACATTTTAATTTATTTGATCACCACGGCATAATTTAACGATAACACAATTTTCTCTAGCGCTCATCGACAGACGTAGTCCTCGGTGATACACCACCTTCGGGTTATGTTACCTCCGCAGGAGCAGGACTAGACAGGAAATTAAAAAGCTCTGGCCACACCCTAGGGGCAGTCCCAGAGGGTATATCCTCTCTCTCTCTGCCTCAGCAAATCAGTTATTTTCTGTCTAGTGAGGAGTAAGGACCTAGATACCTTGCTGGGATCTTAGGTCCTGGCAAGAAATTTTTTTCTAAAAGGAATTTTTGGACAGCCTTTTTTCTCCAGTGTTCCTGTGAGATCTTCAAGCAAGAAAGCTGAACTGGGCGACGGGCTGGATGTTGAGATCCGGTGGTCACCCCAGTTCAGCCTACGAGCGCGTGCAGGCCATAGCTCCACGCTGAGTCGGCCGCGACAAAGTCCCATTAAAGGACTGAACCCGCGAGTTAAACGTCTCGCTGAAACGCCTAAGACCATGAGTCACGGCGTCTGTATCGGTCGACAGCCCTCCCGCCCCGGTGGAGAGGGGTACTGTCAGGAGTTGGTGCCCGCCTGGTTCCGGTATGGTGAGTAGTATGTTCCCCCTGTTTTCCCTGACGGGTTTTGTGGTGAACGCGGGCCCCTCTCTGTATGGTAAGAAAGAGTTTCTTTCTATCCTATAACATGTCACAAATCCTCCTACTTTGAGTGTGATTTTATGTGTGCAAAAGCCAGGAGGCTTGGTTTGGGAGCTAACAATCTATTGTATACATGTTTTAAAGATGTAATCTGTGGCATTCTGGGAATCTTATGGGTTAAGTATAAGCTACCTACCAGTCAGAAGCCATGGACATGTAGACTGCCTTCCAAGTCAGATCTCCAGCTAATAGCAGGCCTCCCGAACGGCCATGCGGTCCGCCAGGGCCGGTACCGCCAAACACGCCAGATCCCCATGCAGAGAGAGTGTTGTGTGCCTGCAGCACACCGCTAGTCAGCACAGGCCGCCGCCATTTTTTTTGCTGGATCGCACGAGCCGCCATTTTGGCGTAGCCTCGTGTCTCCAGCATGGGGGCGGCCATGTTTTAGGTGATTCTACACCTCGTGGAGCTTGGGGGAGGCGCCGGAAGGCGTACAGAGGGGCGGAGCCGCCTCCTTTCTTCCTGGGCAGCCAGCCAAAAGACTTCCTGTTTGTCTAAGACAGCGCTGTAAGCTGTTGCAGTTCAACTCTGAACATCAAGTGGTGAGCCTGGGGGTCTATCTCTCTCTCTCTCGATCGATAGGGATCCCTAGCAGGTAACACTAAGGGGTTTTTTGTGGCGCTGAGGGTCAAAAAAAAAAAAAAAAAAAAAAAAAAAGAAAAAGTTTTTTTCTTTACTTTGAATTATATCATCCAGGAAGCAACTGGAGTTATTATGGACCCTGCCACACAGATTCCCCCACCTGTTTCCCTCGAGGGGGCCTCGGGACCCGCCGGTGTACAGAGTATAGAGTCATTTACAGCAATCTTGGAGTCTATGGTGGCTCGGGTGGAGGCGGCCTGTCAGGGACGGGGGTCAAGGAAGCGACCCCCGCCTACCCCTATACTATCTGACACCTCTGACTCTGATTCAGAGATGGTCACTGCAGTTGCAGGTTCCTCTGCAAGGGCTGCTATCCCAGGTAAAGCCCCCTCAGACAGTGAGGAGGACGCTTCTTCTCCTGCTATAATTCAGGAAGAAGCATTGGTGGACGCACTAGTTGTGGCAGTGCAAGAAACCTTAAAACTTGAGGCTTTACCGGCAGAGGCAACTGAAACAGAGAGGCCTTTTGGGACTAATAAGCCCATCAAGACGGCGAAAGCTTTTCCTGTACCTAAATGTTTTGGAAATCAGATTAAAGGAGAATGGGAACATTCTAAACGTACCTTTACTATTTCCAAGCGTATTGCTAGACGCTATCCGTTTGAGGAATCCATCATTAAGAAATGGACGGTACCACCAGTCGTGGATCCGCCTATTTCCAGGCTGAATAAAGCCACGGTTATTCCAGTGGAGGACACTTCGTCCTTTAAGGATCCGGTGGATCGAAAGATAGAAGCGGAGTCCCGCACTATCTTTTCTCTGATAGGGTCAGCATTTAGACCAGTAATTGTTATTGGTCTAGTTTCCCAGACACTTACAGAATGGGCGAAGATGGTACGCCAAGATCTTAGGGGAAAAGATATTCCCCAGGAGACATCTGATTTGATAGAACAGATCATACAAGGGCTACGGTTTATCTGTGACGCAGCCTTGGACACTACTCCCTTGTTAGGGCATGCATCTAAGTTAGCAGTAATCCTCAGACGTGTGCTGTGGTTAAAATGCTGGTCAGCTGACCTAGGTTCCAAAAAGACTTTGACCAATCTCCCTTTTCAGGGGAATCGTCTATTTGGAGCCAACCTAGATGAAATCATTAAGGATGCCACCGGGGGCAAGAGTACTTTTTTGCCACAGGCTGCAAAAGCTAAGGAACCTCGCAACAAGCGAGGACCTTTCTTTACCGCCCATAAAGGACGCCCGGCTGGTACTTCCGGGAAAGGCAAGACTCCTCCAGGAGGGTTCAAGAAGGGCTGGTCGGACAAGCAGAGGACCAACCCAGCCAAACCCGAAGTAAAGGAGTACACAGCCTGAAGGTGCGCCCCCACCCAATTTCAGGGTGGGGGGACGTTTTCACCGGTATTCAGGACATTAGATCGAGCATCAACCACTACTACCGGTGCGATTCTTCCCTTCCAACATTTAAGTACAGGAAGCGGTAGTTACCGTTCCCTGTATAGATCTTTTCCTTTACCTTTTCCCAAGATTAGTCCCGATACCTCACAGGAATCGGATCTGATTGACCAGATAGGCCAAGTAGCCTCTAGTCGGGTGACTTCGGTCCCTGAGGTTCAACCAGAAAAGATCACCTTGCCTGATAACTATCAGGTATCTGATAAATGTGTGGGAACAGAAAACGACCAGACTTTCTCGGAGGGTCGGGGCCAGATACCTCTAGGGACGCCTGGTTCAGATCCAATCAGCGCCAGTGGTCCTAGAAATTCTAGGCTGGCCTCTTCAAGCCGGCCTGGCCGACTTGGACAGGTTAGTCGCAGACGTTCCGTGGGAACTTCGTCTCAGGGAGTGTCTGTAGTCTCAAGGACCTATTTACCATCGTGCTTTACAGTCGCTGGTTTTAATGGCCTGGCCATTGAGACCCAAGTACTGAAGGACAGAGGTTTGTCTACTTCTGTCATTCCTACCCTTATTAAAGCAAGGAAAGCGACTTCCAGCAAAGTCTATTATCACACATGGAAGACTTATATTGCGTGGTGCGAATCTTTAGGATTTCCTCCACGTACCTATTCGGTGTCTCGAATATTGGCCTTTTTGCAACAAGGGGTTGAGCAGAAGCTAGCCTTGAGCACCATCAAGGGTCAAGTTTCAGCATTAGCAATCTTCTTTCAGAAACCTTTAGCTACCAAATCCTTGGTGCGGAATTTCATCCAGGGGGTGCGGCACCTGGCTCCTCCAGTCCGCGCGCCCTTACCGCCCTGGGATCTTAATTTGGTTTTGTCGGTTCTACAGAAACCTCCCTTTGAAAACATCAGGGAGATTCCCTTGCTTACTTTATCCCAGAAGGTGGTCTTCTTGGTGGCTATTACTTCTGCTCGCAGGGTGTCAGAACTGGCTGCATTATCATGCCAGTCCCCATACCTAGTGATTCATAGGGATAAGGTAGTACTTCATCCTAAGCCATCTTTTCTTCCTAAGGTGGTTTCAGATTTTCATCTGAATGAAGATATTGTACTACCTTCCTTGTGTCCTCAGCCCAAGCATCATCGGGAACATGCGTTGCATTCCTTGGATGTGGTTCGGGCAATCAGGGTATACCTGAAAGCTACGGAATCATTCCGTAAGACGGATTCACTTTTTGTGATCACGGATGGCCCCAGAAAGGGTTTGCCTGCATCTGCCGCGACCATTGCCAAATGGATTAGACAAACGGTGGTACAGGCTTATTCTATTAAGGGTCAGAGTCCTCCGTTCCCTGTTAGGGCGCACTCCACTCGAGCGCTCAGTACTTCCTGGGCCTTTCGCCATCAGGCGTCAGTGGTCCAGGTATGTAAGGCGGCCACTTGGTCGTCGGTACATACCTTTACTAAATTCTATAAAATTGATGTGACGGCATCGGCGGATGCCTCATTTGGCCGCAAGGTTTTGCAGGCCGCAATTTGAGGAGACCGGTGGTCTACCTCGAGGGTTTTTTTCTGTTTGAAAAATTTTTTTGTTGAGTCTCATCATTAAGGATGAGCATTGTAAACTTCTAGTTGGCACCGGTTGGGCCTTCTAGATTGGGATTTGATTTCCATTTTCCCACCCCTCAGTCGGGATACTGCTCTGGGACGTCCCGAAGGTGGTGTATCACCGAGGACTACGTCTGTCGATGAGCGCTAGAGAAAAATGGATTTTTGTAAAATCTTACCGTAAAATCCTTTTCTCTTAGCTCATCGACAGACGTAGTCCCCGCCCCTCTGTTTTGGAGTTGGGTTGGGTTAAATTCTCTAAGCACTGCTTTTTCACATAACTGATTTGCTGAGGCAGAGAGAGAGAGGATATACCCTCTGGGACTGCCCCTAGGGTGTGGCCAGAGCTTTTTAATTTCCTGTCTAGTCCTGCTCCTGCGGAGGTAACATAACCCGAAGGTGGTGTATCACCGAGGACTACGTCTGTCGATGAGCTAAGAGAAAAGGATTTTACGGTAAGATTTTACAAAAATCCATTTTTATCACAGGAACACGTCTTTATTTTATATATTCACAATTTTAAGCCATGTTTTAAGCCACACCCTTATAAGTTACATTTCCACTTCTGAAGCGCACCACCCACCCAAATTGCACACATTGTATTGACTGGTTCCTGGTACCAGTATTGTGGTGCAGCAGCAGGAAGGGAAACATATACGACCTCGGATAGCGCAGGAACCACTCATACATATAAGATCCAAAGGAAATAGCCTTGCATGCCTTGGGTGTGGTCTGGGCAATTAGGGTGTACCTGGCAGCTTTGGAGCCTGTCAGACTTTTTTGTGCTCATGGCTGGGACTTGTAAAGGGTTTTCCATTTCCTCTGCAACCATTTCCAGATGGATCAGACAGTGATTAAGGCCTATTCCATCAAAGGTCAGGTTCCCCCTTTCCTTGTTAAGATGCACTCTACTAGGGCGCTTAGTGCCTCCTGGGCCTTCTGTCATCAGGCATCGGTGATGCAGGTTTGCAAGGCGACCACCTGGTCGTCGGTGCAAACTTTCACAAAGTTTTATAAAGTGGATGTGTTGGCATCTGCAAAATGCTTATTTTGGTCGCAAGCTTTTGCAGGCTGCCGTTGAGAGCACCTGATCCTCTGAGGATATATTGTTTGTTTTTCAGGTGGACTCCAGTTGTTTTGGCTGAGCTCCTGTTGCCTGGTTGGCTGTTGAGCCTTGGGAATTTTTTTGCTGTAGCCTTAGGAATTTTTTTGCTGCTCCCACCCCTCATGTTTAACACTCCCATCAATGAACATCAGAGAAATGGCTTTTATGATGAGTTAAAAATAAAATTTTTATTGAATATTCAAGTTACATCACAAGTGAAGGGGAAAAAAAAATCAAGGAAAAAATTACAATCAATAACAATAACCTAGGTACAGCTCTGCAATTATAGGCTAAGCAGGGTGCTTGAACTACCATTGGGGAGGAAGGAGAGGGGTGTGGGCACATAAATATCTTGCGGTAGGATATGATTAGGAGACATTAATGCATTTAACATCATAGGACAGGGAAGATAACGACAGATTTCCCAGCTTCCACAACAATAGAGGCTGAAAATTGGGTAAATTAAATGAGGGATGCCATAACTCACACGGTTAAGAAATCGGAACCTCAGAGGATATACAAAAGTGGGCTTGGGACACCAGTAATAGGACCGTGGGAGGAAACTCACACTGACCGTTCTGTAATAGATTTGAGGTGCTTCAATCGCGGGTTCCAGATCTTGTCAAATTTAGTTGGACAACCTCTAGCGTCGTAGGAGGCCTTATACAGGGAAAGCACTGAATTACCCAGATATTTCCACTGCTGCAGGTAAGGAGGATTAGATTATCTTCAGTGCAAAACTTTTCTAGGATAATATAACCACAAACTCAAAAGCACTCTTGTGACATTGCGGGGGGGGGGGGGGGGGGGGGGCGGCTAAGAACACCCAACAGACCGAGCAAGCAGACTCAACTCGCGGGGCACCAAAATGGCCATCCCAAAAGAGATACATTGGAAGACTCCAGTCCTAAAGTCAATAATTATGGGATCAATCCAAAATATGTGAAAAAAGTCTGCATGTGGGCTGGAACAGTGCCAGCAACCCAAAGAGCCAGTAGAACCAAATTTTCCCACCCTATCCGGGTCCATGTAAATGCAGCAAACAATTTTGAAATGCATCAGTCTATCTCAAGATACCCAAACCTCATCCCAGTCATCATTGTCCAGGTTGGAAACATTGATCTTCCATTGTTCTCTGCACTTAGTAAGGCTTTCAGGAAGAGGTGGACGTACAGCCTGGTACAATGCAGAGTGGGCCTTAGGAATGGAATCATTGCAGAGCAGTGACTCCAAGTCCGTTTCTTGAAGGGTAATGACTGCCAATCCAAACTGGGAGGTGTAGGCATGATGTGATGTAAATGTAATAAAAAAAACTACCAGTTGGGTAGGGAGTATTTAATCTGTGAGACTGAAAATGGGGGGGGGGGGGGGGGAACGCCATTAACTATATCCCCTAGTTTCTAAATGCCCTTGGACGTCCATTTGATTGGCTCCGGAACCCTGAATAGCTGGGAAAGGACTGGATTATTCCACAGTGGACAATGCGGAGACCAAACATGGGACGTCATAGGGTGCAAGACCCCTATCCGCTGCCAAGCCCGTGTCGTAGCTCGCATGATGCGGGTGAGATGAGGTCTGGAACCTCTGTACAGAAGGGATTGCAGAGCTTCATAGGAGCCCAGAACTGTGGCCTCAACCACCACTGAAGCATTCCCCTTATCAAGCTTGAGCCATTTATGGGCATGAACCAGTTGCCCAGACAGAAAATATTGAAAGAATTTGGGAAGCACCAGGCCTCCCATGGATAATGTTTGCTTTAAGGCCTGTTTTTTTTTTTTTTTTTTTAAGAATCCTACCTGATTTGCCCTCCCCCCCTCCTTTTCTGGAGCTCTGGGCTGTGGAGGGGACAGGAGCGGAAAGCGCATGCTCTCTGTGTCAGAGATTCCCTTGTCTCTTAATGCATTAGCAAAAAAAAAAAAAAAAACCTTAAGTCTTGCTTAAGAGGGGACTTATGTTTGCCATACACGCACAGAATTTTCGCCCAAACTGGTCCATTTCGGAAAGATTGTTTGACATTCGTGCCATTGGTGAAGCTAACTTTCTCTAGCGCTCATTGACAGACGTAGTCCTCGGTGATACACCACCTTCGGGTTATGTTGCCTCCACAGGAGCAGGACTAGACAGGAAATTAAAAAGCTCTGGCCACACCCTAGGGGCAGTCCCAGAGGGTATATCCTCTCTCTCTCTGCCTCAGCAAATCAGTTATTTTCTGTCTAGTTAGGAGTAAGGACCTAGATACCTTGCTGGGATCTTAGGTCCTGGCAAGATTTTTTTCTTAAAGGATTTTTTAGACAGCTTTTTTTCTCCAGTGTTCCTGTGAGATCTTCAAGCAAGAAAGCTGAACTGGGCGACGGGCTGGATGTTGAGATCCGGTGGTCACCCCAGTTCAGCCTACGAGCGCGTGCAGGCCATAGCTCCGCGCTGGGTCGGCCGCGACAAAGTCCCATTAAAGGACTGACCCCGCGAGTTAAACGTCTCGCTGAAACGCCAAAGACCATGAGTCACGGCGTCCATATCGGTCGACAGCCCTCCCGCCCCGGTGGAGAGGGGTACTGTCAGGAGTCGGTGCCTGCCTGGTTCCGGTATGGTGAGTAGTATGTTCCCCCTTTTCCCCTGACGGGTCTTGTGGTGAACGCGGGCCCCTCTCTGTATGGTAAGATAGAGTCCCTCTCTATCCTATAAATGACACAGATCCTCCTACTTTGAGTGTGATTTTATGTGCAAAAAGCCAGGAGGCTTGGTTTGGGAGCTAACAATCTAATTGTATACATGTTAAAAAGATTATAATCTGTGGCATTCTGGGAATCTTACGGTGATAAGAATAAGCTACCTACCAGTCAGAAGCCACGGACATGTAGACTGCCTTCCTAATCAGATCTCCAGCTATTAGCAGGCCTCCCGAATGGCCATGCGGTCCGCCAGGGCCGGTACCGCCAACCACGCCAAATCCCCATGCAGAGAGAGTGTTGTGTGCCCTGCAGCACACCGCTATTCAGTACAGGCCGCCGCCATTTTTTTTGCTGGATCGCACGAGCCGCCATTTTGGCGTAGCCTCGTGTCTCCAGCATGGGGGCGGCCATGTTTGAGGTGATCCAAACACCTCGTGGAGCTAGGGGAGGCGCCGGAAGGCGTGCAGAGGGGCGGAGCCGCCTCCTTTCTTCCTGGGCAGCCAGCCAAAAGACTTCCTGTTTGTCAAGACAGCGCTGTAACCTGTTGCAGTTAAACTCTGAGCATCAAGTGGTGAGCCTGGGGGTCTATCTCTCTCTCTCTCTCTCGATCGATAGGGATCCCTAGCAGGTAACACTAAGGGGCTTTTTGTGGCGCTGGGGGTCTGAAAAAAAAAAAAAAAAAGTTTTTTATTTTTGAATTATATTATCCAGGAAGTGACTGGAATTATCATGGACCCTGCCACACATATTCCCCCACCTGTTTCCCTCGAGGGGGCCACGGGACCCGCCGGTGCACAGAGTGTAGAGTCATTTACAGCAATTTTGGAGTCTATGGTGGCTCGGGTGGAGGCGGCCTGTCAGGGACGGGGGTCAAGGAAGCGACCCCCGCCTACCCCTATACTATCTGACACCTCTGACTCTGATTCAGAGATGGTCACTGCAGTTGCAGGTTCCTCTGCAAAGGCTGTTATCCCAGGTAAAGCCCCCTCAGACAGGGAGGAGGACGCTTCTTCTCCTGCTATAATTCAGGAAGAAGCATTGGTGGACGCACTAGTTGTGGCAGTGCAGGAAACCTTAAAACTTGAGGCTTTACCGGCAGAGGCAACTGAAACAGAGATTCCTTTTGGTACTAATAAGCCCATCAAAACGGTGAAGGTTTTTCCTGTACCCAAATGTTTTCGGTAATCAGATTAAAGGAGAATGGGAACATTCTAAACGTACCTTTACTATTTCCAAGCGTATTGCTAGACGCTATCCCTTTGAGGAATCCATCATTAAGAAATGGACGGTACCACCAGTGGTGGATCCACCTATTTCCAGGCTGAATAAAGCCACGGTTATCCCAGTGGAGGACACTTCGTCCTTTAAGGATCCGGTGGATCGAAAGATGGAAGCAGAGTCCCGCACCATCTTCTCTCTGATAGGGTCAGCATTTAGACCAGTAATTGTTATTGGTCTAGTTTCCCAGACACTTACGGAATGGGCGAAAATGGTACGCCAAGACCTTAGGGGAAAAGATATTCCCCAGGAGACATCTGATTTGATGGAACAGATTATACAAGGGCTACAGTTTATCTGTGACGCAGACTTGGACACTACTCCCTTATTAGGGCATGCATCTATGTCAGCGGTGATCCTCAGACGTGTGCTGTGGTTAAAATGCTGGTCAGCTGACCTAGGTTCCAAAAAGACCTTGACAAATCTCCCTTTTCAGGGGAATCGTCTATTTGGGGCCAACCTAGATGAAATCATCAAGGATGCCACTGGGGGCAAGAGCACTTTTTTGCCACAGGCTGCTAAAGCTAAGGGACCTCGCAACAAGCAAGGACCTTTCTTTACCGCCCATAAAGGGCGCCCGGCTGGTACTAGCGGGAAAGGCAAGACTCCTCCAGGAGGGTTCAAGAAGGGCTGGTCGGACAAGCAGAGGACCAACCCAGCCAAACCCGAAGCAAAGGAGTACACAGCCTGAAGGTGCGCCCCCACCCGGTTTCAGGGTGGGGGGACGTTTTCACCGGTATTCAGGACATTAGATCGAGCTTCAACCACTACTACCGGTGCAATTCTTCCCTTCCAACATTTAAGTACTACAGGAAGCGGTAGTTACCGTTCCCTGAATAGATCTTTTCCTTTACCTTTTCCTAAGATAAGTCCCTATACCTCACAGGAATCGGATCTGGTTGACCAGATAGGCCAAGTAGCCTCTAGTCGGGTGACTTCGGTCCCTGAGGTTCAACCAGAAAAGATCACCCTTCCTGATAACAATCAGGTATCTGATAAATGTGTGGGAACAGAAAACGACCAGACTTTCTCGGATGGTCGGGGCCAGATACCTCTAGGGACGCCTGGTTCAGATTCTATCAGCGCCAGTGGTCCTAGAAATTCTAGGCTGGCCTCCTCAAGCCGGCCTGGCCGACTTGGACATGCTAGGCGCAGACGTTCCGTGGGAACTTCGTCTCAGGGAGTGTCTGTGGTCTCAAGGACCAATTTACCTTCATGCTTTACAGTCGCTGGGTTTAATGGCCTGGCCATTGAGACCCAAGTACTGAAGGACAGAGGTTTGTCTACTTCAGTCATTCCTACCCTTATTAAAGCAAGGAAAGCGACTTCCAGCAAGGTCTATTATCACACATGGAAGACTTATATTGCGTGGTGCGAATCTTTAGGATTTCCTCCACGTACCTATTCGGTGACTCGAATATTGGCCTTTTTGCAACAAGGGGTTGAGCAGAAGCTAGCCTTGAGCACCATCAAGGGTCAAGTTTCAGCATTAGCAATCTTCTTTCAGAAACCTTTACCTACCAAGTCCTTGGTGCGGAATTTCATCCAGGGGGTGCGGCACCTGGCTCCTCCAGTCCGCGCGCCCTTACCGCCCTGGGATCTTAATTTTGGTTTTGTCGGTTCTACAGAAACCTCCCTTTGAAAACATCAGGGAGATTCCCTTGCTTAATTTATCCCAGAAGGTGGCCTTCTTGGTAGCTATTACTTCTGCTCGCAGGGTGTCAGAACTGGCTGCATTATCATGCCAGTCCCCATACCTAGTGATTCATAGGGATAAGGTAGTACTTCATCCTAAGCCATCTTTTCTTCCTAAGGTGGTTTCAGATTTTCATCTGAATGAAGATATTGTACTACCTTCCTTGTGTCCTCAGCCCAAGCATCATCGGGAACATGCGTTGCATTCCTTAGATGTGGTTCGGGCAATCAGGGTATACCTGAAAGCTACGGAATCATTCCGTAAGACGGATTCACTTTTTGTGATCACGGATGGCCCCAGAAAGGGTTTGCCTGCATCTGCCGCGACCATTGCCAAATGGATTAGACTAACGGTGGTACAGGCTTATTCTATTAAGGGTCAGAGTCCTCCGTTCCCTGTTAGGGCGCACTCCACTCGAGCGCTCAGTACTTCCTGGGCCTTTCGCCATCAGGCGTCAGTGGTCCAGGTATGTAAGGCGGCCACCTGGTCGTCGGTACATACCTTTACAAAATTCTATAAAATTGATGTGACGGCATCGGCGGATGCCTCATTTGGCCGCAAGGTTTTGCAGGCCACAATTTGAGGAGACCGGTGGTCTACCTCGAGGGTTTTTTCTGTTTGGAAAAAAAAAAAATTTTTTTCTCTTTTTTGTTGAGTCTCATCATTAAGGATGAGCATTGTAAACTTCTAGTTGGCACCGGTTGGGCCTTCTAGATGGGGATTTGATTTCCATTTTCCCACCCCTCATTTGTGATACTGCTCTGGGACGTCCCGAAGGTGGTGCATCACCGAGGACTACGTCTGTCAATGAGCGCTAGAGAAAAATGGATTTTTGTAAAATCTTACCGTAAAATACTTTTCTCTTAGCTCATTGACAGACGTAGTCCCCGCCCCTCTGTTTTTGAGTTGGGTTGGGTTAAAATCTCTAAAGACTGCTTTTCACATAACTGATTTGCTGAGGCAGAGAGAGAGAGGATATACCCTCTGGGACTGCCCCTAGGGTGTGGCCAGAGCTTTTTAATTTCCTGTCTAGTCCTGCTCCTGTGGAGGCAACATAACCCGAAGGTGGTGTATCACCGAGGACTACGTCTGTCAATGAGCTAAGAGAAAAGGATTTTACGGTAAGATTTTACAAAAATCCATTTTTACCGACTATTTCGACAATGGGCCCGGCTAATGTAGATGGATCTGAAGCTAAACTTTTACCGTCTCAACTAAAGTGTATACATGTGTGTTATATTTGAATAGAAAATAATGGTCTGTCTTATGTTTTTATTGGTATCAACAATCACGAAGAACATGCAAACGATCATATGAATAAGTTCTATCAGTTAGTGGACAATTTGCTTTCGAATGACGAATAATCGTTCAGTCTACAAACGGCCAAAATTCTATGGCAAGCATTACTGTTTTTTTTTTGTGGGGTTTTTTTTTTTTTTTTTTCTGCCCGTATCTAGTCACCTGAAGGTGACAGCATAATCCTATTGCAATGGATATGAAGATGCTCTGTGTCATATGATGTACAGTAAAAAAAAAACTTGTTAAAATGCGACTTGTTTTTTATTTTCTCGTTTTTCTTAATTGCGTATTTATTATTTTTATTTATTTTTTAACAATAAAAGTGAATGCTTATGAATGGGTTTGTTTGTAAATCTTTTCTTAGTAGTGAGCTGTGAAGCACATGTATTGATTTATGATTTACTATGTTGATAGTTGTTCCTACTTGACCTGCTACGAATTTATATTGGTGAGATTATCTGCAAACTCCTTTTATGATATATGAATAGATTTTTGGGGACACATAATATATATTATTATATACACAAGATACCAATTGGTGACCAAGATTACCTAGCTTTAGATGTAAAAAAAAGAAAAATAGTTTGTCAATGAGATGCTTCTAGGAAATTTGACATTTTTAGAAACATTGTTTCTTAAATGAATGCCCCTACACCTGCGCAAATACCCAAACAAAAAATTTTTTATTACCCGTCATAAGCTTAACAAATTGAAACAAACAGAAAATTGACCATGCGTTTTGTGCAAATTAATAAAGTGACAAAGTGAAAGTGCATAAAGTCCCAATTTCAATTCATGATAAACAGTCCCATATGTGATTTCCTCCAAACACCCGAAACTGATGAGTCACCCGTGGTATGGCGTCTCTCCTCTCCACCATCATTCATATGTGCATCACACTCACCAGACGATATTGACTCCAATTACAGGTAGTCTAAACCAGCATGAAATAGGAGTTTTCACTTATGAAGAGATGGTCCTGGGAGAGCCTGTCCATTTACTGTGTTCCTATAGGTCTAAATACTCATAGTACCCATGTGGAGGTGAAAAGAGAGAAGCCTCTCATAGTGCAAGTAAGTTCAAGTATATTAGAAAAGGTGGGACTTTATGCACTTTATTTCACTTTGTCACTTTATTCATTTGCACTGAAAGCATGGTCAATTTTCTTTTTTTTTTCAGTTTGTTTCTTAAATGTTGACATTTATTTGCTATACAATAATTTTCTATGTTATTAAAATAAAATTGTAGCCAACCGTGCTATTATTTATCATCCTAAAACTCAATATTGCTTCCTTGTTACCATGAGAACAACGTGGGTGTTCTGTTGTATATGCACCCCTTCCCCCAGGACTGTCATTTCTTTCTCATATGATTGGCTTGCTGGTTTTCTTGAAAAGTTTTTTTATTTTTTTTTATTTTTTCAATGCTGTGGATAAATATACAAATATCAGGATGAAACCGCGAATCCACCTATAACAGTAATAGTATAATAGTGCAAAAATTGTGCAACCACAATAAAGTGCTAGAGTAGTATGATATATAAGTGCAATGGTGCTCTAAATAATGCACAAAATATACATAAAGTGCAATTGTGCTCCAAAAAGTGTACAAAGGTGCTTGAAGGTGAAGAAAGTGCTGGAGTACTTCAGCCTAATCAGGCCGTGCAGGGTGTATCACTCCCCTCCGATATTCCCACTCACCGGAAACAATACACCCTCAGCTTTTCAGTCTGGGGGCCAAAGAGGCTTAAGTATGGAAAGAGGAGTCCTTGTTCCACCTTTAGGATCTTGTCACTCTATCACTTGGTGGCACCTTAAGCTGGTCTTAAGGGCTCAAGCAAAATAAATAGCCCACATAATGGGCACTTAAAATATTACTTACAAGAATACATAGAAAAGACAGCCTGTAGAAAGAGGAAGTACAGCTTCCGGGAACGCTGTCCAGCGTGCGTTCAATGGAGGGCAGGAAGTGGCGTCACGTGTTTCGCCCCACCTACCAGGGCATCATCAAAGGACATAATTTTCGGTAAGCTAGTTAGATGTGTATATACAACCCCGCGATGACCTATTATACGCAGCTCCAATCATGGGTGAATACACTGAATAATTAAGATAATATGAATAGCTAATGGTATCCGTCAGCTCCTGTTTACACATGATGATAAAAAAAAAAATATCTTCATTTTCTCTTACGTCCTCCGACAGTCGCCGCCTCTTCATATTCGTCACATATGGGGTATTAGACTTTGCTCCGAAGGAGTAGCTAGGCAACAGAATATGTTAACATTAAAGCTTTTAACATATCCCACCCTCAAGGGGTGGTCCCCTCAGTCAATACCCTCCTACTTCCTGCAACCATATCTCAGTTTTAATGTCTAGCTTGTCAGGAGTGGCTGGCTCTCTCTGTGCTGGGGCTTTGTGCCCCAGACTCTTTCTTCTTTTTTTGATTTTTTGTTTGAGTTTTCTCTCTACCTTTACTTAGCTGTTATTTTTGTCAGCGTTAGTTCTTCTGATGAAGAGGATCATGCGGGCTGGGTCTCGGGCTGATCCCCCTGGTCGCAGGTCGTGGGTCAGTGGCTTCCCAGCCTGCCATCGAGCGTTCAGCCAGGTAACGCTCCTGGCACAGTGAACGACCCATCCCTGTTCGGTGCAGGGATGATTGGTGAGGTGGCTACCTCACTGGACGCTGTGCGGTTTCTTAACCCCCATTTTGTGCGTCTTGAATTGCGACTCTCCCTGCCTCATGTGCAGCGGCTTGTTCGCCTGTGCGGGTCCCCCACGCCATTGAGAGGTAAGTGTATCTATGTGGGGACCTGTCTGTCTGGGGGGGTGTCAGTCTGGGACTGTGTAACCTGCCTCTATTCGCACTGCTTGTCTCCCTATCTCTCGGCTGCAAGGGGGGGGGGGGAGCTGTGTGACACTGTGTGTCAGTCTGGTCAGTGTGAGAAGCTGTGTGCTGTGGGGCATGTTTTTTTGGCATGTTTGGGCATATACAGCGATCGCTGCGGCGATCTGACATGTATTCCTATACAGGGATGTCACGTGTGCATTACTGCACTGTGGAGCGGCGGTTTCGGCGCCAAACGGCGCCATTTTGCCTACACTCGCTCCGGCCGCATGTTTTACATGCATGGCGGCCATTTTCTTGTAGCCTCCATAGGCTTTCATAGAGCGCCCTGGCAGCATCACTTCCTCTTTCCAGGAACACCGATCGAGGCAGCGGCGAGGGTCTCCTCAGGTTTTATCCTTCTGTTCTTGCTATCCATTGCCTGTGTTCAGTTTGCATATTCCCTGTGGGGGTCTCATTGTGCTTGAGTGTGGTGCGGTGGGCCACGCTTGCTTAAAGGGGCAGTTAACCCTTTATTGTCTGGCATTACAGGGGCAATGGATTCCCAGGAGGGCAAATTTCCTACCGCCTTGGTGGAAAGCCAGGGGACCGCTGTTCCCCCCCAGGGGGGGATTTAGCCACTATTGTGGCTGGCCTTGCTGCTCAGGTGCAGATGCTGGTGGCTGCTCAATCTACTAAAAGACCCAGAATTGCTCTTTCCTCTGATTCTGAGGGTGAAGGTGATGGGGTTATTATGGCGGGGTCCTCCTTATCGGGGTCCCGCTCCTCCCTAGATCTAGTGGGGTCCGAGGTGGAGGCTGAAGTTGAGGGGGTTGATAATTCTCCCCCCTGGCTCGCCTGAAGAGCTTGCAATCATGGATGAATTGATTGCTTCCATAAAGCAAACACTGCGTTTGCAGGATGAAGTGTGTCCCCCCGCTGCCTTGGCGGCCTATGGGACACAGAGAAAACGCAGGACGCCGCAGGTTTTTCCCTGCAATGATGATTTTCAGCGCGCTGTTAAGGATCAATGGCGCAATCTGCGAAAACCTTTTGCTGTACCAAGTAGGTTCAAGCTGCGTTATCCTTTCTCGCCTTCCACTGATGAAAGGTGGTGTGTGCCTCCCCCAGTGGATCACGCAAGGCCACTGCGATTCCTGCAGAGGATTCCCCTGTGTTCCGTGATGCCACGGATAGGAGATTGGAGTCTCTTGCCCGTCATACTTATTCTGTTACGGGTTCTATGCTTAAAGCTCTGTTTGCTTCTCTCATGGCGGCCCAGGCGATCGCAAGTTGGACGCAGATGCTTAGGCGCGTCCTAGTGGCCGACTCGGCCTCGCCGGCGACCCTGGATATGGTGGATCAAATCCACCAGGGTGTCATGTATCTGTGTGATGCGGACCTGGTTCCATTGGCTGCACGTGTGCACAGCGTGGCGGTGTTGTCTCGCCGCCTGGTTTGGTTAAAATGTTGGTCGGTGGACCAATCTTCACGTAAGACCTTAGCCAATCTGCCTTATGATGGGTCTCGCCTTTTTGGGGAGTCCTTGGATGTGTTGATTAAGGGGATCACCGGGGGTAAGAGCACTCTTTTGCCCCATTTCCCCAAGGCTAAGGGGGCTTCTGGGAAGAAGCATGCTAATTTTCGGCCCCCTCAGTGGTCCTTTCGGCCGCACTACAAGGGCAAGCCGTTCAAAGGTCAAGGCTCTCAGAAGAAGCCCTGGTCTGGGAAACAGAAGTCCGGCCAATCCGGATCTGCAGCCCATAACAGTTCGGCCGGAAGGGGCGCCCTCACCCAGTTTTGGGGTGGGGGGACGCTTACTCGGTTTTCTTCAACCCTGGTTGGCCCGTGTGCGGGACAGATGGGTTCAGGAGATCGTTCGTTCTGGTTACAAGATCAAGTTTCTCTCTCGGCCGGAGAGCAGATTTTTTCCCTCAAATCTTCAACTGTCTCCAGAGCGTTTGCGGGACCTGCACCTGGCGGTGCGGGACCTGAGGGCTCAGGGAGTGGTGGTTCCGGTGCCTCATCGGGACAGATTTCGGGGGTTTTATTCCAATCTGTTCACCGTGCCCAGAAAGGAGGGCAAGGTTCGTCCAATTCTGGACTTGAAGGCTCTGAACCGCTCTGTGCGGGTTCGCAAGTTCCGCATGGAATCCCTGCGGTCGGTGGTGGCTGCCCTGGTTCCGGGGGAATTCATGGCCTCCATCGATTTGAAGGATGCGTATCTTCACATCCCCATTTTCGAGGGTCACCAGAGGTTCCTTCGATTTGCCATTGCGGAGGATCACTACCAGTTCGTGGCGTTGCCTTTTGGTCTCGCCTCGGCTCCGCGGGTCTTCACCAAGGTGCTTGCACCGGTTCTGGCATTATTGAGGGCCCAGGGCATTTCTGTCCTGGGGTATCTGGACGACATTCTGGTTCGGTCTGCGACCAGCCAGGGTCTGGAGAAGGACCTGTCTGTCACGATGCAAACTCTGCAGGAGTTTGGTTGGACGATAAATTTTCCAAAGTCGACACTGAGTCCGTCGGTTCGTCTTCCCTACCTGGGAATGATTCTGGACTCGGTGCAGGCGAAGGTCTTTCTGCCGGAAGACAAACTCAGAACTCTTCAGGAGGAAGTCAGGTCCCTCAGGGACGTTCCGCACTCGTCTCTGCGGACGTGCATGAGATGTCTGGGATTGATGGTCTCGGCCTTCGAGGCGATTCCCTTCGCCCATTTTCACACGCGGTGTCTCCAAGCGGAGATCCTGTCCAGGTGGGACGGGCGACCTCAATCTCTGGATCTTCAAATCTCGTTGAGTCATCGCACCAGAAGAAACCTTCTGTGGTGGCTCCAGTCCCCGATGGTGTCCGGGGGCAAGTCGTTTCGTCCTGTCTCGTGGACGGTGATCACCACGGATGCCAGCCTGTCGGGCTGGGGTGGTGTTCTGGGCGTTCTATCCGCCCAGGGAACTTGGTCGGAGGGGGAGTCTTCCCTTCCGATCAACATTCTGGAATTGCGTGCGATAAGTCTGTCTTCATCGCTGGACGGACCGGCTGCAGGGCTGCCCGGTTCGGGTGCAGACGGACAATGCCACGGCGGTGGCCTACATCAATCACCAAGGGGGCACCAGGAGTGCCCGAGCGGCTCGAGAAGTGGCCGACATTCTGTCTTGGGCCGAGACTCATGTCCCGGCGATAACGGCAGTTCACATTCCGGGGGTGGAGAACTGGCAGGCGGACTATCTGAGTCGCCAGACCCTGGATCAGGGGGAATGGTCTCTCCACCCGGCTGTCTTCCAGATGTTGTGCGCGAAGGGGTCTTCCAGATGTGGACCTGTTCGCGTCTCGTCTCAACAACAAGGTGAAAAGGTTTGTGGCAAGGACGCGCGACCCTCGGGCAGACGCGTCGGACGCGTTAGTGGCCCCGTGGCATCAGTACAGGCTGATGTACGCGTTTCCACCGATTCAGTTGCTGTCCAGGTTCCTTCGCAGGTTACACTCGGAACGCAGCACGGTGATTCTTGTGGCACCGGACTGGCCTCGCCGGTCCTGGTACGCAGACCTCGTGAATCTGGCGGTCGACGCCCCGTGGCGGCTGCCTCGTCGAGACGATCTACTGTCTCAAGGACCGATATACCATCCTGCTTTACAGTCGCTGGCTTTGACGGCCTGGCTGTTGAGACCGAGGTCCTGAAGGAGAGGGGTCTCTCTCCAGAGGTCGTTCATACTTTGATCAGCGCGAGGAAGTCTTCCTCGGGGAAGGTTTATTACCGTACTTGGAAGGCCTATTTTACCTGGTGTGAGTCCAGGGGGTTTTCACCCCGCACGTACTCTGTTTCCCGTGTGCTGTCTTTCCTTCAAACGGGTGTTGATCAGCGTTTGGCGCTGGCTACGATAAAGGGTCAGGTGTCTGCACTGGCCGTTCTGTTTCAACGTCCCGTGGCTTCCAACTCCTTGCTTGGCACTTTTGTTCAGGGTGTGCGGCATCTGGTTCCTCCTAGGAGGGATCCTTTGCCCCCTTGGGACTTGAATCTCGTTCTGTCTGTGTTGCAACGTGCTCCTTTTGAACAGATCAGGGAGATCTCGTTGTCTGTTGTCCAAAAAGGTCGCCTTTTTGGTGGCGATCACTTTGGCTCGCAGAGTGTCGGAGCTGGCAGCTTTGTCCTGCAAGTCTCCGTACCTGGTTGTTCATTTGGATAAGGTGGTCTTGCGACCTAATCCTTCTTTTCTTCCGAAACGAGTTTCGGAATTCCATCTTAATGAGGATATTGTCTTGCCTTCGCTGTGCGCGAAGCCTAAACATCCAAAGGAGGTGAGATTGCATTCTCTGGATGTTGTTCGGGCGATAAGGGTTTACCTTACATCGACTGAGTCTTTTCGAAAGACGGACTCCTTGTTTGTTCTTCCGGAGGGTCCTCGGAAGGGCATGGCGGCTTCGGCCTCTACCATCGCCAAATGGATCAGGCAGACCATTGAACAGGCCTATGCTTTGCAGGGGAAGGTTCCCCCTGTGCCTGTGAAGGCGCACTCTACTAGATCTTTGAGTACGTCTTGGGCCTGTCGTCATGGGGCTTCTGTAGCCCAGGTGTGTAAGGCGGCGACCTGGTCGACCGTTCACAAAATTCTACAAAGTAGATGTTCAGGCATCGGCGGATGCTTCCTTTGGCCGCAAGGTTCTTAGTGCGGCAATTCCCTAGGGTCCCTTGTTGGGGACCTCTGGCTGTTGGGATAAGTTTTATATCCCCTGGTTTTTTTGTCTTTTCCTGGGTTGTTGCTCCTGTTGAGCACTTGTTTTTTTCTGTTGCCCAGCTGGTTTCCTTCCTTTGGTAAGGTTCCTTTCTTTGATGCGGAGACTGCGTTGCCTTTTCGGCGCGGATGCGTTTCCCACCCCTCATGTTTGCACTGCTTTGGGACGTCCCCATATGTGACGAATATGAAGAGGCGGCGACTGTCGGAGGACGTAAGAGAAAACGGAATTTTTGTAAAATCTTACCTGTAAAATTCCTTTCTCTGAGTCCTCCGACAGTCGCCGCCCCCGCCCCTCTTTTGGGGTTTGGTTGTATACTCTACTGCTATTCCACTAAAACTGAGATATGGTTGCAGGAAGTAGGAGGGTATTGACTGAGGGGACCACCCCTTGAGGGTGGGATATGTTAAAAGCTTTAATGTTAACATATTCTGTTGCCTAGCTACTCCTTCGGAGCAAAGTCTAATACCCCATATGTGACGAATATGAAGAGGCGGCGACTGTCGGAGGACTCAGAGAAAGGAATTTTACAGGTAAGATTTTACAAAAATTCAGTTTTTTTTAGTTTTCATTTTTCATTGTCATGTCTATTTTTATTTATTTTCACTTTTTTATTCACTCTTTGATTATTTCTCTGTATATCAGCTAGTCTGTGGATCACACTATTATTGTTTAATGTATGATGTTGGTTATTTTCTCATTAATGTAAACAGGAGGTGACAGATACTATTAGCTATTCATGTTATCTTAATTATTCGGTGTATTCACCTGTGATTGGTGCTTCGTATAATAGGATGTCACCACGGGGTTGTATAAATACATCTGGTTGGCGTACCAACCAGATGACGTCCTGGTAGGTGAGGCGAGAAACATGTTGACATATTTCCGGTTGTATTGAACCATTGACGTCACTTCCTGCCCTCCCTGGAACACACGCTGGATGGCGTTCCCGGAAGCTGTACTTCCTTTCTACAAGCTGTCTTTTCTATGTATTCTTATAAGTAATATTTTAAGCGCACGTTAAATCTGTTTTTATGGACTTCACTATGTCAGTTATTTTGCTTGAGCCCTAAAGACCCGCTTAAGGTGCCACCAAGTGATAGGGTGACAAGATCCTACAAGTGGAACAAGGACTCATCTTTCCATACTTAAGCCTCTTTGACCCCCAGACTGAAGAGCTGAGCGTCTATTGTTCCGGTGAGTGTGGATACTGGAGGGGAGTGATGCACCCTGCACCACCTGATTGGGCTGAAGCACTCCAGCACTTTCTTCACCTTCAAGCACCTTTGTACACTTTATGGAAATTTGTGGAGCACTATTGCACTTTATATTTTGTGCATTATTTAGAGCACCATTGCACTTATATATCATACTACTCTAGCACTTTGTGGTTACTCAATTTTTGCATATAAACACTTTATTATACTATTTATTACTGTTATAGTTGAAAGCACTGTTTTATTGTTGGTATATATTTCTGAGTTTTTACTTAGTGGACAGCAGCTACAGTTTTTAATATTTTTTGCTAACTAGCGTGGGTTTTATTAATAATTTGTTCACAAATATCAGGATGACTCTCCCACTTAGGAAGTAGTATTCAGTATGTTTAAACAAAACAGAAGCAAGTAACAGTTTGCACTGAAAGAGGAAGTAAACCTAATGTCTGTACCTATAGGTAAGCCTAAAATAAGGTTTACCTATAGGTACTGTAAATATCTCCTAAACTTGCACTCTTTAGGAGATATTTACTGTATACTGCTGCCCTTGCCGTTTCTTTGCGTGCATGCGTTGGAGTAACGTAACACGGCTTCGGCCAGTCACATAGCTGGAGTCTGCTGACCCAGAAGGAAGACACACAAAGATGGATGCAGCCTCCAGCGGGGATGATGAGGGATTAATTTGCAGGAAAGTGTCGCATAATGTGCTAGTATGTGATGCATACTTGCACATTATGCCTTTACTTTGCAGGTAGGAGAAAAAAAGTGTTTACTTCCTCTTGAAGGTTTCTATAATTTTTACAATGTAAAAAATGGATCTGGAGAGAATTTTTTTTAATCCACAAAAGTGGAGCTAAACCCCTGTGTGAACTGTGGTGGATTGCTTTTTAGAGGTGTGGAGAAGTTATGTTGTCTCTTTACTGCCGTCTTTAAAGTGGTTGTAAAGTCACATCTATTATTTTGAGCCTCTGTTTTTAAGTCCGTGTCCTCCCTCTGCTATCCTTCCCGATCCTAAGGGACTACAGTGGGAGGGGCTGAGATTCCCTTCTGTCTGTTATGTGTGCGAGATGGCAGAGGGAGGACACGTGACTGCACAGAAACACTGTGCAAAGAAGGTATTTAGCATTATAATTTTAAGAAAACACACAATGTACTAAGCGCTGACCTAAAACAGAGAGAATCAAAGTAATTAATACACGTGACTTTACAAGCACTGGAGCAGCTGCAGAGAATAGTATTAGGGCGGGAGGGGATGATATCGGCTCACACAGAGACTATGGAAATGACAGGGAGAGGGGAAGATACAGAGACCTTGAGGGGAGAGATAGATGGTAAAGGCACATAATCTAACAACGCTATCGGGAGTCTGCTATGAAAAGCGTGATAAGTATACACAGGGTAACATGATCAACCAGGTATTGTACAACATGGAAAGGACCAACTGACTCCTATCCCTGCAAAAGTACTCTGCTATATATCATGCCCTAAAAGGACAGGAGCCCTTTTTTTTTCCCCCCCTCTAAAAGCCCATACCAGCATTCTGCAACTGCGTGCATTGCTGGTTACCAAGTGAACAAGTTGCTCAGCTGGCAGTATTGGAGGAGTATTGCTACACCGTATCATGTGTATTCCCTCATATGACTTCTTTTGCAGCTTAAAGTGGAAAGTTGGGGGCGGGAAGTGGTTGGGTGTGACAAAACAACCAGCTTTTTTTTTTTTTTTTTTTTACCACCCCCCAAACTACAAGTGAAAACTAAGCCTTACTTTGTTTATCTGTGAAGATGGGGGAGCCAAACCGTGTCATGTATTTTATCCCTTCATATGTAAACAGCTAATCTGATCATTGCCAGACAGCAGCACCTGATAGTTTTTGCAGGTGTTTCCTGGTTTATTAGCCCCGAACGAACTTCCACCGTAACACTCTCAAATTTCTATTTCTGCTAATGCCATTATTCCAACTGCTTAGGAACTTTTTTTTTTTTTTTTTTTAATCGATCTGTAATATCATTTTCTTATTATTGATCTGTTGGATAAAGTAATTAAACCGGTCTGCTGTCCCTTCTTTGATCACAAAGTTCTAAAGTGGAACATGGATTCATGAGTAGCAATTAAAGCGGATTTCCACCCAAAAGTGGAAGTTCTGCTTTAAGCACTCCTCACCCCCTCACCCTCTTACATGCTACATTTGAAATGTCATTTTTGGGGGGGGGGGGGGGCGGTGCTGGTATCTAGTTTTTTACAGGTACCCGCTCCCACTTATGCTCGTGCCACCTAGGTGGCTCGAGTGGAAGTTCTCCTTTCCCCCTCCCTCCCTGCAATCTTCGGGGACACATCACAAGTCCCAGAAGATTGCCCAGCCACCGAGGAAGTGCAGCGTGACTCGTGCAGTACGCACCTGACTGTGAAGCCTCAATGTGGATCCGGGTACCCACATTTGTGATGCCGGCACCAGGGAGAGGCAAGAGAGAGGAGCGAGGCTTCGGGTGGCCGCATCGCTGGATCATGGGACGGGTGAGTGTGTGTTAAGTCAGCAGCTACACTTTTTGTAGCTGCTGACTTTTAATAAACCTAAAAACCACTGGAACTCCGATTTTTACTGTTTTTAGCTTTACCTGTTTGCTGTGTAGGATAGATTATATCAATTAGTGTACTGCTTTACATTTAAAAATGTGTACTTTACCTTTTTTACGGTCAGAGCAAGTTTTGCCTTTTAGGTATGCGGAAATGAAACTGCCAATAACTCTGTAACCGCTTTGCATATTGAAATGTAGGTCTGGTTTAAATGCGAAAAAAACCCCACATACTTAAAACATCTCTGAAATACATGCATATTTTTGCCATGTTTCTTTCTTTTAAAAATGCCATGTGTCCAGTAATCTTTGTTGATCTACCAGTAATCCAGTGTGCTCCCAACTTCTGTTTGAGCAGATATCACATACCTTTGGTACACTGAAATCTCAAGCAGTGTTATCATCCCTGCTTAGTTCCCTTCTACTTGACTAAATTTCTCATCCAATCCACTATGTAAGGGCGGAGATGTCAAGCCCATAAAATGAACTGGGCAAGACTGAAAGCATTTCTTAAAATTTTGGCGCAGTAGAGGTACTGTCGGCTCATTTCAAAAAGGTAGAAATTGGGTGCATTTCTGTACTTGTAACGTTTTTCTAGAATTACTCAACCTCGCTTGTCTGGATGGAGGAGTTTGTTAGCTTTTTCAGCCCACTAAAAAAACAAAAATGGTCTATGGCCAGCTTAAGTGCCCGCTTTATTTTTCTTGTTTGGCCCGGTCCAGGGGATGGAAAACCTTACAACAGCAACACACTATAAAAAGACGTTATACTCCCTCCCCTCTGACAGGTCATGTGTTGAACCTCTGCTTTTTTGAAGAGCTCCGGGTGCAATTATCCAACTTATCTGGTGCATAATTGTCCCCCACTGCCTGAAGTAGTACCTCCTTCCAATTTCTATGTCTGTACTGGACAGGACATAAGTGGTTGGCATAATTAATTACAGCACTAAACAGTGGGCACTCATAAACGTACTCCAAGATGAGTTTGATAGACAGCATTTTTTTTTTTTTTTTTTTAAAAAGACTTTGCTAATTAATGTAAAATGCTGTGTTACTTGACCCCCGCCTTTAATTTGTTACAGTGGGGATCCCCTTTTGGTAATGTAATATGGTACACACACTTTCTTTGATATGTCCCAGGACACAGGGTATCTTTATATTCATTGCAATAGGTCTATACTGACACCTTCAGGTGATTGGATGTTGTGAAAAAAGAGGCAGGAAATCCCTCCCCCCTACAGGTAGGCAAAGCTTGAGTTTTTTTTTTTTTTTATTTATTTTTTTTTTTTTTTTTACTAGCATAGAAATCGGAGTACCTGGAGGAATCCCACGCAGACAGAGAGAGAACATGCAAACTCTGTGTCGATAAAGCTGTGGTTGTGATTATAACCGATGACCCTAGTGCTGCCAGGTGGAAGTGATAACCCCTCAGCTCATTGTGCTGCATCCATGGATGTCCTAAAAGACTCTATTTAGCAACTTTCTCACCTGGGGTCCTGTCAGTACACATGTGCAGGATCTTTTGGCTAAAGTCTTGGTCAGTGAAGTTGCCCTGTAAGAAACGGGTTTGATCCTGCTTTGGATGTTAACACCCAAAAGATAAATGTGGGTAAGAGTACCCTGTTGCCATTTAACAAGTTGAAGCCTACGTTGCAATAACCTGCCACACCCTCTACTTCCAAAAAGCATGTTTCGCCAACCACAGGCCTCAGGCTCTAAGCTAAAGCCCCTCTCCCAGTTTTGTAAAAAAAACTTAATTTCTAAGCCCTTTAAATCACAGGACTCGTCGTCCTCACAATGATGGGGTTGCCCTCACTTGTTCAGTCTGGGAATGTTTGCAGAGGGGGGATTGCAGACGAGTGGGTACACAACATAGCAGCTCATGGTTACAAGCTTGAATTTCAGAGCCTTCACCCTCCATGCCATTATGCTTTCAAATGGATGTTTGAATTCACATAAGGACTCTGCTTTTTCAAACTATCTACTATCCCGAGTATTGATTGTCCTGGACCCAGAGAGCAAAAGGTTTCAAGATTTTTATTTAAATCTCTTGACGGTTCTGATATGGAATGGCGATGTTTGTCCCATCTTGGATCTCAAGAAACTCGGGTTTCTCAAACTTCAGAAGTTCCGGATAGAATTGGTAGTGTCAGCGCTTACCTTCTTCCTGCTGGGAGATTTCCTGGCATAGGTGGATATCAAGGATGCTTATCTCCATATTAATAAACTTCCCACCTCAAAGGTTCCTGCGGTTTGTGGTGGACGACTGCAATTATCAGTTTGTGGACAATGCCATTCAACCTGTCCACTGCTTTCAGGGTATTCACCATAATTCCAGCCCTGGTTTTGGGTCTCCTCCATACTCTAGGTGTTTGTCAGATTAACTGGACAACTTGCTTTTTGGGGTGCGCTACGCTGCTGGAAATCAGTGACCCCAAAGATGCAAACTTAGCAAAATTTTAGATTGGTCTTGACCTGCAGGTAAGCGCCTGTGGGAAGGAGGCCTTAGATCAGCTTTTCTCAACTTAGTAGCTGAGAAGTGTCCTCAAGGGTTCCACTGAAAAAGTGCAAAACTCTGCTTCCAGTTCCGGTGCCACAGTGACCAGCAGAGAGACAGAGTTCCCAGCTACACGCTTGAAGATCCATGTGTAAAATCCGAGGACAGGGAGTCTCTCCTCCTCTCCGGGGCTTGCTGCCATGCCAGTGGCAGTATCTGAGATGTCTCAACCTGCGATCTGAGCCTGCACCTTATCTTAACTCTCTGATCCCAGTGTGTGGTGTCTGCACTCTGTCCAGTGCTAGCAGTGGAGTTTGCAGTGTTTCATTTGAGCTGGATCGGCTGCTCATAGGAGCCTGCTAGTTATTGCACCCTTTCTGCTCCGGCTCTCTCATCTATACAAGCCAGCAGCAGTATTCAGTTTACAGTCTTTCTATATGTCTGCAGCTACAGTAGAGTTTGTCCTCATTTCTTTAGCATTGAATACAAGCTTGATAACTACACAGCTCAAAAAGAATTAAAGAAAAACACTTTTTAATCAGAGTATAACATCAAGTCAATTACATTTCTGGGATATTGATCTGCTCAGTTAAGTAACGGGGGGGGGGGGGGGTTCAGTTTCAGCTGCTTTAGTGTTATTGAAATTACCAGGTGAACTACATGGGCAACAATGGACGACCTCCAGAACAGGAATGGTTTTACAGGTGGAGGCCACAGCTATAAAAGATGTTTTTCCTGGTAGGCTTTATATTTTCTAAAATATAATTGGGCTATGTTATATGCTTATTCAATGCAGGCAGTGCATAGTTCTTTATCTGAATTTTCAGTTATATTTATCTACACTTTGTCTTTTCAGCAACCAAAAGACAGTATGCGCTTGGATGAAACGATGCTTGTTAAACAGCTGCTACCTGAGATCTGCCATTTTATTCACACACATCGAGAGGGCAACCAGCATGCAGCTGAGTTGCGGATTTCTGCTTCAGGAGTTTTGTTCTCTTTAAGCTGCAATAACTTCAATGCAGTTTTTAGTCGCATTTCTACCAGGTAATAAGCACTTGGAGTTTCCCTGTTAAGCTTCCTAGTGTGCTGCTTCTAATGGACCATTCCATCCAAATCCTAGATCTCAGTTTTTGATAGATACTGGACCGTTAAATTGTGTAATGGCCTCCTAGCTGTTTCATCATGTAAAATGCAGGAGGAGTGGGGATACCCAAGTACACCACAGTTGTAGTAGGAAGAATTTAAGGTGGGATAATTACATTACCAGAATCCTTAAAAACAAAGATGACAGACTCTAGCTTTCAACGCTTTTGCTAGCTTTTAACAGTTATATATGAATTGAAAAGTTGTCTTTGTTGAGGTAGTATTAAAGTAGACATTTTTCTAAATGTTATTTTTATATATATATATATATATATATATATATATATATATATACCATAACTCGCATGACATTGACACTTTTTCCAAAACTTCCTCCTTGGAGCGTCCTTCCACAGAAGTGTTCCAGAACAAAAATAATACACCTCAGGAAGTACCCCCATGGATAACAGAGGATAGACTTAGAACTAAACTGGAGAAACTTAATATAAATAGATCACCGGGACCGGATGGCTTGCACCCAAGGGTTCTTAAAGAGCTCAGCCAGGTGATTGCCAGACCATTATTCTTGATCTTTAAGGATAGTCTACAGTGGCATGGTGCCAGCTGATTGGAAAAAAGCCAACGTGGTACCAATATTTAAAAAAGGGCTGAGATATATCCCAGGTAACTATAGGCCGGTCAGCCTAACATCAGTAGTCTGTAAGATTTTGGAGGGGTAGTTAAGGGACCCACATACAAGACTTTAGTAATGAAAACTGTATTATTAGTAGTAATCAGCATGGATTCATGAAAAATCTTGCCAAACCAATCTATTAACCTTCTACGATGGAGTGAGCTGCCACCTACATAAAGGTAAGCCTGTGGATGTTGTGTATCTGGACTTTGCAAAGGCATTTGACACCGTTCCCCCGCAAACGCTTACTGTACAAACTAAGGAATGTAGGTATGGACCATAGAGTGAGTACCTGGATAGAGAACTGGCTCCAGGGGAGAGTTCAGAGGGTGGTGATAAATGGCGGGTGTGGAAAGTGGGGTCCCCCAGGGTTCTGTCCTGGGACCAATCCTGTTTAATTTATTCATAAATGATCTAGAGGAGGGGATATCTAGTACAATCTCAGTATTTGCGGATGATACTAAACTAAGCATGCCAATATCTTCTATGCAGAATGTGGAAACCTTACAAGTGGACCTGAACAAAATAATGGGGTGGGCAACTACATGGCACATGAGGTTTATTGTTGAAAAATGTCAAGTAATCCACTTGGGCATCAGAAACACGAAAGCAAGCTACTCACTGGGGGGGAAACCTCTGGGTGAGTCTAGGATGGAAAAGGACCTGAGGGTACTGGTGGACAACAGGCTTGGCAGTGGCATGCAATGCCAAGCGGCTGCAAGCAAAGCCAACAGAATACTGGCATGTATAAAAAGGGAATTCGCTCCAGAAATAAAGAGATTATTCTCCCACTCTAGAGGACTTTGGTCCGGCCACATCTGGAGTATGGTGTCCAGTTCTGGGCACCGGTCCTCAGGAAGGATGTGCTGGAACTGGAGAGAGTCCAGAGAAGGGCAACAAAAATAATTAGGGGAATGGAGGGCATCGGCTATGAGGAAAGACTACAAGCACTGAACTTATTCTCTCTGGAGAAGAGACGATTGAGGGGGGATATGATATCAATGTACAAATACTGTACTGGTGATGACCCTAGCATAAGGAACAAACTTTTTAGAGAAAGGGAATATAATAAGACACGTGGCCACTCACTAAAACTAGAGGAGAAACGGTTTAACCTTAAAATACGTAAGGGGTTCTTCACTGTCAGAGCAGTAAGAATGTGGAATTCTGTTCCACAAGCAGTCGTATCAGCAGGGAGCATCGATAGTTTCAAAAAACTATTAGATGGGCACCTTAAAGACCACAACATACAGGGGTATTCAATGTATGGTTAACAGCAAACGCACGCACACATCATAGGTTGAACTGGATGGACTGATGTCTTTTTTTTTTTTTTCAACCTCCCAAGCTATGTAAAAACATAATTCCTCTGTCGCTCATTGACAGACGCAGTCCTCTTGATTAGTAACACATTGGGTTATACTGCCCTCTACAGGAGTAGGACACTAGACGGAAGGAAAACGTTCTGGCCACACCTTGGGGGCAGTTCAGAGGGTATATCCTCTCACTTCCTGTTACAGGATGTCAGTTTTTTTTTTTTTCTGTCTAGTTAGGAGTAAGGACCTAAGTTCCTTGCTGGGATCTTTGGTCCTGGCAAGATTTTTTTTTTAGAAAGACTTTTTTAATAGACAGCTTTTTTTCTCCAGTTGTTCCTGTGAGATCTTCAAGCAAGTACACTGAACTGGGCGATGGGCTGGATGTTGAGATCCAGTGGTCACCCCAGTCAGCCTGCGAGCGCGTGCAGGCCCTAGCTCCGCGCTGGGTCGGCCGCGACATAGTCCCACTGGACAGGGACTGACCCTGCGAGTTAAACGTCTCGCCTGGACGCCAAAGACTAGTTGGAAACTGAGTCACGGCGTCCGTATTGGTCGACAGCCCCCCCACTTCGGTGGAGAGGGGTTCTGTCAAGAGTTGGCGCCCGCCTGGTTTCGGTATGGTGAGTAGAATGTTCCCCCCTCTCCCCCTGACGGGTTTGTTGGTGGACGCGGGCCCCTCCCTGGGATGGTCGGACGCTCAGGATCCTGGGTCTCCCCTCTATCCTATAACAGGTCACAGATCCCCCAATTGAGTGTGATTGTGTGAATAAAAGACCAGGAGGCTTGGTTTAGGAGCTGACTATCTAAAGTCACTGTATAGTGGGCACTGTTAAGGGACCATGACTAAGGTCAGTGGCAATACTGTGATGATGGCCATATACAAAGAGCATCCTACCTGATAAAGATTGCAAGACAGGCCGATGCCTGTGCCTGCATTACCGCCATCCGCAGGCCGCCGTCCTCCCACAGGCCGCCATCCTGCCACAGGCTCCCGCAGGCCGCATAGGCCGATAGCTCTTTCGCAGGCCGCAGCAGGCCGCTGCCATCTTCCACAGGCCGCCGCCATTTTCCCGCGGGGCCGCCATCTTGGCGTAGCCTCGTGTCTCCAGCATGGGGGCGGCCATTTTGGAGATGGCCAGCCACCTCGTGGAGAAACATGGGAGGCATCGGAAGGCGTGTAAAGGGGCGGAGCCGCCTCCTTTACCCGGGAAAAAGGGCCAAAGACTTCCTGTCTGTAACAGGACAGCACTGAGGCAGGTTGATTGAAAACTTCTGTGCATCAGGTGGTGAGCCTTGGGGTCTCTCTCTCTCTCTCTGTGGGGTCCAAAAAAGCAGGTAACACTGAGGGGCGCTGTTGCGCTGGGGGATTACAAAAAAGAAAAAAAAAAGTTTTTTTTTTTTTTTTACTTTGCTATTTTTTTGTCGCTGGCAAGTGTCTTGTATAATCATGGACCCTGCCACACATTTATCCCCACCTGATTCCCTCAAGGTGGCCGCAGGACCCTTCAGTACCCCACTTGGATTGATGCATTATCAGCAGTTTTGGAGTCTTTGGTATCCCGGGTGGAGTTGGCCTGTCGGGGACAGTGGTCAAGAAAACGACCCCCGTCTACCCCTATTTCATCTGATACTTCAGATATGGATTCTGAGCTGGTCACTGCAGCTGCAGGTCCCTCTTCTGGGGCTGCTGTCTCAGGTACGGTCTTCTCAGACAGTGAGGAGGACGTTTTTGCCTCCGGCATAGCACAAGAAGAGCGTTGATGGATGCACTAGTTGTGTCTGTCCGGGAAACCTTAAGTCTTGAGGTTACACCGGCAGAGGTAGCTGAGACTGAAATTCCTTTTTGGTACTAGTTAGCCTACCAAAATGGCGAAGGATTTTCCTTTGCACAAATGGGGTCGTTTGAAACGTATCCCTGCTATTTCCAAGCGCATGGCTAGGCGCTATCCGTTTTGAGGAATCCCTCCTTAAAAGATGGACGGTACCACCAGTGGTGGACTCACCGATTTCCAGATAAAGCCACTATTATCCCGTTGGAGGACGCTCCGTCCTTTAGGGATCCGGTGGATCGAAGAGTGAAAGCGGAATCCCGCTTCATTTTTTCCCTGATAGGGTCAACCTTTAGGCCAGTGGTTGCCATTGGTTTAGTTTCAAGTATGGGTTGGCTAATCTCCCCTTTCAAGGGGATCGCCTGTTTGGGTGAGATTATAAAGGATCTCACTGGGGGGCAAGAGCACTCTCTTGCTAAGACAGCCTGATGCGCCCCCACCCATCTCTGGGGTGGGGGGACGTCTTCACCGGTTTCCAGATCCATGGTTTTCCTGAATCCCGGACAAAGGGGTTCAAGAGGTCATACGGTCGAGATACAAGATCGAGCATTCGATCACTTCTACCGGTGCGATTCTTCCCTCCCAACATTTGTATGCTACAGGGAGCGGTAGTTCCTGTTCCTTGGATAGAACGTTTTCAGGGGTTCTATTCGAACCTGTTCACAATGCCCAGGAAAGAGGGCAAGGTGCGTCCAAATTCTGGACTTGGGAAAGATGGAGTCCACCCGAACAGTGGTGGCCTCCCTGCATCAGGGGGATTTCCTGGCGTCCATAGACATTTAGGATGCCTATCTTCATATCCCCATCTTCGCAGGACATCTGCGTTTTCTTCTCTTTTTCCCAAAGATCATTCCTGGTCCCACCAGGAGACTGAACTATCTGGGAGATCCTTGGCAAGAGTGTTTCACCTTGCGGAGAAACTCCAGAAGGTTCAGTCAACGATTCGGATGTTGCTGTCCGTCAACTGGCTGGGACTGATGGTGGCCTCCTTAGAGGCAGTACCGTTTGCCCAGTCTCCTACCCGAATTTTCCAAGAGGAGATTCTTCTCAAATGGAATCGGAATCTCGATTCTCTGGACGATCGGATCCGGTTGAGCGAGCGGACCAGGGAGTCTCTGGTCTGGTGGCTTCGGCCTCCGATGCTCAACCAGGGGAAGTCATTCCTTCCGATAGTATCCAGGTTACCAATAAAGGTATCGGAACTGAGAGCGATCAGACTTTGTCTGATTTACTGGACCGAGCGGCTCTAGGGCAGCCCGGTTCGGATCCAATCGGACATTGCCACGGTCGTGGCTTATGTCAATCACCAAAGGGGCACCTAGAGTGTCCTGGTGGCCATCGAAATGACCAGCATCTTTCGTTGGACGGAACGGTTTGTTACGGCTCTCTCCGCAGTATTCACTCCGGGGGTGGGAAATCGGCAGGCAGATTATCTCAGCCGTCAGATTCTGGATCAAGGGGTATGGCCTCTTCATCCAGAGGTATTTCACTAGCTGTCCCTTCATTGGGGCACCCCGGATGTGGATCTGTTGGCGTCTCGGCTCAACAGGAAAGTGCAGAGGTTTGTAGCTCGCGCCCGCGATCCTCTAGCGGACGCAGCAGACGCGCTGATTGCCCCGTGGGGGCAGTATCGGCTACGGTATGCCTTCCATCCTCTCAAGTTACTGCGGGAACTTCTTCGTAGGATAGAGGTGGAGGGAATTCGTTATCCTGGTAATTCCGGACTGGCCTCGTCGAGCCTGGTATGCCGACTTGGTGAGGCTAGTCGCGGACGCTCCTTGGAGACTTCCTCTCAGGGAGGATCTGCGGTCTCAGGGACCGATCTTCCATCTTGCTTTACAATCGCTGGCTTAATGGCCTGGCCATTGAGACCCAGGTACTGAAGGACAAGGGATTGTCAGCCTCAGTTATTCCTACTCTAATTAAAGCAAGGAAAGCGACTTTCAGCACATGGAAGTCTTTTATATTGCGTGGTGTGAATCTCTTGGATTTCCCCCACGTACCTATTCGGTGACCCGAATCTTGGCCTTTCTGCAACAGGGGGTTGAGCAGAAGCTGTCCTTGAGCACTATCAAGGGTCAGGTTTCAGCGTTAGCAATCTTCTTTCAGAAACCTTTGGCTACTCATTCCTTGGTGCGGAATTTCATCCAGGGGGTGCGACACCTGGCTCCGCCAGTGTGCGCACCCTTACCGCCCTGGGATCTTAATTTAGTGTTGTCGGTTCTTCAGAAACCTCCCTTTGAAGATTTTAGGGAGATTCCCTTGCTTACATTATTCCAGAAGGTGGCCTTCTTGGTGGCTATCACTTCTGCACGCAGGGTGTCGGAACTGGCCGCATTATCTTGTCGTTCCCCATATCTGGTGGTTCATAGGGATAAGGTGGTTCTTCGTCCGAATCCATCCTTCCTTCCTAAAGTGGTTTCAGAGTTTCATCTGAATGAAGACATTGTATTGCCTTCCCTGTGTCCTAAGCCCAGCTATCATCGGGAGTTTGCATTACACTCCTTGGATGTGGTTCGGGCAATCAGGGTATACCTGAAGACTACGGACCCGTTTTGTAAAACGGATTCACTTTTGTGATCACGGATGGCCCCAAAAAGGGGTTGCCTGCTTCTGCCGCGACTATCTCCAAATGGATCAGACAGACGGTGGTACAGGCTTATTCTATTAAGGGTCGGGATCCTCCGTTCCCTGTCAAGGCGCACTCCACTCGGGCGCTTAGTGCTTCCTGGGCCTTCCGCCATCAGGCGTCAGTGGTCCAGGTATGCAAGGCGGCTACCTGGTCGTCGGTTCATACCTTTACAAAATTTTATAAAGTTGATGTGATGGCATCGTCGGATGCCTCTTTTGGCCGCAAGGTTCTGCAGGCCGCAATTTGAGGAGACCGGTGGTCTACCTCGAGGGTTTTTTTCCAGTTGAGTCTCATTATTTGATTTAAATGAGCCTTTAAGACTTCTAGTCGGCACCTGTTTTGCCTTCTAGAGTTGAATTTTTCTGTTATCCCACCCCTCATTTGTGGCACTGCTTTGGGACGTCCCAATGTGTTACTAATCAAGAGGACTGCGTCTGTCAATGAGCGACAGAGAAAAATTGATTTTTGTAAAATCTTACCTTAAAATCCTTTTCTCTTAAGCTCATTGACAGACGCAGTACCCGCCCCTCGGTTTTTTTGAGTGGGGTTTGGTTAAATTCTTCGACACTGCTTTGTGACATAACTGACATCCTGTAGCAGGAAGTGAGAGGATATACCCTCTGGGACTGCCCCTAAGGTGTGGCCAGAACGTTTTCCTTCCGTCTAGTGTCCTACTCCTGTAGAGGGCAGTATAACACAATGTGTTACTAATCAAGAGGACTGCGTCTGTCAATGAGCTTAAGAGAAAAGGATTTTACGGTAAGATTTTACAAAAATCCATTTTTGTAGGATGTTAGTTTTAAATGACAGTCTCCAGAATTTAGGTGCTTTATGTTTAACAGCTTAAAATGTGATTTCTAAAATACACCATCTTCAGTGATTCTTTATTTTTTTAACCAGGAGAGATGTATGTTTTGAGGTAACATTTGCCCCATAACGTTGGAGAGATTCTAAATGTGTGTGTGTTTGTTTACCATGTCGTACTGATCTGCTCTGTGCAATGGTTTTGCACAGAGCATCCTTGATCCAACTCTTTTGGGGTCTTCTGCCGGGTGCTGGCACTCCTAGTGTCTCCCTCCTGCCAAATAGCAAGCCACTTGAGCTTGAGTCCCAATGCACGCGCTGTATGTCCATAGACACTCAGAGCGCGGCCTGGCCCAGCCCCCGCTCTGTGCTCACTGGCTGTGATTGACAGCAGGTGCCACTGGCTCTCACTGCGACCACCATGTCCAGTGAACAGAGAGCCGCGGGAGCTGCACACAGGTTTTTTATCCTAATGCAGAGAATACATTAAGGTAAAAAAAAAAAAAAGGCCTACCTTTTTACAATCGCTTTAAATTGGAGCTTTGGACAAAATATTCCAATATTCAAAGATGAACTTGATTGATTTTCATTATGCTTTTTTGTTTTTAGGCTGCAAGAGCTGACAGTTTGTTCAGAGGACAATGCTGATGTTCACGATATAGAATTGATACAGTATATTAATGTGGACTGTGCAAAACTGAAAAGGCTGCTACAAGGTTGGTGAATTCCTATGGCAAACATTTTATTCAGTATGTCAGAGTTAATTCTCTACCTCCTGATGATTGAACACTGGCAAATGGCAAAGCTTAACTCAACCCTGCATAATTACGCCCCCCCCCCCCCCCCCAACCCTTTTTATTTATTTTTTTCTACTGTTTGTAGCTTATGCACCTGTCTCTCTCTGACGAGAGCCTTTTCTCCTAAGATACACAATCTTCTAATTTCTGAACTGTGCTCTAGAGCAGTGGTCCTCAGGGCCCACTAACAGGCCAGATTTTAAGTATTGCCTTGGGGAGATGCAGACTAGAGTACTGCAATCACTGAGCAGCAAATGATATCACCTGTGATGTATTTCAGTTATCTTGCAAACCTGGCCTGTTAGTGGGCCCTGAGGACCAGGGTTGAGGACCACTGCTGAGGACCACTGCTCTAGAGCATCAACAGTTATCCGGTTTGGTCCTTTCAGGTTGATAACCCTGGAGAGGCTGTACCTGGAACCTGGTGACAAGAACATAGAAGTGGTGTAAGTTGCAATGTGCACGGGATCCAATGTTTTACACTAATTTTGGCAGGCGACTGCATTGCGTCGCTTTCGTTTGGGAAGGGGGACGCTGCTTTACCAAGGTCTGAGGCCTTGGTCTACACAGAGACCAGTCCCCTAAAGATCTGTGTGGTAGTCTGACCAGAATTTAGTGACAAATAAGCCGTTTGTGTTTCTGTTGGGTGACATGTGAGATTTTTCCTTTTGTGGAGGGATCCCCTGGATTCCCTTGCCTCACTAAAAGCTGTATGAGTCTGTGTCAGTTTGCGCATCTTGAGGGAGTAATTGTGTGTCCACAATGCTAGGCAGTCTGTCAGGTGATGGTCATGTGCCAACCAGCCTGGATTCACAAGAGGGCAACCGGCTCAGTGCACAGCTATGGCTCATTGTTGCATGTGTGGGCTGCTTGTCTGTGCTACTCCCCATGCGCAGCTAGGTGGACACACCACGTATGTATGGTCGCCATGTTGGGTTTTGGCTGTTACTGGACACTGACCAAGTAGGGTAAAGCAGTAGCTGCTCCACCGGTTTTAGTACAGATTACACTGCAAACGGGGCCCTTCCACCTTGCTTCCAGTACTATGAATATTGCATCCTTAGCAGGAATGGTGGGCCTGATACTAGAGAGGGACTTGGATTAGAGGGTCTTACGTTATAGTTGCTCTTATGTTACAGTTGGAGGCAGTCTTCCTTCCACAGTATCAATTATGGGGCAACAGGCTGGCTGTGGCTCAGAAGCAGCCTCCAGTTCTTCACTCCCTCCTTCAGGGTCTCCTTCCTCAGGTGCCCAATCAGGTATTCTTCGACTTGATTTCTGGCAGTCTGATAATAAACGGTCAGAGTCTGTTACCACAGGAGCTTCTTTGTGAGTTTCCCCTTCTACTGTTCTTGGTATTAAAAGTGGACACAGAGAAAGAAAGGTCTGTGGAAGCAGATTCCTCTGATGCAGACAAATGCTCTGAGAAGGGCCCTCTTGCTTCAAATGTTTCCCAAACTTAAAGGGACCACAGCGAGTTTTCTCACGCAGTTGGTCTTTAACAATCTGAAGGTGTCACTACTGGAACCCTCATGATCTAGGATGATGGAGGGCTTGGGTCTTGGATTTTTTTTCCTTGGCAAGTGTTCTTGTGCAACCTGTTATTGGATTTATGGGGGTTTGTCAGGCTTTGTTGGTATTGTAAAGTGCATGGCTTAAGACACGGCTGGACACATTTTCTTTGCATCTAGGAGCCAGGTGAAGTTGGCAGCCAGTTTTTTTTTTTTTTTTTTTTTTTTTTTTAAACCTCTAAAGCTTTATTTTTAACAACCAAACCCCTTCTCTTATGTAGCCAGAAGCCAGCTTCTGTTGAAGGGGCATGACTGAAAAAGGTCTGCCAATGGGCGCGAACTCTGACTGGTGTGCTTTTTTGCGTGGGGATTGGTGGGACAGCAGTCCCCCTGTCGTATAGTTTGTACAGCTCTCCCATTTCAAGCTTCTCAGTTTTTGTTTTTTTCCCTTCTTTCAGCCTGCTGTGTTGAATGACAAAAAAAAATGCTAGTGTGTACTAGGCTTGAGCCTCTGGCTACCCACAGCCTTTAATTATTGGGTATACACTGTTTATATAACTGGTACCCCAGGTTCCATGGGCTGTATATAAAGCTTGGGAGCGAAGAGGAGATCTCAGGTGCGCAGGCATTGCCAGAGAAAAGTGCAGGTGGAGCTGCCTCCCCCGACATAGAACATTGGGCAGAAGCAGTGCCAGCACCTGTCACTCATCTCCTTACCCCCCAGATGGTATGAATCGGGTATTTTTTTTTGCTCCTCCCCTCATCAAATCTAGTCTAGAAGATATTCCCTCTTCACATCAGCAGCCACATTGGCACTGCAGATGGAACCTTTCTAAGCATCCCAATCTCCTAATCCTCCCTAGACAAAATCAGAACTTCTCTCCTCTCTGCAGCAGACATGGGGCACACCTTTGTAGAGGAGGGATAGTGGTTCAGGCAGGGCGATCTGGTGCCAGGAAACGGACTCCGAAGCCCCCCACGCCCCTGAGCTGGGTTCTTTTCCCGTGTCATCTTTAACCCCACTGCTGCTGCTAATCACATTCCTCACTATGGTGGCGGTGCCCCCAGTCAGCACCTGTCACTGAAAAAAGGATGCAGTTTCTAATTGCCACGGCGACCTGGCGCCTGGGATTTGTCGAGCTATGGCTTATGAAGTTGGGACTCCTAAGTCAGGTTCCTGGGCTAGATGGAACTTGCAGCTCTCTCCCAAAGCGTTAGGCTTCTGTTTGGACACGCTCTCACCCTGGACGTATTTAGGTTCTCAGGCGAGTGCTCTGGCTGTAATGCTGTAATTAGCTTGAACGCAATCTGGTGGTGTTTAATCTTCAGAGGCCACCATTTGAACCTGTTCAGGACATTTAACTCCCTCTTTCATGCATGGTTGCATTTCTGTGGCAATCCCTTCAATTAGGAAGGTGTCTAAGCTTGTGGCTTTGTCCTGTAAAGAATCTTTTCCTTGTACAAGTTTTTTTTTTTTTTTTTGGACCTCAGAACTTTTTTCTGTCTAACATGGTCTTAATGTTTCATTTGTTTGCTTTTGCTTGTCTTTTATGGGATTGCTTGGGATATCCTAATGGTCTAACACTCTTGTGATGTACAATTAGGAAAATCTGATTTTTGACTTGCCTATAAAATACCTTTATTGGAGTACATCATAGGTCACAGGTCCCCCCTCCTGCTTAACTCTAATATTGCTTGCTGGCAAAACTGAGGCAATATTGGAAGTGAGAGGGCTTAGTGCCTGTTCACATTTCTGCGATGCGGGAACTCTGCGAATATACAGTGTTTTCTCGCATCCGCACCCCTGGCAGTTCACACTGCCATATGCGATACACTGGGGGTGTCAATTTACAGTTAAGGACACCCCAGATCATATCGCATATGGCAGTGCGATCTGAAAGTTCGCACAGAACCAGATCGCACTAGTGTGAACCACTATACGATCCGATTCTGCTGCGGACCAAAAAAGGGTCCTGTGCGAGTTGGGTGCGATTGCGGTGCGAATTCAGCCATACAAACTGTATGGCTGAATTTGCACCGCACAGAGATTGCATGTCATTTTAGGAGCAGTGCGCTCCGAATTACATGTGATCTCTGTGATCGCAGAAATGTGAACCGGCACTTATGCAGTGCCATGTCGAGCTTTATTTCTCATTGGCAATCACCTGGAGGTGGAGCATATATAACCCAGTGGTCTAAGGGTAAACTGTGTCCTATGATGATCTCCAAGAAAGGTAAGGCAAGTCCAAATTTTTTTTGTTTCTACACAGTAATGCAACCAAAATACTATTTGACTGCAGCAAAATATATATGTATTCTAGTTCCAAAAAGTCAGTTGATTTGTATGATTTTTGTTTTCCAGAGACGGTTTTCAAATTTAAATCCTTAAAGAAAGTGGCTCAGTTGGCGGTTATCAATAGTCTTGAAAAGGTAAAAATCACTGACAACAATACACCCTGGAATTTTGTGCAGCAAATGACGAAATTTGCAACAGATTATTGTAACTGTTGGTACGCTGTATGTGAAGCTGTTGCAGAATTTTGTCTGCGACACAATTTACTCCCACATGGGAGAGGTCTTATTTACCTCCACTTTTCTGATCAATAACATGGCAATATGTCCTAAAGTGTATCTAAACCCAAAAGCCAAAAATGTTTTATATTGCAGTTTACTAGTTTCAGTTTTTTTATTTATTTTTTTATTTTTCACTTTGCAATCCGACAACTAACACACTTCCTATCCCTGGGTGGCTGTTTAACCCCCTACTATATGTTGAGGCTGCCATTTTGTTTCCCTAGACTGCTGTCTTGATATGGACTTCAAACGTATCCTTATCTCTTTATCTCCATTAAATAGGGAGCCAGGCAATTGGTAGTTTACTTAAAATATCGAAGAAGGAAGGTTTTTTTTATCTTAAATGCAGCTCACAAAGTGTCAAGGACACCATATTTCCGGTAAGATCAGCAGGTTTTTTTTCTGTTTACTGAAAATGTTTTTAACTTGGGGGAAAAAACATATAGCCACTGCATCTGACTGCAAGCTACAATATGTTGCATTTCTGCTTTTGGGTTTAGTCCTCTTTTAATACATTTGTTGCAGACTTAGTGCCAGAGCCTAAAGAACTACTCTGGAAATGGCAAGAAAACTGTTGCACAGCTTTCATAAATTTGACGCAGTTCATTATCTATGAACTTTATGAAGTTAAGTAATGCTTTTTGAATGTGGCAGCCATAGCAACACAACATGAAACTGGCACAAATAACTACCAAATCTGGGGTACGTATTGAAACTGCTAAAAAGCTGTTGCGGTGCTGTCATGTACTTAGGTGCAGGACTTTTCGAATGGACCAGTACTGTAAGTAAAGTGATATACACTTTATTGAATTGTTCCCTACAGTGTTTTAGGTGGCCACTTTGCCTGTAAACCACTGCTTGTGCCTTATTGCACATATTCTAAATAGACCAATTTTATCCTTGCTTCTTGATATTTCATTCACACAGTTATGCAGACAGTTATCTGAAAACAATTAAGCCGATCTTCAAAGGTTTAACCAAGCTTGCTGTAGAAAAATGTTTTGGTTGACTTGTGCTTTTGCTCAATAATATGGTTTTCTCCAACTTGATCACCTCCTTCCAACCCCTGCAAAAAATGGCATTAGACTGGGCTAAGAGACATTTGCATCTTAATCATTGTTCATTGAATTGGCATCATAAACTCTGTTTAGTGAGCAAGCAGGTGACCCAGGAATCCTGCTCAATGCTGACCTGTTAATGCATATTTGAAATTCCCAGTCACAGTGTATGGTTTTATTGGTAGTAGAAACTGGGACTGATGTATGGCGTGAAGCATTAGTTCACCTTATTTATTACAGGTACTTATAAAGCTCTGAAAATGTACGCACTACTTTACATATATATTGTACAAGCTAAGGTCTCTAACTCAAATTCATACATATACCTACTAGGGCCAATTTAGACAGGCGCAAAGTAACCTACAAGCATGCTTTTAAAGTTTGGGAGGAAACCCACCCAGGCAGAGAGAGAGAACATGCAGGTAGTGCTCTGGTTGGGATTGGAACCAATGACCCTAGTGCTGCTAGGCAGAAAACCTGCCTATGCAGGATAAGAGGTGCCTGTAGATGAAGACAAGCTGTTCAGCCTTGCTTAAAGTTGGATAATGCCCTTGCCAATTAAATACTTTAGAAGCCTGGCCGACACTCACATTTGGCATCATCCCACCCTGCCTTGTTTCTAGGGCATTGCTAGACCCTCCCAGTCATTACTACTCGCACCTACCATAATAGGAACGAGTTCTCAAACCACCTCACACATGAAAATATGTACCCTTTTTTCTTAAATTTGTCATGAAAATAGCAGTACTCTTCCTGGCTTGTGAGGGCATCTAGGCAGTCTTATTCTGCTACCTCATAGTTGTATTTCTGCACTGAGTGTTCTAAAGCACTTCTGCTTCCTAATACTAGTCTCATGAGATGTGGAGTGTGATTTGGGGATGTCATTACTGTACTTCTCACGGTTCTTTACTGGAAACTCTAATATAAGGAAGCAAAAGCCTTGTCTCGAACAAGGTGACTACTTCCACACACACACAGTGCAGAACAAGTTATGTCCGTAAAGGGGCAGGATCAGCTGTGGGGAGAGTGTAGACGAGTGTTTCTCAACCTTTTTTTCAGCCAACGCACCCTTTAAAATTTAGCAGTATCTTGGGGCACACCAGTCAAAAATGTAAAAAGTTTGCAACGCAGTGTTCAGAGATTAATAGTTTGCAATGCAGAGAGCTCTGCGTTACAACCTACTGAAAGCGTCTGTAAAAGAAAAATAAAATAAACAACAAACGTGTAATACTTACCTACTCTGTGTAATGGTTCTGCACAGAGCAGCCCTGATCCTCCTCTTCTCGGTCCCTTGCCGCGTGCCGCTATGGTAAGCGGCTTGCTATGGGGACACTCATGCGTGCTTGCTACTAAGCCAGCTCTCTCTGTCCAAAAGACAGCGAGCGGGTCAATTCTGCCCTCCGCTCCCAACACACTGGGGAGGGGGGAGCTGCACACTGGAGGTAAAAAACTTTCAGCGTTTTCAACCGTTCGAACTGCCTTGAAAATTAGTGAAACCTGCATGCAGAGTTCAGTTGATTGTAATGCAGGGAAGTATTTCGCATTTGGAGTTAAGTAGTCCTGAACACCGAGTTCACAGATCGGTAGCAACCACTACATGCATACATTTTATTTATTTATATATACACACACACACACACACACACACACACACACACACACACACACACACACACACACACACACACACACACACACACACACACACACACACACACACACACACACACACACACACACACACACACACACACACACACACACCCCAAGTCCAAGCAAAAATTGTTAATGTGTAACAGAGGAGTATTATCACTTCAAGAGCTGTACCATGTGAAATGCAATTAATTGTGCTCCACTACCCATGCCATATTTAACCATATACTTCCAAAGAGCTCATATGCAGCCCACTGACCAGCCTTCTTCCTGTCAGTGCATGGCCTGCTTACACAGACACACACAGTTCACACAGCGCGGGAGAAGAGCAGCAGCCTCAGTTCTAGGAAGCACCTGTTTGCAATGGTCCCACTACGCTGTGCGGGCTCCCGACACTTCTTTAGCAACGTGGACCTCATCGGTTGGCATGATGCTGGTGGGCAGGCGGCCACACATCACACATCCCTCAGCACCCCTGCAGCTTTAATGCTGGTTTAAAAAGCAACCGAACGTCAACGCTGAGGCAGATGAGAGAGAGTGTTTAAACTGTAACTGCCTGACTTAGTTGGGGCAATTTTCTATACTTTGCTGCGGCACCCCTGGTGAAAAATGCTGTTGTAGACAATGCTGTTGATTGATCATTTCAGTTTGATTTACTTTTTATCAATACCAACTAATGAACTACATTTTTTCTCTTGCGTCCTCTGACAGTCGCCGCCCACTCATACAGTCTTCACTTAAATGGGTATTGACCTCTTATCCATAGGAGCAAGCTAGGCATAAGACTTGTTAAAACACAAACAATTTGCATAGACACACCTGTAGGGGGCTGTCCCTCTGGTCCAATACCCCCCTGCTATCAGCATTCCCAACTTTGTCTTTTGCCTAGTTAGGAGTAAGATGGGCTTCCCTTGGCTGGGGCTACAGTCTCAGCCTTTTCTTAATTTTATTTCCTGCTAAGTGTTTTTTTCTTTACACTGATAGCTTTTTATTTGATCCTGCGCTTAGTTAGTCGGACTCGGAAGACTACAGCTTTTAGCGGACTGGTTGTAATAGAGCCTTGCGGAATCCCAGCCCGCCATCGAGCATTTAGCAGCCTATGCGTACGCCCTGGCCTCGCAAACGACCTGTCCCTGTCCTCAGGGACAAAGCCCGTGAAGTGGCCACTTCGCAAGGATGTCTCAACTGCGGTACGCCGCGTGTTGCAAGAGTCCTGTTTGGCTGACGGAACCCCCCCTGCCAGGGGTGGGAGGCTTTCCATTGCAGAGAGGCGCCTACGCCTTCGCTGGATCGGTAAGTACCATGCTACCACCTCTACCTGTGACATTGTATGTCTGGGGGTGTTTGTGGTGGAGGGGGGGTTTTTGATCCCAAATGGGGCCCTTAAGTCATTTTTTGCCACCGTCCCGTGAATTCTAGTATTTTGTGGATTATGGGTGCCTCAAACCCAAATGGTAGGGACTTTATGGGCAAGAGTAATTAAAAAGTAGGTAGAAGTAAATAAAGTAAAACAGATTTATTCAAAGAAAATAGCAAAGATACAAATAATGGGATAACCCATATCATAACTTATTAGTGTGTAACACTAATAAGTTATACTATGGATTATCCCATTTTTTGTATCTTTGCTGTTTTCTTTGAATAATCCTTTTTACTTTATTTACTTCTACCTACTCTTTAATTACTCTTGCCCATAAAGTCCCTACTATTTGGGTTTGAGGCACCCATAATCCACAAAATGCGGGGGTGTTTGTGGGGCCTCTGTTTAGGGGATGGCAGTCTGCGTGGAGTCTGTTATCCCCCTCATGTCTGTGTGTCCGGGTCCCGCTGTTCCTCTCGGTCCCTATGGAGCGCTGTTGCGGCCAGGCCGCACTGTGGGGGTCCCTGAACCCCTCGGTACTGTTTGGTGTACCTTTGGGGGTGCAGGCATGCTTGTGGGGGCCGCTGGGGTACAAAATCGCGGGTCGCCATTTTGGGTGTGGGCAGCCTGCTCTGGCTTCACTATGGGCATTCAGCATCCGTTTTCCCTGTAGTGTGTTCGCGCCCTTCGGGCGCCATCTTGTGTGTGGCAATGTAGTTATACATGTGCTCGGTGGCCATTTTCCCGGAGCCTCCCCATTACTTTACATTGGCAAACGTTTTTCCTTGGCTCAAGCCCTATTTTGGCCTCTAGCGGTGTAACATCATTTCCTTTCTTCAGACAGTCGGATCGTGCTGCAAGCGTGGTAATTGTACAGCTACACTTCTGGGGGTCTTTACCTGCTGTTTTTCAGGGGATATTTACCTTTGCTGTCAGTCATGTCAGTCATTTCACTCACTGGGTGGTGTCTCAGGCTAGTCCTCATTGCGGTGCATTGCGGTGGGATTCGCCGCTGTCGCGGACTTAAAGGGCCAGCGTCAAAAAATTTTCATGGAGTCCCAGGACAGCAATTTCCCCCCAGCTCTGGTGGAGGGTTCAGGTACACCTGAATCCTCCCCGACAGGCTCCCTTACTGCGGCACTTGCGACTTTAGCGTCCAAAGTGGACCTGTTGATGTCTGAGCGGGCTTCTAAGAGGGTTCTTTTGGGACCCGCAGAACCCAGAAAACGGCACAAGTGTTCCCTTGTCCCGATGAGTTTCACGAAACAGTGAACGAACAGTGGCGCAATTTAAAGCGCAATTTTGTGGTGCCAAAGCGGTTTCAGTACCGTTATCCCTTTGTGTGTCCTACGGATTTGCGCTGGACTGTGGCCCCTATGTTGGATCACACGGTGTCCAGGTTGAACAAAGCCACTCTAATGCCCGCGGTGGATTCCCCAATGTTTAGGGACCCTACAGATAGGCGGGTGGAGTTTCTTACTCATCACTCCTATATGGTGGCGGGTTCTTTGATGAAACTTATTTTTCGCCTCTGTTTTCTCTCAGGCTGTGGTAGAGTGGGCCAAGGTGCTCAGACGCACCCTTGTGGCTGATTCCGCTCCTCCTACTACTTTGGAGATGGTGGACCAAATTATTCAGGCTGTTTTATACCTGTGTGACACGGCCTTAGATGAGGCCCCTTTAGTCTCACGACTATCTGCTGTCGCAGTGATCGTCGTATGGTGTGGCTGGAGAGCTTGTCGGCTGACCAGACTTCCAGGAAGACGGTGTCTGACATCCCTTATGTAGGGAATCGCCTTTTTGGGGACTCCCTTGACGAGTTGGTTAAGGGGGTCACCGGGGGCAAAAGCACTCTGCTGCCTCAAGCACCCAAGGGTAAGTTTTTCTACGGTAATCGGGGCCCTTCCTTTAAACTAAATCAGGGGTCCTTTCATGCCTTCAAGGCACAGGACAAGGGCAAATCCTTCAAAGGCGCTGGTGGCCAGAAGAAGCCTTGGGCGAGCAAGCCAAAAGCTGCCCACACTGGCACGGCGACCCAGTCCGCCTCGACCTGAAGGGGCGCCCTCACCCGTTTCAGGGATGGGGGGACGTCTGCACGGTTTTCCCAAACCTTGGATGTCCCGGATTCAGGACAGGTGGGTTAAGGAAATCATTTGATTGGGGTACAAGATCGAATTCCTATCACGTCCAGCGGACAGGTTCTTTCCCTCAAATCTTCATTTGACCCCAGATCATTTACAGGATCTCCAACGAGCGGTTCAGGATCTCACCACCCAGGGGGTGATTGTCCCGGTGCCTCATCGGGACAGATTTCGGGGTTTTTATTCAAATCTGTTCACAGTGCCCAGAAAGGAGGGCAAGGTGCGTCCGATTCTGGACTTGAAATCTCTGAACCGTTTCGTGCGAGTTTAAAGATTCCGTATGGAATTTCTTCGTTCAGTAATAGCCTCTCTGAGCCCAGGATATTTCCTGGCTTCGATCGACCTCAAGGATGCGTATCTACACATCCCCATATTCGAGGGTCATCAGAGGTATCTCCGGTTAGCAATCGCGGAGGAGCACTATCAGTTTGTGGCGTTACCCTTCGGTCTCGCTTCAGCTCCAAGGGTGTTTACCAAAGTGTTGGCTCCTGTCCTGGCCCTGTTGCGGGCGCAGGGGATTGCGATCCTGGGTTATCTGGATGATCTCCTATTAAGATCGAGTTCCAGTCCAATTCTGTTGCGCGATCTGTCGACCACGGTTCAGACGCTCCAGGAGTTCGGGTGGACCATCAACTTCCAGAAGTCGACATTGTCCCCTTCTGTTCGTCTCCCTTACTTGGGGATGGTCCTGGACTCCGCTCATGCCAAAGTTTTTCTGCTGGAGGACAAGCTCCGGACTCTACAGAAAGAGGTCAGGTCCCTCAGGGACAACGAATCCTCATCACTCAGAACCTGCATGCGGTCCCTGGGATTGATGGTGTCAGCCTTCGTGGCGATACCGTTTGCACAGTTCCACACATTATCTCTCCAAGCGGAGATCCTGGCCAAGTGGGATAGGCATCCTCAGTCATTGGAAAGAGGATATCTTTGAGTCACCTAGCCAGAGAGGATCTTCTGTGGTGACTTCAGTCTCCGGCTCTGACGGAGGGGAAATCCTTCCGGCTGTTGTGGACGGTGATCACCAAGGACTCCAGCCTGTCGGGCTGGGGTTGCGTTCTAGGCATTCTGTCTGCCCAGGGTGTTTGGTCAGAGGAGGAGTCCTCCCTGCCGATAAATATCTTGGAACTGCGAGCGATCAGACTATGCTTGCTCCTTTGGTCGGATCATCTTCGGGGGCCGCCCTGTGCGTGTGCGGATTGACAACGCAACTGCGGTGGCTTACATCAATCACCAAGGGGGCACCAGGAGTGCCCGGGCGGCCCAGGAAGTGACCAAAATTCTGTCTTGGGCCGAGACGCAGGTCCCGGCGATTTAGGCAGTTCACATTCCAGGTGTGGAGAACTGGCAGGCCGATTACCTGAGCCACCAGACCCTGGACCAGGGGGAATGGTCCTTACACCCGGAGGTGTTTCAGATGTTGTGTGTGCGTTGGGAATCCCCAGATGTGGATCTGTTCGCATCTCGGCTAAACAACAAGGTGGGAAGGTTCGTGGCAAGAACGCGCGATCCTCTGGCAGGCGCCTCGGATGCGCTGGTGGTGCCTTGGAATCGGTATCTACTGATTTATGCCTTCCCTCCGATTCAGTTGTTGTCCAGGTTCCTTCGAAGGTTGGTCTCGGAACCGAAGTTGGTGATTCTGGGGGCTCCGCACTGGCCGCGCCGGTCTAGGTACGCGGACATCATGCAACTGGTCGTCGAGCCTCCCTGGCGGCTCCCGTTACGAGACGATCTGCTGTCTCAGGGGCCGATCTTCCATCCTGCTTTACAGTCGCTGACTTTAACGGCGTGGCTGTTGAAAGTCAGGTCCTGAGAGATTTGGGTCTCTCGTCTGTGGTCATTCCTACCCTACTCAAGGCTAGGAAGGCCTCGTCCGGTAAGCTCTATTACCGTACTTGGAAGGCTTATTTTGCCTGGTGTGAATCGCAGGGTTTCCATCCTCGCTCCTTTTCAGTGGCGAGGGTGTTGGCCTTCCTGCAATCTGGTGTGGACCAGTGTCTTGCGCTGACCACTATTAAGGGTCAGTTGTCTGCGCTGGCAATCCTTTTCCAGCGCCCTTTGGCGTCAAACTCTTTGATACGCATCTTTATTTAAGGGGTGCGTCATCTGGCTGCCCCTAGGAGAGCGCCTTTACCTCCTTGGGGCCTGAATTTGGTCCTGTCCGTTTTGCAAGGGTCCTCCATTTGAGAACATCGGGGAGATTCCTCTGCCTGTGCTGTCTTGGAAGGTTGCCTTTCTGGTGGCAATCACATCTGTCCACAGAGTGTCCGAGTTGGCGGCCCTGTGTTGCCGCTCCCCTTACCTGGTTGTTCATAGGAATAAGGTGGTCTTGCGACCTCACCAATCTTTCCTTCCTAAGGTGGTATCTGATTTTCATCTTAACGAGGACATTGTTTTGCCTTCGCTGTGTGCGAATCCTAAGGAGTTTGCCTTGCATTCCTTGGATGTAGTCCGGGCGATCAGGGTGTACCTGTCAACTACTGAATCCTTCAGAAAGTCGTGTACCTGTCGTCTACTGAATCCTTCAGAAAGTCTGATTCTCTTTGTCCTTCCCGAGGGCCCTCGGAAGGGTATGGCTGCGTCTGCGGCAACCATTTCGAAATGGATCAGCCAGAGCGGCGAGTGCGTCATGGGCCTTCCGACATCAAGCTTCGGTGGCCCAGGTGTGCAAGGCAGCGACTTGGTCGTCCGTGCACATTTTTTCCAAATTTTACAAACTTGATGTTTTAGCATCGACAGATTCCTCCTTTGGCCGCAAAGTTCTGTGCGCGGCAGTGCCTTGAGGGGGACATGGCGTTAGCCTGTCCCCGTCTGTTGGGGTTGTTTCCCCTTTGTTGATTTGCTTTTCTGGGTTTGTTTGCTCCTGTTGAGCTTTTCTGTTACCTAGCGTTTTTACCTTTCTGATTCAGATAAGGTTCCTTTCTCTGACCTGGGTGCTGCGTTGCCTTTGTGACGGTTGCGCTTCCCACCCCTTATGTCTACACTGCTTTGGGACATTCCATAAGTGAAGACTGTATGAGTGGGCGGTGACTGTCGGAGGACGTAAGAGAACTGAATTTTTGTAAAATCTTACCGTAAAAATTCCTTTCTTTGAGTCCTCTGACAGTCGCCGCCCCCGCCCCTCTTTTGTGGGGTTCTTGGACTATTTACTGCTTGCTACCAAACTGAGTTGGGAATGCTGATAGCAGGGGGGTATTGGACCAGAGGGACAGCCCCCTATAGGTGTGTCTATGCAAATTGTGTTTTAACAAGTCTTATGCCTAGCTTGCTCCTATGGATAAGAGGTCAATACCCATAAGTGAAGACTATGAGTGGGCGGCGACTGTCAGATGACTCAGAGAAAGGAATTTTACGGTAAGATTTTACAAAAATTCTGTTTTTTTTTTTTTTTTTTTTTTTTTTTTCAAGCTTTGCTTTTTTTCCCATCTTTCCAAGTGTATGCTTAGTTTTTTATATTTGTAATTTTTATTTTGCAGGCATTTTGGAATTGGGTTGAAAATTATCCTGATGAGTTTACGAAGTTATACCAGAGGCCTCAGACTGATATGGCTGGTAAGTTTTTTCTACTGAGAAACTAGTGTAATGCAAAGAAAGATGCTGAACTGTAAAAACCCAGTTCTTAGTGATTGTAAAGATTTGTAAAAATAACAAACCTGTTATACTTATCTGCTCTGTGCAGTGGTTTTGCACAGAGCTGCCCAGGGCCTCCTCTTCTTGGGTCCCTTGTTGCTGCTCCTAGCCCCTCCCTCCTGACGAGTGCCCCCACAGTAAGCAGCTTGCTATGGGGGTACCCGAGCCTAGCTGCAGTTCCGTGTGTACATTCAGACACAGAGCTGCAGTTAGTCCCCGCCCCCTCTCTCATTATTGGCTTACTGACTTTGACACAAACCGCGGGAGCCAGTGTCGCTGCGGCTGTGTCTCAGTCAATCAGGAGAGAGTCCTGGATGGTTGAGGGACTTGTGGACATTGCTGGAAAGAGATGGGGTTCAGGTAAGTATTAGGGGGTGCTGGGGCGGCTGCTACACACAGAAGGTTTTTTTATCTTAATGCATAGGATGCATTAAGATAGAAAACCTTCAGACTTTACAACTTCTTTAAAGGGTAAGTTTAATTTATTGCTGGTGTCCTATATTCCTGTAGGTGCAGTATAAGCTGATGCTAAATGACTTGACTCCATGGACAAGAAAAATCCTTGTTAAGGCACTAACTATTTAACATATTTTTTCCCCTTTAATCTCACCTATGAGTTTTGTCTGCTTGGAATATTATTCTGAACAATCTGTCAATGCTACCACTGTACATTGTATGCTGCCAAATGTGTTTCTATTGAGCAAACTCCATAAAAAAAGTATTACTTGTTGGTTTACAAAAATAAAAATTAAAGCTGTGGAAGATCTCCCATTAAGTCCCGGTTCACACTTGTGCGATGCGGGAAGGCTGCGACTGCCATATGCGATACGCAGGGGGTGTCAATTAAATGTTAGCGACACCCCCAGTTTGATCGCATATCGCAGTGCGATCTGACAGTTCGCACAGGATCGGATCGCACAAGTGTGAACCACTGCGCGATCTGATCCTGATGCGGCTGGAAAAAAGGGTCCTGTGCGTCTTTTGTGCGGGTGCAGTGCAAATTTAGCCATACAAAGTGTATGGCGGAATTTGCATCCGCACATCCGATCGCATGTAATGACGGAGCAGTGCGCTCCGAATTACATGCGATCGCCGCACTCGCTATACTGTGAACCGGCCCTCAAGCTTTGGCAAGCCATGCAGTTTAGGCATTTTATCACCATTTTTAACCCTAGACATGCCTATTTAAATCCTCAACAGCTTTCTAGCCTCATTGTCTAAATTCAAATCCACTGCAACATACTCTATCCATTATTTATTAATCCAGAGAAAGATTTCACGCCCTTCTCTCCTTCTGAAATGAGAATGAGGTCTAGAGTGCACCCAGGAAGAAAGATCATGTACTATTCTTTGTACCTAAACCATCCATTACCAGTATAGTAGAGGAAACCAGATCTAAAAATGACTTTAGTCTACAAGTGGTAAACTACAAGTGGTTACAAAAAAAATAAAGCCCTGCAAGGCAATGTCATACTGTGTTAGTATGCATCACATACTAGCACATGAGACTTGCCTTAGAACAAAGCCCTCCAGCATCACAATGTCACCACTGAGCGGGCTGACGTCTTCCCCCGGTCTTCCTTCTGGGTTCTCAGCCTCCGGCTAAACGAGTGGCCAGGGCGCAATGTCACTCCCGCGCATGCGTGCAGGAGCCCCTATTAATGTAATAGGCTTCTGAAGGGCTGACACTTTAAGCCAGACCTTCAGGGTGCATGCACTGGTGATGTCATCGGCTGCATGCACTGTGCAAGTTTAGGAGATATTCACAGTACCTACGGGTAAGCCGCCTTATAGGCTTACCTGAAGGTACAAGTGGTGTAATTGTTTACTACCACTTTAATCATGATTTATTTGCTGCCAACTTCACGTGTTTGGACACAGGGGAAAAAAAAAAAAAACAGCAAAATCGCGTATATAGCCACTGCCAGTAAGCCTCAGTTTTTTGCTAAGTTTCTTAAGGTGATGGATGCCTTCTCTTTCTCAAAAAAGCTTAGTTATTACATGTGGTGGTCTTTTAATTGAACCTGGGTTTACACCGCATTCCTGTACAAATCACATGCCATGTCTGTGCGGTGCAGTTTGAGCCATTAATTTTGTATGGCTCAAATTGCACTGCATCCACACCAAAATTTTGCAGGACCCCTTTTTTTTTTTTTTTTGCCACACCTGAATTGGATCACATTCATATGATCCGATTCTGGAAATAACGCTGCATTTTGCGAGCTGTTTCCGGGTGTTAAAAATTGACACCCGCAGCAGAACGCATGAACGGAGTGCGATTTGCAGTGCAGAAAACGCTCAGGATTTGCTGCGTTTCCTGCATCACACGTGAACCTAGGCTCAAGAATCTTCTGTCAAGATTCCTAGCTCCTCAACCATTGTGGCTCTCCTTCAGCAATATTCTGGATTGGTTGTCTGTTTGGCTGATCCTTGGTGGACCATGTCTGGATGAAGATGTGGAGTTGACCTGTAGAATACTGGATCCTATGTGGGTGCACACCTTGACATGTGGTGCATAGAGTTAATTGTGGGGTGCTGTACAGGTCCAGGGTTGTGGTCTGCTGGCAGCAAAGCCCTGTTCCTGAATTACCCTTTCATGGGTATTCCCATAGGTGGTTAAAGTCAGTCCTGGATGCCCAACAGGGGTTGCAGTTGGGGGTGACCTAGTTCACACTAAGTCCATACCATGACTTGTGAGTGCTTGCTTGTCCCTTTTCCCCTGGAGCCTGCCCTTTTCGCTGACAGTGCTGCGGCACTTTAAATATACACAGACATGCCGTCGATGTGCCTTTTTTTCGTCCTGTTGCATGCACCGTCGTGTGTTACACATTGTATTGTCCGTTGAGGGGCACAGGTCCCCCAGCTCTGTGTTGGTCATTTCTGTACTGCTTTGCGTCAAAACTGGGACATGGAGGGTCATCCTGGGCTTGCCTACATTTTTTTTCTTTTTTGTTCGGATTTCAAGAAAAGAGTGCAACAATCCTATCCTACTCTTTGTCGATGTTACCTGTGTTGCACGTTCATTGCAAGAATTTCCCATTTTATGAGTTTTTGACAAATTGGTAACTTAAACAAGTTTTTGATCAGAAATTCAGTCAAGCTGCTCAAAGTGACCCACAACAAAACAGTTTTTATGTTGGTCACATATGTGGGCGTATAAACAGTAGAGTCCACTATCTCCTCCATGCCCACTAAACAGTTAAACCCAATGGGAGTGGGATATTACATGTAGATTAATGGAGGCTTCACCTCCCCCTTCTAAGACACAGGCTGCATGGGCGTGACACAGCATGTGTCTTGCAGAAATCTGCGCACACCATGTTATTGCCAAAATAAATGTATATTTGAATTCAAATATAAATTTGTATTAAAGATGTAAAACACTTGGATAATTTTTACTCTGTACCCCAAAAGCTGTTTTTTTTTTTTTTTTAATCAACACGTGACCAGTGGCAGAGGACTAGAAGCGCCTTCTGCTTATGTTTTCCTGCATACAGGTTGGGAGAGAGCTGGGTCATGTAATAGCTGTAGATCGATTAGGAAAAAGGTACTTTTTTTTTTACATTATAGCAGGGAGAAAAACATGCAAAGTATCTTTCATTTATTCAAGTGGTTGAATAGTTATTGAATAGCTATTGATCAATGTGATAGCCAATCACAGGCTATGAAAGGAATTGTGATTGAGAGGCAGTCCTTTTGGCTCCTAATCGTTAGCGTGGGACCTGGAGCCACGGAAGATGGCCCACTTCAGTAAGGCTGCATATGTGCGTATGCTCGTCATCAAAAGGTCAGTCTACAAAAAACTTTTTTCTTTCAGCATCATGTTTGGTTTTTTTGCAGATTGTGCAGAGAAATTGTTTGACCTTGTGGACAGTTTTGCTGAAAGCAACAAGAGAAAAGTAGCCGTTTGGCCCCTGCAAATAATTTTACTAGTTCTGTGCCCAGAAATTATCCAAGACATTTCTAAGGAATCGGTGGAAGAAAGCAAAATGAACAAGGTGAGCAAGACTGGAGAATATTATGCTTTTTTTTATGTTCATTCCTTATAGATAGGCAACTCCTATCCTATTGATAAGTGGTTCCAAATAATTACTGCATTGGGGAACAGACACAAAAGGATATACTTAGCATCTTTCCAAATCCCTGTTCAGTTTATTCTGCACAATTTAAGTTTCTCTTTCGCTCATTAACGGACTATGCTTCAGATCTTCATAACCGTGGGGTTATATTGCCCCCTACAGGAGTAGGACATTAGGCAGAAAAAGTCTGGCTATGCCTCCCTGTGTCCCAGGCCTAAACAGCCAAAGGAAATTGCTTTGCATTCCTTGGATGTGGTCAGGGAAACTAGGGTTATACCTGGTAGCTACGGAGTCTTTAAGGAAGTCAGACTCTTTATGCTCATGGATGGGCCTCGTAAAGGGTTGTCCGCTTCCTCTGCGATCAATTCCAGATGGATCAGACAGACAGTGATTCAGGCCTATTCTGTCAAGGGTCAGATTCCTTCTTTCCTTTACTCGGGCGCTTAGTGCCTCCTGGTCTTTCTTTTCTTGGGCGTCAGTGACCAGGTTTGCAAGGCGGCCACTTGGTCGTCGGTGCACTCTTTCACAAAGTTTTATAAAGTGCATGTGTTGGCATCTGCCCCCTTGGTGAATGACATAAGCCACGGTCGTGGCGTAGTCAGTTGAACGTGCACTGCACAGCTGCAGTTGCCCGATCCAGTGAACCAGGTAAAACTGCGTCCGTCAATGAACTTAAGAGAAAAGGATTTTACGGTAAGTCAAAAATCCACTTTTCTGCCTAGTTTCCTGCTCCTGTTGGAGGCAGTATAACCCAACGGTTATGAAGATCTAAAGCTGTGCCCGTCAATGAAGATCAGAGAAATTAAAATCAAAAATCCCAATTTTTTTATACACAGAAGTAGATATCCCATTCATATTACAACTGTAATTTTAAGTTACCAAGGGGCGCTACATAGATAGGCTAATTTCTTATTAGGACTCAAAAGAATGCAAATACGTAATTAAAACATTTTAGTGCCATGTGCTCAATGAGCGCAGTGTGCCAATACATGGGCAAATGTTTACAAAATGGAATACAGTTATACAGAATTTTCAATTTAGTTTACAGATCACACTTATCAGACCCAAAATACACTGGTCAGCTCTTGCAGAAGTGATGTAATGCATGCCTTTCGTGTTCATTCTAGTTAAGGGAGATCAGAGAACGCACTGTACATTATTGTACTGTCTTCCTGTGTGGGTGGGGATGAACGGTCTAGCGTGTGCTTAGATAACTTGGCTTTTTTTCAACCACTTACATACCGGGCCATTTCTGGCACTCCACTCCTACATGTAAAAATCATCAATTTTTTTGCTAGAAAATTACTCGGAACCCCCCAAACATTATTTTTTATTTTTTAGCAGAGACCCTTGGGAGTAAAATGACATTCATTGCAACTTTTTATGCCACTCGGTATTTGCGCAGTAATTTTTCAAACGCGTTTTCTTTTTCTTTTTTTTTTGGAAAAAAAGTTTTAGTAATTAAAAAAAAAAAAAAAAAAACACTGAAGTTAGCCCACTGAAGTTAGCCCAATTTTTTTGTATAATGTGAAAGATGATGTTACGCCGAGTAAATAGATGCCCAACATGTCACACTTTAACCACTTAAGCCCCGGAAGATTTTACCCCCTTCCTGACCAGGGGGTATTTTGCGATTCGGCACTGTGTGATTTTTAACGGACAATTGCGCGGTCGTGCGACGCTGTATCTAAACGGCGTCCTTTTTTCCCCCACAAACAGAGCTTTCTTTTGGTGGTATTTGATCACCTGTGCGATTTTTTTGATCATGCGCTATAAACAAAAAAAGAGCGTAAATTTTGCAAAAATAGCAATATTTTTCACATTTTTTTATATGAAATTCCCCCCCAAAAAAATGTAAAAATCAAAATTTTTTAACATTTTCGGCCAATTTGTTTTATGCTACCTATCTTTGGTAAAAAAAAATCGCAAAAAGTGTATTTTGATTGGTTTGCGCAAAAGTTATCGCGTTTACTAACAAAGGGAAAGATTTTTGTCATTTTTGGTGTTTTTTTTTTTTTAACGCGTAATGGCGGCGATCTGCGATTTTTTTTTTTGCGGTACTGCGACATTGCGGCGGACAGATCGGACCCTTGACTGACATTTTTGACACTTTTGGGGTTACCAGTGACATTTCTACAGTAATCAGTGCTATACATATGCACTATTACTGTAAAAATACACTGGCAGTGAAGGGGTTAACTTTTTTTGAAAGGGAGGGGCTATGTGTGTCCCTAGGGGCGTGCTTTCTACTGTGATTGGCTGTGGCTTCAGATGTATGAAGAGTGATCAACGGTTCTACATAGTAGAACCGTATGATCATCCTTCATACACAGGGCAGAATGACAGGCAGCTTGTTTACACAAGCCGCCTGACTTTCTCCCTCTCCCCCGCCGATCGCAGAGTGACACGCGCGGCGGGGGGGGGGGGGATTCCGTGACCACGCCTCCGGGGGCGCGCGCTCGCTCCCTAGACCCTCACAAGCTAGTGACGTAGCCCTACGTCACTTTGCCTGTGAGGGGCTGACTGCCGACGTAGATCGGCGTTAGGCAGTCGGCAAGTGGTTAAAATTGCGCACACACAAGAAATGACACCAAACTTCGGTATTTAAAAAAAAAATCCCTATGGGCAAAGCTTTAGAATTTTTTGCAGGTTACCAGTTTAGAGTTAAAGTGGAGGTCTTGCGCTAGAATGGCTGCTCTCCCTCAAACGTTTGTGGCGATGCCTCACATGTATGGATTGAATGCCGTTTACATATGTGGCCGTGACGTACGCATGCGTTCGCTTCTGCCAGCGAGCATGCGGGGACAGAGGCACTTTAAATTCATGTTTTGTTTTTTTTTTTCTTTTTGTTTTTAAACTTTTTTTCCCTTTTTAATTTTTTATTTTTTTTGATCACTTTTATTCAATAAGACCTCAGATCTCCTACAGGCTGGAAAGCCTGAAATAATAATAATAATAATAATAAAAAAAAAAAAAAAAAAAAAAAAAAAAAAAAAACCGATCACAGCAGTATTGACAACTGCCAGGCGTGACGTCATTACATCGCGCCTGGGCCTCCGAGAGTCCTAGAGGCTGCCGGGGACCATCTGGTCCTCGGCAGTGTCTGGTGTACTTCCGGCGGACGATTCCTCCTTTGGCTTGCAGGGGCGAGCCGGTAGAAGCACCGGAGGGCAGCCAGAGGGGGGGAGGGGGGGAAGGTGTCTCCGGGGGGTGTCCCCTCCCATCGCCTGTAGGAACAATCAAGCTGAACAGCCGCTATGGTGGTTCTTATGGTGATGGAAATCGCCTGAAAAACATTGATATCTGAATGAGGCCTGCAGCTGGCATTATTCAGATATCCCCACTTAAAACCCAGGATGTCATATGACCTACTACGTTAGGGAAGTGGTTAAAAACACGCCATATGTTGTAATGCCTGATATACTTGAAATCTTCTGTACACCTTTAGTTTTGATATGATTCTCGGATACATTTGTGTTTGTATAGACCGTTGCCTTTTTTTTTTTTTTTTTTTTTTTTAGCTATTAAAGGATTTATTTTTTTTTGGTTCAAACATTTTATTGGAGAACAAAGTAAACAGGTAACAACAATTGGTAAACAGAGTGACAAGATAAGTACAAGCCAGATGCGCTAACAAAATAATGGCTACAATAACCATGGGTCAAACTTAGGAGTAGGTGGATAAGAGGTAACCAGGGGGGCTGTGGCCAGGACTCTGCAACCGGCGTAGCCAACCCATAGGCACCCCATAAAGGGAACACTCTGTGCCCAGGTGGGCAGGCGTGGCCAAGCTAGACCATTGCCTTTTAATAAAGATTTAGTGGATAGTAGAAATAGATCTATACGTTTAGTTCGGTGAGGCTAAGGTCATTGTCCTGTTTTATTGTTCGGCAAAAACAAAAATCGTGCATCAAGAATATTGTAATTTTGTAAGAACCACATACTTGTGTACCATTCATCTTTTATCATACAAATCTTATTTGTTTTAGAAATTGTTTCTTGAAAGCCTCAGGAAAGCCCTAACTGGCCATGGAGTAGGGAAACCACTTATGGAGAGTGCTGCAATTGCTTGTGTTAAGTTGTGTAAAGCGTCCACATATGTCAACTGGGAAGATAATTCTGTCATATTTCATCTGGTTCAGTCATTAGTCATTGACCTAAAGGTGAGTACAGCCATATATTGGTGCTTTTTTTTTTAGCTTCTGCTATTTTTTGTAATAATCTTCAAATTATCTCCGTATAAAAGCTCGTACAAGAAATTTGAGCGCAAATTTTCGCCCAAATAATTTTCGTACGATTTCCATATAGTGTGTACACAACTTTTGACAGCGGATTCTGACTTTTCGTGTGAAAATTCTTGAAGGGACAAACTCAAAAATGTTTCTTGTATGGGAACAGAACGAACACTTTTCGTTTTAATGTGTACCATTTTCGTACAAGAGAAATCAGAAAAGAGGAGACTGCGCATGATCAGAAACCATAAACAAAAAAAAAAGCCTTTGTCGTATGAGAATTTTCGTACAAATGTTCGCTAATTGGCTTTGATTTGCTGTGAAACCAGAAAAATCATATGGTTGCCCGATTTTCTTTGTGTGTACCCCACTTTAGCCTTTGCATTCTTTATCAGCTACTCTGAATCATCTTTGGCATTCTGACAATAGGCTTAGTCTAGGGCTATTCTTTTTTCATATTCTTTCACCTGTGTCCTATTTCATTATGGTGGAAATGTGGTGCCACACCTTGGCTATGGTATAGTTTAAAGCAGGGCACAGTAGTAATGGCCCTGGAGGGGAGTTGGTGTGCAAATTTTACCTGCCAAATATTTGTGTGGTTGAATCTTTTATGACCATGGAAAACATGTTTGAATATGTGGCTGCACACTTGACAATATGGTATGCAGTGTTACATGGAAATATGTAGTTGAGTATTTCTGATTTTGATTGTTTTCCTGCGGTTTTTAGGACTTATACACTGTTTATACTTGTTATCCACAATTTTATTTAAAGTGTAAGAAAAACCTAACTATTCTTAAAAATATTCCCTCCACCCTCCATCTACCTATGCCACCAGTACTTACTTACCTATTTTTAATCTATTCCTGGCACCAGATCCTGCAGCTCCAGCTCTCCCCTGTCAGTGAGCTGCTGCTACATGTGACAGGAGGTAACACTCCCTTACAAAGAGGAGCTGGAGTTGCAGAATCAATTGACCAGACTGAAGCAGATTTAAAAATGGGTGGGTAAGTACACAGATCTTTTTATACAGTGTAGGCAGGATAGGTGGTAGGAGGGGGAAAGGGAACATTTTTTTTAAGAGTTGCTATAGTTAAGCTTTTGTTTCCACTTTAAAGTGGAACTTTACCCTTAACCTGATAAAAGTAATGTTCTTTCCCAATTCTGACATTCCTTTCCTACGTGTATTTTTTTTTTTTTCCTTCAAAACTACTTAGAACCCCTAAACATTATATATTTTTTTCAAGCAGAGGCCCTAGAGAATATGATGGTGGATGGTGCATATTTTTATGTCATGTGGTATTTGCACAGGAGTTTATCAAACTCAAATTATTTTGAAAAATTATTTATTCATTTTAATGCACAAAAACACAATAGAATACCCAGTTGTTTGGTAAAATGTAAAATATAATGTTACACCAAGTAAATCGATACCAAACATTACCACAAGCTGAACAGCAGTAGTTCTTAGGGCTGTCAACAGTACCTGGTGGGGGCTCCTGCCAGGGCCCCCTGTCCTGCCTGGATCTGTTCTTGAGGCCTGGGTCCTTGTATGCCTTGTTGTGCCATTCGGTGCTGCCATTTTGTTGTAGCCTGTGTGTTTTATTCACAGCGGCCATGTTTGTGTAGTCTGGCGGCTATTTTGCTGTGGTTTGTAATTGTAAATAGCGTTGGCCATGATAGTGGAGTCCTGTGGGCAGCGATTTCAGCAGTGGGAGCCCCTCATCCCCTAGGGCTGACTCCTGGTTCAGTTTGCTTCCTGATCGCTGCAGGTGTAGTGCAGATTATCCAGGTGGCTGCAGGTGCTTGTCTCTGTGGGTGGTAAGTCTCGTGGAGTCCTCTCCCTCTCTGCTGAGGATCACTTGGTGCTTTGTTCCTGGCGCCCGGGAAGCCCCGAAACCCCCCCCCCCCCGCCTTCCCCTGCCTCATCTGTCTCATAAGATCCTGAATCTGATTTGACCGCCGCGGACGTGGGTCACCCAGCTTGGTCTGCAACCACGCGCCTGGAATCCTCTGATAGGGATGATGAATCCTCCACGTTTTTGACCACACACAAAAAGGCGCTGTGTGTAAGACTCTGAAGATGGAGGATGCAGCTGAACCTGCGACGGAGGCGCAGGTACCCTTTGACACTCACAAGCCATCCAGGGTGGCAAAGGTGTTTACTTTCCCTGCCTATTTTGACAGAATTGTCGCTAAAGAGTGGAGACAACCAAAGTGTCCCCTTAGGAGTCCCCAAGCTCTTTACTAGGCATTACCCCTATGAGGAGTCCCTTCTTAAGAGGTGGACTGTGCCATCATCTGGTAGTGGAACCTCCCGGTTTCCAGATTAAACAAGGTAACCATGATTCCGATTGAAGAGTCCCCGGCCTTTTAAGGATCCGGCTGACCGGAAGGCGGAGGCTGTGGCCCCCCCATATGTACACTCTGGCTGGTTCGGCAATGAGGCCAGTATTCACCATTGCCCTAGTGTTGCCAACTCTAACCGAGTGGGCTAAACTCTTACGCTGTGACCTGGAGGGAAAACAGCTTCCCTTTGCCAAGCTGGCAGACCAGCTGGTCCAGGGGCTGCAGTTTATCTGTGATGCCTTTTTGGATTTGGCTCCCCTGATGGCTTGCCTCTCTGTTTGTTTTAGCAGTGGTCCTTCGACGTGTCTTTTAGCTCAAGTGCTGATTTGCAGATTAGTCTTCGAAAAAGGCCTTGACTGATCTTCCTTTACAAGGAGACCGCCTGTTTGGAGCTACCCTAGATGATATCATAAAAGCTCTCACAGGGGGAAGAGTACTTTTCTTCCACAGGCTACTAAGGGCAAGGAACCTCCTCATAGACGTGGGACTTCCTTCTCAGCTCAAAGTTTTTTCATGCAAACAAACGCAAAGAAGGGCGCACCGACCTAGTGCATTATCCTCAATATTGGCTTTATTAAAGCGGAGTTCCGGGCACAGAAAGCATTTTTCAATAAACATACCCCCGGGACAGTCAGGGCTAGCACATTCCACAATGGCTAGCCTCTCATCTGTCCCGGTTCGCACTTACCTGCAAGAAGAAATACTTATAAAATTTCTTCCACAGCGTTTCCATCTCTTGTGGGCAGCTGAAGCCGGCGCGATCCTCTTCCGCGTCTTCCGCGTCCTCTTCTCCCAGAATGCGCCTGCACCGGCCCCTCTTGTCACTTCCGGCGCGGCGCCGCATTCCTCCACAGCTTCTGGGCATGCTCAGAAGCTGTTTAGCAGGGAATGCGGCGTTGCCCCGGAAGTGACGAGCGGGGTCGGTGCCGTCGCATTGATTCCTGGGAGTGATGACGTTCAGCTCCCAGGAATCATCGCGAAGGAGGAAGTGAAGGAGGAGCCGCAGCACAGAGGGAGGAAGTACATTGAGGTGAGTATTTTCGATCTTCAATTACAAGGTGAGTTTAAAAAAAAAAAAAAAAAAAACCTAACCAATTCCTTTTCAGGTGAAGGTGAAGAAGCGGACGGGCACAAAAAAAATCGATTTTGTGCCCGGAACTCCGCTTTAATACATAAAAATGGCTACTCACTGAAGTGAAAAACGATCATATCAAACTCAATCACTTGAGTGCCAGTAGTAGTCCATACAAGTGTCCATTGTCCTAATTGGATGAGGGCTGACGCGTTTCAAGGCAATAGCCTCTTCCTCAGAGCCACTGTGTCATGACCTACTCACAAGTTTAAATAACAGTGAATGGCCCAAGACTCATCCATGCGGTCTTAGGAACCCCTCCCTCTGGGGTGTGCAATGATACCCTTTCCACTAGCATCACTGCCATTCTACCCCCAGCAGGGTGGATTCATGGTACTCATGTGATATATGCACCATATCAAACCAGTATCACATATGTACAAAAAGCAGATAAAAATACAAATAAAATACTGATAAAAAATGTATGAATACAATAGTGAATATAAATAAAAACACCAGTACCCATTGCTAATAGTGGAGAACCATTTAAATAACGTACATACCCCACATGAGCCTCAGGAAGTGTCCTGGCCGGCCTAGAGGAGGATCACATGTTAACCACTTGCCGACCACCCACAGTATATTTACTGCGGCAGTCAGCCCCTCACAGGCAAAGCGACGTAGGACTGTGAGGCTCTAGGGGGCGAGCGCGCGCCGCCGGAGGCGCGCTCCCGCCCACGCTCGCTTCTGCACATCCCCGAGGGTGTGACCGGCGGACCCGATGTCCGCCGGTCACTCGCGATCGTCCGGTGCAGAGGGAGAAAGGCAGGCGGCTGATGTAAACAAAGCCGCCTGTCATTCACCCCTGTGTAAGAACAGAGATCATACGGTCCTGCTATGTAGGATCGTATGTCTCTGTTACACCACTAGCCACATCCCTTTACAGTTAGAAGCACACCCCTAGGGATACACTTAACCCCTGCATCACCAATAAAGTTAACCCCTTCCCTGCCAGTGTCATTTTTACAGTAACAGTGCATATGTATTGCACTGATTACTGTAGTAATGTCACTGGTACCCCCCAAAAGTGTCAAATGTCAGTCAAAGGTCCAATCTGTCCGCCGCAATGTCGCAGTCCCGCAAAAAAAAAAAAAAAAAACGCAGATCACTGCCATTACTCATTAAAAAAAAAAACAACAAAAATGACAATCTTTCCCTTAGTAAATGCAATAACTTTTGCACAAACCAATCAAAATACGCTTATTGCGATTTTTTTTTTTTTTTTTTTTTTTTTACCAAACATATGTAGCAGAAAACAAATTGGCTTAAAATGTTAAAAGATTTTGATTTTTACATTTTTTTGGGGAATTTCAAATTCACGCAGTACCGAATCGCAAAATAGGGCCTGGTCAGGAAGGGGGTAAAATCTTCTGGGGCTTAAGTGGTTAATGTGTCAACCATATGCTAAGGATATATGAATGGTACCACAGAAGTTCAGAATGGAGTCCATTTGCATGGTGATATAGCATACCTGCATCAGGGGGAATTTCCTCTCCTCTCCTCCATCTATAGCAAGGATGCCTACTTTCACATTGCAGTATGTGCCAGTCACCAGCATTTTCTCTTTCTGTGGGAGAGGAGCATTATCCGTTTGTGGCGTTAACCTTGCTTCTGCTCCTCAGGTCTTCACAAAAGTGTTAGCCCCAGTGCTAGCCTTGCTATGCCAACGGGGGATCGCGGTACTGGGCTACTTGGAAGATTTCCTTCTGTAAGCAGAGTCTCCCTCTGCTCTGGTGGACAACCTGGAGATCAAAATACAGACTCTGCGGGAGTTTGGCTGGATTCTAAATTTTCAGAAGTCTGCTCTGGTTCAATCCACAAATCTGGACTATTTGGCCTCACTCTGGACTCGGCCTTAGCCAGAGTGCTCCTTCCTCTGGAAAAACTCCAGAAATTGCAGGCTGCATTTCGTCTCCTGCTGTCCAACAGATGGCCATCCCTCCAGACTTGCATGCGGGTGCTGGGCCTGATGGTGTCTACCTTCAAGGTGGTTCGGTTTGCACAGTTCCATAGGAGGTCCCTGCAAAGGGAGATTCCGAGCAAATGGGACAAGACTCCCCAGTCCCTGGAATATCCGATCCGGCTAGGTCGGGGAATGAGGGAGTCCTTGATATGGTGGCTTCGTTGTCCGGTGCTTTGGCTTGGAAAAATCCTTCCTCTTGTATTGGACAGTGGTTACCACGGATGCCTGCTTGTCCGGCAAGGGAGGCGTCCTCGGCAAGCATTCTGCTCAGGGGACCTGGACGCTGGTTAGTTCAGACTACCTATCAATGTCTTGGAACTTCGAGCGATCAGACTGTCTGGATCATTGGATGGATCATCTTCAGGGTTGTCCAGTGCGCATTCAATCGGACAATGCCACGGCTGTGGCTTATGTCAATCATCAAGGGGGCACAACAAGTGTCCTGGCGGCTCCGGAGGTAGCAGGCATTCTAAGGTGGGCAGAAAGGTTTGTTTCAGCGCTCTCCGCCGTACACATTCCACGGGTGGAAAATTGGCAGGCGGTATATCTCAGTCAGCAGGCGTTGGACCCTGGGGAGTGGTCCCTACATCCTGATGAGGTGTTTCATCAGCTGTGTCTCCAGTGGGGCACTCCCGAGGTGGATTGGTTTACGTCTCGGCTCAACAGAAAGGTGCAGAGGTCAAGGGATCCTCTGGCAAACGCCACGTATGTGCTGATGGCCCAGTGGGCTCAGTTTCGGCTGATTTACACCTTCCCTGCTCTCAAGCTTCTGCCCAGACTTCTACGCAGGATCGAGGCAGAAGGGATTCTGGTCATCTCCAGACTGGCCTTGCCGGGCTTTTTACGCCGATCTGGTGCGGCTGGTCGCTGACATTCCTTGGAAGCTTCTCATTGGGGATCTTCTGTTCCAAGGACCGATCTTCCATCCTGCTTTACAGTCGCTGGCTTTGACGGCTTGGCTGTTGAACGTTAGGTGCTGAAGGATAGAGCCCCTTTTGCCTGGTTGGTGATTCGTACCCTGTTGAAGATAGTTCTACCATTGTACATGGAAGATGGTTTGCGTGGTGTCAGTCTCTTAGGGTTCCTCCTCGCTCCTTATCGGTGACTTGGATCTTAACCTTCCTACAACAGGGGGGGGTTAAACCGGAATTGGCCTTAAGTACCATCAAGGGCCAGGTGTCTGCTTTGGCGGTCTTCTTCCAACGATCTTTGGCCACACACTCCCTGGTGCGTACCTTTCTTCAGGGTGTCTGACATTTGGTTCCTCCACTCGGGCTCTGTTGCCGCCTTGGGATCTTAATTTGGTGCTTTCAGCTCTGCAGAAACCTCCTTCTGAAAAAAATATTCGGGAGATTCCCCTGCTTACGTTGTCTCGGAAGATGTTTTTGGTGGCTATCACTTCTGCGTGCAGGGTGTCTAAACTGGCGTCATTATCCTGTCCGCCTTACCTGGTGATTCACAGGGATAAGGTGGTACTTCTCCCCTGTCTGTTGTCCCTTCCAAAGTTTGTCTCTGATTTTCATTTAGATGAAGACATTGTGTTGCTCTCCCTTTGTCCCAGGCCTAAACATCCGAAGGAAATTGCCTTGCATGTCTTGGATGTGGTCCGGGCAATTGGGGTGTACCTGGCAGCTACGTAGTCTTTCAGGAAGTCAGAGTCTCTATTTGTGCTCACAGATGGACCTCGAAAAGGGTTGTCCACTTCCTCTGCGACCGTTTCTATATGGATCAGAAAGACGGTGGTTCAGGCCTTTTCCATCAGGGGTCAGGTTCCTCCTTTCCCTGTCATGGCGCACCATACTAGGGCGCTTAGTTCCTCCTAGGCCTTCCGTCATCCGGCGTCAGTGACTCAGATTTGCATGGCAGCCACCTGGTTGTCGGTGCACATATTTGCAAAGTTTTATAAAGTGGATGTATTGGCTTCTGCGGATGCTTCCTTTGGTCGCAAGGTTTTGCAGGCTGTTGTTTAAGAGGACCTGATCCTCTTTGAGGGTGTATTGTTTTTTCTGGTGAGCTCCGGTTTTTTGGTTGAGCCCTTGTTGGCTAATGTCTTTTAGGAAGTCGGACTCTTATTTGTGCTCATGGACGGACCTCACAAAGCATCTGCGGATGCTTCTTTTGGCCACAAGGTTTTGCTGGCTGCGGTTTAGAGGACCTGGTCCTCTTTGAGGGTGTATTGTTTTTTTTTTCTTTTTTTTTTTTTTTTTCTTCTTCAGGTGCCCCTTTTGCCTGGTTGGCTAATGTTTAGCCTTGGGAATTTTTTTTGTTCCCACCCCTAATGTTTAACACTGCTTTGGGACATCCCAATGGTTATGAATACCAGGAGCTGTGTCTGTCAATGAAAGAAAGAGAAAATTGGATTTTTGACTTACCGTAAACTCCATTTCTCTGATGTTCATTGACGGACACAGCACCCACCCCTCTGTGGAGTTTTTATTATCCTAACACTGCTTGTTACAAAACTGAGTGGCTATAGCAGAGAGGGAGTATACCCACTGAGACTGCCCATGGGATTAGTCAGGATTTCTGTTATACCCCCCCCACTCCTGTAGGGGCAGTATAACCCAATGGCAATAAATACCAGGAACTGTGTCCGTCAATGAACATCAGAGAAATGTATTTTACAGTAAGTGAAAGATCCCATTTTTTTTTCTCCTTTTTATCATGTGTTTAGAATACTGTAAAAAAAAACATGCCTTTTTGCACCCATATTAAAGCTCTTATGTTTGAACAGTTAGTTTTTGTTTTGTCTAATAAATCTTTAATAAAAACCATATAAAAGAAAAACCTAAAAACAAGTGTTACAGACAACCTAAGTGACCTACGAGTTTTCTGTCCACAGAACTTGCTCTTCAATCCCAGCAAGCCTTTCTCAAGAGGAGCCACAAATCAGAATGCAGATGTAGACCTTATGATTGACTGCCTAGTTTCATGCTTTAGGATCAACCCTCAGAACAATCAGCATTTCAAAGTATGTTTACACTTATCTTTTTGTTGGTGTTATTATTGATATATGTAATAAAAGTTACCTTCCCTGTTCCCATGATTTTCCTTACTTGCTCAACAATTCAATTTCTCTTAACTGCACTGTGGCAACAGACGGAAATACTATGGCTTGAAGGCAAGCACTCATAATTAGATTCTTTACTCATAGTACTACACAAGTCGGGGAGGTGAAATAACATGCTGCCATTTACTGTAATATCCTTGGGTTAGGATTTGAATCACTTGGAGAAAGCAGTGCAGTCAATCCTAATAAACCAAATTATCGAATGTTAAGCGGAGTTCCACCCTAAAATTAAACTTGCCTCCATCTTCATGCCCGGGGTCACCTGAAAAACAAATGGATAATCAAAATTTTTTTTTTTTTTTTACTTACCTGGTTTAGAAGAAAATATACTTACCTTACTTCCTCTTCCTCCCCTCGGCGGCCACAGCGATTCATCACTTCCTGGCTTGCAATGATTCCTGGGAGCTGAACGTCATTGCTCCCAGGAATCTATGCGCCTGCACCGGCCCCGACGTCAGTTCCGGTGCAGGCGCCGTCATACCTTGCTAAACAGATTCTGGGCATGCCCAGAAGCTGTTCAGGGATGACGCTGCGGCACTGGAAGTGACGTCGGGGCCGGTGCAGTGCATTGTGGGACCAAAGAAGACGGAAGAGGACACAGAAGAGGATCCGCGCTGGCTTCAAGCTGCCCACACCTGAGATGGCAGCGCTGGACAATACTTTTTCAAGGTAAGTATTTCTTCTAAAAGGTAAGTGCAACCCGGGACAGATCAGAGGCTAGCCATTGTGGAATGTACTAGCCCTGACTGTTCCGGGGGTATTTTTATTAAAAAAAGCTTTCCCAGGGTGTAACTCCGCTTTAATCACTTAAGGAAAACAGCTGGGTTCATTTGAAATACTTGCACAGTATACCAACATTAATACACAGAAAAACCACTACCAAATTCATCAGATGTCCCTTAGCATGATTAAACATCTAAAGCTCTGGTCCTCAATCTGCGGCCTGATGGTTTCATGCAGCTTTTTGGTATGAGATGTGCTGCCCTCAGACCTCAGCAGTCTGTAGTGGTAACATTGATTAGGGTAATGGCATTTATCTCTACTAGCCTCATGTAACATGTTGCCAGTTTTGTATTGTCTGCAGTATATCACCAGCCAGTATTGTAGCATGTTCATACTCTTCCCCTCGTTTCCTCTATTAGGTCTGCAGTTTCTGACAGTCTTCTCAAGCACATACATTGAACATTGTGTGCAGCCCTTTGGTGATGTCAGGGGCTGCATTTGGGACCCCCTTAAGCTAATAAGTTGACAACCACTGGTTTAAAGTATCACACTAGCACAGGCGGAGGTGGTATGCTGATCTGATAAAACTTCTGGTATATGCACTGTGAGCCCTGCCAGACACTCAAGATTTACTGTGCCAAGGGCCGATTTGCTTTCCTGCATCACAGTTGCTGGCTTTAACGGCATGACTGTTGAAGTCCAAGTTTCAAATGACAGATGCATCTTGGAGTTTGGGATCCCTATGATACTCACCGCTAGGATGTTTTATTCCCAAGGCCTGTCATCACACATGGTAAACTTACTTGGTTTGAGTTTAGGGGCTCTCACCCCAAGAATTTCTCCATGGGAAAATTCTCAGAAACCCATGTCTGCATATATTAGAGACTTTCCTCTATTATCCACAAGGTGGTGTTTCTTTTAGCTATCACCTCTGTGAGGTGTGTCTGAACTGGCAGTCGTATCTGGTAAAGAACATTTTCTGATCTTGCACAGGGACAAAGTGGCGGTGAGACTCAGGACTTCCTTCCAGATGGACTCTGCATGGGTACCCTATGGTTATCTTTCTACCATTTCTAAGTTGCTCAGGCAGACATCCTTGAAGCTGTCATTTGCTGTTAGGGCACTACCTGGTAGATGTATTAGTACGTTTTGGGCCCATTCATCATTAGATAGCGGTTTCCAGATTTGTAATGCTGCCACCTGGTCTTGTGTTGACAGTCTCTAAGTTCTAGTAGGTAAATGTTTTAACCCTAAAGTGGTTCTAAAGTTACAAGGGTATTCCTAATGCATTACATGAATTAACAACTGAAATTTTTTTTTTTTTTGGATTCTCCCTATTTAAAATCGAAAATACTTTACTTGTCTTGTGCTATTCTTTTAGGGTTCTAATAATAATGGTGATATTAGGAATAATAGCTATACTTATAAACAGTGCTCTCCAAAGCAAAGCTCTTCTTTATTTACAAAGAGAGTAAGCCCCTAACCTAGAATTAGAAGTTTGCAGGATTTAAAGAAATGGAGATTTTGCAGATCCCCCGCCCCTCCTTTTTTGTTTTTTTTGTTTGCGTAAAAAAAGTTTTCTCTTGTTCATTGACAGACACAGCTCCTGATCATCTTAAGCATTGGGTTATACTGCCTTGGTCTCTCTCCTTCCTGGAGCCCAGCTAAGGTACAGAACTTGGATGGGACTTATCTTTCATTTCTGTTCCAATAATTTTTATTGAAAAAAAAAATTGGATTTTTGACTTACCGTAAAAAATCCATTTCTCTGATGTTCACTGAAGGACACTAAAGCTCCTGATATTCTTAATCATTGGTTTATATTGGGTTATATCGCCCCCTTCAGGAGTAGGATACCAGGCAGAAACAGTCTGGCTATGCCTATAGGCAGTCCCCGGGGGTATACTCCCTCTGCTATAGGTACTCCTTTTTTTTTTTTTTTTCCTGCCTAGTCAGGAGTAAGGATCTAGTACCTTGCTGGGATCTGTAGTTCTGTCAATTTTTTCTTTAGATAGATTTTTTTTTTTCTCCTGTGAGATCTACAATCAACTACCGGACTGGGGTGACAAGCTGGATAATCTAGATCCAGTAGTCACCCCAGTCTGGCCAGCGAGCGCGCAGACTGCCGCTCCGGGCTAGTTCGGCAGCGCCATAGATCCACCGGATGGGGGCTAGCCTACGAGTTAAACGCCTTGCCAGGTCGCATACGACCGGGTCTTGGGCCAGAGTCACAGCCTTCCTCCTGGCCGACAGCCCCCCTATTTAGATGGAGATGAGGTTCTGTCTGGAGTGGTGCCCGCCTTGTTCCTGGTATGGTAACTGTCCCCCCTCTCCCTCTGGAAGGTTTTGGGTTGGACGTGGGTCACTCCATGGGATGGTCAGGCCCCTGGGTTCCCCTCCTTCCTGTTAGGCACCCCCCTCATTGGTCTGGTGGTCCCTGTGGGCCACACCTCCCCCCATCCACCCCTCCACTGATGCTGAGGCTGTGGGGGTGGCCTGGTCCACTGCCTGGGGTGGGGGCAGGGTGTGCCGCCATGGACTGGGCAATCATCTGTGGAGGAGGGGGAGCTATACCTGGTGGGGGCTCCTGCCAGGGCCCTCCCTTCCTGCCTGTGCCATTTTCTGAGGCCTCGGGATCCCTCCTGGGTCCCTGGGAGCCTTGTGGTGCCTCGTGGTGCCAGGCGGGGGCCTCCATTTTCTTGTAGCTTGTGTGCTCAATGCACAGAGGCCATGTTTGTGTAGTCCGGCAGCCATTTTGCAGTGGTTTCCCAGTGAAATAGCGGCGGCTATGACAGTGGAACCCTCTGGGCGACGATTTCGGTGGTGGGAGCTTCTCCTCATCCCCTGGTGCTGACTCCTGGATCTTTTCATGTCCTGATCGCCGCATGAGCAATACAGATTCTCCTGGTTGCTATGGTGCCTGGTTTCTGCTGGGTGGGGAGTCTGGTGGGGATCCCCTCCCTCTCTGCTGAGGATCAATTGGGTGCTCTGTTACTGCTGCCAGAGTGGTGGGGGTTGTCCCTTAGCAGTGTTTTTACACCTTTGTGGGGTCCCCCTGGTGACTCATGGATTCTTTGAAGCAAATCTCTCCACTTGATTCCCCTCTCTAGGGGTGTGGGGCTTTCTGGGTCCCATCCATCGATGCACTGACGGCGGTCTGGAGTCCTTTGTCTCCCAGGTGGAGGTAGTTTTTGGGTGACGGGCTGGCATAAAGTGCCCCCCACCTTCCCCTGCCTCATCAGTCTCATCAGATCCTGAATCTGATTCGGCCACTGCGGAAATTGGTCACACTGCTGGGTCTGCGACCATGTGCACTGAATCTCACATAGTGAGGAGGATTCCGCCACTTCTGCAACCGTGCACGGAAAGGCGCTAGTGGACGCACTGATTGTATCTGTGCTTGAGACATAAAGTTGGAGGGCGCAGCTGCGGCAGCAATGGAGGCGCATGTTCCCTTTGGCACCCACAAGCCACCCAGAGTGGCAAAGGTATTCCCTTTCCCCTCCTATTTTGTCAGAATTGTGAAATAAATAGGTGCGCTAAAACAATGTGTCCAAAAATATGCAAAACAGCAATGTGGATAACAGGTGTATGGGGTGTTCAAAAAAAGTCCAACATATAAATCTTTAAATGTCCATAGATGATAAATCAAATAGGTGCTCAACAGTAAAGAAATATTGTCAACTTCAGTGTGATTAACCACTTAAGCCCCGGAAGATTTTACCCCCATTCCGACCAGGGGGTATTTTGCGATTCGGCACTGTGTGACTTTAACGGACAATTGCGCGGTCGTGCGACGCTGTACCTAAACGAATTTGGCGTCCTTTTTTTTCCCACAAACAGAGCTTTCTTTTGGTGGTATTTGATCACCTGTGCGATTTTTTTGATCACGCGCTATAAACAAAAAAAGAGCGTCAATTTTGCAAAAATAGCAATATTTTTCACATTTTTTTAATATGAAATTCCCCAAAAAAAAAATTAAAAAATCAAAATTTTTTTACTTTTTCGGCCAATTTGTTTTATGCTACCTATGTTTGGTAAAAAAAATCGCAAAAAGTGTATTTTGATTGGTTTGCGCAAAAGTTATCGCGTTTACTAACAAAGGGAAAGATTTCTGTCATTTTTGTTGTTTTTTTTTTAACGTGTAATGGCGGCGATCTGCGATTTTTTTTTTTTTTTGCGGTACTGCGACATTGGGGCGGACAGATCGGACCCTTGACTGACATTTTTGACACTTTTGGGGTTACCAGTGACATTTCTACAGTAATCAGTGCTATATATATGCACTGTTACTGTAAAAATACACTGGTAGTGAAGGGGTTAACTTTACTTGGGAGGGAGGGGCTGTGTGTATCCCTAGGGGCGTGCTTTCTACTGTGATTGGCTGGGGCTTGAGCTGTATGGACACTGATCAACGGATCTACATACTAGATCCGAGTGATCAGTATCCTAACAGCAAGGAGAATGACAGGCAGCTTGTTTACACAAGCTGCCTGACATTCTCCCTCTCCCCCGCCGATCGCCGAGTGACCGGCGGACGCGTAAGAGGAGGCGTTACCGTCACGAACGACCGCTCGGGGTCCGTGCTGCAGCCGGACACGAGCCTATCCTTAGAAATTCCGGAACAAAACATACCATGCTGATTTGAACTGCTTAAACTGTAAGTGCATTACTGCTTTTAGTAAACTGGTTTTAGAATGTATCACACTATTGCGACCTTATTTCCTACACCCCATGCTTGGAGGTTACTGGCCCATTGGTCACAAACCTATCCAGCTATAGGTCAAGAGTGAAGGAGCCAATAGTGGATATTAGTGGAACCACAGCGCTTTCCATCTGCTGATTGAAAAGGCACCCCGGTGTAGAGAACATAAGGAGGAAGTGGAAGGAAATTCTAAGTCCATTTATATGCACCTTTCATTTATTATCCGGTAAGGGACCATTTTGGGTGGTTCACGTGGAGTTTGGCAGTATTCACGTTTGCAGTGATCAACATACATGTTAATTTGTGCACACCTTATTTTTCCGTCTGGTAAGGAGGAATTTCACCTGGTGGTGGGTGTTAATCACACTGAAGTTGAAGATATTTCTTTACTGTTGAGCACCTATTTGATTTATCATCTATGGACATTTAAAGATTTATATGTTGGACTTTTTTTGAACACCCCATACACCTGTTATCCACATTGCTGTTTTGCATATTTTTGGACACTTATATTGTTTAGCGCACCTATTTATTTCACCATTATATATATTTATTCAGGCACTGAATACGCACCCTCACAAACATATCATATTTTGTCAGAATTGTCACTAAAGATTGGGGACGACCAAAACGTCCCCTTGGGGTTCCTTAGAGAGCTGCTAGGTGATACCCCTATGAGGAGTCCCTTCTTAAGAAGTGAACTGTTCCACCGGTGGCGAACCCTCCAGTTTTCAGATTGAACAAGGTAACCATGATTCCGTTTGAAGAGTGCCCATCCTTTAAGGATCCAGCTGACAGGAAGGCGGAGGCTGTGTCACGCAATATGTACACTCGGGCTGGTTTGTCACTGAGACCGGTATTCACCATTGCCCATGTGTCGCAAACTTACCGAGTGGTCTAAGCTTTTACGCCGTGACCTGGAGGGAGAACCGCTCCCCCCCCCCCCGCCTTTTATGAGCCGGCAAACCAGCTGGTCCAGGGGCTGTAGTTTATCTGTGATTCCTCTTTGGATGTGGCTCCCCTAGTCTGTAGGCTCTGTTTCAGCAATGGTCCTTCGCCGTGTATTTTGGCTCAAATGCTGGTCTGCAGGAGCTGACTTCTAAAAAGGCCTGACTGATCTTCCCTTTTCAAGGAGATCGACTGTTTAGAGCTTACCTGGATGACCTCAAAAAAGGTCCCACAGGGAGGTAGAGTACTTTACTTCCACAGACTACGAAGAGCAAAGCCCCTTGTGCTTCTCCAGACCTGCGGACAAGGCCCCTTCAGCATGAAAGTGCGCTCCCACCTGTATCTGGGGTGGGGGCGTCTTCGCTGGTTCCCAGACCCGTGGACTCCCCTGCTACAAGACAAATGAATCCACGAGGTAATTTTGCTCCTCGGGTCTTCGCAAAAGTGTCGGCCCCGGTTCTAGCATTACTGCATCAGTGGGAGATCGCGATACTGGGGTACCTGGAAGATCTGCTTTTTGCGGGCAGAGTCTTCGACTGCATTGTTGACCAACTTGGAGATCACTCTGCAAACACTGAGGGAGTTAGGTTGGATTCTGAATCTCCAAAAGACTGCTCTGGTTCCGTCCATGAGCCTGGAAAATTTGTGACTGACTCTGGGCTCAGCCTCGGCCAGAGTGTTTCTCCTTCAAAACTTCAGAAGTTGCAGGAAGCGTTTTGACTTCTGTTGTCCAGCAGATGTGGAACAAGGTTTCTCAGTCTCAATAAAATCTGTTGCAAAAAAGGAACAAAAAATGGACTGATGGCACATCAACTATTGTAAACCAGTAATTGTATAAAAAAAAAAAAAAAAATTATATTTTTATATTACAAAAATGATTAAACTTATACATAAGGTTTGTATACAAAATATAAGATCTAGAATTGACAGATAATGCCCTTCCCAATGTGCTTAAGCCCCTGGATGCCACTAAAAATCCTGTTTAGAATCAAAAATGTACTCCATGAATAATCTCAGGACAGGAGGAATGACACCATGGTAGAAATAGATGATACAACGTCGGGACTGTGAATCCAGTAATTGACACTTGTCAAGGCTCTCCATGCTTAACGCATCAACGCTTCCTCAGGAGATACTCCACTTAGGCCAGCAAAAGCTTCTGTATACAGAAATACAGTAAAATCGAAATTAGGAATGATTACATATACTAAAGTTGTTTCCAATCAACATATTACAATACGGTTCATAGGGAGGTAGTAACACTTGCATATAAATATCTATCAATATTCACTTAGACTGGATGGGCCAACAAAGTAAACATAGAGGAATCCACCCTAGCAAGTGTGGAGGTGGGGACACATCTAATGACGATAATATCATAGTTGTCTATGAAAAAAGAGTGTGTATCAACTATAACAAAATGTGCCTAATAGCATAAGGTACTGTATAACCCAATCTTAATATATGAAAGTTTTGGGTTTTTACCAATATCAATCCTAGTTTGTTTTCAGTGGTAATCAATAGGGGGGAATGAAAAGTGGACACATAATCCCTGTAGATCTCTGTAGGTTTATATGGTTCAGTCGCAGGTATTGGATAGAGCAAGGAAACCTGCAATATCATATTGAATAATGTTCAATGGGGCTCTTAATAGAATTACCAAATATTAGTCACTCTCAATTCCTACCTTGCAAAGTGTTACCAAACACTCGGTGAGGGAGCAAATCTTCCTAAATCTCATATTATTGTCCTTCGATGCGTCTGGCAGCTATAGAGTCGTTTAGAAAGTCAGACTCCCTGTTTGTCCTGACGGATGGACCTCACAAGGGGCTGGCTGCTTCTGCTGTGACCATTTCCAGATGGATCAGGCAGACTGTGGTTGAGGCTGATTCTGGCAAATCTGGAAAGGTTCCTCCTTTCTCTTTCAGGGCGCATTCTACTCAGGCGCTTAGTGCCTTTTGGGTCTTCCATCATCCGGCGTCAGTGGTGCAAGTTTGCAAAGCGGCCACTTGGTCATCCGTGCACACATTCACAATGTTTTATAAAGTGGATTTGTTGGCATCTGTGGATACTTCTTTTGACCGCAAAGTTTTGCAGGCGGCTGTTTAGAGACTTGTCCTCTTTGAGGGTGTTTTTTTCAGGTGAGCTACAGTTGTTCTCAGTGGAGCTCCATGTTACCTGGTTGGCTATGTTTAGCCTTTGTAAGTTTGCTGCTCCCACCCCTCATGTTTGACACTTTGGGATGTCCCTATGGCAATGTTTCCCAACTCTGGTCCTCAGGGCACACTAACAGGCCAGGTTTGCAAGAAAACTGAAATACATCACCGGTGATAGAATTTGCTGCTCAGTGATTGTAGTATTCTAGTCTTCATCTTCCCAAGGTAATACTTAAAATCTGGCCTGTTAGTGTGCCCTGAGGACCGGAGTTGAGAAACACTGCTCTACGGTCATGAAGATAAAGAGCTGTGTCAGTCAATGGACAAAAGAAAATAGGATTTTTGACTTACCCTAAAATCCATTTCTCTGATGTTCATTGATGGACACAGCACCCGGCCCTCTTGGAGTTGGGTTTTTTTCTTATGACACTGCTTGTTACAAAGCTGAATACCTATAGCAGGAAGTGGGAGTATACCCCTAGGGACTGCCCCATAGGCATGCCCACTCTTTTCTCTGCCTAGTGCCCTTCTCCTGTAGGGGGCAGCATAACGCTACGGTCAGGAAGCTGAAGAGCTGTGTCCATCAATGAACATCAGAGAAAGGGATTTTACGGTAAGTCAAAAATCCCATTTTTTTTTTCTTCTTTTCAATAAAAATTATTGGAACAGAAATGAGAGATGATACCTTGCATAAATCCATCCAAGTTCTGTACCTTAGCTGGGTTCCAGGAAGAAGAGACCAAGGCATGATCTGGCCTTTTTTATGCTACACACAAGTACCACCCACGCAGACACCCTCTGCTCGCCCCCTGTATTGTCCTCTGTCCAATGAGCAAAAATCGGTAAGCTATTAGGAAGTATGTTGCTGTCATCGATATCCTCCAGCAGATAACATCACACTGTGGGTAAATGCCTTGGCCCAGGTCAACATTTCAGCTCCAGTTGTCCTTTGAGCCTCTGGTTGAAAGCAAGGCAATCAGGCACTTAAATCTCCACATCACAAGGAGGTCTGAGGCAATGCTCTTATTTCAATACCCCACCGCCAGGGTGTTTTCATGAATCCTCTTCCAGATGAAGAATCCGGCTCTACTGGTATTCCAAAGTATTTCACGACAACGCCCAGCAGTGTCCAGATGGCTTAGGTATAACCAGATCTTAAAACTCAAATGTCTTATATTATAATGTTGTGCTTTCCAACTGGCAAGCGTACATGTGCACCCCCTGCTGATCTGCACTGTGATTGGACACAGCACGAGTTTGTGAGCAGGTTACAGCCAAAGATCTTACTATTCAGAATTGAAAGCAAGGAGAGACCCAACCAGAATTGTTTGGTAAAAGCAAAGCACATACACCTGCAAACAGTTAACCCCTTGATTGCTCTACTGTCACCCAGCCAGTGTCATTAGTATAGTGTACAGTATTTTCTCTGTATTGGTGTCAATAGCGACTTCATTGTCAGTAAGGGGGACCCTCCCACCCAGTGTCAAAGCCACATCTCCCACCACACTGTCCGTCACCCTATAAGCCACTGATCATTGCCATTACTAGTATAGTCTCTGTACGAATCAGTATCTTGATCCCGAACAGAACTATACCAGTGTCCCCAAAAACGCAGTTTGGCTTTTCCTAAAGACATGTAGCAGAATACATTTTGGCCTAAAGCTATGAAAAAATTAATTTTATTGGATATATACTGCTCAAAGAATTAAAGGAACACTTTTTTCGGAGTGAAGCATCAAGTAAATTAAACTCCTGGGATATTGATCTTGTCAGTTAAGTAGCAGAGGGGGTTGTTAATCAGTTTCAGCTGCTTTTGGTGTTAATAAAATTAACAAGGGCACAAGATGGGCAACAATGAGACGACCTCTAAAATGGGACTAGTTTTGCAGGTTGAGGCCACAAACATTTTTTTGCCTACTCATCTTTTCTGACTGTTTTTCACTCGTTTTGCATTTGGCTGGGGTCAGTGTCACTACTGGTAGCATGAGGTGATACTTCAATCCTATAGAGGTTACACAGGCAGTCCAACTCCTCCAGGAGGGCACATCAATACGTGCCATTGCTAGGTTTGCTGTGTCTCCCGCCACAGTCTCAAGAGCATGGAGGAGACGGGCAGTTACTGTAGGAGAGCTGGACAGGGCCGTAGAAGGTCCTTAACCCATCACCAGGACCGGTATCTGCTCCTTTGTGCAAGGAGGAACAAGATGAGCACTGCCAGAGCCCTACAAATTACCTCCAGCAGGCCACTGGTGTAAATGTCTCTGACCAAACAATCAGAACAGACTTCATGAGGGTGGCCGGAGGGCCCCATGGAGCTCGATTGGCATTTGACATTAAACACCAGAGTTTGCATGTCCACAACTGGCACCCTGTGCTTTTCACAGATGAGAGCAGGTTCACCCTGAGCATATGTGACAAACATGAAAGGATCTGGAGAAGCCGTAGAAAACGTTGTGCTGCCTGTAATATTGTTCAGCATGATCGGTTTGGTGGTGGGTCAGTGATGGTCTGAGGAGGCATATCCCTTGAGGGACTCGTAGATGAAATGAACACAAACACACACACACACACACACACACACAGAAAACCACTCAGGTGTGAGAAGTTAAACAAAGTCAGGTGCACGTCAGACCTGCAATCCCGGCAACTGTAATCTTTGGAAGTAGAGGACTGCACTCCGACTTGAAAATTGCAAAAATTTATTGAAGAATCCAAAAATCCATGATAGACAAAATAATCAGAGACAGGAGACAAAACATAGTTGACGCGTTTCACAATGGTTATGATTAAGCGAATTTGATTTTGTGAAACGTGCCAACTATGCTTTGTCTCCTGTCTTAGATTATTTTGTCCATCATGGATTTTTGGATTCTTAAATAAATTTTTGCAATTTTCAAGTGGGAGTGCACTCCTCTACTTCCAAAGATTACAGTAGGATGAAATCTTTGGACCCATTGTCAGAACCTATACTGGTGCAGTGTGTCCAGGGTTCTTCCTGGTGCACGAGAATGCCCGGCCTCATGTGGCAAGATTATGCAGCCGGTTCCTGGAGTATGAAGAAATTGATACCATTGAATGACCCCCACACTCGCCTGACCTAAATTCAATAGATCACCTCTGGCACATTATGTTTTGGTCTGACGCCACCAGGTTGCACCTCAGTCTGTTTAGGAGCTCAGTCATGGCCTGGACCGGATTTGGGAGGAAATACTCTAGGACACAATCTGTCTCAAAAGGAGCATACCCGGACACTGTCAGGCATGCATACAAGTGTGTGTGTGTGTGTGTGTGGGGGGGGGGGGGGCGAGGACGGTCCATACAAATGGCTGAGTTCCATTTTAAGTTGCTGCAATGAAATTTCAGCAAAATGGCCTAGCCTGCCGCATCATTTTTTCACTTTGATTTTAGGGGTGTCTTTAACCACTTGCCTACAGTGCACTTTCACCCCCTTCCTGCCCAGACCGATTTTCAGCTTTCAGCGCTCTCACACTTTAATTGACAATTACTCAGTCATGCAACACTGTACCCATAAAAAATTTGTGTCCTTTTTTTCCACAAAAATAGAGCTTTCTTTTGATGGTATTTAATCACTACTGGGTTTTTTTGTGCTATAAATAAAAAGACAAAATATTGTGAAAAAACACATTTTTCTTTTTCTGTCATAAAATTTTGCAAATGAGTCATTTTTATTCACAAATTTTGGCCAAAATTTATACTGCTACTTATCTTTGGTAAAAATAACCCAAATAAGTGTATATTATTTAGTCTTTGTGAAAGTTATAGAGTCCACAAGTTATGGTGCTAATCATTGAAAATTTATCACACTTGATCACACCTGATGTACTGAAGGCCTATCTCATTTCTTGAGACACTAAAAAGTCAGGAAAGTACAAATGCCCCCCAAACGACCCCTTTTTGGAAAGTGGACATTCCAAGGTATTTAATAAGGGGCATGGTGAGTTTTTTGAAGTTGTAATTTTTTCCCACAACTCTTTGCAAAATTAAGATTTTTTTTTTTTTTTTTACAAATTGACGTATTAACAGGTTATTACTCTCACACAGCATATGTATACTTGCAACTACACCCCAAAACACATTCTACTACTCCTCCTGAGTATGGCGATACCACATGTGAGACTTTTTCACAGCCTGGCCACATAGAGAGGCCTAACATCCAAGTAGTACCGTCCGGCATTCTAGGAGCATAAATTTCACATATAATTTCCTGACAACCTATTGCACTTTTGAAGGCCCTGGAGCACCAGGACAATGGAAACCCCCATAAAATGACCCCATTTTGGAAAGCAAACGCCCCAACATATAATTTTTGAGGCATAATGAGTCTTTTGAACGTGTCATTTTTTTCCACAAGTTTTTGGAAACTGTGGAAAGAAAATGAAAATGCATTTTTTTTTTACACAAAGTTGTCCATTTATGAAATATTTCTAACACATAGCATGTACATTGCACCCCAAAATACATTCTGCTATTCCTCCGGAGTATGGCGATACCACATGTGTAACACTTTTACACAGCCTAGCCACATACAGAGGCCCAACATCCAAGTAGCACTTTACACAAAGTTGTCCATTTATCCACTTTAAGACTGGGCCTATTTTTGACACTTGGTGTTTACAAGCTAAAATCATTTTTTTTTGCTAGAAAACTACTTAGAACCCCCAAACATTATATATATATATATATATATATATATATATATATATATATATATTTTTTAGCAGAGACTCTAGAGAATAAAATGGAGATCGTTGTAATATTTTTTTATCACACCATATTTGCGCAGCAGTCTTCCAAATGCAATTTTTTTGAAAAAAATTCACTTTTTTGAATTAAATAAGAAAACAGTAAATTTAGCCCAATTTTTTCCATAATGTGAAAGATAATGTTACGCCGAGTAATTAGATGCCCAACATGTCATGCTTCAAAATTGCGCATGCTCCCAGAATGGCGCCAAACATTGGTACTTAAAAATCCCCATAGGCAACATTTTAAAAATTTCTGCAGGTTACCAGCTTAGAGTTACAGAGAAGGTCTAGGGCTCAAATTATTGCTCTCGCTCGAACGATCGCGGCGATACCTCACATGTATGGTTTGAACACCGTTTACATATGTGGCGGGACTTGCGTATGCGTTCGCTTCTGCGTGCGAGCTAACGGGGACAGGGCGCTTTAATTTTTTTTTTTACTATTTATTTTATTTATTTTTTATTTTTACAGTTTTTTAAAAAAAAAAAGTTTTGATTATTTTTATTCCTATTACAAGGAATGTAAACATCCCTTGTAATAGAAATAGGCATGACAGGTCCTCTTTATTGTGAGATCTGGGGTCAAAAAGACCTCACACCTCACAACTACACTAAAAAAAAAAAAAAAAAAAAAAAAAAAATTGTTGAAAAAGGAAAAAAAAAAAAAAGCGGCCCTTTAAACCGGTTGCTAGGCAAAGACTTTTGACGTAGCTCCGGTCCTCCAAGACCATAGAGTTGAGTGAGGGCCATCTTGCCCTCACTCGGCTTCCTATCTCTGAGGATCCGGGACCGGATAGTTTTCCCCGCTGCCGGCGGGTCCGGTAAGCTGGGAAAACGTCTGGGACGCGGCGGGAGAGGGGGGGGGGCACCTCTTCCCCTGCACCGTAAGGGTAATTCCGCAGCGAATCCGCCACTGGGACCACCCTTATCTGAAAGCTGACCGCCCGCTGTTTAAAAAAATACCGGGGTCATGGCAGCTATCTGCTGCCATAACCCCAGTAATTAGCTTTTAATGGCCGACATATATAGTCGTTAAGCGGTCGGTAAGTGATTGCATGTATATAGCAAAAATTGCACCCCAAAATACATTGTATAAAGGAAAGTGTACAGGAATAGTCCGAGTCCATCTCCGATCCGCTACTATTAGCGATGTCAAATTCTGAATCGGGGATCAGTATTGGATTCGGATACTGATGAGAGCTCCCCGGTGCTCTCATCAGTCATGGAGAGGGCCTGAAGGGCCTCCTCGCTGCTGTACATCCTTTTTGACATGCTGGCTGTGATGGGCTGTGCGGGTGACGGTTGACTGCGGATGATCACTGATGGGTGGCAGGTGACGGTCACTGATGGGTTGACAGATGACGTTGACTGATGGGGTGACAGGTGACGACGACTGATGGGGTGACAGGTGATGATGACTGACTGGGGTAACAATGACTGATGGGGTGACAGGTGACGATGACTGATGGGGTGACAGGTGACGATGATTGATGGGGTGACAGATGACAATCACTGATGGGGTGACAGATGACAATCACTGATGGGGTGACAAGTGACGATGATTGATGGGGTGACAAGTGACGATGATTGATGGGGTGACAAGTGACGATTAATGGGGTGACAGGTGACGGTGATTGATGGGGTGACGGGCGATGGTCACCGATGGGTGACAGGTGACGGGCGATGGTGCACGGCGGTACTGATGGCAGTCTCTGGTGACAGGTGCACTTTAGGCTACGTTCACATGTGAGCGGAAATCATTGCAAATCGCGGGACGCCTGTGCGTTGCCCGGGATTTGCAATAGCACCCCGAACGCTGTGCGATGTTGCCGCGATTTCCGCCTGCCGAATCGCGGTAACATCGCGCAAACAACGCATGACGCCCCAAAGAAGCTTTTACCTTTTTTGGGCGTCATGCGTTGTTTGCGCGATGTTACCGTGATGATGACGCGAAGGGGGCGGTAACCGTTTCGGTTACCGCACCCCCGCGTCATCACGTTCATGCGGCCGGCCCGCCCTCCAGTGACGCTTCCGCTGCCTGTGATTGGTTTATCTCCAGGCTGTTATTGCTGCTGCTGGCCAGTCATAGTGTCTCCAGGCAAACCGCGGCCGGCCCTCCCCGCTGCCAGTGATTGGTTCACGATCATCTCCTCGGCTGCTGCTTGCCAGTGACTGACAGTAGGGCAAACTGCGGACCCGGAAGGACACCTACCTTTGATGTCCGCAGCCTCTGACCACCTCCTGTATCATGTCCGCAGCCTCTGACCACCTCCTGTATCATGTCTGCAGCCTCTGACCACCTCCTGTATCATGTCTGCAGCCTCTGACCACCTCCTGTATCATGTCTGCAGTCTCTGACCACCTCCTGTATCATGTCTGCAGTCTCTGACCACCTCCTGTATCATGTCTGCAGTCTCTGACCACCTCCTGTATCATGTCTGCAGTCTCTGACCACCTCCTGTATCATGTCTGCAGTCTCTGACCACCACCTGTATCATGTCTGCAGTCTCTGACCACCTCCTGTATCATGTCTGCAGTCTCTGACCACCTCCTGTATCATGTCTGCAGTCTCTGACCACCTCCTGTATCATGTCTGCAGTCTCTGACCACCTCCTGTATCATGTCTGCAGTCTCTGACCACCTCCTGTATCATGTCTGCAGTCTCTGACCACCTCCTGTATCATGTCTGCAGTCTCTGACCACCTCCTGTATCATGTCTGCAGTCTCTGACCACCTCCTGTATCATGTCTGCAGTCTCTGACCACCTCCTGTATCATGTCTGCAGTCTCTGACCACCTCCTGTATCATGTCTGCAGTCTCTGACCACCTCCTGTATCATGTCTGCAGTCTCTGACCACCTCCTGTATCATGTCTGCAGTCTCTGACCACCTCCTGTATCATGTCTGCAGTCTCTGACCACCTCCTGTATCATGTCTGCAGTCTCTGACCACCTCCTGTATCATGTCTGCAGTCTCTGACCACCTCCTGTATCATGTCTGCAGTCTCTGACCACCTCCTGTATCATGTCTGCAGTCTCTGACCACCTCCTGTATCATGTCTGCAGTCTCTGACCACCTCCTGTATCATGTCTGCAGTCTCTGACCACCTCCTGTATCATGTCTGCAGTCTCTGACCACCTCCTGTATCATGTCTGCAGTCTCTGACCACCTCCTGTATCATGTCTGCAGTCTCTGACCACCTCCTGTATCATGTCTGCAGTCTCTGACCACCTCCTGTATCATGTCTGCAGTCTCTGACCACCTCCTGTATCATGTCTGCAGTCTCTGACCACCTCCTGTATCATGTCTGCAGTCTCTGACCACCTCCTGTATCATGTCTGCAGTCTCTGACCACCTCCTGTATCATGTCTGCAGTCTCTGACCACCTCCTGTATCATGTCTGCAGTCTCTGACCACCTCCTGTATCATGTCTGCAGTCTCTGACCACCTCCTGTATCATGTCTGCAGTCTCTGACCACCTCCTGTATCATGTCTGCAGTCTCTGACCACCTCCTGTATCATGTCTGCAGTCTCCGACCACCTCCTGTATCATGTCCGCAGCCTCTGACCTTCTCCTGTATCATGTCCGCTAAATGTACAGTGTGTGTCGTAAAACGTTTGACATTTCGAACATGGGAGCGCTGTCTAGCCACGCTAAAGGTGCAAAGCACCAGTCTGCAGCTGCGTGCTTGATAGCTTCCAATCCGATCGCTGGCTTTTTCACCCGTGCGCCTGAAGTGACACCGGCTCCCAGCTGCGGCAGCGGTGCTTCCATCTCATCCACTGTAAAACAAGGGACCATTTTGAGTCATGCTGTATCCAGAAACGAAACCCTAACTGCAGAGGTACTGTACACTAAAAAGATTGTCATTTATTTTAGTAAAATGTGTGACATAGATTTTCTTCTTATTTAACATGTATACATAGACATTTCATGAAACATTAGGTCATGAATATTTACGTGAAGTCATGGAAAAGTCATGGAATTTTATTGGTGAAAATGTGTATGAACCCTGTAAGGGTCTCACAAGGAGAAGAGTACTCTTCTTCCAGGGCAAGGAGCGCCGTTGTAAACGCGGCCCTTTCTCCTCGGCTCTGAAGGTTTTTTGTCCCTCAAGGTCTTAAGACAAGGGATCAAAACTCAGGGCCTCCACCGGAGGTTACAAGAGGACCTGGTCTGGCAAGCCACAAGTGGGCTCTTCCAGACATGTGGACAAGGCTGCCTCTGCATGAAGGGGCGCTCTCACCCGTATATGGAGTGGGGGGACATCTTCGCTAGTTTCTGGATCCATGGACCTCCCTGGTATAGGACACATGGGTCCACGAAGTTGGTCGGTCAGGCTACGAGATAGAGTTCGGTCTTATCCTCCAGAAAGTTTCTTCCCTTCCAACCTGCACTTGTCCCCAGATCACTTACGGGTCTCTTTGGGGTAGTGCAAGACTTGTTCCTTCAAGGGGTGATTGTTCCAATTTAGGAATGTTTTCAGGTGTTTTTACTCAAACCTCTACAGTTCCCAGGAAGGAAGGCGAGGTACATCCAATTCTGGACCTCAAGGCACTAAACTACTGGTGCTAATACAGAAGTCCGGCGTGGAGTCTATTCACACGATAGCAGCGTCCCTCTACATCAGGGGGATTTCTTGCTTCTATCGCCATCAAGGACGCCTACCTGCATATCTAAAGTGTGCCGGTCAGCAACGCTTCCTCCGTTTTGCCGTGGGCAAGGAGCATTATCGGTTTGTGGCGTGGACCTTAGTCTTACCTCTGCTCCTCTGGTCTTCACAAGAGTGTTGGCTCCGGTGCTGTCATTGAGTCGGCGGTGGATTGCGGTACTGGGATACCTGGAGGCTCTTCTGTGAGCGGAGTCTCTGACTGCTCTGATGGACAACTGGAGATTGCTCTGCGAACTCTGAGGGAGTTTGGTTGGATTCTGAACTTTCAGGGGTCTGCTTTGGTTCTGACCACAAAAACGTAATTGCCTGGGTCTAACTCTGGTCTCGGCCTCTATCAGAGTGTTTCATCCTCTGGAAAAATTCCAGACATTGCAGGAGGCTTTTCAGCTTCTGTTTAGCAGATGGTCATGCCTCTGGGTTTGCATGCGGGTGCTGGGCCTGATGGTGCCCACCCTCGAGGCGGTCTGTTTGCACAGTTCCACACAAGGTCTCTGCTATAGAGATTCTGGTGAAATGGGACAAGAATTCAGTCTCTAGAGGTGGCTTCGTTCTCTGGTACTTCAACAGGGAAAATCCTTTCTCGCCCTGTACTGAACAGTTGTCACCACGGATACCAGCCTGTCCGGGCGGCAAGGCGTCCTCGGCACAGATGTGCTCAAGGGGTCTGTACTCTGGCAGAGCCCAGACTGCCGATTTTATTGTTCTGGAACTCCGAGCGATCAGCCTTTGTTTAGCCCATTGGACAACTCGTCTTTAGGGGTGTCCGGTACAAATTCATTTAGACAATGCCATGGCCGCATCGGCTTTGTGGTCTTTTCCAACGGCCTTTGTCCTCTCACCCTCTGGCGCATACTTTTGTTCAGGGTGTCTGACATTTGGTTCCTTCAGTGCGGACTCCTTTGCCGCCCTGGGATCTTTAATGTGGTTTCTTTCAGCTCTACAGAAGCCTCCCTTTAAAAATATTTGGGAGGTTTCTCTGCTTGCGCTGCCCCTGAAGGTTGCCTTTTTTGGGGGCTATCACCTCTGCGCGCAGGGTGTCGGAACTGGCGGTGTCATCCTGTCGTTTACCTTTTATATGGCGATTCACAAGGATAAGGTCAGTCATGTCATTCCTTCCTAAGGTGGTCTCTGACTGTCATTTGAATGAAGACATTGTGTTGCCTTCCCTGTGTCCCAGGCAAAACAGCCTAAGGAAATGAACTTGCATACCTTGAATGTGGTCCAGGCATATAGGGTGTACCTGGCAGCTTCGAAATCTTTTAGGAAGTCGGACACTATTTGTGCTCATGGACGGACCTCACAAAGCATCTGCGGATGCTTCTTTTGGCCGCAAGGTTTTGCCGGCTGCTATTTAGAGGACCTGGTCCTCTTTGAGGGTGTATTTTCTTCAGGTGCGCTCCAGTTGCTTTGGTTGAGCCCCTTTTGCCTGCTTGGCTTATGTTTAGCCTTGGGAATTTCTTTTTTTGCTGTTCCCACCCCTCATGTTTAACACTGCTTTGGGACGTCCCAATGGTTAAGAAGAATCGGGAGCAGTGTCCGTCTATGAACGAAAGAGAAAATGACTTGCCGTAAAATATATTTCTCTAATGTTCATTGACAGACACAGCACCCACCCCTCGGAGTTGACTTTCTTCTGACACTGCTTGTAACAAAACTTGTCTTAGTGCCTATAGCTGAGAGGGGGGTGTATACCCCCTGGGACTGCCTATAGGCATTGTCAAGCTTTTTCCTGCCTAGTGCCCTACTCCTGTAGGGGGCAGTAAAACCCAATGGTTAAGAAGAATCAGGAGCTGTCCGTCAATGACTCGGAGAAACGTTTTTTACGGTAAGTCAAAAATAAAAATTTTTTAATTTAAGTAAAATAGTAAGTTTTTAGACTCACTTTAAAGTAGAGATGGACCGATATCGTTTTTACGTTGCCGATACCGATATTTTGGTCGGTATCAGCCGATATGGGCTGATATTGTGTACATTTAAAGTTTTGAAAAAAAAAAAGAATTTTTGACACAAATCTGGTACTGAACATGTTAATTTTTGTTTAATGGCTGGCTGGCACCCGGTGGTGGTTGGCTGGCTTGCTGGCACCCTGTGGTGGTTGGCTGGCTTGCTGGCACCCTGTGGTGGTTGGCTGGCTTGCTGGCACCCTGTGGTGGTTGGCTGGCTTGCTGGCACCCTGTGGGGTGGGTGGCTGGCTTGCTGGCACCCTGTGGGGTGGGTGGCTGGCTGTCTGGCAGGCACCCTGTGGGGTGGGTGGCTGGCTGTCTGGCAGGCACCCTGTGGTGGGTGGGTGGGTGGCTTGCTGTCCGGCAGGCACCCTGGGGTGGGTGGGTGGCTGTCTGGCAGGCACCCTGTGGTGGGTAGCTGGCTGTCTGGCAGGCACCCTGTGGTGGGTTGTTGTCTGGCACCCTGTGGTGGCTGGCTGGCAGGCAGCCTGTGGTGGTGGGTGGCTGTCTGGCAGCCTGTGGTGGTGGGTGGCTGTCTGGCAACCTTTGGTGGGTGGGTGGCTGTCTGGCAGCCTTTGGTGGTGGGTGGCTGGCTGTCTGGCAGGCACGCTGTGGTGGGTGGGTGGGTGGCTGGCTGGCAGGCACGCTGTGGTGGGTGGCTGGCTAGTACAGGGCCTGTGGCTGGCTGGCTAGTACAGGGCCTGTGGGTGGGTGTATGGCTGTGATACTCCTGCGAAACTAGTCCTGACTCCAGATGAGGCTGTCCAAGGCCAGTGAGGCGGCCTAAGAAGGCAGAAGGACATCACGAAAATACCGGTAACTTCCGGGGCCATTTCCGATATATCGGGGAAAGTGCATATCGGCCGATCCCTACTTTAAAGCCTCATGCACACTGGATGTTATCAAAACGCCAATAGAAAGCTGTTGAAGGAGTTTTTCAACTTTTTGCAGTAGCGTTTTTCAGCGTTTTTAGCGCTTTTCAGCTGTAGTGTTTTTACCTTACCTTCCAAAAACTGCTGATGACAGCCTTTGTGTGCATGGACACATAGGGATAACATGCTGGGGAGTTTATTGGTTGCAGAAAAATCCGTCTTACGCCAAAAACAGCTGTAAAAATGTCCAGTGTGCATGAGGCCTTACTGTGCCAACGTTTGGTGTGATGCCTTTTTGGTTGACACCTTGAACTGCAGGCAGATCTGTTTTTTTAGTGTGTTTCAATTGAGCAAGTCAGGGGTTGTTTGCTGTTTTGCCCACCCCTAAAACTGCTTTTGAATGCTCCAATGGTATAAGACTTTCCTGTGTCTCTCAATCGAAGAAAGAGAGCAAGATTTTTGTACTGGTTATGGAATTATTTTCTTGGAGGATACTAGTCCCACCCCTCTGTGTTTATGATCATCGTCTCGGCAAAGCTTTTCTACAAAACTGAGGCTTGCTGGTAAAAGGATGGGTTGTTATCCCGGACTGGCCTCCAGTTTATCAGTGTCATCAGCCTAAGCTTAAAAACAAATAACCCATTGACCTCATTGAGCATAGTGTAAACCAGTATTTTAATTTGAAACAAATTAGCCAGTTTGTTTTAAAATGCTAGCCTCTAGAAGGAACAAGCAAAGCAGGAAGCATTTACACTCTTTACCTGTTGCCAAAATAATGCCGGAGACAGCAATGCTCAAAATAAAAAGCACACGAAGACCATTTCTACAGATTTTGCAACCTATATAGTATATTTTACCATTTTATTTCACTATATACAGTATATTGCATTTGTTGGAAACTTATTTCATGCTCCTGTTAGATTAAACAATGTAAAAATTTTAACTGTCTGCCATTTTGAATATCAACAGTTCATTTAGTTATTCATATAAATAAATGCACATTGTTGAATTATAGATTACTCTTGTTTTGCTTTTAAAAGTGCTTTGAATTTTATTTTCTAAGGATATTCTTCTGTTCTTTCCCATGCTTTCTTTTTTTATAGATTTGCTTGGCACAGTCCTCGCCATCAACATTTCATTATGTGCTGGTGAATTCTCTGCACCGAATTATCACAAATGTAAGTATGTAGTAGCTTTCTAAAAGGTTTGTGAAATGGTAGAATTGTCATAGAACAGTGTAAAAAAACAAGTACATTTGCTGTTTTCTAAAGTCATCCAATGAGAATTATTCTCACCCACTACACTAAGTAAAGGAATATCCTTTTCTCTGCCGTTCATTGAAGAACACAGCTTTCATTATTCTAAGCCATCTAGGGCTTTTAAAAATAATAGACCTGTGCTTACAGTATTCGGATAATGTAAAGAAAAGCAGCTGACACAATTCACTGGTGGCAAATACTGGTATAAACACATACAAAGGTGCAGTGCAAAAAATGAACAAAGTCCTTGACAGGAAATTCAACAATAGTACAAAGAAAGAGTCCAATAGGTGTAGGGTACGAAATGGAAAATCCTGTGTGAGATCCTCCATGACAGATGTACACACACTGACTCTTACCATCCAGAATGGACCACTACTTACAGTGGTCGATTGCACTAGTTACAGAATCCAATCGCTTGAACAGCAACACTCTTAAGCAGATTCCACTTCATATGGACCTAAACGGATATAACGTTCCAACATAGAAAGCCACTTCATAGTGTGATTAAGGTTCAGTATAAAATTGATTACAATACAGAAAATTCTCTCACCAAAAGGTAAGATAAAATCTTGCATGTGCATCAATGTTTCCAACTATCAAGCCGGCCAACCTCCGTGCTTGGCAACATCACGAGATCCAGCTGTACTCTACAGGGTAGAGCTGGGTCACGTGACAATGCCAAGCACAGAGTTTGGCCATCTTGATGGTTGGAAACATTCACCTGTGTATTATTGGTGCACATGCAAGATTTTATCTTACCTTTTCTATTTTGGACCCCACACCTATTGGACTCTTTCTGTTGAATTTCCTGTCGAGGACTTTTTGTGCATTTTTAGCGCTTCACCTTCACCTCATGCAACATCACGCGATCCAGCTGTACGCTACAGGGTAGAGCTGGGTCATGTGACAATGCCAAGCACGGAGTTTGGCCATCTTGATGGTTGGAAACATTCACCTGTGTATTATTGGTGCACATGCAAGATTTTATCTTACCTTTTCTATTTTGGACCCCACACCTATTGGAGTTTCCTGATGAGGAATTTTTGTGGATTTTTAGCGCTTCACCTCATGCTTTTAAACCTAGGGCTTTTATTCACACCTACAGAGAAAATGGATGCTAGGCACATAGAAAACTGGATGCCTCTGAGACTTTAACCCCTTCCACCTGACACCTGCTTATTTACTATTAGTGTCCTTTGGAGAGTGATGATAAATACACCAAGAAAAGCGCTTCAGGCATTAAAATTACATTGCAGGTATGACAGGAACATTAAAAGGCGATTTGTTTTGTGCTAAATTCAGCGCTTACTCAAACCTTCTTTTATAAAAATGTTATCCTAAAATAGCTTAAAGCGGAGTTCCACCCATTTTTAATAGGTTGGAATACATAGATCTTTGTAATCCCCTTTAAAACGGCTTTTACCAATGGAAACTTTTTTTTTTTTTTTTTTTGCTAGTAAATACCTTAATTTCGGCTTTATTCCTCCTCTCCTCACTTCCTGGTCCGATCGGCGATGACATCATTCGGCGATCCGCAGTGTCTGCTGGGATGTATTCTATTCCAGAAATCTCAGTAGCTGTATCTGTACTGAGCCGTGCCTGCCCCGCCTCCGCCCCGCCTCCTCTCATTCAGTTGCATTGTATGAATGTATTAAGGCCGTTCTCTGCCCCGCCTCCACCCCGCCTCCTCTCATTGAGTTGTATTGAGAGGAGGCGGGGCGGAGGCTGGGCAGAGAACAGCCTTAATACATTCATACAATGCAATTCATTGAGAGGAGGCGGGGCGGAGGCGGGGCAGGCACGGCTCAGTACAGCTACAGCTACTGAGATTTCTGGAATAGAATACATCCCAGCAGACACTGCGGATCGCCGAATGACGTCATCGCCGATCGGACCAGGAAGTAAGGAGAGGAGGAATAAATCCGAAATTAAGGTATTTACTAGCAAAAAAAAAAAAAAAAAGTTTCCATTGGTAAAAGCCATTTTAAAGGGGGTTACAAAGATCTAAAGTTCCAAAAATGGGTGGAACTCCACTTTAATGCCAAGCGGGGTTACTTCCTGAAGCAAGCTGGTCATTGCCAATGTGCTGGGGTTTTTGTCGGACAAATCTTAATGAGCCTAATTGGCCCTGGCACACACTATGTACGTTATGCACATAAACAGTACCATCTAGAGGGCCTCAGTGGAAGAATGGCAATGATGCCTTTATTTGTGCTTTACTTTTTAATTGGCTTGGAAGATTTCTTTACTATAAACGACTGTTGGTAGAATCGGGCTGAATCTTAGAAATCCTCTAAGTATCGAAAGATCACAGGTTTTCCCAGTTCATTAAAGAAGCATTCTTAGTTATTGGCCCATCATAGACCAAACAAATGGTTTGCATGCCAAGGATTGGCTGGGTATACAGGTTGCTAGGTACAGATGGACTTGAAGGCCGGTGTTCCGTGAAAAAAACCTACCCATGAGAAATGCCTACCCTTGTCACTTCCGGTGCACCTACGTCCGCAGATGGTATGAAATGTTCACAGTAGTGTGTTAAACACAGCATCACCACATTAAAATATCTCCGCTGCAAAATGCATCATCTCTGCTCCTACCCCTGTCACTTCCCTCATCTCGGCTACTAAATATAAAAGTGGATCACAGAGCCGACATCTCTGTCCTTTACATTTCATACACCCGCCGCTGCTTTTATATTTATTAGCCGAAATCAGGGAAGTGCCAGGGATAGGAGTGGAGATGACTCATATTGCAGCCCAGCTGTTTTAATGTAACCGCCGCTGTGTATCGTTACACACACTGCCGTGAACAATCCATACCCTCCGAGCATGCGCACTTGTCAATTCTTCAGCTGTTCAATGACATATCCGGGGCTTTGAGCATGCCTGCTGCGCTGCTCAGCTGTTCCTGACAGGAAGTGACGAGGGTAGGCATTTCTCACGGGGTAGGTTATTCTCACAGAACACCGGCACAACATGTATATCTGTAGGGGCGGTGGCATTTTTCCCCTATGTGTTATTAGTTATGATGTTCGTGTAAATGTACTAAAGGTGCAGTGCACTGCATGATACAGGGCTACTCCACATAGAGCAATAGCTATGTTTTTGACTGTGCAGAGACTGCATTTGGATTTATTAAACACTTCTGGACCAGAAGGTTTTACACCCTTAATAACCAGGCCATTCTTTGCAATTTGGCACTAAGTGACTTTAACTGGTAATTGTGCAGTAATGCAATGCTGTACCTAAACAAAAATTTTCACCACAAATAGAGCTTTCTTTTGGTGGTATTTTATCACCCCTGCGGTTTTTATTTTTTTGCGATATAAACGGGGGAAAAAAAAACAGAACATTTTGAGAAAAAATAAGTTTCTACTTTTTCTTATAAACAATATCCAATAAACCCAATTTTTGTCATACATTTAGGCCAAAATGTATTTAGCTACATATTTCGGCAAAAGTTATAGCGTCTACAAACTATGGTGTATATAACGGAATTTATGCAGCCTTTACTTTTTGACTGCCTTTCTCATTCCTTGAAGTACTAAAATGGCAAGGCAGTACAAAACTTCCCCAAATTACCCCTTTTTGGAAAGTAGACACCCCAAGGATTTTCCTGAGAGGCATGTTGAGCCCATTGAATATTACAATTTTTTGTCACAGGTGTTTGGAAAAAAAAAACAAAAAAAATGTATATATATTTTTTTTACACAAAGTTGTCATTGAAATGATATATTGCTCACGCATGCCATGGGTATATGTGGAATTGCATATAATAAAAAAGTGCTGCATTACTTATAACAACTGTGCATATAAAAGTGTATATAAAATGTGATGTGTTATACAATTCAGAAAATGTGAAAAAAATATACAATAAAGAATATTACAAAAAGTCCCAATATTGTGCAAGAGTGGACATGTGCAAATACAAAAGTGCCAGTGCTTCAGCAATCAATCCTGTGTCTTTGCACGCCTTCACCAACAGATGGATAGCTGCTCACCTCAGGTTCCGACCCTTGTTTTACCAATGGGTCAGAACCAACAGTTCCCTTCCCGGGATATAATCCTATTGGCAATCACCAATTGACACTCCAGAAAATGACGATCTCCCAATCAGTGTACTCAAGGTCAATCCCGGGAGAATTTAGGAAAAAAAGACGAGATCTAATGCTCTCCGTAGGGATATTTTATTGGTGACAGTATGAAGGAAATGCACTCCCATTTGAAAAGCACAATCAGCTGTGCGGGCTAAACAAACGATCTGCACAGTACGGCAACCAACAGCGAAATGGCATAGGATAGCAGGCTCTGCCCCCCTATACGAGTTGCATCACTCTTTGAATTCGTCAGAAGGGGGGGAACCAGCACCGAACCACCACTCAATATATATGCTGCTGTATTGGCCTGCATCAGAGCCTCCGCAGGTGATTGGTAATGAAACCAGTCACTCCCGCACTATCTACAAAAATGTGGTACTGGAAGACAATGTATCAACTATCACTATGGGGACACCTAGCAGCCCAAGTGATGAAAACAAATTATATAAAAAAATTGATGTTTATAAAAACATAAATAAAACCCAAAGCCTGCATATCGAAATGGCATATCAAAAATCACAGAATAAAATGCAATAACATAAAAATTATTATAAAATAGATATAATATATTCCCCCTAATCATACAGAATAAATGTGACCCTACTAAAAAACATATTAAACTATCGCTAATAAAGCAATTGAGGTCAAACTCAATATTGAGTCCTCTAGGTGCTAAGTCTTTCGTCTCATAAATCCAAAAGGATTCTCTTTTACTGAGCTGCCTGATGAAATTACCCCCCCCCCCCTCCAATGTCGCTCCTACTTTTTCAATCCCCCAAATTTGCAGGGAACTAGGGTCTTTTGAATATGTACAAGTTTAAAGTGTTTAGATACATTGTAGTCAGTTTTACCTTTTTTTTATATTTTTAATATGGTCCCCTACCCGTACGTGTAGGGCTCTGGACATGCGCCCCAGATATTGGAGCCCACATCCACATATTGGAGCCCACATTCTAATGCATAAATGACTCCAGTAGGGACACATTTAAATGAATCGCTAAATTTTGCCTGTGCTAGTGGACCCGAACTCTCCTTTTCTTTATGTTGCACCTACTCAGCCGACATGCCTTACACTGACCGCAGGCATAAAAGCCAGAAATAAGGCCTGTTGAGCCCATTGAATATTACATTTTTTTTGTCACAGGTGTTTGAAAATAATAAGGAATTTATTTTTTTTAACCCAGAGTTGTCATTGAAATGATATATTGCTCATGCATGCCATGGGTATATGTGGAATTACACCCCAAAATACATTCTGCTGTTTCTCCTGAGTATGGGGATACCACATGTGTGAGACTTTTTGGCAGTCTAGCCGCGTACAGGACCCCGAAAACCAATCACCACCTTCAGGCTTTCTAAGGGCCTAAATTTTTGATTTCACTCCTACTCAGTGTTAGTCTTGTAAGTTAAAAAAAGTAATTAGTTATAGTTATCACAATATGTAACTGAGTTAGTAACTGAGTTACATCAGTAAATAAGTAATTCATTACCAGGGAAAGTAACTATTGTGTTACTTAAAAAAATAATTATATATGTCAACTTGGATGCCCCCAATATTAAATATGTTAAATGATGGAAATGAACACTTAATAGTAGCAATTATTATTATTATTATTATTATAAAACATTGTACAGTAATCTACACTATTTTAATGTTGCTGTGGGACAATGAGACACCTATGTGGTGAGGTAAATCCTGGTGGTATTTGCTGAGTGATATTAACTGCGTGGTACACTGGTACGGTACCTGAGTGGTATTTGCTAAGTGCCACTGGTGGTGCCTGAGTGGTATTGGCTGGCTTTGTGGTACACTGGCAGTGGGTACCTGAGTGGTACTGGCTGCGTGGTGGTAGTACACTGGTGGTACCTGACCTGAGTCCTCCTGAGTGACTCCTGACTGGTGTTGTTTTTTTTTTTTTTTTTTTTTTTTTTTTTTCTTTTTTTTTTCTTTTTTTTTTCTTGAGCGGTACCTGCTGCTGGTGGTTGTGGTGGTGGGTGGTGGTGTGGCACTGGTGGGGGTACTGGCAGTGTGGTACAGTGGTACCTGACCTGAGTCTGACTCCTGAGTCCAATCCAGTCCTGATTGTGGTATTTTATGATTTTTTTTTTGGTACCTGCTGGCAGGCTGGTGGGGGGGTCTGAGTCGTCCTGTCCTGACTGTGACTGAGTCTGTGAGTAACCGTATTTCTCTGTCGCTCATTGACAGACGTAGTCCTCGATTAATATCAACTCGGGTTATACTGCCCTCTACAGGAGTAGGACTAGACAGGAAAGAAAACGTTCTGGCCACACCTTAGGGGCAGTCCCAGAGGGTATATCCTCTCACTTCCTGCTACAGGATATCAGTTATTTTTCTGTCTAGTTAGGAGTAGGGACCTAAGTTCCTTGTTGGGATCTTTGGTCCTGGCAAGATTTTTTAGGAATACTTTTTTAGGCAACTTTTCTTCTCCAGTGTTCCTGTGAGATCTTCAAGCAAGTACGCTGAAACTGGGCGACGGGCTGGATGTTGAGATCCAGTGGTCACCCCAGTTCAGCCTACAAGCGCGTGCAGGCCATAGCTCTGCGCTGGGTCGGCCGCGACATAGTCCCACTGGACGGGGACTGACCCTGCAAGTTAAACGTCTCGCCTGGACGCCAATGACCAGTTGCAAACTGGGTCACGGCGTCCATATTGGTCGACAGCCCCCCCACCCCGGTGGAGAGGGGTTCTGTCAGGAGTTGGTGCCCGCCTGGTTCCGGTATGGTGAGTAGAATGTTCCCCCTCTCCCCCTGTCGGGTTTGTTGGTGGACGCGGGCCCCTCTCTGGGATGGTCGGACACTCAGTTTCTGGGTCCCCCCTCTATCCTATAACAGGTCACAGATTCCCCAATTTGAGTGTGATTTTGTGAATAAGAAACCAGGAGGCTTGTTTTGGGAGCTGACTATCTAAAGTCACTATATGACTGTAAGGGTGACTGAAGTCAGTGGCAGACTACTAAAAGGCATTACTATTGAGGTATAGAGGTATCCTACCTGTCATAGTGTGTATACAGGCCGATGCCTATGCCTAAGTTACTGCATCCGCAGGTCGCCATCCCTCCAGAAAGCCGGTCACTTCCACAGGCCGCACAGCCTCCCACAGGCCGAGGACACGCCTCCCGCAGGCCGCACAGGCCGAGGACACACCTCCCGCAGGCCGCACAGGCCGAGGACACACCTCCCGCATGCCGCTGCTAGCTTACAAGCCGCTGCCATTTTTCCCTGCAGATCGCACGGGGCCGCCATATTGGCGTAGCCTCGTGTCTCTAGCATGGGGGCGGCCATGTTTGAGGTGACCAAACTCATCAGGTGAGCCTTGGGGTCTCTCTCTCTCTGAGGGGTCCAAGCAGGTACACTGAGGGGCGCTATTGCGCTGGGGGACTAAGTAAAAAAAAAAAAAGTTTTTTCTTGCAATTAATTTTTTGTGTTTGCTGGCAAGTGTCTTGTTAATCATGAACCCAGCCACACATGTATCCCCACCTGATCCCCTCGAGGTGGCCGCAGGACCCTCCAGTACCCCACTTATGGTGATGCATTATCAGCAGTTTGAAGTCTTTGGTATCCCGGGTGGAGGTAGCCTGTCAGGGACGGGGGTCAAGAAAAGCGACCCCCGCCTACCCCTATTTCATCTGATACTTCAGATACGGATTCTGAGCTGGTCATTGCAGCTCCTTTTCTGGGGTTGTTGTCTCAGGTACGGTCTCCTCAGACAGTGAGGAGGACGCTTCTGCCTCCGCCATAGCACAAGAAGCGTTGGTGGAGGCACTAGTTGTCTGTCCGGGAAACCTTAAATCTTGAGATTACACCGGCAGAGGTAGCTGAGACTGATATTCCTTTTTTGGTACTAGCAAGCCTACCAAAATGGCGAAGGGTTTCCCTTGCCCAAATGGGGTCATCCGAAAACGAACCCCTGCTATTTCCAAACGCATTGCTAGGCACTATCAGTTTGAGGTATCCCTCATTATAAGATGGACGGTACCACCAATAGTGGACTCACCGATTTCCAGACTAAATAAAGCCACTGTTATCCCGTTGGAGGACGCTCCGTCCTTTAGGGATCCGGTGGATCGAAAAGTGGAAGCGGAACCCGCTCCATTTTCTCCCTGATAGGGTCAACCTTCAGGCCAGTGGTTGGCATTGGTTTAGTCTCACAAACTTCGACAGAATGGGCCCCCACCCATCTCTAGGGTGGGGTGAAGGCTTCACCGGTTTCCGAATCCATGGCTTTCCAGAATCCCGGATAAAGGGGTTCGCGAGGTCATACGGTCCGGATACAAGATCGAGTTTCGATCACTTCCACCGGTGCGATTCTTCCCTTCCAATATTCGACATCCCCGGGTCGCTTAAAAAGCTTTGCGGGGGACAGCTTGATGCAACAGGGAGTGGTAGTTCCCATTCCTTGGACAGTTTCAGGGGTTCTAGTCGAACCTGTTCACAATGCCCAGGAAAAAGGGCTAGGTGCGTCCAATTCTGGTCTTGGGAGAGATGGAGTCCATCCGAACAGTGGTGGCCTCCCTGCATCAGGGGGATCTCCTGGCGTCCATGGACATTTAGGATGCCTATCTTCAGATCCCCATCTTCACAGGCTGGTTCCCACCAGGACACTGAACTATCTGGGCCTAATTTTGGATACATCCTTGGCAAGAGTGTTTCTCCATGCGGAGAAACTCCAGAAGATTCAGTCAATGATTCGGATGTTGCTGTCCGTCAACTGGCTGGGACTGATGGTCGCCTCCTTAGAGGCAGTACCGTTTGCCCAGTCTCATACCCGAATTCTCCAAGAGGAGATTCTTCACAAATGGAATCGGAATCCCGATTCCCTGGACAGTCGGATCCGATTGAGCGAGCGGACCAGGGAGGGTCTGGTCTGGTGGCTTCGGTCTCCGATGCTCAGCCAGGGGAAGTCATTTCTTCTGATAAATTCCAGGTTACCGATAAATGTGTTGGAACTGAGAGCGATCAGACTTTGTCCGATTTACTGGACCGAGCAGCTCCAGGGCAGCCCGGTTCGGATCCAATCGGACTATGCCACGGTCATGACTTATGTCAATCACCAAGGGGCACCAAGAGTGCCCTGGCGGCCATAGAAGTGGCCAACATTCTTTATTGGGCGGAACAGTTGTTCCAGCTCTCTCCGCGATATTCATCCCGGGGGTGGACAGGCAGATTATCTCAGCCGTCAGATTCTGGATCAAGAGGAATAGTCTCTTCATCCAGAGGTATTTCACTAGCTGTCCCTTCATTGGGGCACCCCGGATATGGATCTGTTGGCATGTCGGCTCAACAGGGCTCGCGCCCGCGATCCTCTAGCGGACGCAACAGACGCGCTGAGCGCCCCGTAGGGGCAGTATCAGCTATTATGTCTTCCCCCCTCTCAAGTTGCTGCTGAGATTTCTCCGCAGGATAGAGGTGGAGGGAACTCTAGTTATCCTGGAAATTCCGGGCTGGCCTCGTCAAGCCGGGTACGCCGACTTAGGCAGGCTAGTCGCGGACGCTCCTTGGAGACTTCCTCTCAGGGAGGATCTGCGGTCTCAAGGACCGATCTTCCATTGTGCTTTACAGTCGCTGGTTTTAACGGCCTGGCCATTGAGACCCAGGTACTGAAGGACAGAGGATTGTCAGCTTCAGTTATTCCTACTCTAATTAAAACAAGGAAAGCGACTTCCAGCAAAGTCTATTATCGCACATGGAAGACTTATATTGCGTGGTGTGAATCTTTGGGATTTCCCCCACGTACCTATTTGACCCGAATTTTGGCTTTTCTGCAAAAGGGGGTTGAGCAGAAACTATCCTTGAGCACCATCAAGGGTCAAGTTTCAGCGTTGGCAATCTTCTTTCAGAAGCCTTTGGCTACTCATTCCTTGGTGCGGAATTTCATCCAGGGGGTGCGAAACTTGGCTCCGCCAGTGCGCGCGCCCTTACCGCCCTGGGATCTTAATTTGGTTTTGTCGATTCTGCAGAAACCTCCCTTTGAAAATATCAGGGAGATTCCCTTGCTTACATTATCCCAGAAGGTGGCCTTCTTGGTAGCTATCACTTCTGCACGCAGGGTGTCAGAACTGGCTGCATTATCATGCCATTCCCCAAATCTAGTGGTTCATAGGGATAAGGTAGTTCTTCATCCGAAGCCATCCTTTCTTCCTAAGGTGGTTTCAGACTTTCATCTGAATGAAGATATTGTGCTACCTTCCTTGTGTCCTAAGCCCAATCATCCTCGGGAATGTGCTTTGCATTCCTTGGATGTAGTTCGGGCAATCAGGGTATACCTGAAGACTACGGAATCGTTCCGTAAAACGGATTCACTTTTTGTGATCACGGATGGCCCCAGAAAGGGGTTGCCTGCATCTGCCGCGACTATCTCCAAATGGTTTAGACAGACGGTGGTACAGGCTTATTCTATTAAGGGTCGGAATCCTCCGTTCCCTGTTAAGGCGCACTCCATTCGAGCGCTCAGTACTTCCTTGGCCTACCGCCATCAGGCGTCAGTGGTCCAGGTGTGCAAGGCGGCTACCTGGTCGTCGGTTCATACCTTTACAAAATTTTATAAAGTTGATGTGATGGCATCGTCAGATGCCTCTTTTGGCCGCAAGGTTTTGCAGGCCGCAATTTGAGGAGACCGTTGGTCTACCTCGAGGGTTTTTTTCCGTTGGAATTTCAGTTGAGTCTCATCTTTTGATGAGCCTTTAAAACTTCTAGTTGGCACCGGTTGGGCCTTCTAGATTGGATTTTGATTTCCATTATCCCACCCCTCATTTGTGGCACTGCTTTGGGACGTCCCGAGTTGATATTAATCAAGGAGGACTACGTCTGTCAATGAGCGACAGAGAAAAATGGATTTTTGTAAGATCTTACCGTAAAATCCTTTTCTCTTAAGCTCATTGACAGACGTAGTACCTGCCCCTCTGTTTTTGAGTTGGGTTGGGTTAAATTCTCTGACACTGCTTTGTGACATAACTGATATCCTGTAGCAGGAAGTGAGAGGATATACCCTCTGGGACTGCCCCTAAGGTGTGGCCAGAATGTTTTCTTTCCCGTCTAGTCCTACTCCTGTAGAGGGCAGTATAACCCGAGTTGATATTAATCAAGGAGGACTACGTCTGTCAATGAGCTTAAGAGAAAAGGATTTTACGGTAAGATCTTACAAAAATCCATTTTTTGTTTTTTGGTACCCATGCTGCTGCTGCAGTGCTGCCTGCTGCTGGTGGTGGTGTGGCCTTCCCAGGCACACTGGGGTCCGTCTGGCTCCGTCGTCGTCCTCCAGGCTTGTCTGCCTGTGCGCCTCTCTTCTGGCTGGCTGTGACGGATGCGGTGGTGGACTGCCTGCTGCCTGGACTATATTTAATTTTAAAATTAAATTATATGGCCAGGCTGGCAAAGTGGCAATGGCATTGGCCTCTGCCCTCCTGGGCTTGGCGTGCTGTACTCAGTCAGGAGTCCACGCTCTCAGTCTCCTCCTCTCTCGTCGACTGAGGCCAGTACCGCGGACAGCGCCGGCCTCGGTCATAGAGGAGAGGAGGTATTACAATTACACTACTGCCATCTAGTGGCGGTATATGTAATTGCGGTAACGCCACCCAAGTAATGGCAAAGGCGTTACCATGAGGGGAAGAGTATTCAGTTAGATTACTCGTTACCCTCTAAAGTAACTGCATTAAGTAACGCCGTTTACTTACACGCAGTTACCATCACTGCTCGCTCCTACCTATCACAGTTTCGGAGGCCATAAAATGGCAAGATAGCACAAAACACCTTTTCGGAAAGTAGACACCCTAAGCTATTTGCTGAGAGGCATTTTGAGTATTTTGCAGATCTTGCTTTTTGTCACAAAGTACTCACCATGCCTCTTGGCAAATACCTTGGGGTTTCTGATTTCCGAAAAGGGGTAATTTTGGAGGGGTTTTATGCTATCTTGGCATTTTCATCAGTATTGACTTACTGATGTCACCTGTGACACTAATACAGTGATCAGAAAATAGATCTGTACACTAGACTAGTGACACTATGACAGGGCAATGAAGGGGTTAACTGGGGTGATTAGGGGGTTATATATCTAGGGTTTAGGGTACCCGCCATATATCCCCTATCTGGGTCTCCCTCTAACTACCACTTTCTCACACTAACTGCAGTCACAAGTGACACTAATACAGTGATCAGTAAATTATCTGTATACTGTATAATAGTGTACACTGGGACAGGGAGTGAAAGGGTTAACTGGGGGATGATCAGGAGGTTAAATGTGTGCCTATGTTTACTGATGTCAGTGTAGTGCTTGTGTATTCGCGGTAGATGTTCTCTCTTATGCTGGAAATGAAAAGAGTTCCAGGAGAGAAGATTGCATAGTTTTCTGTGCCTGTGTTTAGATTATACATGCACAGGACGTCCTGCAATTGGTTAGAACCGATCACCAGGTCCAGGCAAAAAATCATTGACCTAGACCTGATGACTGATCGGTTCTGAACCGATTTAGAACATCGCAGGGACCGCGGGAGCGTGCCTCCTACTAGCCTCGCGTGCAACCGACGTACAGTTATGTCGGTTCGCGCAGCCGAGCCACCTTGCTGCAGTAAATCTGCGGCTGGCAGTTGGCAACAGGTTAAATATACATTGATAGTTCAGTGCTGTCCATAGAAACCTTCCCACATCCCTAATTAACATTAAAGAATTGATTGGACCTCTGGTCCCAGTTACCAGGAGGATCGTGTAAGGGTGGGACTTTACCGGGTAGGTTTCATAGTAAGGTAAGCATATGTATAAAAAGAAAATTTTATTACAAAATCACATAAAAACAAGCATCAATCGATACAGCCAATACAATATTTGGGAACATACAAACAATGCATAGATGAGTAATAAAACAACTTGATCCACTCATTCAATGCGTTTCGCGGGTTGATATACCGGAAGTTGCTTCATCAGGAATGAGTAGGGGATTTTATTCATCTATTGTGCTTATAGATAAGAAAAAGCACAAAGTAAGTCACAATACTCACATGGCTATATCCAAGGTAAACAGAAATTCAAAGTTAGCAGCTTACCATACATAGTGGATACGTTTTAACACACATTCAAGTTAGAACGGACTCCAAGTCATGGAATAACTCCCATGGGTCGACACGCCCAAAATCCGGCCACAACCACCCAACAGGTCCTATTGTACCAGCTGGGAGTTGGCCATAATGGTACAGCCTGGACCAGCCACTTGTAACGGTTCAAAGCCGTGGCGGAAAAAGGACCTCCTAACAGGTCAACCAGTAATCTAGTATGAAATAATTGAAAAGGAGAAAAAGTCAACAATTTGATCACATTTATCGTATAAATAGATGGATGAAGCCCCTAACGCTGCCGCATATGTGGACATAATTATATAGTCTCATATGGTAATATTAGCTGCCCTGTTATGCTTGGAGGGAATATTAGGGCCAGATATTGGCTAACAATAATAATACGCTCAAAAGATATATAGCAATAGTTAATATCCCCAAGTGGCCAATCAATAAGGCCAAACATACCTATGCCTAAGGTAGACACGGAGGGTTTTAATGTTTATAGGATAGCTGAGCTTACGACCAAAGCGGGGCTCATCCAAAAGCATATAAAGCTACAATTTCATCCTCTATCCCCTCAAATTTATACAAGGCACAAAGACTTTAAGCAAAAGTTATTTTGCCAAAAATATGAGTAGTCCACAATATGATGCAGTTGGGGCTAAACAAGGGACAGCGATAGTTACCTGTGGATAATTAGAAGTTCGTTCCACCGCTAAACCATGCGGGAGCACGGGAGGAGCCGTTGCCGGCATCCTCCTCGTGTGCTCCGCCTTTTATGGCTGGTCCCACCGGAAGTGACGCCGCATCCGCCCGCGTCTCTTCCGGCGCGGGTGCATTATGTTGCCGGCCGCAATGACGGAGGGTGGACACACCCCCCAATCACGCGGTCAGCTATATCCGGTCGGAAGGACCGTAAGAGGCATAGCACCCAACAAATGGGCGTCTGCCTCTTGCTTTGCGCCCGAGACTGCACCTATGGATAGAGGGCCAGTGTGTCCACAGCGGGGTCAGCTATGTTGGAGTCCGAGTTACAATAATCAACTAACATTAGAATTGCATACAGTATTCAAAATTGAGATTTTAGATAAATATCAAACAACCAAATCAAACGGAAAAAACAGAATTAAAGTGATAAATACACTCTTCTTGTTGAGCATATATTCCGATATCACCATTGTGTTATATATAGCTTCTGGAAAAAAAAAAAAAAGGGGGGGGAAAGACAGTTAAGTGCACAGTTAGGATTGCATAGTTTTCTGTGCCTGTGTTTAGATTATACATGCACCGGACGTCCTGCAATTGGTTAGAACCGATCACCAGGTCCAGGCAAAAAATCATTGACCTAGACCTGACGACTGATCGGTTCTGAACCGATTTAGAACATCGCAGGGACAGCGGGAGTGTGCCTCCTACTAGCCTCGCGTGCAACCGACGTACAGTTATGTCGGTTCGTGCAGCCGAGCCACCTTGCTGCAGTAAATCTGTGGCTGGCAGTTGGCAACAGGTTAAATATATATCTCAAGTTGATATCTACGCTAGTACTGTTTAGGATTGTGATGTGGCTGCCCATGTTACTGTATGTATATGTATGTATGTATATATATATATATACAATTTTTTTTTTTTTTACATTTTTTATTTGTAAAACTTCCAGAACTTTCAATGAAAATGATTCGACAAAAAAAATGGGTTACTGATTAAGTTGTAATATACTGTACGTGGCTTGTGCAATGTGTACAGTAAGTGGCTGTGGGATATTGTTGATTGTACCACATTTTCGAAAATTAAAGTGGATGTAAACCCTCACATATACCCAGTACAGCCCCAGATTAAACAAATCTCCCTACATAAGCTTTACATGCATAGCTGCTGTCTTCAGCTTTATATATTCTTTAAAAACTGCGCATTGTGTTAGAGATTTTCTCTTCCTTTTCAGCAGTGGGAGTGTAGTGAAGCCTTACATTGTGTGACAGCTGATTGGAGGAGAGCACACTCCCCCACGCCACATAGGCAGAAGAAGGAAGAGCTGTGCTGTGACAAGACCAGCTGTCTGCTAATCTATTTATAGTAACCTTCCTAGACTCAAATTTCAGGCTGGTTTTATCTCCGTTGACAGAGAGCTTTTTAGAAGTTATGATTCTGATGACAGAAGAATAGAGCAGGAGAAAGCTACGGTACTTAAGGGCTTTGAAGAGAGAGAAGAAAACACTGCAGATGTGCTTAGGTCAAATTTCATGAATCAGGTTTACATCCACTTTAAGAGAAGCCTTATATTTTTTTTTCAATGAATTCTGATTTGCAGAGGTGGAGATTGTGAAATCATCCGCCTGCCATTTCATCTCGGCTAAACAGAGGAAGTTTTGTATTCATCGGGAAAAAAAAAAAGGGCTTCTCCGAAATTGCAGAGATGAAGTGGTAGAACCAACACACGCTCTATCTTGCAGCGGAGAGGAAGTCTGGTACTGCTGCTGAAACGCAGCTCCACTGATGTATGTAGCACAAACTACTACAGTGTATTTTACAGTCTAAACAGTAGCCAGCATGTCCTGGAATGCAAATGATTTGGTTCAAGCTGGCCCAAGCTATGTATTTAAAGTGACAGGAAACCTGGAATTCTATTTCAAGTATACTGGAGGCCTGTCTGTAATAGCTCTGCAGTCAACGATGATATCCGGTCTTTTTCTGTTACACAGGACTCTGCTTTTCAGGTCTGTCCGGTATATCTTGGGATTCCTTGTTGGGTTATTGGGACTAGACCTATGGCAATTTCTCCTCATGTGTCTAAAGACTTTGTTGTAAGTAGCATTGTGCTGTTTAAGGATTTTTTTCCTCCAATTTCCTGAGGTTGGGTGCTGTATATCAGTCTGTATCAGTTTGATTTTTGTGACAGGGCTGTGATTTTTCCTCTAAGCTAGCTACACACTATGAGAAAATCAGAAGAAAAATTCCATATGAGGCACGATTGTTCGATTTTCATATAGTGCGTACACCACTTGACATCCGAAACGAAAATTTCCAAAGGGACAAACCCCAAAATTTTTCTTGTATGTTAACAGATTAAACAATTTCCGTTTAACCACTTTACCACCGGAGGATTTTGCGGTTTTACGTCCTGGCCACTTTTTGCGATTCGGCACTGTGCGACTTTAACTGACAATTGCACGGTCGTGCGACACCGTACCCAAGGGAAATTTACGTCCTTTTTTTCCCACAAACAGAGCTTTCTTTTGGTGGTATTTGATCACCTGTGCGATTTTTACTTTTTGCGCTATAAACAAAAAGAGCGTAAATCTTGAAAAAATAACTTTCTCTTACGTCCTCCGACAGTCGCCGCCCACTCACAAGTCTTCACCAATGGGTATTGACCTTTGCTCCGCAGGAGTAGCTAGGCAACAAGAATTGTTAATACAAAGCTTTTAGCATAGACACACCCCTAGGGGCTGTCCCCTCAGTCAATACCTCCCTGCACCAGCATTCCCAACTCAGTTTGACTTTGCCTAGCTTAGGAGTAGCTGGCTATCCTGTTCTGGGGCTCAGTCTCAGCCTTCTACCCTTTCTTTGATTTTATTTCAAGTATTTTTTCTCTTTTCCTTGCTAGCTGTTATTTTGTCAGCCTTAGTTTAGAGATCTTCTGATGAAGAATCATCATGCGGAGCTGGGTCTCGGACTGGTCGCCCTGGATCCCAGGGCTGAGTGCCAGATGGATCCCCAGCCTGCCATCGAGCTTTCAGCTTAGGTTTTACCCTGGCACATTGAACGACCCATCCCTGTTCGCTGCAGGGATGCAGCCTGTGAGGTGGCTACCTCACTGGACGCCATGACTGCGGTCCACAAGCGTCCTGGCTGCGGCACTCCCTGTCTGCCCTGATAGCGGTTTGTCGCTGGAGACGGCTCCCCACGCCATCTGGTACGGTAAGCACCTTCTGTGTGGGGACCTTCTGTATGGGTGTCAGTCTGTGGCTGTGTATTACCCTCCATGTCTGTAACTGCGGGCTCCCTGTCTGATCCCTGTGTGGCTGCACTGCCTGTGGGCTTCGAGGGGGGGCCATACTGCTCTGCTGTTTATTATGCTCTGGGTGCAGTTTGTGTGCAGACGTGTGTGTGCGGCGATCCGCCATTTTATTTGCCTGTATACTGTGACCGGCCCTGTCCCTATGCAGCGCCGTGTTTTGGCGCCATTCGCCACCATTTTGGCGGGCGATACTCATCATGCACATGGCGGCGCCATTTTATTGTAGCCTTTTCCCTCGGCCGAGCGGCCATTTTGCTGGAGCCTTCCATAGGCTATATCAGTCAGTCAGCATTGCATCACTTCCTCTTTCTCCGGGAACAGCGATCGGTGGCAGCAGTCTGGTGTGCTCTCTCCAGGTTTTTACCTTCTTGTCCTGTCATTCCTTGCTCAGTATTTGTCTATCCCTGCGGGGTCAGTGCATACAGCAGTGTGCGGTGGGCTGCGCTCGCCGTGGTATTAAAGGGCCAGTACCTTTATACCTTTTCTGTACTGGGGCATGGATTCTCAGGATAGCAAGTTTCCCCCCGCCCTGGTGGGGGACCAGGGGGCTGCTGCACCCCCCCGAGGGGGCCGATCTGACCACTGTAGTGGCTTCCTTGGTGTCTCAGGTGCAGATGCTGCTGGCTGAACGATCCGCAAAAAGGGCCAGGTTATCCATTTCCTCTGATTCAGAGGGCGATGTGGCTGTGGCTGGCGTACCCTTCTCGGGGTCCCGCTCATCTTTGGACCTTGTGGGGTCTGAGGGGGAGCCTGAGGTGGAGGGGGTTGATGTTTCTCCCCCTGGCTCGCCTGAAGAGCTTGCACTCATGAATGAGCTGATTGCTTCCATAAAGGACACCTTGCACCTGGAGGATGAGCCTACTCCTCCTGCTAGGATGTCTTCCTTTGGAACACAGAGGGCTCGCAAATCAGCGCAGGTTTTTCCCTGCCCTGCTGAATTTCACCATACGGTTAATGAACAGTGGCACAATTTAAAGAAGCCCTTTACTGTGCCAAATAAGTTTAAACTGCTTTATCCGTTTGCACCTGCCACCGACGAGCGTTGGTGTGTGGCGCCTCCGGTGGATCACGCGGTAGCCGTTTTGAACAAAGCTACTGCGGTGCCTTCCGAGGATACCCCGGTTTTCCGGGACCCTACGGACAGGAGAATAGTCTCTTGCCCGTCATGCCTATATGGTGGCTGGTTCTATGCTGAAGCCTATTTTTGCTTCCATTATGGCAGCACAGGCTGTTGCTGATTGGACCAAGATGCTCAGGCGCACCTTGGCGGCTGATTCCGCTCCGCCTACCACGTTGGCTATGGTGGACCAGATCCATCAGGGTGTCATGTACTTGTGCGATGCGGACTTGAATTTAGCTCCCTTGGCTGCGCGCCTGTCCAGCGTGGCGGTACTGAACCGTCGTCTGATTTGGCTGAAGAATTGGTCGGTCGACCAATCTTCTCGCAAGACGCTGGTGGATTTTCCCTACGCGGGGTCTCGCCTTTTTGGCGAGGCTTTGGATACCCTGATAAAAGGGGTTACGGGGGGCAAGAGTACTCTCCTGCCCCAGTCTTTCAAGCATAAGTCTTTCCGTGGAAAGCGGAATTCCTCGTCTAGGCCCTCTCAGGGGTCCTTTCGTGCCTTTCGGTCGCAGTCCAAGGGCAAGCCCTTCAAGGGCCAAGGTTCCCAGAAGAAGCCGTGGGCAGGGAAGCAGAAGTCCGGCCAGTCCGGTTCGACTTCCCATACCCCTTCCGCCTGAAGGGGCGCCCTCACCCGTTTCTGGGGTGGGGGGACGTCTGCGCGGTTTACTACAACCTTGGCTGGCCCGCGTTCGGGACAGGTGGGTTCAGGAAATCGTTTGATCTGGTTACAAGATCGAATTTCTCTCTCGGCCGGCGGGCAGATTTTTTCCCTCAAATCTTCAACTGTCTCCGGAGCGCTTGCAGGATTTGCACCTGGCGGTGCGGGACCTGCGGGCCCAGGGGGTGGTGGTCCCAGTGTCTCATCGGGACAGATTTGGGGGGTTTTACTCCAATCTGTTCACTGTGCCCAGAAAGGAGGGCAAAGTGCGTCCAATTCTGGACTTGAAAGGTCTAAACCGCTTTGTGCGGGTTCACAAGTTTCACATGGAATCCCTGCGCTCAGTGGTGGCTGCCCTGAGTCCGTGGGAATTCATGGCCTCCATCGATCTGAAGGATGCATACCTACACATCCCCATTTTCGAGGGTCACCAGAGATACCATCGATTCGCCATTGCGGAGGATCACTACCAATTCGTGGCGTTACCTTTCGGTCTCGCTTCGGCTCCGCGGGTTTTTACCAAAGTGCTGGCGCCGGTTCTGGCCCTGTTGCGAGCACAGGGCATTGCTGTCTTGGGGTATCTGGACGATATCCTGATACGGTCAAATGCCAGTCAAAGCCTGGTGACCGACCTGTCCACCACGATGCGGACTCTGCAGGAGTTCGGTTGGACCATAAACATTCCGAAGTCGACTCTGTGTCCTTCGGTTCGCCTTCCCTACCTGGGAATGATTCTGGACTCTGTCCAAGCGAAGGTCTTCCTGCCGGAGGACAAGCTTCGGACTCTTCAGGACGAGGTCAGGTCCCTCAGGGACAACCGGCACTCGTCTTTCGAGGCGATCCCTTTTGCCCAGTTTCACACGCGGGGTCTCCAGGCGGAGATTCTGACCGAGTGGGACGGGCGGCCGCAATCCCTGGATCTGCGGATCTCGTTGAGCCACGACACCAGGAGGGATCTTCTGTGGTGGCTCCAGTCCCTGGCGGTGTCGGGGGGCAAGTCTTTTCGTCCATTATCGTGGACGGTGCTCACCACGGATGCCAGCCTGTCGGGCTGGGGTGGTGTTCTGGGCATTCTATCCGCCCAGGGAACTTGGTCGGAGGAGGAGTCCTCCCTCCCGATCAACATTCTGGTATTAAGAGCGATAAAGCTTTGCCTTCTGAGATGGACGGGCCGGGGTCGGGGACGTCCAGTTCGGGTTCAGACGGACAATGCCACCACGGTGGCTTACATCAACCACCAAGGGGGCACCAGGAGTGCCCGAGCGGCTCGGGAAGTAGCCGACATTCTGTCTTGGGCCGAGACGCACGTCCCGGCGATAACGGCAGTTCACATTCCAGGGGGGGAGAACTGGCAGGCGGATTATCTGACTCGCCAGACCCTGGACCAGGGAGAATGGTCCCTTCACCCGGATGTCTTCCAGATGTTGTGCGCGAAGTGGGGTTCCCCAGATGTGGACCTGTTCGCGTCTCGTCTGAACAACAAGGTGGAAAGGTTCGTGGCAAGGACGCGCGATCCTCGGGCAGACGCCTCAGACGCGTTAGTGGCGCCCTGGCATCAGTATCGTCTGATGTATGCTTTTCCACCGATTCAGCTGCTGTCCAGGCTTCTTCGCAGGTTAGCCTCGGAACCGCACACGGTGATTCTGGTGGCGCCGGACTGGCCTCGCCGGTCCTGGTACGCAGACCTTGTAAATCTGGCGGTCGATGCTCCGTGGCGTCTGCCACTTCGAGAAGATCTCCTGTCTCAAGGGCCGATATTCCATCCTGCTTTACAGTCGCTGGCTTTAACGGCCTGGCTGTTGAAAGCCAGGTCCTGAAGGATAGGGGTCTCTCCCCTGAGGTCATTCCCACTTTGATCAAGGCTAGGAAAGTCTCTTCGGGGAAGATTTACTACCGTACTTGGAAAGCGTATTTTGCCTGGTGTGAGTCCAGGGGGTATTCCCCTCGCTCATACTCGGTGTCGAGAGTGTTGGCTTTTCTTCAAACGGGCGTGGACCAGCGTTTGGCGTTGGCCACGATTAAGGGTCATATTTCTGCGCTGGCCGTTCTCTTTCAACGCCCTGTGGCGTTTAATTCATTGGTTAGCACCTTTGTTCAGGGGGTGCGACATTTGGCCCCTCCTAGGAGGGACCCTTTACCTCCATGGGACTTGAACTTGGTTCTGTCCGTGTTGCAACATGCTCCCTTTGAAAAGCTCAGGGAGATCTCGTTGTCTCTGTTGTCCAAGAAGGTTGCCTTTTTGGTGGCAATCACTTCGGCTCGCAGGGTGTCGGAGCTGGCAGCTTTGTCCTGCAATTCTCCCTACCTGGTGGTCCACAAGGATAAGGTGGTCCTGCGGCCTAACCCATCTTTTCTTCCGAAAAGGATATTGGAATTTCACCTGAAGGAGGTTGCCTTACATTCCTTGGATGTTGTCCGGGCGATCAGAGTTTACCTGTCGTCCACTAAATCATTTTGCAAGTCGGATTCCCTCTTTGTCCTTCCTGAGGGACCTCGGAAGGGCATGGCGGCGTCGGCTGCGACCATCGCCAAATGGATCAGACGGATTATTGAACAAGCCTATGCCTTGAAGGGGAAGGTTCCTCCCTTTCCTGTGAAGGCGCACTCTACCAGGTCTTTGAGTACGTCTTGGGCTTACCGTCATCAGGCTTCTGTGGCCCAGGTGTGTAAGGCGACGACTTGGTCGTCCGTTCACACCTTCTCGAAGTTCTAGAAGGTGGATGTTCAGGCATCGGCTGATGCCTCCTTTGGCCGTAAAGTGCGTCAGTCTCCTAGGGACCCTTGTTTGCATGGGCCCTTGGTTGTTTGGGGGTTTTACCCCTGGGTTACTTGTTTTTCCTGGGTTGTTGCTCCTGTTGAGCACGTTTTTTTCCTGTTGCCCATTTGGTTCTCTTACTGGGGTAAGGTTCCTTTCTCTGATGTGGATACTGCGTTGCCTTTCTACGGCTGCGTCTCCCACCCCTCATGTCTACACTGCTTTGGGACATCCCATTGGTGAAGACTTGTGAGTGGGCGGCGACTGTCGGAGGACGTAAGCGAAAACTGAATTTTTGTAAAATCTTACCGTAATATTCCTTTCTCTGAGTCCTCCGACAGTCGCCGCCCCCCGCCCCTCTTTTGGGGTTTTTGTGTACTCTTACTGCTATGCTACCAAACTGAGTTGGGAATGCTGGTGCAGGGAGGTATTGACTAAGGGGACAGCCCCTAGGGGTGTGTCTATGCTAAAAGCTTTGTATTAACAATTCTTGTTGCCTAGCTACTCCTGCGGAGAAAAGGTCAATACCCATTGGTGAAGACTTGTGAGTGGGCGGCGACTGTCGGAGGACTCAGAGAAAGGAATTTTACGGTAAGATTTTACAAAAATTCCGTTATTTTTCAAATTTTTTTTATATGAAATTCCCCCCCCCCCCCCCCCCAAAAAAAAGTGTAAAAATCTAAATTTTTTTTTACATTTTTTGGCCTATTTCTTTTCTGCTACCTATGTTTGGTAAAAAAAAAATCACAATAAGCGTATTTTGATTGGTTTGCGCAAAAGTTATTGCGTTTACTAACTAAGGGAAAGATTTCTGTCATTTTTTTTTTTTTTTTAACGAGTAATGGCGGCGATTTTTTTTTTTTTTTTTGCGACATTGCGGCGGACAGATCTGGCCCTTGACTGACATTTCTGACACTTTTGGGGGTACCAGTGACATTTCTACAGTAATCAGTGCTATAAATATGCACTGTTACTGTAAAAATGACACTGGCAGGGAAGGGGTTAATTTTATTGGAGAGGGAGGGGTTAATGTATGCCTGGTGCTTACTAACGTGTGAGGGGGGAGGTGACACAGGGACAGATCGCATGTTCAGCTATGCTGAACCCTGCAATCTGTCACTGTTTGTCACTTAGGAGATCCGCCCACTTTGTTTACACAAGCAGGCGGATCTCCAAACTCGATTCCCCGACGATCGGGGAAGAGCGGCGGTAATTACCGCCGCTGCTCCCCTGGCCCGACTCCCGCTGTGACTGAAAACAGCGGGAGCGAGCCTCCGGCGGCGCGCGAGCGCCGCCCACAAGGGGAGGAGTCCAGCGACGTAGGTCTACGTCGCTGGACGTCATCGAGCCACTTTGCCGCAGTACAGTCCCAGTGACTGGTCGGCAAGTGGTTAATGTGTGTAGTTCTCATAAAACAAAAATCAGATCCAAAAGACTGCGCATAATCAGAAAAAATAAACAACGCCTTTGCTGTATGAGAATTTTCATAAATTTTTCTTTGCTTGCCTAATAGGCTGTTTTATCATGTTGGAATGTTTAACATTGATAGGAGCTGTTGTCCTTAATCATTGTAGATACTGTTTCTTTCTTCAGTAGTCAAGTATGGTTCGCACCTCCATTTTTTTATTTCCCACTTTATTCTTCCGAAGTGGTTTCTCTCAGCTGAGGTACTGCTGCATATTTAGCGTCATGCAGTGCCCCAGATATCCTATGTTCAGGAAACCGCATTTCTACAGCCTGCTTTGCACTATATAGAGGCTCTTTGCAACAAATGCAATACAGTTGTTTCTACAGAGCCAATATTGCGGAAAAATGTTTTGTGCTTGGTGTAAACTCAGATATAGCACACTGAAAGTTGAACTAGAAGTACCAAAAACCTCCAAAGAGATAAACCACCAAACATGAATTGGTGGAAAAAATGCATAAAATCCTATATCAATACATATTTCCAAATTGCTTGGACATATGTAACTCATGCCTTTTATAAAGTCTTCATTAAAGTCTGTGCTGATATATAGAGATATAGATATATAGAGATATAGATATATAGAGATATAGATATATAGAGATATAGATATATAGAGATATAGATATATAGAGATATAGATATATAGAGATATAGATATATAGAGATATAGATATATAGAGATATAGATATATAGAGATATAGATATATAGAGATATAGATATAGAGATATAGATATATATATATATAAAATACACGTTTACTATACTATGTTTTGCAAATACTCTATTGAAGCTTTCATAAAGGCATGGGTTACATATGTATAAGCAATTTAGAAATGTACGTTGATATATGATTTATCCTTTAAAGCATTTTTTGCACCAATTCATGTTTGGTGGTTTATCTCTTTGGAGGTTTTTGGCACTTGCGTGTTTTTTTTTTTATGCTTATGTATGATATTTTTGCGATTCACACCTGCACATTTAAATAGTAACAAATGGTCAACACTGTTGCTTCTGTTTTGACCTCTGGAACCCTGCTGTGCTCCATTTGTAAACAACCCTAGGAATTTGGAAAGCACTATTGGTCATACACAACCTGACCAGCACCAAATGAAAAAGCAATCTATCTGTGCAAGTGAACAAATCCTAAATTTAGAACCAAAACTGCCCTATGTGCAGGGATCAACTTGACAAGAATTTGGTCTTCCTCGGGTATTCATTCCTTTCCCTGTCTCCCTGTGGAAGTACTTTCTACACCTATGCAAGTGTTTATGACTTTGTTGCTCCTTATGGTTGCAAAAAAAATGTAATGCCTAGTACACACAATGAAAAAATCAGACCAAAAAATCCGCTTTCTCTATTGTTCATTGACAGACGCAGCTCCATATTATTCTTAACCATTGGGTTATGCTGCCCCCTATAGGAGTAGTACACTAGGCAGGAAAAAACTTTACCACCCCTATGGGGCAGTCCCTGAAGGCATACACCCACTCACTCTGCTATGGGATTCCGTTTGTTTCTACCTGTTTAGGAGTAGGATCTAGTTCCCGACTGGGACTTCAGTCTTAGCTTGTTTTTTATTTTTTATTTTAAAGGGAACCTTTGTTAAAATTTTAATTTTTCTAGCTAGTTATTTTCTTGAGAGAACTGCAATCAACAGTGGTACTGGGTTTCAGACTGGATATCCTAGATCCTTAAGGTCTCCGAGTCCGGCCAGCGAGCGTGTGCAGGTTATAGCCCTGCACTAGGCCTCGCCACGACAGAGCCCCAATGGACGAGGACTGGCCTGCGATTGTCAGTATGGGGAGTAGTGTCCCCCCATAGCTCTTGCGGTCTCGAGGTGGACGTGGGCCCCTCAGGATGGTTGGACCCGCAGGTTCCCTTCTATTTCCCCCAGCACCTCTAACAGTCACTTTGGTCTTTTGGCCTCAACCTATCCCCCCCCCCCCCCCCCCCGAGCTGGCAGAAAATTTAACCTGTGGGTTTGCAGCCTATTCGCGGCTGTCTGGGTGGCTGACTAAGCTGTCCGAGTGCCTGACCAAGCTAACTGGCGGATGCCAACGGATCGCCTCACGCTGCCGGATAGGGCCAAAAATTGAGGCTGCGTCTTGGGGCTAATGGAGCTGGCTGTCGGAGGGACTGGCCAAGGCTGTCCAGGCGATTGACCAAGCTGACAGAGCTGTCGACGGACTGGCATCTAGATCGGGCCCCAAATGTAGGCCACGGCTTTGTGGCCTACTCGCGGCTTGCTGACCGAGCTGTTTGAGCTGCTGACCGAAGTGATAGAGCATCCACCCCCCCCTCAGGTGGGTGAACATATGAACTGCCTGGCCCCCCCCCTTGAACCAGGGGGTGCCGTGGGGGCATTGTTGTGTGGGGGTCCTCTGTCTGCGTCATGATGGGCCCCCTTTTCCCCTTTATAGGGGACTAAGTTTTATGTTCTCAGGGTGAGCTTAGCATATAGCCACACTACTGGGTCTGCGTCCATGCACTTCGGGTGCTCTGCAGTGAGGATGATTCCTTTTTTACTGCACTTGCGCATGCAAGGAGCGCTGGTGGATGCACGGATTGTATTGGTCTAGAAAATTTTAACATTGGGGGCGCCGGTCCTCTCTGGGCCCTCAGATCCCCTAAAAGTGGTAAAAATACTCCCGCCTACTGTGACAAAATTGTCGCGAGTCAGTGGAGTTGTTCTAAAAGCAATAATGGTATAAACGCATGGTGTGGCTAAAAAGCTGGTCTGCGGACCAGGCTTCGGAAAAGGCTCTAACAGATCTCCCCTTTATGGGGGACCGCCTATTTGTGTCTTTGTTGGATAAACTGATTAACCACTTCTGGACCGGAAGGATTCACCCCCTTAATGACCAGGCCACTTTTTCAACTTGGCACTGTGTGACTTTAACTGAAAATTGCGCGGTCATGCAATGCTGTTCCCAAACAAATGTACGTCCTTTTTTCCCCCCACAAATAGCTTTCTTTTGGTGGTATTTGATCACCTCTGCGCTTTTTATTTTTTGCGATATTAAAAAAAAAAAAAAGCAACAATTTTGAGAAAAAATGCCATTTTCTACTTTTAATTATAAAAAATATCCAATATACTCAATTTGTGTCATATATTTAGGCCAAAATGTATTTCGCTACATGTCTTTTGACAAACAAATCTCAATTAGCATATTTTTATTGGTTTGCGCTAAAGTTATAGCGTCTAAAAAAAACTATGGTGTATATACTGGAATTTACGCAGCTTTTACTTTCTGACTGCCTATCTCATTTCTTAAAGTGCTAAAATGTCAGGGCAGTACAAACCTCCCCCCCCCCAAAAAAAAAATTACCACTTTTTGGAAAATAGACATCCTAAGGAATGTCCTGAGACATGTTGAGCCCATTGAATATTTATCTTTAATATTTTTTTTTTTTTTACACAAAGCTATCGAAATTATATATTGCTCACGCATTCCATGGGAATGTGTAATTGCACCCCAAAATACATTCTGCTGCTTCTCATGAGTGATGTGTAGAGAGAAAAGCAACCGCACTCCCGCTTGAAGGTATGAAGTATAAAATCCGTTTTATTGAAAATCCAAGAAATAAAATCAATCCATAGTATAGTCCATGATACAGTCAGAGACGGGATAAAAACATAGTAGTTGACGCGTTTCACAGACTTGCGTCCGCTTAGTCATAACCATGTGAATACATGAAAAGATACTGCTTAAATAGTAACATGCACTTCCAAAGCTCATCATTGAACATTGTTAATTGAGCACACAGTTGTGAATCATTAGTGCTTGATTATTGGATAGAAAAACAGCATAGCAGACTTCCATGTATAGAGAAAGACAAGAAACAACACCACCCAAAGCAAAACAATTGCAATAAGTGTAAATAACATAAAACAAAGCAAAAATAATGAAATAAGAGATAATAGGAGCCCATGAAGAATAAAGAGTGAACAAAATGAAATAAGAAACCACGTCCGCACAATGCATGTGTATAGCTGGAGTAAGATCCCAATGAACAAAACCTCTAAAAAAAAAAAAGGAAGTTCTTCAGTACGAACAGTCCAGCATACACACATACATTGCAGAGATGGCAATCAGAACGAACATGCATATCGGTCCCATGAAATATAGATATAAATAATGTATATAGAATCATATCCCAGCAAAGTGACCATGCACATGAGTGAAAGGTAGAAAGAAAAGAATAGGGACAAGCAGAAATACAGATGGAAAGTGTAGCCCCCATGGACAATAAATGAAAAATAAATCTGTATTGAGGTGCTGATTCTTTTTATAACTGTGTGTTCCATAAACAAGAACAACCACATTGTATAAATGCATATTGTCTCTATATCCTTAAACACCATGCACCATGCACCCCAGTCTTGTTGTAGCCAAATAAACCCGATTGGAGCAGCATACATTCATGTATTCGCATCACAAAAAAGCCCATTATACATAATGTAGTAGTACACATACATATTGACCAATATAGTAAAATACACACATGTATTGCAATAGACCCATCAATAGCACATAAAAACAAACTCAATAAACCAAAATGAACCAAATATCTAGGGGATGAAAGAGAAAACAGAAAAGGAAGAGAAGAAAAGAAAATTTAAAAGAAAAACTAAAAAGTAAATAGAGAAAAACCGAGATAACTGACGATCGGTCAAATAACACAATTAAGTATATAGTGTGGACAAAAGAAAAACAAAGGAAAATACGTTTTCATTGTCCTCACTATGACTTTCAGAAAAAAAAGTGTTAATGTCGGACGCAACACCGGTTACAGGCCATTGTGTGTTCACAGATGAAATATGAAAATATGGAAGCAATATGTTGAAACATCGTCATAATCCTAAACATAGACATATATGTTAATAACATCCACTCAAACAAGTAAAAATAAATATAAACAAAAAAGGGGGGTATTATAACAACATGCCTACGTTAGCTAAAGTTATAGAATAAAATCTATCTTCCTTCTAGTGTGTTCTTTCCATATGTCCATGCGTGATACCCTCCCATAGACCATAGACCAGGAGAGTGAAATGAACCCAACAAAATGGGAAGAAGGGAAATAAAGCCCAACAGCTGGAAAATCGATCCATGTGTGTATCCACTCGATTTACTGTGTAAAAAACATCACCACATCGAACGGATTAGAACACAGAGCCCACCTAGACCTCCCTGTATTAGCATACATGAGTGAATGACCATATATATTAAGGTTAAATTTTAGGGTTAATCCCCTGTCATAGTGAAACGAATACCCATATCAGATAGAGAATAAGGGGTAAAGGAGCAACACATGTAATGTAGGATCCACAGACTACAAGCAGATTTCCCTTTTAGATGAGAGCACACATGCATCACAGAGGTGCGTGTAACTAGTTTGCAAATGAGTAAACCCATGCACATACATCTATAGAAATGCCAACGATGAAGATCTTTTGACCATGTGCAAAAGATGTAAAGGCACATAGGTTCATGGGAACTAATACCCTCCAATATATATATATATATATATATATATATATACCATAGCCACTAACCACCAGACACGGCTCACATGTTGTAAAGACAAAAGATATGTATATATTCAATAAGTCAGATGGAAGTGTTAGGGATATATATTAAGGAGGCTATTATCCAACCTAGAATGTAACATTGGACATTATGAATAAAAATGGGTAACATCCCATTCAAAGTGAAGTCCCCCAGGTCTTATGAAAATAATTACGTTCAGAACATTAGAATTACAGAAACTGCAGGAGGACATCTCCATTTTACAACAGGAACTTTCTTTGCATAAGGATAAACCTGCTTTTCTCTAGCGCTCATTGACAGACGTAGTCCTCGGTGATACACCACCTTCGGGTTATGTTGCCTCCACAGGAGCAGGATGAGACAGGAAATTAAAAAGCTCTGGCCACACCCCAGGGGCAGTCCCAGAGGGTATATCCTCTCTCTCTCTGCCTCAGCAAATCAGTTATTTTCTGTCTAGTTAGGAGTAAGGACCTAGATACCTTGCTGGGATCTTAGGTCCTGGCAAGAATTTTTTCTTAAAGGATTATTTAGACAGCTTTTTTTCTCCAGTGTTCCTGTGAGATCTTCAAGCAAGAAAGCTGAACTGGGCGACGGGCTGGATGTTGAGATCCGGTGGTCACCCCAGTTCAGCCTACGAGCGCGTGCAGGCCATAGCTCCGCGCTGGGTCGGCCGCGACAAAGTCCCATTAAAGGACTGTCCACGCGAGTTAAACGTCTCGCTGAAACGCCAAAGACCATGAGTCACGGCGTCCGTATCGGTCGACAGCCCTCCCGCCCCGGTGGAGAGGGGTACTGTCAGGAGTTGGTGCCCGCCTGGTTCCGGTATGGTGAGTAGTATGTTCCCCCTTTCCCCCTGACGGGTTTTGTGGTGAACGCGGGCCCCTCTCTGTATGGTAAGATAGAGTCCCTTTCTATCCTACAACATGACACAGATCCTCCTACTTTGAGTGTGATTTTATGTGTGCAAAAAGCCAGGAGGCTTGGTTTGGGAGCTAACAATCTAATTGTATACATGTTTTAAAGATGTAATCTGTGGCATTCTGGGAATCTTATGGGTTAAGAATAAGCTACCTACCAGTCAGAAGCCACGGACATGTAGACTGCCTTCCTAATCAGATCTCCAGCTATTAGCAGGCCTCCCGAATGGCCATGCGGTCCGCCAGGGCCGGTACCGCCAACCACGCCATATCCCCATGCAGAGAGAGTGTTGTGTGCCCTGCAGCACACCGCTATTCAGTACGGGCCGCCGCCATTTTTTTTGCTGGATCGCACGAGCCGCCATTTTGGCGTAGCCTCGTGTCTCCAGCATGGGGGCGGCCATGTTTGAGGTGATCCAAACACCTCGTGGAGCTTGGGGGAGGCTCCGGAAGGCGTACAGAGGGGCGGAGCCGCCTCCTTTTTTCCTGGGCAGCCAGCCAAAAGACTTCCTGTTTGTCAAGACAGCGCTGTAACCTGTTGCAGTTAAACTCTGAGCATCAAGTGGTGAGCCTGGGGGTCTATCTCTCTCTCTCTCTCGATCGATAGGGATCCCTAGCAGGTAACACTAAGGGGCTTTTGTGGCGCTGGGGGTCGAAAAAAAAAAAAAAAAAAAAAGTTTTATTTTTGAATTATATTATCCAGGAAGTAACTGGAATTATCATGGACCCTGCCACACATATTCCCCCACCTGTTTCCCTCGAGGGGGCCACGGGACCCGCCGGTGCACAGAGTATAGAGTCATTTACAGCAATTTTGGAGTCTATGGTGGCTCGGGTGGAGGCGGCCTGTCAGGGACGGGGGTCAAGGAAGCGACCCCCGCCTACCCCTATACCATCTGACACCTCTGACTCAGATTCAGAGGTGGTCACGGCAATTGCAGGTTCCTCTGCAAGGGCTGTTATCCCAGGTAAAGCCCCCTCAGACAGTGAGGAGGACGCTTCTTCTCCTGCTATTATTCAGGAAGAAGCATTGGTGGACGCACTAGTTGTGGCAGTGCAGGAAACCTTAAAACTTGAGGCTTTACCGGCAGAGGCAACTGAAACAGAGATTCCTTTTGGTACTAATAAGCCCATCAAGACGATGAAGGCTTTTCCTGTACCTAAATGTTTCGGTAATCAGATTAAAGGAGAATGGGAGCATTCTAAACGTACCTTTACTATTTCCAAGCGTATTGCTAGACGCTATCCGTTTGAGGAATCCATCATTAAGAAATGGACGGTACCACCAGTCGTGGATCCGCCTATTTCCAGGCTGAATAAAGCCACGGTTATTCCAGTGGAGGACACTTCGTCCTTTAAGGATCCGGTGGATCGAAAGATGGAAGCAGAGTCCCGCACCATCTTCTCTCTGATAGGGTCAGCTTTTAGACCAGTAATTGTTATTGGTCTAGTTTCCCAGACACTTACGGAATGGGCGAAAATGGTACGCCAAGAACTTAGGGGAAAAGATATTCCCCAGGAGACATCTGATTTGATGGAACAGATTATACAAGGGCTACAGTTTATCTGTGACGCAGCCTTGGACACTACTCCCTTATTAGGGCATGCATCTAAGACAGCGGTGATCCTCAGACGTGTGCTGTGGTTAAAATGCTGGTCAGCTGACCTAGGTTCCAAAAAGACCTTGACAAATCTCCCCTTTCAGGGGAATCGTCTATTTGGGGCCAACCTAGATGAAATCATTAAGGATGCCACTGGGGGCAAGAGCACTTTTTTGCCACAGGCTGCTAAAGCTAAGGGACCTCGCAACAAGCGAGGACCTTTCTTTACCGCCCATAAAGGGCGCCCGGCTGGTACTAGCGGGAAAGGCAAGACTCCTCCAGGAGGGTTCAAGAAGGGGACCAACCCAGCCAAACCCGAAGCAAAGGAGTACACAGCCTGAAGGTGCGCCCCCACCCGGTTTCAGGGTGGGGGGACGTTTTCACCGGTATTCAGGACATTAGATCGAGCATCAACCACTACTACCGGTGCGATCTTTCCCTTCCAACATTTAAGTACTACAGGAAGCGGTAGTTACCGTTCCCTGAATAGATCTTTCTATTAAGGGTCAGAGTCCTCCGTTCCCTGTTAGGGCGCACTCCACTCGAGCACTCAGTACTTCCTGGGCCTTTCGCCATCAGGCGTCAGTGGTCCAGGTATGTAAGGCGGCCACCTGGTCGTCGGTACATACCTTTACAAAGTTCTATAAAATTGATGTGACGGCATCGGCGGATGCCTCATTTGGCCGCAAGGTTTTGCAGGCCGCAATTTGAGGAGACCGGTGGTCTACCTCGAGGGTTTTTTCTGTTAGAAAAAAATTTTTTTTTTTTTTTTTCACTTTTTTTGTTGAGTCTCATCATTAAGGATGAGCATTGTAAACTTCTAGTTGGCACCGGTTGGGCCTTCTAGATTGGGATTTGATTTCCATTTTCCCACCCCTCAGTTGTGATACTGCTCTGGGACGTCCCGAAGGTGGTGTATCACCGAGGACTACGTCTGTCAATGAGCGCTAGAGAAAAATGGATTTTTGTAAAATCTTACCGTAAAATCCTTTTCTCTTAGCTCATTGACAGACGTAGTCCCCGCCCCTCTGTTTTTTCTATCTCTAAAGACTGCTTTTTCACATAACTGATTTGCTGAGGCAGAGAGAGAGAGAGGATATACCCTCTGGGACTGCCCCTGGGGTGTGGCCAGAGCTTTTTAATTTCCTGTCTAGTCCTGCTCCTGTGGAGGCAACATAACCCGAAGGTGGTGTATCACCGAGGACTACGTCTGTCAATGAGCTAAGAGAAAAGGATTTTCTCTTACGTCCTCCGACAGTCGCCGCCTCTTCATATTCGTCACATATGGGGTATTAGACTTTGCTCCGAAGGAGTAGCTAGGCAACAGAATATGTTAACAATAAAGCTTTAACATATCCCACCCTCAAGGGGTGGTCCCCTCAGTCAATACCCTCCTACTTCCTGCAACCATATCTCAGTTTTAATGTCTAGCTTGTCAGGAGTGGCTGGCTCTCTCTGTGCTGGGACTTTTTGTCCCAGACTCTTTCTTCTTTTTGATTTTTGTTTGAGTTTTCTCTCTACCTTTACTTAGCTGTTATTTTTGTCAGCATTAGTTAGTTCTTCGGACGAAGAGGATCATGCGGACTGGGTCTCGGGCTGATCCCCCTGGTCGCAGGTCGTGGGTCAGTGGCTTCCCAGTCTGCCATCGAGCGTTCAGCCAGGTAACGCTCCTGGCACGGTGAACGACCCATCCCTGTTCGGTGCAGGGATGATTGGTGAGGTGGCTACCTCACCGGACGCTGTGCGGTTTCTGAACCGCCATTGTGTGCGTCTTGATTTGCGACTCTCCCTGCCTCATGTGCAGCGGCTTGTTCGCCTGTGCGGGTTCCCCTCGCCATGTGAGGTAAGTGTATCTATGTGGGGACCTGTCTGTCTGGGGGGGGGTCTCAGTCTGGGACTGTGTAACCTGCCTTTAATCACACTGCTTGTCTCCCTATATCTCGGCTGCATGCTGTGGGCTGCAAGGGGGGGGGGGAGCTGTATGACACTGAGTATGTCAGGCTGGGCAGTGTGAGGAGCTGTGTGCTGTGGGGCATGTTTTTAATGGCATGCTGGGGCATATACAGCGATCGCTGCGGCGATCTAACATGTATCCATATTTTGGGATAATTTTGTGTGTGATTTTATGCACTGTGGAGCGGCGATTTCGGCGCCAAACGGCGCCATTTTACCGGCGCCTGCTCCGGCCGCATGGTTTACATGCACGGCGGCCATTTTCTTGTAGCTTCCATAGGCTTACATAGAGCGCCCTGGCAGCATCACTTCCTCTCTCCTGGAAGCACCGATCGAGGCAGCAGCAGCAGCGGAGTCTCCTCAGGTTTTATCCTTCTATTCCTGTGTTCCATTGCCTGTATTCAGTCTGTATATTCCCTGTGGGGGTCTCATTGTGCCTGAGTGTGGTGCGGTGGGCTGCGCTTGCCGCGCTTGCTGTAAGGGGGCAGTTAACCCTTGGTTGTCTGGCATACAGGGGCAATGGATTCTCAGGAGGGCAAGTTTCCCACAGTATTGGTGGAAAGCCAGGGGACCGCTGTTTCCCCCCCAGGGGGGGATTTAGCCACTATTGTGGCTGGCCTTGCTGCACAGGTGCAAATGCTGGTGGCTGCTCAATCTACTAAACGGCCCAGAGTTGCTCTGTCCTCTGATTCTGAGGGTGAAGGTGATGGGGCTGTTCTGGCGGGGACCCCCCTATCGGGGTCCCGCTCCTCTCTTGATCTAGTGGGGTCTGAGGTAGAGGCTGAAGTTGAGGGGGTTGATAATTCTCCCCCTGGCTCGCCTGAAGAGCTTGCAATCATGGATGAGTTGATTGCTTCCATTAAGCAGACGCTACGTTTGCAGGACGAGGTGTGTCCCCCAGCGGCCTTGGCGGCTTATGGGACGCAGAGAAAACGCAGGACGCCGCAGGTTTTTCCCTGCAATGCTGATTTTCAGCGCGCTGTTAAGGACCAATGGCGCGATTTGCGCAAGCCTTTTGCGGTACCAAGTAAATTCAAGCTGCGTTATCCTTTCTCGCCTGCCACTGATGAACGGTGGTGTGTGCCTCCGCCAGTGGATCATGCTATTGCGGTTTTGAACAAAGCCACTGCGATCCCTGCAGAGGGATCCCCTATTTTCCGTGATGCCACGGATAGGAGACTGGAGTCTCTTGCCCGTCATACTTATTCTGTTACGGGTTCTATGCTTAAGGCTCTGTTTGCTTCTCTCATGGCGGCCCAGGCGATCGCAAGTTGGACGCAGATGCTTAGGCGCGTCCTAGTGGCCGATTCGGCCTCAGCGGCGACCCTGGATATGGTGGATCAGATCCACCAGGGTGTCATGTATCTGTGTGATGCGGACCTGGACCTGATTCCGTTGGCCGCGCGTGTGCACAGCGTGGCGGTGTTGTCTCGCCGCCTGGTTTGGTTGAAATGTTGGTCGGTGGACCAATCTTCACGTAAAACCTTAGCCAATCTGCCTTATGATGGGTCTCGCCTTTTTGGGGAGTCCCTGGATGTGTTGATTAAGGGGATTACCGGGGGTAAGAGCACTCTCTTGCCCCATTTCCCCAAGGCTAAGGGGGCTTCTGGGAAGAAGCATGCTAATTTTCGGCCCCCTCAGGGGTCCTTTCGTGCCTTTCGGCCGCACTACAAGGGCAAACCGTTCAAGGGCCAGGGCTCTCAGAAGAAACCCTGGTCTGGAAAACAGAAGTCCGGCCAATCCGGACCTGCGGCCCATAACAGTTCGGCCTGAAGGGGCGCCCTCACCCAGTTTTGGGGTGGGGGGACGCTTGCTCGGTTTTCTTCAGCCCTGGTTGGCCCGTGTGCGGGACAGATGGGTTCTGGAAATCGTTCGATCTGGTTACAAGATCGAGTTTCTCTCTCGGCCAGAGAGCAGATTTTTTCCCTCAAATCTACAACTGTCTCCGGAGCGCCTGCGGGATCTGCACCTGGCGGTGCGGGACCTGAGGGCTCAGGGAGTGGTGGTTCCGGTGCCTCATCGGGACAGATTTCGGGGGTTTTATTCCAATCTGTTCACTGTGCCCAGAAAGGAGGGCAAGGTTCGTCCAATTCTGGACTTGAAAGCTCTGAACCGCTCTGTGAGGGTTCGCAAGTTCCGCATGGAATCCCTGCGCTCGGTGGTGGCTGCCCTGGTTCCGGGGGAATTCATGGCCTCCATCGATTTGAAGGATGCGTATCTTCACATCCCCATATTCGAAGGTCATCAGAGATACCTTCGATTTGCCATTGCGGAGGATCACTACCAGTTCGTGGCGTTGCCCTTTGGGCTCGCCTCGGCTCCGCGGGTCTTCACCAAGGTGCTTGCGCCGGTTCTGGCATTATTGAGAGCCCAGGGCATTTCTGTCCTGGGGTATCTGGACGACATTCTGATTCGGTCTGCGACCAGTCAGGGTCTGGAGAAGGACCTGTCTGTCACGATGCAAACTCTGCAGGAGTTCGGTTGGACGATAAATGTTCCAAAGTCGACACTGAGTCCGTCGGTTCGTCTTCCCTATCTGGGAATGATACTGGACTCGGTGCAGGCGAGGGTCTTCCTGCCGGAAGACAAACTCAGGACTCTTCAGGAGGAAGTCAGGTCCCTCAGGGACGTTCCGAACTCGTCTCTGCGGACGTGTATGAGATGTCTGGGATTGATGGTCTCGGCTTTCGAGGCGATTCCTTTCGCGCAGTTTCACACGCGGGGTCTCCAGGCGGAGATCTTGTCCAAGTGGGACGGGCGACCTCAGTCTCTGGATCTTCAGATCTCGTTGAGTCATCGCACCAGGGAAAACCTTCTGTGGTGGCTCCAGTCCCCGTTGGTGTCCGGGGGCAAGTCGTTTCGTCCGATCTCGTGGACGATAATCACCACGGATGCCAGCCTGTCGGGCTGGGGTGGTGTCCTGGGCGTTCTGTCCGCCCAGGGGACCTGGTCGGAGGGGGAGTCTTCCCTCCCGATCAACATTCTGGAATTGCGTGCGATAAGGCTCTGTCTTCATCGCTGGACGGACCGGCTGCAGGGCTGCCCGGTTCGGGTGCAGACGGACAATGCCACGGCGGTGGCCTACATCAACCACCAAGGGGGCACCAGGAGTGCCCGAGCGGCTCGAGAAGTGGCCGACATTCTGTCTTGGGCCGAGACTCATGTCCCGGCGATAACGGCGGTTCACATTCCGGGAGTGGAGAACTGGCAGGCGGACTATCTGAGTCGCCAGACCCTGGACCAGGGGGAATGGTCTCTCCACCCGGCTGTCTTCCAGATGTTGTGCGCGAAGTGGGGTCTTCCAGATGTGGACCTGTTCGCGTCTCGCCTCAACTACAAGGTGAAGAGGTTCGTGGCAAGGACGCGCGACCCTCGGGCAGACGCGTCGGACGCGTTAGTGGCCCCGTGGCATCAGTACAGGCTGATGTACGCGTTTCCACCGATTCAGTTGCTGTCCCGGTTCCTTCGCAGGTTACACTCGGAACGCAGCACGGTGATTCTTGTGGCACCGGACTGGCCTCGCCGGTCCTGGTACGCAGACCTCGTGAATCTGGCGGTCGACGCCCCCTGGCGTCTGCCTCTTCGGGACGATCTACTGTCTCAAGGACCGATTTACCATCCTGCTTTACAGTCGCTGGCTTTGACGGCCTGGCTGTTGAGACCGAGGTCCTGAAGGAGAAGGGTCTCTCTCCAGAGGTTGTTCATACCTTGATCAACGCGAGGAAGTCTTCCTCGGGAAAGGTTTATTACCGTACTTGGAAGGCCTATTTTGCCTGGTGTGAGTCCAGGGGGTTTTCACCCCGCACGTACTCGGTTTCCCGTGTGCTGTCTTTCCTTCAGACGGGTGTCGATCAGCGTTTGGCGCTGGCTACGATAAAGGGTCAGGTGTCTGCGCTGGCCGTTCTGTTTCAACGTCCCGTGGCTTCCAACTCCTTGGTTGGCACTTTTATTCAGGGTGTGCGGCATCTGGTTCCTCCTAGGAGGGATCCCTTGCCCCCTTGGGACTTGAATCTAGTCCTGTCTGTGTTACAACGTGCTCCTTTTGAACAGATCAGGGAGATCTCGTTGTCTATGTTGTCCAAAAAGGTCGCCTTTTTGGTGGCGATCACTTCGGCTCGCAGAGTGTCGGAACTGGCGGCTTTGTCCTGCAAGTCTCCGTACCTGGTTGTTCATTTGGATAAGGTGGTCTTGCGACCTAATCCTTCTTTTCTGCCGAAACGAGTTTCGGAATTCCATCTTAACGAGGATATTGTTTTGCCTTCGTTGTGCACGAAGCCTAAACATCCAAAGGAGGGGAGATTGCATTCTCTGGATGTTGTTCGGGCGATTAGGGTTTACCTTAAATCGACTGAGTCTTTTCGAAAGACGGACTCCTTGTTTGTTCTTCCAGAGGGTCCTCGGAAGGGCATGGCGGCTTCCGCCTCTACCATTGCCAAATGGATCAGGCAGACCATTGAACAGGCCTATGCCTTGCAGGGGAAGGTTCCCCCTGTGCCTGTGAAGGCGCACTCTACTAGATCTCTGAGTACGTCTTGGGCCTGTCGTCATGGGGCTTCTGTAGCCCAGGTGTGTAAGGCGGCGACTTGGTCGACCGTACACACTTTCACAAAATTCTACAAAGTAGATGTTCAGGCATCGGCGGATGCTTCCTTTGGCCGCAAGGTTCTTAGTGCGGCTGTTCCCTAGGGTCCCTTGTTGGGGACTCCTGGCTGTTGGGATAAGTTTTGTATCCCCTGGTTTTTTGTCTTTTCCTGGGTTGTTGCTCCTGTTGAGCACTTATTTTTGCTGTTGCCCAGCTGGTTTCCTTCCTTTGGTAAGGTTCCTTTCTTTGATGTGGAGACTGCGTTGCCTTTCGGCGCGGATGCGTTTCCCACCCCTCATGTTTGCACTGCTTTGGGACGTCCCCATATGTGACGAATATGAAGAGGCGGCGACTGTCGGAGGACGTAAGAGAAAACGGAATTTTTGTAAAATCTTACCTGTAAAATTCCTTTCTCTGAGTCCTCCGACAGTCGCCGCCCCCGCCCCTCTTTTGGGGTTTGAATGTATACTCTACTGCTATTCCACTAAAACTGAGATATGGTTGCAGGAAGTAGGAGGGTATTGACTGAGGGGACCACCCCTTGAGGGTGGGATATGTTAAAGCTTTATTGTTAACATATTCTGTTGCCTAGCTACTCCTTCGGAGCAAAGTCTAATACCCCATATGTGACGAATATGAAGAGGCGGCGACTGTCGGAGGACTCAGAGAAAGGAATTTTACAGGTAAGATTTTACAAAAATTCCGTTTTACGGTAAGATTTTACAAAAATCCATTTTTACTGATTTCGTTCAGAAATTAAGTACTAGAATAGATAAATTCGAGAAAGAAATTATCAACGGCAAAGAGGAGAAACTCCTGCGGGATAAAATGGACTATGAGGCTGACAATGTGTATGTATGGAGAAAATCACATCGATGGAATCGCCATCAGCACAGGAAAAGAGTCAGCTTCTCAGATCCGGAAAATAGTGTCATGGATATTTCAGCAGGAGCCTTTGGTTCTGACACATCTTCGGATTACCCACAGACATCTAGATCGGGAGGTGTATTAAATAGTACTCCGTTTTCAAAAAACGGCACACAAAAGGAGAAGTTCCAAAGAAGGAAATAGTCCCAAAGAAAACGAGGAGGGGAGGAAAAACACCGGAGGTCAGCAGGATCATCATTATTCTCTTTGTACACAGAGGAAGTGAATGATGAAGCAAGAAATATGAGCAATGTTATTTATCACAGAAAACACTGACTATGGGGGAAATAAGTCTTCTATTCAAAGGGCTCAATCTTTGTCCGCACTCACACTTTAACCCTTTTGCTACGGTTTTGGATGTCAATAAGTTTATTCGCAATCTGACCCTACATAGACATTTTTTGGACACGCCGACTGAGTCTGATACATCGCCTGACTCGGGTGAGAGAGATGATCCTGATATGGATCTCGTTGGACTAAGTGATATTGGCACTGAATCACCCAGATCGTTCCGGGAACTATGGCAATTACGGACTTGGAGAATCTGGCTTTGGAAGGTGGAACTACAACACACGATGATGGGGGCAACGTGACCAGAATCCTCATAAAGGTACCTTCACTTTTCTATCCGGTTCAATCTCGTGTCCCCCAGATGGACTTATTCCAAAAATTGGTTGAAGAGGACATTTTTGAATTGAGTAAGACTGTTCCTTCCATGGTCCAAGTTAGAGAGGATAATTTGTCTATTAATGAGAGAAAGGCTTTACTCACCCTCATGAATGATGATTCCATAGTTATCAGGAATGCAGACAAGGGAGGAGCAGTGGTAATATTGGATAGGGACACTTATAGAAATGAAGCGGTTAGACAGTTATCAGATACATGCACATATACTGTTCTAAAATGTGATCCTTTAAAAACATTTAGATCCACTCTCCAGAAACTTGTAGAATAGGGGGGTCTTTTTGGGGGTTTTAACCCCCAAGGAGTCAGAGAAACTAGTGCCACCTCCCTAAGGTCCACAAGTGACTACACCCGGTTCAGGGGAGGCCCATTGTCTCGGGCATTGGGTCTCTCAATGCACACTTAGGGGAATGGATGGATGGTCAGCTCCAGCCCATTGTGCAAAATCTTCCCAGTTATCTCAAAGACACCACTCATTTACTTAATGTTGTTAATGTTTTCACATGGCAGCCGGGTTTTTTATGGATTACGAGTGATGTTTCGAGCTTATATTCCTCGATTCCACACGATTTGGCCCTAGAGGCTGTTCATTTCTCGTTAGCACAATACACCTGTTTGACTGAGACATCTAGATTTTACATTGTAGAGGTCATGGAGTACCTCCTAAAACATAACTACTTCATGTTTGATGGGGTGTTCTATCTCCAAGGGTTTGGGGCAGCCATGGGGGCGAAATTTTCGCCCTCCCTTGCCAACCTTTATATGGGTTGGTGGGAGAGAACCCACATCTTTGGAGATGGAAACCCCTTTAGAGATCAGATTGTTTTGTACCTCCGTTATATAGACGATCTGATCTTTATCAGTAAACAGAGTGTGATTTTGGTTTCATTTTTGCTATATTTGAATGATAATACCTGAAATTTAAAGTTTACAGGACAACGGAGCATTGATAGTGTTGAATTCTTGGATGTGGCTCTTGAACATCGCAATGACCATGTTGTTGTCTATATAGGAAACCCTCAGCAGGTAACAGCTTACTACATGCACAGTCCAGCCATCCCTTCCACACGTTTAAGGGAATTCCGGTGGGGCAATTCCTTCGTGTTAGGATATGTAGTGATCTGTCCACCTTTAATAGAGAGTCTGCCTCGCTATTTAAATGTTTTTTGGCAAGGGGCTATCCCAGATGGACTCTGGAGAGAGCCTACTATATAGCATTAAACAAAAATAGAAATAGCTTACTTACACCAAGAGGACATCATAAGACGCTCCGGACAAATAGCCAAAGAAGTTCCATCACTCTAACTATCCCATATAGCCTGGAATTCAGCAAAATTAAACAAATCGTTAATAAACATCTTCCTGTTCTGTGTACAGGAAATTTTAGATGTGGCACTAAAGATTGTCTTACATGCCCACATATTGCAGTCGGAAACACCTTTCAGTCCACATTGGAAAGGATGTTCAATGCAATATGTGGGTCAGACCACACGAAAATTGAAGGATAGATTCAGGGAACATTTGAGCGACATTAGAGGTCGCAAATCCACTAATGTTGCACGCCATTTTAATATGGAACACAATGTAAATCTGTCCCTTGTGTCTGTTCAGGTGGTGGAGCATGTTATACCCCCATTGAGAGGGGGAGATGCTTTCCGCCTCTTATGTAAGAGGGAAGTGTTTTGGATACACAGACTTCAAACCCGGTTACCTGGGGGACTTAACTTTGAATGGGATGTTACCCATTTTTATTCATAATGTCCAATGTTACATTCTAGGTTGGATAATAGCCTCCTTAACCACTTGCCGACTACCTAACGATGATTTACGTCGACAGTCAGCCCCTCACAGGCAAAGTGACGTAGATCTACGTCGCTAGCCTGTGAGGGTCTAGGGAGCGAGCGCGCACCGCCGGAGGCGCGCTCCTGCGTGGTCACGGTCCCCCCCGCGAGTGTGACCGGCGGACCCGATGTCCGCCGGTCAATCTGCGATCGCCGCTGCAGAGGGAGAAAGTCAGGCGGCTAGTGTAAACAAGCCGCCTGTCATTCTCCCCTGTGTAGAAACTGTGATCACACGGTTCTACTATGTAGGACCGTTGATCATTGTTTCTACAGCTCAACCCACAGCCAATCACAGTTATAATCACGCCCCTAGGGACACACACAGCCCCTCCCTCTCAAATAAAGTTAACCCCTTCACTACCAGTGTCATTTTGCAGTAACAGTGCATATGTATAGCACTGATTACTGCAGGAATGTCACTGGTAACCCCAAAAGTGTCAAACATGTCAGTCAAGGATCCGATCTGTCCGCCGCAATGTCGCAGTACCGCAAAAAAAATCGCAGATCGCCGCCATTACGCGTTAAAAAAAAACAACAAAAATGACAAAAATCTTTCCCTTTGTTAGTAAACGCGATAACTTTTGCGCAAACCAATCAAAATACGCTTTTTGCGATTTTTTTTTTTCTTTTTTTTTTTTTACCAAACATATGTAGCATAAAACAAATTGGCCGAAAATGTTAAAAAATTTTGATTTTTACATTTTTTTTTTGGGGGAATTTCATATAAAAAAAAAGTGAAAAATATAGCTATTTTTGCAAAATTGACGCTCTTTTTTTGTTTATAGCGCATGATCAAAAAATCGCACAGGTGATCAAATACCACCAAAAGAAAGCTCTGTTTGTGGGAAAAAATGGACGTCAAATTCGTTTAGGTACAGTGTCGCACGACCGCGCAGTTGTCCGTTAAAGTCACGCAGTGCCGAATCACAAAATACCCCCTGGTCAGGAAGGGGGTAAAATCTTCCGGGGCTTAAGTGGTTAATATATATCCCTAACCCTTCCATCTGCCTTATTGAATATATACATATCTCTTGTTTCTACAATATGTCATTTCCATCTGACTTATTGAATATATACATTTCTTTTGTCTTTACAACATGTGAGCCGTGTCTGGTAGTTAGTGGCTAAGGTATATATATATTGGAGGGTCTTAGTTCCCATGAACCTATGTGCCTTTACATCTTTTGCACATGGTCAAAAGATCTTCATCGTTGGCATATCTATAGATGTATGTGCATGGGTTTACTCATTTGCAAACTAATTACACGCACCTCTGTGATGCATGTGTGCTCTCATCTAAAGGGAAATCTGCTTGTAGTCTGTGGATCCTACATTACATGTGTTGCTCCTTTACCCCTTACAGTAAACCCCCCTCCATTGCGGGGGTTACGTTCCGGACCCAGCCGCGAAAAGTGAAATTCAGTTAAATAGAAAAACCCTATTAAAATGCATTGTAGGCATGTTTATTTTACTGTCACTGTACGTGTAGAAGCATTTTAAGGTCTTTAAACACACTTTTAAAACAATAGAAACTCATTTAAACACATAAAAGATACTAAGAGACAAAGCAAGAGCTATGGAAAACACAAAAATATTTCATTTTTAATGATTTATATAGTAAAATAACATTACAAAACAAACCGCGAATTACCGGAACCGCAAAAACTGAACCGCGATGGAGCGGGGGATTACTGTATTCTCTACCCAATATGGGTATTCGTTTCACTATGACAGGGGATTAACCCTAAAGTTTAACCTTAATATATATGGTCATTCACTCATGTATGCTAATACAGGGAGGTCTAGGTGGGCTCTGTGTTCTAATCCGTTCGATGTGATGATGGTTTTTTACACACATGGAGTGATTTTCCCGCTGTTCGGCTTTATTTCCCTTCTTCCCATTTTGTTGGGTATTGGGTTCATTTCACTCTCCTGGTCTATGGGAGGGTATCGCGCATCGACATATGGAAAGAACACACTAGAAGGAAGATAGATTTTATTCTATAACTTTAGCTGACGTAGGCATGTTATAATACCCCCCTTTTTTGTTTATATTTATTTTTGTTTATTTTTACTTGTTTGAGTGGATGTTATTAACATATGTCTAGGTTTAGGATTATGGCGATGTTTCAACATATTGCTTCCATATTTTCATATTTCATCTGTGAACACACAATGGCCTGTAACCGGTGTTGCGTCCGACATAACACTATGATGGATGGCTTGTCTACCAGATTTATACTATTGGGTTTCAGGATGAGTTTTTCTTCTGATAGTCATAGTGAGGACAATGAAAACTTCTTCTTCTTTTCCTTTGTTTTTCTTTTGTCCACACTATATACTTAATTGTGTTCTTTGACGATCGTCAGTTATCTCTGTTTTTCTCCATTTACTTTTTCTTTTCAGTTTTTCTTTTAAATTTTCTTTTCTTCTCTTCCTTTTCTGTTATCTCTTTCATCCCCTAGATATTTGGTTCATTTTGGTTTGAGTTTGTTTTTATGTGCTATTGATATGTCTATTGCAATACATGTGTGTGTATTTTACCACATTGGTCAATATGTATGTGTACTACTACATTATGTATAATGGGCTTTTTTGTGATGCGAATACATGAATGTATGCTGCTCCAATCGGGTTTATTTGGCTACAACAAGACTGGGGTGCATGGTGTTTAAGGATATAGAGACAATATGCATTTACCGTATACAATGTGGTTGTTCATTGTTTTCATTTATTGTCCATGGGGGCTACACTTTCCATCTGTGTTTCTGCTTGTCCCTATTCTTTTCTTTCTACCTTTCACTCATATGTATGGTCACTTGGATGGGATATGTTTCTATATACATTATTATTTATATCTATATTTCATGGGACCGATATGCATGTTGTTTCTGATTGCCATCTCTGCAATGTATGTTTGTATGCTGGACTGTTCGTACTGAAGAACTTTCTTCCTTTTTTTTTTAGAGGTTTTGTTCATTGGGATCTTACTCCAGCTATACAAATGCATCGTGCAGACATGGTTTCTTATGTCATATAGTTCACTCTTTATTCTTCATGGGCTCCTATTATCTCTTATTTCATTTTATTTTTGTTTTGTTTTATGTTATTTACACTTATTGCAATTGTTTTGCTTTGGGTGGTGGTGTTTCTTGTCTTTCTTTATACATGGAAGTCTGCTATGCTGTTTTTCTATCCAATAATCAAGCACTAATATTCACAACTGTGTGCTCAATTAACAATGATCAATGATGAGCTCTGGAAGTGCATGTTACTATTTAAGCAGTATCTTTTCATGTATTCACATGGTTATGACTAAACGGACGTAAGTCTGTGAAACGCGTCAACTACTATGTTTTTATCCCCTGTCTCTGACTGTAGTGCGGTTGCTTTTCTCTCTACACAACATAACTGTCTGGACTGCGGATCCTAGCTGCACCCCGCTTTGATCGTTGGGGCTGTTTTCTCACCTGAGTGGTTCTCCCTTTTCTCTATCGATTTGTGCTTCTCATGAATACAGGGATACCACGTGTGAGACTTTTTGGGAGCCAAGCTGTGTACGGGACCCTGAAAACCAATCAACACCTTCGGAATTTCAAAGGGCGTAAATTGCTCATTGCAGTTTCACACTACCTATCACGGTTTCGGAGGCCCTGAAATGTCAAGATAGCACAACCCTTCCCCTCCCAAATGACCCCATTTTGCAAAGTAGACACTCCAACCTATTTGCTGAGAGGCATGTTGAGTCCATGGAATAATTTATATAGTTTCTGGAAATGTATTATTTTTTTCTTTACACAGTTTTTACTAAATGTTTTCGCTCACACATGCCATGGGTATTTGTGAAATGACTCCCCAAAATACATTCTGCTGCTTCGCCTGAGTATGGGGATACCCCATGTGTGAGACGTTTTGTCAGTCTAGCTGTGTACGGGACCCCAAAAACCAATCACCGCCTTCAAGCTTTCTAGGGGCGTTAATTGCACATTTTACTTCCTCACTCCTCACTGCCTATCACAGTTTCAGAGGCCCTGAAATTTCAAGCTAGCACAAACTCCCCCCCCCCCTAAATGACCCCATTTTGCAAAGTAGACACTCCAAGCTATTTGCTGAGAGGTATGTTGAGTCCTTGGAATAATTTATATCGTTTCCGGAAAATTATTATATTTTTTTTTTTTTACACATGCCATGGGTATAAATGAAATGACTCCCCAAAATACATTCTGCTGCTTCGTCTGAGTATGGGGATACCCCATGTGTGAGACTTTTTGGCAGTCTAGCCATGTACAGGACCCCGAAAACCAATCACCACCTTCAGGCTTTCTAAGGGCGTAAATTGTTGATTTCACTCCTCACTACCCATCACAGTTTTGGAGGCCATGAAATGCCAAGACAGCCTTCTGGAACCTCCTGTGATGTGTTCAGGGAGGTGGTCAAAGCGGGAGTGAGAGTGGGTACCTGCCAAAGCTAAGTACCCATTAGCCCCCCCCCCCCAAAAGAAAAAAACAAACCTCCAAAAGTAGGGCAAGTATAGGGGAAGGAAGTAAAGAGGAACTTTCCTTTTTGGGGTGAAGTTCTACATTCAAGGCCTGAGTTATTTTGTCAAAAATGTACATAAATTAGGAAGGGACCAAATGCATCCACAGCATTGTTTAAAATTACTTTATGCAGTCATTCTACATACACTAGTTTACTCTAGGGTCAACACAAGTATTGGACTTCTGTCTCCTGTTTTCATCGATGCAAAAAATGATCTCACTGTAAAGAAGCTTTTAGAGTAATAGGACACAACAGGAAGTGCTCTAGAGGTCTTTTATTTAGAGTGCTTACACTGGTGTATTCAATACCACTGACTCATCAATTTGTTAGCAACCTTCAGTGACAGAAATATGGATGAAGATAATCAGTGTTATGTTTTTCAAACCTTTTTGGACATTATAATGGTTATCGGTTGTAATGGGTAAAATAGTTAATATTGTAAATTTTATAAATGTTTAAAGACCTTGTACACTTTTAAATGTTTCCATTGTTTTAACTATGTATTAGTGTAATTATATTCCCAATGTCATTTGTTTGCCTCACCTTTTAGTGATGGGTTCTCATGTAGTGGCTGACGTTTTGTAGTGTTGAGGCTGATCAATTCCTCTATGAGTCCATTGTTTGCTTCAGCTAACCTGTCCCTATTAGCCAAAGACACAAGACACCTTTCCATTCCTGGTCATGGTGGCCAGTGCATGCATTGTCATTCTTTCTGTGTCCCGTCACAAATGAGGAAGGACTAATGTAATAAAAATCTTCCAGATGCATGGTGCGCTCTGTGTATCTGTGAATACTCTGCCTTTTGGCTGTCAGATCTAATTAGCGCTCACCTGCACTATCATTAGACTTTGGGCTCTTTCACACATGGAGTCCGTCGGACGAACTCCGTTTTTCTCAGCAGGGGATCGATCCGCCGATCCCTCGCTGAGCAGGAGGATGACAGCTGTTCTCTGTGCTGTGTGCGGAGACACAGCTGTCAGATCCCCATGCATCTCTATGGGGGAATCGGATGGGAACGGACCGTCTGTCTGTTCTCATCCGATCCGCTGGACGGATTCAAAATAGAGTTTCCATCCGTCCCGATTTGACAGATCGGATTGGATGTCAGCGGACATCTGATGCCCCATAGAGATGCATGTGGTGACCGTTCAGATCCGCAAAAAAAAAGACAGGCGTATCTGGATGGTCCGCCTGTGTGAAAGTGGCCTCAGGCTGGCCATACATGTTCAATCCTCTTGTACAATTTTTCTTTAGATCTACTTAAAACCATATAGGAGGTCAAAACTAAACAACTTTCAATTATATCCAATTTGGCAGGCCCTTGCACTACATAGTTCAAGGTAAATCTTAAGGAAAATTGTACAGGAAAATTAAACTTGTATGATCAGCCTAAGGCTGCCCATAATTGTACAATTCTCTGGTACAATTTTGCTTTAGATTTACCAAGACTATATAATATGAGGCCAAACCAAAACACTTTCAATTTGTATGCAATCAAGCACTACATCTAAATCAATAAAAATAAGCGGCATTAAATCCTAATTGTGCAATCATGAATAATCATATGGTAAATAATGTGGTATGAAAACAACTAAACATGCAGAGAATAAATTACAAGAAAAATATATCATTGAGAAAAATGAATCCTATGAAGACTATATAATGAAATAGATCCAAAATCCAGTGTTAGGTGAATGAAAAAGTCATTTTCAATATTAACCACTTCCATACAGGGCACTTTCACTCCCTTCCTGCCCAGGCCAATTTTCAGCTTTTAGCGCTGTTGCATTTTGAATGACAATTGCACGGTCATGCAACACTAAACCTAAACTAAATTCATGTCATTTTTTCCCACAAACAGAGCTTTCTTTTGGTGGTATTTGATCACCGCAAGGTTTTTTCTTTTTTGCTAAACAAATAAGAGACCGAAAAGTTTGAAAAAAAAAAAAAGTTTTTTTGTTATACAATTTTGTAAATAGATTCGTTTTTTCCTGCACTGATGAGGCGGCACTGATGAGGCGGCACTGATGAGGCGGCACTGATGGACAGCACTGATGGGCACTGATAGGCAGCAATGATATGCAGCATTGGTGGGCACTGATAGGCGGCACTGATAGGCGCCACTGATGGGCACTGATAGGCGCCACTGATGGGCACTGATAGGCGGCATTGGTGGGCAATGTGCACTGGTGGGGGGCACTGATAGATGGAAATGATGGGCACTGGTGGGCAGCACTTATGGGGAGGGCACTGGCGGGCATCACTCCCTGAGCCCTGATTGCCATCCATTGCCATCCCTGGTGGCCATGGTGGGCATCCCTGGGGTCATGGGTGGGCATCCCTGGTGGTTCTAGTGGCACCCCCCTAATGATCTGCACTGGTAATCAATGCTCTGATTACCAGTGCAGACCCCCCGTCAGGAGAGCCGCAGATCGGCTCTCCTATACTCGTGCCTGTCAGGCACAAACTAAGGAAAGCCGATCAATGGCTCTTCCTGTGTACTATGTGACCAGCTGTGATTGGACACAGCTGGTCACATGGTAAAGAGCCTACGTCAGTAGGCTCTTTACCGAGATCGGAGATGCAGTGTGTCAGAGTGACACGCCACAGCACCAATCGCTGCTCTGCGCGCCCCCGCGGGCACGCAGAGCGCATTATCCTGTTGCCGTCATATGACGTCCGGTCAGGATAATGCAACCACTTTCCCGCCGTCAATCGCCTATAGTGGTCAACAAAAGTGTCCATAAAGTGCAAAAACGTGTATGAGTAACGTTGATTGAGGAAATCCACCACCAAGCACCAACACTTGGCATATGCTTCTTACCAGATAGCATGGATCATAAGGCCCCTTTCACACATATGGATTGTTCATTTCATTAGTTCAGTCATGTTTTTTTGTCATCCTTTTTTTTTTTTTCAGTCAACATCAGTTTGTCGCCCCTTTGTCGTCCTATCTGTTTTTTTTTTTTTTAAAGGATGAAAAATAGGGCTTTAATCTGTTTAAAAAAACAGATGTTGACAAAAGCGAATGAAAACGTATGTAAATGAATGATCATCCATTTACATCTGTTTTTCCAAAGGAATGCATTGATGTCCTTTTTTCCTCCATCAACGGATGGATAAAAAAACGGACGAACGGTCCGTATGTGTGAAAGGGGCCTAAATTATAATGGTCATAAAAGCACAAAATAACCCGGCATCCAAGATAGGCGGTAGCTGCTCAGCAGCTCCAAATGGATCAGGAATAAAAAAAAATGAACAAGCATAGTGAAGCCTGCTAACATTTAAGTAATTTTATTTAAAATATATGAAAAGTACCTTTGATGAGTTGTAAACAGGCACAAACGAGTACAAAACCAGCAGACTGTCGGTTCTTGAGAAAGGAACGGACGCGTTTCGTCATCGGTGACGTCTTCCCAGGGGCAGGCCGAGTGTCTGATATGATACAGCTGGTATCATAGTCTGTTAAGTGGCTGCTTACCTTTTCGTTCTTTTTGCTTGATCTTTCAGAATTTTTCCTTTTTTATATCTTGCACTACGTAGGTGAAGTTAAATAGGAAATTGAATAAGAAAATGGCCAGCCTAAGTGACCCAGAGATGCGGGGTTGTTTCCTTACAGGAGAAGTTAGTTCTTGTACTACAGAGGTCCTGTGAAGAAGAATGTGAAGTTTCATTGTACTTTAGACAGTCTATAGTACAGTAAAACTTCACATTCTTCTTCACAGGACCTCTGTAGTACAAGAACGAACATCTCCTGTAAGGAAATAACCCACCATCTCTGGGTCACTTAGGCTGGCCATACATTATACAATTTTCTTATTCAAATGCATATAGGGCAACAAATGACACCATGAAACTACATGATCAATGCACATCTCTTGCAGGTGAAAAACACAAGGTGTAGGTGAAAATATTTATAATGCCTTCAAAGGTCCTTAAAAGGATAGTACATTTAAAGGATACGTTTTTTCCCCCCTCTAAATTCCAGCTCCCCAATGTACCAATGTATGGTGCATTAATGTACTTTTGCAGAAATAAAAAAGCTTTCTGTAAATCTTACCTCAGTGTCCAGCTGTCTGTATAAAAAAAAAAAAGGAAAAAAAACTTCTCCATTACTTCCTGGACAGACCATGGGATGTGACACAGGAAACACTTTACCAGCTGACTTCATTAATGCACACCCTGGATTTGCGCACTCCACTCGCACGCCTGCACTCCACTCGCACGCACACTCTCCACTCATTTAAATAATACTTTTTATTTTTTTCCTCTAAATTCCAGCTCCTCAATGTACCAATGGTACAATAATGTACTTTTGCAGAAATAAAAAAAGCTTTCTGTTAATCTTACCTCCGTGTCCACCTGGCTGTAAAAAAAAAAAAAAAAAAACTTCTCCATTACTTCCTGGACAGACTTTGGGATGTGACACAGGAAGGACTTTACTAGCTAACTTAATTAACGCACACCCTATATTTGCCCCCACACACTCCACCCGCACGCACGCGCACTCCACTCCGCACGCTCAGGATGATCTGACTTGTGGTGCGACTTGCGCTCTGAGGATCTTGAGGCGGGAACTCCACGCCAAAATGGGAAATAAAAAAACGGAATGGGGGTCCACCCCAGATTCCAAACCAGACCCAGACCTGTATGGATTTTAAGAGGAGTCCCATGCCGACATATCGGCTTATCGGTATCTGGACGCCCCCTGTAACAAGTGGGCCTCCCAGATCGCGAACCCCCTCCCTATGTGAATGAGTATGGAATACCTTGTACCCCTACCAATTCACCCTAAAAAAAAAAAAAAAAAGGCAGTGTAGTGTAAATGAGAGACGGTTTTAAAAAAGTGCTTTATTAAAAATCTTTCCCTCTCCCCCCAGGTCTTCTCCCCCAGGTCTTCTCCCCCAGGTCTTCTTCCCCACTTTTCAAAACCATCTCTTGTCATAATTTACACTACACTGCCTTTTTAGGGTGAATGGGTAGGGGTACAATGTACCCCATACTCATTCACATAGGGAAGGGGGCCGAGATCTGGGGGGCCCCTTTGTTTCAGGGGCGTCCAGATTCCGATAAGCCCCCTGCCCGCAGACCCCCACAACCACCGCCCAGGGTTATCAGGAAGAAGCCCTTGTCCTCATCAACATGGGGACGAGGTGCTTTGGGGTGGGGGGGGGGGGTGCAGAGCCCCCCATGTTGAGGATATGTGGCCTGATATGGTCCAGGATGGGGTGAGGTTGCTAGCTCTTCCTCTCCCCTCTTCCCTCTCCTGACCTGCTGGGCTGCATGCTCGGATAAGGTATTGATTTGGGGGAGAACCCCAGTCCGTTTTTTTTTTTTCAGCGTGGGGCTCCCTTCAAAATCCATATCAAACCCAAAGGTTTTTTTTTTTCCCCCATTTTGGCAAGGAGTTCCCCCCTCAGGATCCTCAAAATGCAAGTCGCACCATAAGTTGGATCATCCTGATCCGACTTGTGATGCAACTTCCATTCAAATCAAGGGGCTCGCATAAAAAAAAAAAAAAAAAAAAGTACAACGTGGCTTAACGCTGTATAAGCAACATTAAGCAGCCTATAGCAGCGTCAGATGTTTTTACAGCTCTGACGCTGGTCATCAGAATGCCGATCGGGGTATACTGCTACCAGCCTGTGCACTACGAGCGTCTCCCAGAGAGGCTGGTGGCAGTATACCCAGATCGGCACTCTGCATGTAACGTTTTATTACACACAAAGGAGACACATATGTTAGTCTTTTGAAACAACCCTATGATCTTGGGAACCCTTTGATTTTACATATGAGGAGAACACAAGATATCTAATGCTCTTGCTGCCATAACTCCACGGTATCGCCTGTGGTGCGAAACGAGTCGCGATTCTTTGGTTAAGTTTCCACTACAACTGAATCCTGCATATCCTAAATTGATAAGTTTGACCACTCATATGGTCTGAAAATAATCAAACATGTTATGCTTGTCATGCATATGGTTTCTTTTGATTTAGGAGTATACTGTTACATGGCTATCTATGTATGTTTACATGATGGTTTTTTTATGAAACTTTTGTATAATAACTTTGCTTTTATACATCTTCAAATTGTTTATCTTTCCTGAAATCAGTCAGTGGATGCCTTCAAAGTCCTACTCTCTATAAGGGGATTAAAATATAATCTTTTTCTCCCCCCTTCCAGTTTCTAAATATCCATTTTTGGGATGTGGCATCACTTTGAGATTATGTCTCAGATTTCTGTACTCTACATGCAGAGAAATAAGATATGTGAAAAAACACACTGATTTAATTTGTGTGATATGACCTAGTAGCATTGGATTCATACAGTATCTCACAAAAGTGAGTACACCCCTCACATTTTTGTAAATATTTTATTATATCTTTTCAAGTGACAACACTGAAGAAATGACACTTTGCTGCAATGTAAAGTAGTGAGTGTACAGCTTGTATAACAGTGTCAATTTGCTGTCCCCTCAAAATAACTCAACATACAGCAATTATTGTCTAAACCTCTGGCAACAAAAGTGAGTACACCCCTAAGTTAAAACGTTCAAAGTGGGCCCAAATTGTCACTATTTTTTGTGGCCACCATTATTTTCCAGCACTGCCTTAACCCTATTGGGCATGGTGTTCACCAGAGCTTCACAGGATGCCACTGGAGTCCTCTTCTACTCCTCCATGACGACATCATGGAACTGGTGGATGTTAAAGACCATGCGCTCCTCCACCTTCTGTTTGCGGATGCCCCACAGATGCTCAATAGGGTGGTTTAGGTCTAGAGACATGCTTGGCCAGTCCATCACCTTTTACCCTCAGCTTCTTTAGCAAGGCAATGGTCGACTTGGATCTGTGTTTGGGGTCTTTATCATGTTGGAATACTGCCCTGCGGCCCAATCTTCGAAGGGATGGGATCATGCTCTGCTTCAGTATGGCACGTTAGTATGTCATGTTGGCATTCATTGTTCCCTCAATGAACTGTAGCTCCCCAGTGCCAGCAGCACTCATGCAGCCCCAGACCATGACACTCCCACCATCATGCTTGACTGTAGGCAACACACACTTGTCTTTATACTCCTCACCTGGGGGCCGCCACACACGCTTGACACCATCTAAACCAAAGTGGTTTATCTTGGTCTCATCAGACCACAGGACAGGGTTCCAGTAATCCATGTCCTTAGTCTGCTTGTCTTCAGCAAACTTTGCGGGCTTTCTTGTGCATCATCTTTAGAAGAGGCTTCCTTCTGGGACAACAGCCATACATACCAATTTGATGCAGTGTGCGGCGTATGGTCTGAGCACTGATAGGCTGACCCCCAACCCCTTCAACCTCTGCAGCAATGCTGGCAGCACTCATATGTCTATTTCCCAAAGACAACCTCAGGATATGATGCTGAGCATGTGCACTCAACTTCTTTGGTCGACCATGGTGAGGCCTGTTCTGAGTACTACCTGTCCTGTTAAACAGCTGTATGGTCTTTGCCACCGTGCTGCAGGTTAGTTTCAGGGTCTTGGTAATCATCCTATAGCCTAGGCCGTTATGTAGAGCAAGAATTATTTTTTCAGATCCTGAGATTTCTTTGCCATGTAGTGCCATATTGAACTTCCAGTGACCAGTATGAGAGAGTGAGAGCGATGACGCCAAATTTAACACACCTGCTCCCCATTCACACTTGAGACCTTGTAACACTAACAAGTCACATGACAACGGGGAGGGAAAATGGCTAATTGGGCCCAATTTGGACATTTTCACTTTTGTTGCCAGCTGTTTAGACATTAATGGCTGTGTGTTATTTTGAGGGGACAGCAAATTTACATGGTTATACAAGCTGTACACTCACTACTTTACATTGTAGCAAAGTGTCATTTCTTCAGTGGTGTCACATGAAAAGATATAATAAAATATTTACAAAAATGTGAGGGGAGTACACCTAGCAGAGGAAAGAAGAAAACACTTAAAATAATGCAGGCCCCTGAAAGAATAGTAAGCAGTACAAAGCAGGTGTAAAAGAGGCCTGTGGATAACCCCCAGGCTCCATATTGAAGTGAGGCAAGAAAGTGGTCCGCCCTCCCAGGATCCACATTGAATCTAGCAGGCAGAGACATTGGTTATTAAAAGACATCTGCAAAAAGGTCCAAAAAGTTGGCAAACGTGCAGTAACCATAAAATACTCAATAGCATTGAGGCTATATTGGTCGATATCTACTTAAAAAAAAGACACTAAATGCACTTAGTGTGCAACAGTAATCCTAGAGGACGAAACCATGGCAGAAAACATGAGTCGAAGCCGCAAGCAAAAGATGGGGGCAAGTCATCCACAAGGAACGGCCACCTTCACACAGTAAGCAGCCCCAGGGTATACCAATATAAAGTGCAGGCAATCAGTGGAGCAAACAAGATAGGAGTGACAACGTTCATCTATTGCTCTCTAGAGAGTGGGTCAGTAGATTGCAGCCAGGATCTGCTTCTGTTTGACGGTGTATTGTGTCTGCAGTATGGACCCAGCGAGAACCATGTCCATCACCATCTAGTCAGGCAAGTCTATAGGCTCGGTATCAAGAAAGCAAAAAAACATCTGGTAGTTGACGGGAATGTTGAAGGGCAAAAGATCATTATGCAGACGAATAGTTAGGCCAAAAGGGTGTCTCAATACATATGTACACCCTGCAGTCCCTGATTTTGTCTAGCAGTGGCTTCAATTGACGTCTCATGAAGAGGGTCTTGCAGGAATGGTCTGGGAGAAGGTCTATAGTGGCACCGTCAATTTGAATGGGGCCCCTATTCCTGTCCCGCTTCATGAATATTCTCCTTTAGTGTGAAGAAATGCACCCTGCATATCATATCTCTCGGCTGGGTGCGTTCACCACTGCCAGGGAGGTTGACTGGTTTACCCCGTCAAGCTCGATAGGGGAAGAGGCTGGTTTGCCTAGGAGGTCATTAAAGATACTGATGTCTAGCAGTCGCATGATCTAGGGGAGTAGAGTGCGTACACATACTAGTGCAAGGTAAGTGGTTGCAGCCGTTAAATTGTAGTATTCAGCTGCTCAATAAAACTATATTCTGATTGTAGCAAGACTGAATTGTTTAAATATGCTTTTTTTTTTTTTTCTCTTCTTCCTTTCATAGTCTGCACTGGATTGGTGGCCCAAGATTGATGCTGTGTATTGCTACTCAGGAGAGCTCCGCAGCATGTTTGCTGAAACGCTCAAAATCGTCATGCAGTTACATACAGCAATCCGCCTGACGCCGGTAAAGTTTGGTATCTTATGCTCTGTATTCTGTCATTGAAAATTTGGTTTCCATTTAGTATTCTCTGCACCCAAATAGAAAAATATAAGATTTTATTAGCAACAGCGACCAGTTTCATGCATTTAAGAATTTTCTGTATTTCTTAGGGATTGCATTTGGCTTTAAATGTTTGTAACAGTTTAACCACCTCTGGATCGTAAGGTTTTCCCCCTTAATGACCAGGCTATTTTTTGCGATTTGGCACAGCATTATTTTAACTGACAAGTGCGCGGTCGTGCAAGGCTGTACCCAAATAAAATTGATGTATTTTTTCCCCCACAAATAGAGCTTTAGTTTGGTGGTACTTGATCACCTCTGTGATTTTTATTTTTTGCGCTATAAACAAAAGAGCGACAATTCTGAAAAAACAATATTTTTCACTTTCTGCCATATAACATTCCCAATAAAAAAAAATAAAAAAATGTTTTTTTCATTTTAGGTCGATATATAATTTGCCACATATTTTTGGTAAAAAAAAATCCCAATAACAGTATATTGATTGGTTTTTTCGCAAAAGTAATCGCGCCCACAAACTAGGGGAAACATTTTTTCTTTTTTATTAATTTTCTTTTACTAGTAATGGCGGCGATCAGCGGTTTTTTTTTTTTTAACATTTTTATTTCCCACAATGGTGTACAATTTTCCAATGCATAAACAAGTTCCATGTTCAGTACAATCATTCCATAAGTAATATGTATGAGTGATGCCAAGGAGTTCTGAGAGATGACAGACATTATTGCTCAGAAGTAACACTTAAGCATGGTAGTACATCGACATACTCTGTTGATACATACCGGTAGAGAGCATAAAAGTGACATACATGACCCAGGCCTAGACAAACCTAACTCAAAAGGGGGGAGACAAGAACAGCAGATCTACACACTTATCAGCTACATTAAGCCAACGGTCCCAGACCTTATAATATTTTGCAGGGCAACCTCTATTAATATAAATACATTTTTTAAAAGGTAATGTGCTGTTAACGTCAGCTTTCAGGTCAGATAGTCTGGGGGGAGTACTTATCCATAATTTGACTATTGTTTTCTGAGCCAGGAATAGTTTTATGTAGAAAAATTTTGGTGTATTTATCAACATCAGTATCTGGAAGAATTCCCAGTAGACATGATTTGGGGTCCAAAGTCAGCAGAGACCCCATGTTGTCGTGGAGAAAATCCACCACCTTTTCCCAGAATCCCTGCATGTATGGGCAGGACCATAGGAGATGGTAGAATGTGCCTGGTGCTAGATTGCATAATAGGCATGTAGAAGATTGTCCCTGATTAAATTTAGCCAACCTTGTAGGAGTGAGATATGAATGATGCAGAATGTATAGTTGGGGCAGCCTGTCCGACAATTTGGGTAATACAGCTTTGCATGCATCCAATGCCTCACTCCAGGTGTCATCCTCTAGATTCCCTAGGTCTCCCTCCCACCGTGTTTTTACATTTGTAGGCTATTTTCGTGGATGAGGGGGTCTACAGCATGTTATAGAATACAAATATTAATCCCTGGGAGTCCACACTTTTGACCACCTCCATGATAGGATTGCGGGAGGGATGACGTATCGATTCTGGGAGCTGAGCATGCATAGCATTGACGGACTTGTAGAAAACGAAAAAACATATGATTCGCTAAGGTTGGATTCCATTTTCAGAGCATCAAAAGTTTTTAACGAGCCATCAGAAAGTAAGTGCGAGAGGTAGAAATTTCCCTCCTTACACCAAACCTCCAAGACCGGTACAGTCAGGAATTCTGGGGGAATTCTCTTATGCCAAATGGGAGAATAATCGTTATGTGCAGGAACGTCTAGTTTAACAGAGGCTAGGTTCCATATCTTTCTATAGTGGTGCAAGAGGAAACGGTGTCCCACTTTGTTGGTGCCATCCTCCACTCCTGCTGCTATAGCACAGATAGGGTCTGTTGTTAGTTGAACCGAGGTGGGGCATAAGAGTAGGGTGAATCGCTTCCTTTCCATCTTATCTATATGAAATAATTGGGATGCCAAGTAATAGAGGCTAAAGTCTGGCAAGGCCGTACCGGCCAAATCGGTTGGGTTTTTGAGTAGTCTCCATGCCCATTTATGTCTATTCTTCCCCCAAACAAAGGTTTTGAGAATTGCATCTATAGTTTTGAAATGTTTCAGTGGTAAATACACTGGAGTGTGCCATAATACATACAGAATTTTAGGAAGAAGTATCATTTTAATAAGGTTGACGCGCCCATATTTGTGTTTTGGATTTGATCAGGGGAAACAATGGCTCCACATTTAGGGGACATAATCATCTGGGGACCTAGATACTTTCACCCCAAGGTACTTGATCGTATTGACTCTCTGCAGGGGTAATTGGGTCGGCAGCTCAGTCTGGGGGGCGAGATCCAGCGGGAGAATTTGTGACTTCCCCCAATTGATCCTAAGTCCAGAAAATGAGCCAAAATGTTAATTTGTTCGTAGTGCCTCGGCCAGGGAGGGGCCCGAATCTGCTAGATATAGCAGTGTCATCCGCATACATGATTATTTTTTCTTCAAGATCACTTACGTGCAAACCCTGTATAATTGGATTGCCTCTGATGGATATAGCCAGGGGTTCCGTTGCTTAAGCATACAGTAAAGGGGATAAAGGGCAGCCCTGCCTAGTGCCTCTGAAGAGTGCAAAAGTATCTGACTGCCATCCATTAGCCACCACTTTCGCAGTAGGGGCCTGGTATAGCAAGTTTATCCATCTAAGAATTTTAGGGCTAAAGCCGTACCGTGCCAGACATTTCCACAAATTGTTCCACTCCACCGAGTCAAACGCATTGGCCGTGTCAAGCGTTACTACTACTCTCGCCCCAACATTGTCATGATGGGCTTGCATATTTATAAATAATTTCCGGAGGGTGAAGGAAGTGTTCCTACCCGGCATAAAACCCGCTTGGTCCTCATGTACTAGAGTTAGGATAACCTGATTAAGGCACAAAGCCAGAATTTTCGCCAAGTTTTTAATGTCTACTTGGAGTAGGGAAATGGGTCTGTAAGACTCGGAGACCTAGATCTTTATCCGGCATGGCAATGAGTACGATAATGGCTTCCCTCATAGCTAGAGGTAAGGGTTTCAAAAAGATTATAGAGAGTAAACAGCTGTGGTATGAGGGTCTCTCGGTTTTGTGAGTAGAATTCAATGGGTATTCCATCAAAACCAGGGACTTGGATGTAGCAAAACTGGTAATGGCTGTCGCTATGTCCTCAGCCTCAAGTGTTTCTATCTGTGCAGAGGTCAATTGTGGGATGGCAAGGTCCTCTAAAAAGAGATCTAAAGGTATTGTGTCATTAGTTGTAGTGGTTGCATAAATGGAACTAAAGAACCTGCGGAACATAGCCGTTACCTCCGCAGGATCGGTGACCGCCTCCCTGGAGGAGTTGTGCAGGGAGATCACCACTGGGGGTCTATCATCACTATGGGCCATGTGCGCCAATAGTTTGCCTGCTCTCTCTCCATGTTCAAAAAGTTTCTGTTTAGAGAAGAAAAGCTTCCTAATAAACATCTCATATTGTAACTGGTTAACTTCCCTAGAGTGTAGTTTAAGGCGGGAGGCGTTAACCAGATATGGGTCAGTCTCATACTGACGCTCTGTGAGGTAGAGTTCTTCCAATACCCTGTCTGCCCTCTCTGCTGCGGTAGTTTTCAGCCTATTTATTCTAGATATTATAGTGGCCCTCACATGAAGTTTAAATGAGTCCCATATACTTGCAAATAAGGCAGAGTGAGCGTTTTCGTTAAAATACCTTTTTCATTCATCATCCATCTGACAGTAGCGATAGCCAAAACAGGTTTAATCTCCAGGTCCTTTGCGGTCTGACTGTAGGGACAGCTAATGTCATCCAGTATGGACTATGATCTGATAAGTCTAGGACAAAAGGCTGCATCTAATAGGCAAGGCACTAGTAGGCGATCAGTGATTTTTAGCAGGACTGCGACGTTGTGACGGACAGATCGGACACCTTACTGACATTTTTGACACTTTTGGGGGGGACCAGTGACAATACAGTAATCAGTGCTAAAAATATGCACTGTTACTGTACTAATGACACTGGCAGGGAAGGGGTTAACACCGGGGGCGATCAAAGTTAAATGTGTCCCCAGGGGATGCTTTCTAACTGTGTGGGGAATGTACTTATGGAGGAAGACAGGATCCCTTTGTTCATTGCTGACAGAACAGCGTTGGAGTACCATGCCAAGCTGTTCGAAGTGCCTGACTGAGCTGGCCGACGGATTGCCTCACATGGCCGGATTGGGCCGAATATTGAGGCCGCGGCTTGTGGCTTATTCGGAGCTGTCCAGGTACCATGTCAAGCTGTCCGAGTGTCATGTCAGGCTGTCCGAGCTCCTAACCGAGCTGTCCGAACTGCTGATTAAGCTGATAGAGCTGACGGCGGACCCGCGACCTGATTGGGCCCCAAAATTAGGCCGCAGCTTTGGTGCCTACTCAAGGCTAGCTGACCAGGTGGTTTGAGCTGCTGACCAGGGTGATAGAGCAGCAGATGGGCATCCACCCCCCCTCCTCCTCAGGGGGGGGGGGGGGCGGACATATGGACTGCTGTGGGGACAATGTTGTGTGGGGATACTCTGCCTGCGGGTCTGCGTCACAGCTGGCCCCCTCTTCCACTTTATAGGGGATTATGTCCCGTTATGTCATTTATGGTCTTTAGCTGGCGTCTCCTTGCGGGACTGCGGTCGGCGACCTCCCCTACTTGTTGTGCTCCCAGGGTGAGCTTAGCATTTAGCGATTCGAACGGGTGCTCTGCAGTGAGGATGGTTCCTTTTTTACTGCACATGCCCATTCAAGGGTGCTGGTGGATGCACTGATTGTATCAGTGCAGAAAATTTTAACATGGGGGGCGCCATTTCCCTCGGGCCCGCAGATCCCCTAAAGGCGGCAAAGGTACTCCCTTTTCCCGCCTACTGTGACAAAATTGTTGCGTGTCAGTGGCATCGCGATAATGGTAACCACACATGGTGTGGCTAAAAAGCTGGTTTGTGGTTCAGGCTTATAAAAAGGCTCTACAGATCTCCTCTTTATGGGGTACCGCCTATTTGGGTCTTTGTTCGAATCCACTAAGGGCAAGTCACCGCGTCATAGACAGGCCCTTATTTTTCAGCTCACAGGCCTTCGGCATGCAGGAGCAAGGGGTGATTGGGACGGTTCCCTCTCGGGAACGCTTTCAGGGATTCTATTCAAACCTGTTTACTGTGCCCAGAAAAGAAGGCAAAGTATGTCCAATTCTAGACCTCAAGGCTCTGAACCGCTTTGTGCGGGTGCAGAAATTTAGAATGGAATCCATTTGAACGGTAGTGGCGTCCTTTATACAAAGGAGACTTTTTGGCCTCTAGCTATCAAGGACGCCCCCAGGGTCTTTACCAAGGTTCTGGCTCCGGTGTTGGCATTACTGCGCTAACAGGGAATTTCGGTACTGGGATACTTGGACAATCTCCTATTGAGGGCAGACTCTCATTCAGCCCTGTTGGGCGACTTGACGATCACTGTACGGACTCTGCAAGAGTTTGGTTGGAATATCAATTTAAAAAAAATCTGCCCTGATACCTTCATCAAGACTGGATTATCTGGGCCTGACTCTGGATTCCGCTTTGGCGAGGGTCTTTCTTCCTCCTGGACAAGCTGCACAAGTTGCAGGGGGCGATCAGCTTGCTGTTGGCAAGCAATCTATCCTCTCTGCGGACTTGCATGTGGGCATTGGGTCTAATGGCGTCAACCTTCTAGGCGGTTCCATTTGCTCAGTTCCACGCGAGACCATTACAAAGGGAGATTCTCGTTTAAGGGAACAAAGATCCAACATCCTAGAAAGCTTTGAATCGGTTGAGTCACAACACAGACTACTTTACTATGGTGTCTTCACTCGTTATCACTACACCAGGGCAAATCCTTCCTTCCATTGTTTTGGACGGTGGTAACCACGGACCCCAGCCTGTAAGGCTGGGGAGGAGTTCTGGGGAAGTTCTGCGCCCAGGGGTCCTGGACAGTAGAAGTCCAAACTTCCGATAAAATATTTTGGAGCTCAGAGCGATAAAGCTTTGCCTGAGCCACTGGACAAATCTTCTGCAAGATTGTTCGGTCCGGATTCAGTCAGACAACGCCATGGCCGTGGCTTACATCAATCATCATGGGGACACCAAGAGTGTCTTGGCGGCCTGGGAGGTAGCCGAGATCCTGGATTGGGCGGAAAAGTTTGTTTGTTCTCTCTGCTGTGCACATTTCAGGTGTGGAGAACTGGCAGGCGGATTACATGAGTCGTCAGGTGTTGGATCAGGGGAAGTGGTCCCTACACCCAGAGGTGTCTTCATCTCCTGTGTGTCCGGTGGGGGACACCCAACGTCGACCGGTTTGCTTCTCGACTCAGAGAAGGTTCAGAGGTTCATAGCCAGGTCTCTGGATCTTCTGGCTGACGCCACAGACGCACTGGTGGCACCTTGGAGTCAGTATCGGCAGATTTATGCATTCCCTCCACTTAAAGTTCTGCTGAGGCTTCTTCACAGGATAGAAGTGGAAGGGGTTCCTGTCTTTCTGGTGGCTCCAGACTGGCCTCGCCGGTCTTGGTACGCAGACATGATAAGATTGGTCCCCGATGCTCCCCGGAGACTTCCTCTCGGGGAAGATCTGCTGTCTCGAGGACCGATCTTCCATCCTGCTTTACAGTCGCTTGCTTTAACGGCGTGGCTGTTGAAAGCCAGGTATTGCAGGATAGAGGTCTTTCTGATTTCAGTGATTCCTACACTACTGAAGGCCAGGAAGTCTACGTCCAGGAAGATCTATCATCATACGTGATCATTGTACATTTCATGGTTTGAATCATTGAAGGTTCACCCTCGCTTGTTGTTGGTGGCTAGGGTTTTGACTTTTCTTCAAAAAGGTGTTGAACAGCCATTGGCTTTGGTCACTATCAAAGGCCAACTGTCAGCTCTGGCTGTATTTTTCCAACACCCATTAGCTACGCATGCCCTAAATCGCACTTTTAGGGGGTTCGCCATATGGCTCCCCCGAGGCGATCCCCGCTACCTCCATGTGATCTGAATTTGGTATTATCTGTTCTTTAAAAACCTCCCTTTGAGAACATTAGGGAAATTCCTCTGCTTGCCTTGTCTCAGAAGGTTGCCTTTTTGGTGTCGATTACTTCTGCCTGCATAGTATCTGAATTGGTGGCGTTGCCCTGTCGCTCACCTTATCTGGTGGTCCACAGAGCTAAAGTGGTACTCCGACCTAATCGGTCGTTTCTTCCTAAGGTGGTTTCTGCTTTTCATTTGAATGAAGACATTGTGCTGCCTTCACTTTGTCCTAATGCCAAGCATTCCAAGGAAATTGCATTCTTTGGATGTGGTGCGGGCAATCAGAGTTTACCTGGCGGCTACTGAGGAATTTAGAAAATCAGATTCTCCATTTGTCCTTACCGAAGCATCTCTTAAAGGATTAGCTGCGTCTGCTGCAACCATATCCTGATGAATCAGTCGGTAGTTCAGGCTTATTTGCTGAAGGGTCAGGTTCCTCCTTTCCCTGTGAAGGTGCATTCTACTAGGACGCGCTGTGCTTTCTGGGTTTTTCGCCATTAGGTGTCAGTGCTGCAAGTTTGCAAGGCAGTAACTTGGTCGTCGGTGCATACGTTCACAAAGTTCTACAAAGTAGATATGTTGGCATCTTCGGATGCCTCCTTTGGCCACAAGGTTTAGCAGGCTGCTGTTTGAAGAGAATCGTTCTTGTTCCTCTTTGAGGGTGTATGTTTTTTCTAGGTGAGCTCCAGTTGTTCCTGGTTGAGCTCCATGTTACCTGGTTGGCTAAGTTTGGCCTTTGGGCAGTGCTGTATCTTGGCCTAGGCCTACAAGGCCCAGGCCTAGGGCGGCACTTTGCAGGGGGGCAGCAAAAAAGCTGCACCCCACACGCAAAAAAAAAAAACAGCCTACTCCCTGCTCCCACACAAAAGGGGTCCCCGTCGACTTGTAATACACTTTTAGTATAGTGCCAGTCTTATTGGGCTGGAGGGCAGGGTCCAGGAGGCAAATCACTAATAAGGCAGCACTGATGAGGCTGCACTGATGGGCGCTGATGAGGCTGAACTTATGGGAACTGATGAGGCTGCACTGATGGGCACTGATGAGGCTGCACTGATGGGCACTGATGAGGCTGAACTTATGGGAACTGGTGAGGCTGCACTGATGGGCACTGATAGACTGTGGTTGTGGTCTGTGGTTTACAGATGACAGGGCAGGTCATAAACAGAAAGGGGGTGTGGCCTTTACAGCAAGGGGTGGGTTATATTTAAATTAGGGGGTGCACAAGTTTAGTCAGGCCTAGGGCAGCACAAAACCTAAATACACCACTGCCTTTGGGGAGTTACGTTCTTTTTTGCATGGTCTTCCCACCCCTCATGAAAATACTGCTTTGGGACATCCCAATGGTCTAAGTAGATAGAGCCCTATTTTCAGATTCAGTAATTTAGGGCAAGTATTGGTTCATCCAATACAGACTGTTATTGCAGTATAGTTATGAGTCACGTTGGTCATCTGCTAACTGCCTACACCTACATATCTCTCAGGTAAAACTTTGGAGAGATCTTAGTTATTGGCACGGTTTCCATTCACCTTGTGATAGTTCCAGTTCTTCCTTTGCGTTCTCCATTGTTGAGAAATAACTGAAAAATCCAAAGGGTATAGTGGAACTCTCTTGTATAGTGAGCAGCCCTGGGAAATTGCTTGAGGCGACATTAAAGTTACTAAGAAATATTGGTAAAAAAATCAGCTTTAGCTGGATAGCCTTTTAAAGGGGGTGGTCATCAGTTTCAAAAGGTTTGTGCACTTAAATTTTGTCAAACATGTACAAATGCCTATTTTGTCTTTACACTGAGTGGGTTTGCTAACTTGCCAATTGCTGCTTTCTAAAATTCACTCATAATCCTTTGTATTAATTGAATACTGGAATTTTTCCCCAGAGTCTTACATTTAAAGAGAAAATGCCATACCTTAAGTTTAAAGAGAAACCAACCGATGTGGAAACGAGAAGTTATAAATACTTGCTACTGTCTTTGGTCAAGCTCATTCACGGAGACCCAAAGTTGCTATTGTATGTAAGTAGATATGTTATTTTTGTGCTTACTATTAGCATCTCTAGCCAAACCTTGCACATATTGTAAATTAGGAAAGGGTAGGATCTCCTTGGAAGTCTATCAAAAACGTTGGTGAACCGATTGATATGTAAAGAGGTTTTTTTCCTAGCAGGCACATTAAGATGCTTTGAGTTTAGTTCAGATTTTCTTAAGTAGCACCTCTGGATCCCATATAACAGAGGCTTTCAGATATACATACCCCTTCCATGTCCTGCTTATTGGTTAATGAGGCTACGCTTCACAGCAGTTAGCCAATATTATGTGGTGCAGGAGGCAACTGCAAAAGTTTGTTGTTAGCATATCTGAGTGCTCTGATTTTTGGGGGCACTTTAGCCATCAACCCAGTATTTTTTTTTTCAGGAGGTGATCAGCTTTTATTTGTAAAACCAACCTAGCAGTTAAAGCGCTGGATTGCTTTTTCAGGCGGTGGGAGGGGTTACCTCTACCCCTTCACCCATAGTCTGGTGCCATTCCACAAGCATGCTCAATTTGAACCAATTCAACCTAGAACCCCCAAATAAATATATATATATATATATTCCACACACACACTGCTCAAAAAAAATAAAAGAAACACATCCGATTGCAGTGGGGCAAAATCTCATGCTGGATATATATATACTGATATGGACTGGGTAATGTGTTAGGAGGGAAAGGATTCCACATCGCTTGATGGAAATGAAAATTATCAACATACAGAGGGGCTGAATTCAAAGACACCCCAAAAATCAATGTGAAGAAATTATGCAGTAGGCTAGTTTATTTTGTTGAAATTTCATTCCAGCAACTCAAAATGGTACTGAGTAGCTTCTATGCATGCCTGGCAACAGGGCCTGCTCCTAATGAGACAACGGATGGTGTCCTGGGTATTTTCTCCCAAATCTGGACCAGGGCATCACTGAGCTCTTAAACAGTCTGAGGTGCAAACTGGTGGCATCACCGAAACTTAATATGCCAGAGGAGTTCTGTTGGATTTCTGTTGGATTTAGGTCAGACGAGCGTGGGGGCCATTCAGTGGTATCAATCACTTCATCCTCGTGGAACTGTCTGCATACTCTCTCCACATGAGAGAGGCATTGTCGTGCACCAGGAGGAACCCAGGACCCACTGCACCAGTGTAGGGTCCAACAATGAGTCCAAGGATTTCATCCTAATAACTAATTGCAGTCAGGATTCCATTGTCTAGCCTGTAGAAGTCTGTGCATCTCTCCAAGGATATGCATCCCCAGACCATCACTGACCCACTATCAAAACCGGTCATGCTGAACGATGGTAGTCAGCATAACCTTCTCGATTGCTTCTCCAGACCCTTTCATGTTTTTCACGTGCCCAAGGTGAACCTGCTCTCATCTGAAAAGCCCAGGGCACAAGTGGCGGACCTGCCAATTCTGGTGTTCAATTCTGGTGTTCAATGACAAATGCCAATCGAGCTCCACGGTGCCGGGCAGTGAGCACAGGGCCCACTAGAGATGTCGGACCCTCAGGCCACCCTCATGAAGTCTGTTTCTGATTGTTTGGTCAAAGACTTTCACACCAGTGGCCTGCTGGAGGTCATTTTGTAGGGTTCTGGCAATGCTCATCCTGTTCTTGCACAAATGAGCAGATACCAGTCCTGCTGATGGGTTAAGGGATTCTAAATAGATGCATAACATGTCAGGCTTTAAAATTGCACAAACTACGGTACTGAAAAATCTCTATAGGTTACGCTCTTAAAATTTTTAACAGTTACCTGTTTAGAATTAGGGGTAGTCTTGTGCTTAAATGATTGATCTTGCTCTAACGATAGCGATTACTCACATGTGTAATTTGAACACTGTTCACATTTGCAGGTACGACTTACGTATGTGTTTTCTTTGGCAAGCGAGCACGGATGGGGTGCTTAAAAAAAAACAAAAAAAAAAAAACATTTATTTGTATCTAATCACTTTCATTGCCGTCACAAGGAATGTAAATATCCCTTGTGACAGTAATAGGCAGCGACAAGTGTTCTTTTTGGAGGGATCTGGGGTCTAAAGGACCCTAAAACCCTCCTCTGCACTTGAAAGTATTCAAAATGCCAAAATCTGCGCTTTTGAATACTTTTTTTTTTTTTTTTTAAAGCTATCGTTGTTGGCTCCCGAGTAAACCGATTGGGACGTCGTAACGTCCCTTCTGGGTTACTACAGTGGAGACCTGATCAAAGCCGATTATGGCTGTGTTCGGGTCTCTGGCCAGCCAGTGGAGCTGCCGGCTGGTCGCTCAGGTCTCCCAGTGGGATGGGAGACCTGAACGGAAGGATGCAAGGGGTGGGGGGGGGGGGGGGAAGACATCCCCTCCTGCTGCTTGTAATAGCCAAGCGGCTGCTTAGCCGCATCGGTTGTTATTACAAGAAACAAGAAAGCTGACTGTTGGCTCCAAAAATCAGTACAACCACTTAAGCAAAAATGACATACAGGTATGTGATTTTGCGGGAAGTGGTAAAAGCGTGACATATTGGCACTCGATTTACTCGCCGTAACAACATCTTTTATATTTTACAAAAAATTGGGGATTGTTTTTGTTTAAATTAAAATTCTTTAATGAGGAAGTAAGGCTCACTCTGTAACTTGTACCTATAGGTTAGCCTATAATAAGGCTTACCTATAGGTACTGTAAATATCTCCTAAACGTGCACACATTGCACGCAGCCAGTGCCAGCACTGGCGCATGCGCTCTGAAGGAGCGGTCGCCCGTGCCGTGAATTGTGGCTCCGGCCAATCATTATGGCTCATTATGCCTTTGTCTTGCAGGGTTTTTTTTTTTATGGGGTGTATGTATGTATATATATATATATATATATATATATATATAATGTATGTGTGTGTAATTTTCTAACAAAAAAATACAGATTTTTACATGTAAAAATGTCCCAATAGGCCTGATCCTAAAGTGGTTAAACTTTATTGTTTATTTAGGTTTTTTTTGCATAAACACGTAAAAAAAACAATTTATCAAAGGCACCATTAAAGAGTACAATTTTGTACATAAGGCAAGACTAAGTATAGCACAAAAACAGTAAACTTGTATGCCAAGAGAGACCAACGTAATATCTCTGTGGATTAAACAATATTATATTTTTACATTTTTTTTTGCTTTACTTTGACATACCAAATTGTACAAGTATACATGAGGCATTTGTTTTTAATTTCATTACTTTTCAGAAGAAATGAAACACTGTTTCTATTACCTGTAAGCCCCCGTTCACACTAAGGCGACCTGTGAGGCGACCTGGTCGCCTCACAGGTCGCCGTAGGTCGCCTTCCATAGGGAAGCTGCGGACCCGTTCTAATAGGAGCGACACAAGTCGCTCCGACTTACAGAAAGGGTCCGGAGCTTCTTTGGGGCGACCCGGAGGCGACCGCCATAGACTTCAATGTTATGAAGTCCGTGGCGGCCTCTCCGAGGTCGCGGCGCGCTGCTCGCACCGCAACCTCGGAGGTCGCCACCCGAAGTCGGATCGCCCCTATGTGAACGGGGCCTAAAGGGTGCCAACAAAATGTGTCCACATCTGTAAAGCAACAGGTACACTTTAATCATGAAACATCCTTGCCAGTCACAGCTAACGTTTCTGGCGCTAGGACCACAAACCTTACTAAATGCTGTATTCTTCAAGGTTTAAAGCGTGATTCTCTAATGCGTAATACAGATGTACTGTGGTTCAGCATTGATCAGAGGAATTTCTTGTCGCTTTAGCAAATGTTCATGTTGCTTCAGTGCAGGCTTTATAAACATTGTTGAATGCACGGAGTTGAATAACTTCATTTGTCTGATTCCATGAGAGAAGACCTAATTGTAGACCCTAAGATAAGGAAACTGTGTCCTGTATCCTTTTACATGTAGCACACTACAGTGAGCAAAACCTTCAACCTGAGTAGCACTCATTATCCCAGTTACAATATTAATGTTACAGGAAATTGAAAGTGTTACGTACAGGTTAGAAGACTACTATTTTAACTCATGTTTTCAACTCCTGTTTTTTTTTTTTTTTTTTTTTTTTAACTCTCCACTTGGTCACAATTCCATTTTGTTTAACAGTTGCAATGTATAAGTCAGCAACTTCAATGTTGTTCTTTTACGTCACTGCCAGAACTTCCAGACCTCTACAACAACATATTGACATTGTGGAATGAGTCAGTCTGGTCTTTAGACACACAATTTTTCCTGTCACTGAGTACCTGGTTGTTCCTGGCTTGATGACTCTGTAATCTGACTCTGGAGTCGGGGAAGTCTTTCCTGTCATTTCTGCTTTTTTCTTCTGTATGAGACCATTAGTATCTTACTTTTTGATTAAGAACTTTTTACAAGGGGTCTCCTGTGTAATGTAACTCCCCCAGTCTGTTCCTTGGGATATGAATCTTGGTTTTCTCTGCACAATATAAACCATTACAGACATTCATCTCCCTACGCATCTTTCTTGTAGTCATCACCCTGTGAGGCAAGTTTCCGAACAGGAAGACTTATCCTGTGAGTAACACCTTTTTTGGTTGGGAGTAGGAAAAAGGTGGTGTTCAGTCCTATGACTCAATTCTGCCTTAACGTAATTTCTGCCTTTTGCTTCAACCAGGACATTGTTTTTCTGTCCCTCTGTTCAGCGTGTGTTCACCAAAACAAAATTTATCTCCATTAAGTATGGTTTGGGCTGTGAGCTCTCAGCCACTGCTTCTTTTAGGAAGTGTGATATTTTTTATTCATTTTAAATGCTGCATGAACCCCCTAAGGGTGAAATAGCTTTTTATTCCACTATCACTAGGTGGCTCAGACAGACCACGACACAACACGGGACCCTACTCTGTTCTTATGTTTCTATTGCTTGCTACAAAGCTGGCATGTTAACTAAGGAAAGCCAACCGTTGCGCCTTGCGGCTTCAGAGACAGCTTTCCACTGCGTATGTGCAAACTTTGCTATGCTTTTTGAATGGTCCTGCAGCCTTCTGAGACCTGTGACGTGTCCCAGAAGGCTGCAGGCAAAAGGAGGGGGAATATGCACCAATATGCATATGTGGAAGAAGAGGAGGGAGGATTACATAAAGCAGAACTTCCCCTATAGGGTGAAGTTCCACTTTAAGTTCACTAAAAACTCCCTTCCACTCACTATCCTCAGAGCATTGGACAAAAGGGCTCTGTCATAGGATTACCCCATGTCTCTGCCCTCCCCTCTTTCAGGAACTGCTAGTTTTCAGCAACTTCATCTTCAGTGGGGGATGCCAGCTGTAGACCTGATGCTGTCCAGGCTCAACGACAAACTGGACAGGTTCCTTTCCAGGTCCAAGGATCCTTGGGCCTTTGGGATGGATGCCCTTTTTACTTTTTGCGATCAACACTACCTTATTTATGCTAAACCCCCCACAAATTCCTACCTTGTCTGCTTTGGAGGTTAGAGTGGGAAAGCATTCTGGTAATCCTTTTTAAACTGAATTGGCCCAGGAGGGTGTGGTACTTAAACATAGTGAGACTCCCAGGAGACTTAGTGAACCCTGCCAGACCATCCAAACCTCCTTTCTGAAGGTCCTGTATTCCATCCTACTTTCAATGTCACTGGCTTTGACGGCCTGTCTGTTGAAACCCAGGTCCTGATGGACAGGGGTCTTGTACACACAGTGATTTGTTGCAGAAGGCCAAAAATCCCTCAACCCTTAAGATTTACAACTGCACTTGGCAGGCATACTTGGTGTGAAAAGGGAAATACTCTGTGGCATGGGTTTTACACTTTCTTCAGACAGGTTGCCCCGATGGCCATCAAAGGCAAGTTTTCTGCTTTGGTTGTGCTCTTTCAGAGACTGCTTGCTTCTTTACTCATTGGTTGCGCCCTGCTAACTCCTCAATCCGGTGTTGGTCCTTCAGAGACCACCATTTAAACCTACTTGGGACTTTTCTCTCCCTCCCTTGTCACACATTGTTACATCAATTAGGAAGATGCCTCAGTTTGTGGCTATATCCTGCAAGGAACGTTTTCTTGTACCCAACAAAGACAAGGTTGTTTTGAAACTCCTTCATAGTGTTGTCTTTCTTTCTGTTTGGCTCTGAAACATCCTAAGAAGATTGTTCTCCACTGGCAGAATGTTAGCCTGTTTTGCAGCCGCAGCCTCGAATAAACAATCTGACACCTTGTTCTTGTTTCCTGAAGGCTCCCAGAAGTAACAGGCTGCCTTTCAATTCACAGTTGCTACGTAGATTTGACAACTCCTTTAGGAGTTTGGTCCAAAATGTAGGGTTCTCCCTTTCCCGTGAAGGCCCACTCCATCAGGTGTTGGTGCTTTGTGAGGTTTTCAACATCGGGTCTCAGTTTCCCAGGTCTGCAAGGTTGCGACATGGTCTTTTGCTCACACCGTCACTATGTTTTTTTTGCTAGGTCGATGTTCAGGCCTTGGAGGAGGTATTTGGTGGCCTTGTAAGAGCCTTCTTTGTTCTTGTTCTGTTATAGGAATTGGTCCTCTTGGGCTTGTTTTTTCTTTTGCCCTTCCCTCCAATGAGATTTTTAAAAGTCCCAATATTCTAAAAATACTTCTGTGTCCTGTGATATGCGAGAGACAGGATTTTAAACTAGCCTTTAAAATCCCTTTTTTGCCGTACATCAGATCCCAGGTCCCTTCCCTCTGGTTTCACTTTTGCATTGCTTTTTGACCTAGCTGAGGTAATGCTTGGAGTAGGAGGGGTTATGCTGGACATGGTCAGGCTTTGCTATTTGCTGGTTTCCAATCATCTCGAGGTGAATCATAACTTTTTAGTTTAAGAACTAACTCTCGTGTCCTGTGATGTTCTCAAAAGGATTTTACAGGTATGTAAAAATAAAAAAATTCCTGTTTTTATGTACATGGAGTAGAATAATTTTATTTGACACCATTGAGGGTCATGGTCCCATCCCTTTGTGTCCTTGATCATGCTTTCTGTACTGCTTTGCTACAAAAGTGAAGCATTCTGGTAATGGGTATGATTATCCTGGGCTGGCCTGCAGTTTTGTTTCTCCTTGTTGAATCCTTTTGTAGGCAGCAGTAAAACCTGAAGGTGAAAGACTTCCAGCATTCTTCAATGGACTCCAAGAATTGGATTATACATTGTCTAAAAATGCAAAGAATTCATACTATAAAACTTAGAGAGGCTTCCTGCCGTCCTAGTTTACAGCTTTTTGGAAGCTCCGTGTCTTTGGTAAATCATCATTAACTATACATGTTTTTTATCTCGATGTTCCAGAACCCAGGAAAACCTGGCCCTGACACACAGAACAGCTCTGCAGAGCTTATAAATGGATTGGTACAGCTGGTTCCACAGACAAACATGCCTGAAATAGGCCAGGAAGCCATGGAGGTGAGTCTGGTTCATTTTAGAGTGAAATTGCAATCACTTTGTAAGCCCTATTTACTTAAATGGGTCATGATTGGCAGGCAGTAGCACCCACCAAAAACAGGGTTTAATTTCTGCTGCGTAATGTAAACATCTTTTGGCTGCTGCCTCAGCAGCTAAAGGGGGGTAGGGTTTGGGCGTTAAACATATCCTTAGGGTTTTGGGCGTTAAACGTATCCTTAGGGTTTTAACATCCCCTAACTTTACTTGTGAACGAGCCCTAGGGTGCCGCTGCTGCGAAATGCAACTGAGGGCTCGTTCACAAGTGCAGCAGGCACTGCTGCTCCTCTGAAAAGTGATCCAAGTGTGTTTGACAGGGGAAGAGGAAGCAATATGTTGCCTCCTCACCACCTGATTTCAGCCCATGGTTGCCATGCAATGCAGGTGATTGTGACACAATAGTATGGCAGTTAGGGGTTTAAATCAGGTGTGAGGAAGCGACACTCTGCCTGTTGATCTTTGATTTCTCCCATGTTGTTCAGCAAGATCCCACCTCTAAAAATATGCACTGTTACTGTAATAATGACACTGGCAGTGAAGGGGTTAACACTGTTGGCGATCAAGGGGTTAAATGTAAGCCTAGGGGAGTGTTTCTAAATGTATGGGGTTGGGCTTTTGAAATAATCACAGAGACCTGTGATCTTATATAGAAGGATCACAGGTGCTCTGTGATCATTCCAGAGAGAAGAACGATTTACAACTGCTGACCGTCCTTCTCCCATAGCGGAGAGCGATTGCGGGTGGCATGGCAGCAATCAGGGCCGCCGGCCCCGTGCATCAGAGTGCACGCTCGCCTCCTAGCTGTAGGCGCGTGATTAACGTATACCTAAGTCGGTTCGCCCAGGAGGGGCTGCCTGCCGCAGTTAAACAACCTTTATGAACATTCTTTGGATGTGGTTCGGGCCATTAGAGTTTATCTGGGGGCTACTGAATCTTTCAGGAAATCAGACTCTTGTCCTTACCGAAGGAGCTCGAAAAGGATTGGCTGCGTCAGCTGCTGCCATATCCAGATGGATCAGGCAGACGGTTGTTCAGGCTTATTCACTGAAGGGTCATATTCCTCCTTTCCCTGTGAAGGCGCATTCTACTAGGGCGCTGAGTGCCTCTTGGGCTTTTCGCCATCAGGTGTCAGTGCTGCAAGGCGGCAACTTGGTGCATACATTCAAAAAATTCTACAAAGTTGATGGCATTTTCGGATGCTTCCTTTGGCCGCAAGGGTTTGCAGGCTGCTGTTTGAAGAGATTCTTTTTTGTATCTCTTTGGAGGTGTATGTTTTTTCAAGGTGAGCTCCAGTGGTTCCTGGTTGAGCTCCATGTTACCTGGTTGACTAAGTTTAGCTTTTGGGGAATTATTCTTTGCATTGTCTTCCCACCCCTCATGAATATACTGCTTTGGGACAGATCAATGGTCTCTGAAAAGATGGAGCTGTCGAACGATAGAGAAAACTGGATTTATTTGAGAACTTACCATAAAATCCTTTTCTCTGAAGTTCAACAGACACAGCACCCGCCCCTCTACTTCTGAGGTATGGGGTTTTTTATCTTCTACACACAGCTTGCAACTAAACTGATTGCTGATGATAGAGTGTCTGGGGTTATGCCTGCAGGGACAGCCTCATAGGCATGGTTAGACTTTTTTCCGGCAACACAGGGAAAGCCGCTCAGGTGAGGCACAAATGTCCAGGTGCTTGTCGGATCCGCCGTCCAGTAATCAAACTTCCAAAGAGAAAAAGTGACCGCACTCAGAGATGAATGAACTTGAAGTGTTTATTCCCATTTATAAGAAACGGTGCATCGAACGGACATGGTTGACGCGTTTCACGACTCTGTAGGTCGCTTACTCATAACCGATTTATGAGTAAGCGACCTACAGAGTCGTGAAACGCGTCAACCGTGTCCATGTCTGTTCGATGCATCATTGTTTTTTTTGAATGGGAATAAACACTTTAAGTTCATTCATCTCTTGAGTGCGGTCACTTTTTCTCTTTGGAAGCTAGACTTTTTTCCAGCCTAGTGCCTATTCCTGATTAAAGGAGCATAACCCAATGGTCTCTGAAGAGATGGAGCTGCGTCTGTCGAACTTCAGAGAAAAGGATTTTACAGTAAGTTCTTACAAAAATCCAGTTTTCCTGGAGTTCAGCTTTAAATTGTGGTGGAACTGTACCAAACATTTCCTGTATAATCAAAAATATAAATGCACAAAATTGTAACATTTGTATTTTACATCCACCCTATAATTGTTTTTTTGTTTTTTGTTTTTTGTTCCCCTCCCTCCCCAGGCTTTGTTGGTTCTACATCAGTCAGACAGCATTGAACTTTGGAATCCTGATTCACCAGTAGAGACATTTTGGGAAATTAGGTGAGATTAAAAAGGTTTTTCTCTTAGCAGTAAATACTTGGCTTGGTTTAAATGGTAATATCCATAAAAGTGTTACGAAAAATCTGCCTAATTTTTCCTAAATACTTTGTTTATAGAACATATCTAACAAGTTTGACCTGATTGTTGGGTGTCCATGATTGATCACTGTTTAGGTGTCATGTTTCTTTAGTCTAGGTTCACATCTGTTCTTTTAATGTTGGATGTGTTTGCACAGGCACAACAATGCGGAAAATTCAAGACAAAGGGTCCCCAACCGTTTTCTCACGCTGCTGCCGCTCGGAAACCCTATAGTGCTTTGACACCATACAGTTCCATGTGTTACTGCACATTGGAACATGCCCCACGTTTTCTGATATGTGGGGGTGCCTAAACAGCACCGTAGATGCGGCTGTCTGTTGGTGCAGGAACATGTGCAATTTGTACGCATTCACAAACCCGCAATAGTGTAAATTTAGCCTTTTACCTCAAAAAGTTGTGACTTAAAGATAATGTTTTTATTTTAAAAATTGTAATAGTTGCCATTTTAAATGTAAAAGTATTTAAAGCTTGTGAGACTTTACATGTTCATTAAAGCAATCTGATTCCAAATCCCAAAATCCATATAGCAACTTGTCTAAGAGCAAACATACCTGTCTGGTTTAGTGAACTCACAATGTTCTGAATCAAATCCAAATCTGGATTAATCTGACATTGGATCACATGGCCTGTAGCAGCTCTACAGAGTGGGTACCAACATTACGAGGCATCTGTCAATTTGTACAAAGACTTTGCTGATATCCATGCCCCTGAATGTGGCTGCTGTGAAAGACTAAAATTTGATTTTATTTGATGTTTAGTGTGCATACTTGGCAGTCAGTTAATAATTGGTGCATCTAAAACTATTTTTCTCTAGCGCTCATTGACAGACGTAGTCCTCGGTGATACAGCACCTTCGGGTTATGTTGCCTCCACAGGAGCAGGACTAGACAGGAAATTAAAAAGCTCTGGCCACACCCTAGGGGCAGTCCCAGAGGGTATATCCTCTCTCTCTCTGCCTCAGCAAATCAGTTATTTTCTGTCTAGTTAGGAGTAAGGACCTAGATACCTTGCTGGGATCTTAGGTCCTGGCAAGATTTTTTTCTTAAAAGATTTTTTAGACAGCTTTTTTTCTCCAGTGTTCCTGTGAGATCTTCAAGCAAGAAAGCTGAACTGGGCGACGGGCTGGATGTTGAGATCCGGTGGTCACCCCAGTTCAGCCTACGAGCGCGTGCAGGCCATAGCTCCGCGCTGGGTCGGCCGAGACAAAGTCCCATTAAAGGACTGACCCCGCGAGTTAAACGTCTCGCTGAAACGCCAAAGACCATGAGTCACGGCGTCCATATCGGTCGACAGCCCTCCCGCCCCGGTGGAGAGGGGTACTGTCAGGAGTTGGTGCCCGCCTGGTTCCGGTATGGTGAGTAGTATGTTCCCCCTTTTCCCCTGACGGGTCTTGTGGTGAACGCGGGCCCCTCTCTGTATGGTAAGATAGAGTCCCTCTCTATCCTATAAATGACACAGATCCTCCTACTTTGAGTGTGATTTTATGTGCAAAAGCCAGGAGGCTTGGTTTGGGAGCTAACAATCTAGTTGTATACATGTTAAAAAGATTGTAATCAGTGGCATTCTGGGAATCTTACGGTGATAAGTATAAGCTACCTACCAGTCAGAAGCCACGGACATGTAGACTGCCTTCCTAATCAGATCTCCAGCTATTAGCAGGCCTCCCGAATGGCCATGCGGTCCGCCAGGGCCGGTACCGCCAACCACGCCAAATCCCCATGCAGAGAGAGTGTTGTGTGCCCTGCAGCACACCGCTATTCAGTACAGGCCGCCGCCATTTTTTTTGCTGGATCGCACGAGCCGCCATTTTGGCGTAGCCTCGTGTCTCCAGCATGGGGGCGGCCATGTTTGAGGTGATCCAAACACCTCGTGGAGCTAGGGGAGGCGCCGGAAGGCGTGCAGAGGGGCGGAGCCGTCTCCTTTCTTCCTGGGCAGCCAGCCAAAAGACTTCCTGTTTGTCAAGACAGCGCTGTAACCTGTTGCAGTTAAACTCTGAGCATCAAGTGGTGAGCCTGGGGGTCTATCTCTCTCTCTCTCGATCGATAGGGATCCCTAGCAGGTAACACTAAGGGGCTTTTTGTGGCGCTGGGGGTCTGAAAAAAAAAAAAAAAGTTTTTTATTTTTGAATTATATTATCCAGGAAGTGACTGGAATTATCATGGACCCTGCCACACAGATTCCCCCACCTGTTTCCCTCGAGGGGGCCACGGGACCCGCCGGTGCACAGAGTGTAGAGTCATTTACAGCAATTTTGGAGTCTATGGTGGCTCGGGTGGAGGTGGCCTGTCAGGGACGGGGGTCAAGGAAGCGACCCCCGCCTACCCCTATACTATCTGACACCTCTGACTCAGATTCAGAGATGGTCACTGCAGTTGCAGGTTCCTCTGCAAGGGCTGTTATCTCAGGTAAAGCCCCCTCAGACAGTGAGGAGGATGCTTCTTCTCCCGCTATAATTCAGGAAGAAGCATTGGTGGACGCACTAGTTGTGGCAGTGCAGGAAACCTTAAAACTTGAGGCTTTACCGGCAGAGGCAACTGAAACAGAGATTCCTTTTGGTACTAATAAGCCCATCAAAACGGTGAAGGTTTTTCCTGTACCCAAATGTTTCGGTAATCAGATTAAAGGAGAATGGGAGCATTCTAAACGTACCTTTACTATTTCCAAGCGTATTGCTAGACGCTATCCGTTTGAGGAATCCATCATTAAGAAATGGACGGTACCACCAGTGGTGGATCCACCTATTTCCAGGCTGAATAAAGCCACGGTTATCCCAGTGGAGGACACTTCGTCAATTAAGGATCCGGTGGATCGAAAGATGGAAGCAGAGTCCCGCACCATCTTCTCTCTGATAGGGTCAGCATTTAGACCAGTAATTGTTATTGGTCTAGTTTCCCAGACACTTACGGAATGGGCGAGAATGGTACGCCAAGACCTTAGGGGAAAAGATATTCCCCAGGAGACATCTGATTTGATGGAACAGATTATACAAGGGCTACAGTTTATCTGTGACGCAGCCTTGGACACTACTCCCTTATTAGGGCATGCATCTATGTCAGCGGTGATCCTCAGACGTGTGCTGTGGTTAAAATGCTGGTCAGCTGACCTAGGTTCCAAAAAGACCTTGACAAATCTCCCTTTTCAGGGGAATCGTCTATTTGGGGCCAACCTAGATGAAATCATTAAGGATGCCACTGGGGGCAAGAGCACTTTTTTGCCACAGGCTGCTAAAGCTAAGGGACCTCGCAACAAGCGAGGACCTTTCTTTACCGCCCATAAAGGGCGCCCGGCTGGTACAAGCGGGAAAGGCAAGACTCCTCCAGGAGGGTTCAAGAAGGGCTGGTCGGACAAGCAGAGGACCAACCCAGCCAAACCCGAAGCAAAGGAGTACACAGCCTGAAGGTGCGCCCCCACCCGGTTTCAGGGTGGGGGGACGTTTTCACCGGTATTCAGGACATTAGATCGAGCATCAACCACTACTACCGGTGCGATTCTTCCCTTCCAACATTTAAGTACTACAGGAAGCGGTAGTTACCGTTCCCTGAATAGATCTTTTCCTTTACCTTTTCCTAAGATTAGTCCCTATACCTCACAGGAATCGGATCTGGTTGACCAGATAGGCCAAGTAGCCTCTAGTCGGGTGACTTCGGTCCCTGAGGTTCAACCAGAAAAGATCACCCTTCCTGATAACAATCAGGTATCTGATAAATGTGTGGGAACAGAAAACGACCAGACTTTCTCGGATGGTCGGGGCCAGATACCTCTAGGGACGCCTGGTTCAGATTCTATCAGCGCCAGTGGTCCTAGAAATTCTAGGCTGGCCTCCTCAAGCCGGCCTGGCCGACTTGGACATGCTAGTCGCAGACGTTCCGTGGGAACTTCGTCTCAGGGAGTGTCTGTGGTCTCAAGGACCAATTTACCATCATGCTTTACAGTCGCTGGTTTTAATGGCCTGGCCATTGAGACCCAAGTACTGAAGGACAGAGGGTTGTCTACTTCAGTCATTTCTACCCTTATTAAAGCAAGGAAAGCGACTTCCAGCAAGGTCTATTATCACACATGGAAGACTTATATTGCGTGGTGCGAATCTTTAGGATTTCCTCCACGTACCTATTCGGTGACTCGAATATTGGCCTTTTTGCAACAAGGGGTTGAGCAGAAGCTAGCCTTGAGCACCATCAAGGGTCAAGTTTCAGCATTAGCAATCTTCTTTCAGAAGCCTTTAGCTACCAAGTCCTTGGTGCGGAATTTCATCCAGGGGGTGCGGCACCTGGCTCCACCAGTCCGCGCGCCCTTACCGCCCTGGGATCTTAATTTGGTTTTGTCGGTTCTACAGAAACCTCCCTTTGAAAACATCAGGGAGATTCCCTTGCTTACTTTATCCCAGAAGGTGGTCTTCTTGGTGGCTATTACTTCTGCTCGCAGGGTGTCAGAACTGGCTGCATTATCATGTCAGTCCCCATACCTAGTGATTCATAGGGATAAGGTAGTACTTCATCCTAAGCCATCTTTTCTTCCTAAGGTGGTTTCAGATTTTCATCTGAATGAAGATATTGTACTACCTTCCTTGTGTCCTCAGCCCAAGCATCATCGGGAACATGCGTTGCATTCCTTAGATGTGGTTTGGGCAATCAGGGTATACCTGAAAGCTACGGAATCATTCCGTAAGACGGATTCACTTTTTGTGATCACGGATGGCCCCAGAAAGGGTTTGCCTGCATCTGCCGCGACCATTGCCAAATGGATTAGACAAACGGTGGTACAGGCTTATTCTATTAAGGGTCAGAGTCCTCCGTTCCCTGTTAGGGCGCACTCCACTCGAGCGCTCAGTACTTCCTGGGCCTTTCGCCATCAGGCGTCAGTGGTCCAGGTATGTAAGGCGGCCACCTGGTCGTCGGTACATACCTTTACAAAATTCTATAAGATTGATGTGACGGCATCGGCGGATGCCTCATTTGGCCGCAAGGTTTTGCAGGCCGCAATTTGAGGAGACCGGTGGTCTACCTCGAGGGTTTTTTCTGTTTGAAAAAAAAAAAAAATTTTTTCTTTTTTGTTGAGTCTCATCATTAAGGATGAGCATTGTAAACTTCTAGTTGGCACCGGTTGGGCCTTCTAGATTGGGATTTGATTTTCATTTTCCCACCCTTCATTTGTGATACTGCTCTGGGACATCCCGAAGGTGCTGTATCACCGAGGACTACGTCTGTCAATGAGCGCTAGAGAAAAATGGATTTTTGTAAAATCTTACTGTAAAATCCTTTTCTCTTAGCTCATTGACAGACGTAGTCCCCGCCCCTCTGTTTTTTTGAGTTGGGTTGGGTTAAAATCTCTAAAGACTGCTTTTTCACATAACTGATTTGCTGAGGCAGAGAGAGAGAGGATATACCCTCTGGGACTGCCCCTAGGGTGTGGCCAGAGCTTTTTAATTTCCTGTCTAGTCCTGCTCCTGTGGAGGCAACATAACCCGAAGGTGCTGTATCACCGAGGACTACGTCTGTCAATGAGCTAAGAGAAAAGGATTTTACGGTAAGATTTTACAAAAATCCATTTTTATTAGGCAGATTTTTTGATATTTTACAAGACGCAAGACCTAATATTCTAAGACTCTGGGTTTTAGGCTGGTACCTTCAAGTTATTGTACAGCCGTGGCCAATAGTTTGGAGATTGACATAAATAATAGTTTTCACAAATTCTGCTGTTTCAGTAGTTTTTGGTCTTTTTGTCAGATGGTACTATGGTACACTGAAGTATAATTACAAGCATTTCATAAGTGTCAAAGGCTTTTATTGACCATGGCATTAAGTTTATGCAAAGAGTCAATATTTGCAGTGTTGACCCTTCTTTTTCAAGACCTCTGCAATTCACCCTGGCATGCTGTCAATAAACTTCTGGGCCACATCCTGACTGATGGCAGCCCATTCTTGCATAATCAATGATTGGAGTTTGTCAGCATTTGTGAGGGTTTTTTTGTTTTTTGTTAACTCACCTCTTGAGGGTTGACCACAAGTTCTCAATGGGATTAAGGTCTGGGGAGTTTCCTGGCCATGGACCCAACATTTTGGTGATTTGTTCCCTAAGCCACCTATCACTTTTGCCCTATGACAATGTGCTCCATCATGCTGGAAAAGGCATTGTTCGTCACCATAAGCATTTCTGGCAATCTCGAATAGGTGACTCCACCTTCTGTGATGGAGTGGATGTGATTTATCAATTAAGAGTGATAACAGATAGCAACAAATATTTAAAAATGTATACAGTGCTTGTGACAGACCGTGCCATTTTCTCAATACGTGCTGAATAAAAATATGTGCGATAATAAATAAAATAACCAATGTAAATAAATAGTGTCATGCACATACCAGTTATCAAAAGATCACAACTTGCAATGGTATTAGTGCTGTATATAAAGTGTGTGAAAACTTGATTTAAAAAGTAAGACTGTGACATAAAGTAGCAAAACATAAAAAACATATATAGAAATAGTGTCCATAAAGGTAGTGCCAAATATTGTGTTATCCTTCTTCCCTTTGTGAAATTCAGTGGTGCATCAAATTTCTGATCCTCCACCTAGTAAGCAGTGGCCACTCACTAGAAGCACTCAGGCTTCTGGGACCTAAAGTGCCTGTAGAACTCCTCTGTCTTTGGAAACCACTTCCTTCTAGGTATTGGTCAGGGACACATCTATCCAATGTAAATCTTAAGAAAATGCAGGAGAATATCTCATGGTGTAGTAAATTTTATTGTAAGATAAATGCAGAGATAAAAGTAATGAACTCACATTAGAAGGTGCCTCAAATGACACTTGCTGAAAGCCAAAAACAAACAAGCATCCAGAAACGGCCTCTCTGTAAGTAGCGTGCGTTCCACTGTGCGTGTCACCCCGTTCTGACCAGCCGCAAACCGGAAGTGATTTCGTACTGGAACCTCAATGCATTTCACCAGGAAGTGGCGTCATCAGGAAGTATTACTTATTTGTTGCCATCTATCTGTTATCACTCTTGATTGATAAATCACATCCACTCCATCACAGAAGGTGGAGTCACCTATTAGAGATTGCCAGAAGTGCTTACCCTGTAACTTGTATGTACCTTTATGTGCTTATGTACCAGTAGCAGCGCCTCATTTACCCCTAATTTCACATTTAGGTATCACTACTTAAATTGAAGGCAGCTCTACATAATACATCAGTGTTTTACATCAGGGGAGGCACCATACTATCCTATTTTGTTTGATACCAAACTGTTCTTGGATGGGTGGAAGAAGTTACTCTCTGAGGATGCTTTTGTACCATTTTTTAGTTCAATTTTATTTTATTGAAAGAGTTTAACATGTAAAGAACAGAAAAAGTAGAAAAACAGTTATAATGGTGAGCATGGCATACAGCAGTAGTTATACAGAGCAATGTGACCTAACCAGGTCTGTGGAAACTTAACTTGGAAGTGGAGTTATAGATAGACCAGCAGTATATCGATATACCATGTCTCAGCTTTGTCAGTAAAAATAACATTGATAGAAGGCCGCTGTAGTGGGCATTAAACAAGAGAGGTGATCAAGCTGTACGGTTGGTAGCGCCTATCAAGGTACTCCAAAGTGGCTTGTTGAGGGTCTACAGGTGAGAGTATAGGGATAACCGCATAGGTGGTCGGAGGCGTACCATCAGAGATATAAAGGAAAGGGTGAAGATAAGGGGAGCAGACTTAAGAGTACGAAAAATACCAGAAGAGATGGGGGGGGGGGTGGAGGGCGCACACTTCCCACTACGGCCCATCAGCACCCGACATCATGGGTGTCTATCCAGGACCTGAAGCCATCCGGACATCGAAACATGTCCCAGGACGACCCCATGATGAACAGTTCCTCCCTGCCCCCCTCCCGGGCCAACACATTTTCATGTCCCTGATCCCATCCAGCTCCAGGGCTCACTCAAATGTAGAGGGTACATGCATAGTTTTCCAATGTCTGGGGATCACTGTCCTGACAGCCGCCAAAAAGAACCGAAGGAAGGTAGCAAAGACAACAGGGCTAATTTCGGCATAGCAGAGACCGTAGTCGCCTGGAGCCTGCAGTACAGAGCAATAATGTCGGTCCAGAACTTGCGGATCCGGGGGCATTCCCACCAAATATGTAGAAGCGTACCTCTAGACGACATGCACCTCCAACAGCTGTCCTAAGTGAAGCGGGTCAATATACTTAGCCAAGGAGGGGCATCTGTACCATCTGGTCAGGAGCTTGAACCCCTTCTCCTCGACGTGAGTCACAGGGGACATCGAGCGAGTCAGAGCAAACCATTTACGCCAATCAATAGGCGAAAGGACTTGTCCCAATTCTTTACTCCATGCATTAGTATAGGTCGGCAGGTCCTGGGCGAAGAACACCCAGAAGGAGAGAAGAGAATACAGTTGTGACACCATGTGGGTGGGAGGATCAATTAGAAGCAAAATGGCGTTGAATGCCGAGGGGTCCCCTCGGGCGGCAACCACCGAGGGCAGGGAGCTAAGATAAGAGGACCTGACGGCGCTGTAACTAGCCCGCAAGGTCTCCCACCGGCACGTTAGTTATGCTGTAGTAGTAAGGAGGGATCAGCACGCAGCAGTTGGGACGCTCGCTAATGGTCGGTCACGTTCCACGGTCCAAATCTCGGCCATCGGGGTTACCGGAGGGAAGGCTGGGGTTCCAAAAAAGGGTGTCATGGGACACTGGGGACTTGAGATGGCCCGACTCATTCAGGCGATCCCAAGTCCGCAGCGTCTGTGAAGTCAAAGTGCCCAAAGAAGGCACATGTCCCCGAAGTTGCAACTGGGTCCACGGTAGAGCGCTGAGATCAAAAGGGGTGAAAAGACGCTCTATTTGAACCCACAATTTAGTGGAGGCGTTGTGGAACCAGTCTACCATGCGTGTCAGGGTCGCCTCCCGATGGTAGAGAGCGAAGTCAGGAATACCGGCCCCCCTCTTGACTTTGGGAGGGTGAGCTTCGGGTATTTCAAGCGAGAGCGATTATGGAGCCACAGGAAGCGTGAGAGAGCTCTGTGCAGCTTATCAAAAGAAGAGGTCGGTAAGTGTATGGGTAGCGTCTGAAAGAGATACAGAAAACGGGGTAGAACGTCCATTTTCAAAACATTGATCCGTCCAAACCAAGACGACGGGGTTTTATTTATTTATTCGCGGGGTAAGGTGGACAAATCCGACAGGGTTTTATTTAAAAGGATGACAAAATTGGTACTGAAAAGGTGGGTCGGGTCAGAAGGAAGGTTGACACCCAGGTAGTGAATAGAGGAGGATCCTGTCTTAAAGGGGTACGAACTCGCAATTTTGTACCATTTTTCTATTAATGGCTGTGTTCTTAGGCAAAATTGTGAGTGAGCCCACTCCATTGGCTGAAGAGCAACCCCACACATGAATGGTCTTAGGATGCTTTACTGTTGGCATGACACAGTACTGATGGTAGTGCTCACCTTTTCTTCTCCGGACAAGGTTTTTTCCGAATGCCCCAAACAATCAGAAATGGGAATAGTCACAGAAAATGTCTTTACCCTAGTCCTCATCCGTCCAATCTCTGTACCTTTTGCAGATCATCATTCTTTCCCTGATGTTTTTCCCGGAGAGAAGTGGCTTCTTTGCTGTCCTTCTTGACACCAGGCCATCCTCCAAAAGTCCTGGCCTCACTGTGCGTACAGATGCACTCACACCTGCTTGCTGCCATTCCTGAGCAAGCTCTGCACTGGTCCCCCTGATCACGCAGCTGAATCAACTGTAGGTGTTAGTCCTGGCGCTTGCTGGATTTTCTTGGGTGCCCTGAAGCCGCCTTCACAAATGCAGTGGAAATGCTTTTTTGGGATGAAGTTCATTTTCATGACAAAGAGGGACTTTGCAATTAATTTCAATTCATCTGATCACTCTTCATAACATTCTGGAGTACACTATTTGCAAGTTGCCATCATAACAACTGAGGCAGCAGACTGTGAAAACTAGTATTTGTCATTCTCTAAACGTTTGGCTACAACTGTACACTGACAAAGCTTTTGAGGACACACCCAATTTTGTTGCATAATTGATGTGGGATAATCACAGAAGCATTGTGCCACTTATTAGTGGACCCTAAATAAAATAGAAGTATGTCAAAGATTAGATAATACATTTTAGATTATAAAGGTATTTTGTATATTTTTCACAGTTCACAAATGATTTTTTACATCTGTAAAAAGTTGACTGGTCATCAGATGCTCAACAGCACAGAAGTCCTGAAATGGCTACGAGAAATTTTAATCTGCAGGAATAAATTTCTTCTTAAAAATAAGGTATCTACAGAAATATGTATAAAGTTTTGTACTTTTGACATCCTTGGCTATTTATTTTGCAATAAAAGCTATTTTTTTTTAATTATTTTATAAAACAACAAACATGTAATAGTTACCTGTTCATGCAAGGATTTCTAAAAATGTAATTTATTTATATTTCCATCCAACCATTTTGCAAATGTTATGGGCTGCAGCAGAAATTGTTTGCAAATACGAAGTAGACCGGTTTCCTTTTTGAAGCCCTGATCCTGAATGATAAAAATGGTTTTCAGCAAAGGCATGCAAGAATACAGTTACAGTATTTCTGTTATAACTTTAGGCTGATAGCATTTTACTGTCATGGTGACTTGGCTTATTGGTCCATTTATTGGGAGCCATACATACAGGCCTCTGGAAGTCTAGTTATTTTCAAGCACTCAACAATTTGTTTTTTGTTGCATCTGTAAGATTAAAAAAAAAAATATATACGTTTGTTCGATGTTCACCTAAAACAATCATGGAGTTATTCCCCTTTCCCATTCACATGTCCAGCTGTCAGTTGTTAGTCTCTTCTGGACACTGAAGCTCTGCATAGAAGGCATTAGGTCTGGAAGCTGTGGAGCTTAGTTCTAAGTCAAGCTAAAGGTAAATCCCAGGGTACAGTGTGCTCTTCCAGTATGCTGAGGTTCTTTGGCTTCAGGGAAATAGATTTGTGGATAATAAAAGCTACTGTACTTTTACACCGTTGTTCGTTTGGACGCATTGATGTATTTGATAGGTTCACCCCTTCCCCATTAGAAATTAGCATACACTGTTGAAATCAAGTCAGTCTGAATATTAAACTTATTACATAGTTAGTGAGGTTGAAAAAAAGACATCAGTCCATCCAGTTCAACCTATGATGTGTGTGTGTGTGTGTCTACTGTTAACCACACATTGTATACCCCTGTATGTTGTGGTCTTTAAGGTGCCCGTCTAATAGTTTTTTGAAACTATCAGTGCTCCCTGCTGATACGACTGCTTGTGGAAGAGAATTCCACATTCTTACTGCTCTTACAGTGAAGAACCCCCTGCATATTTTAAGGTTAAAACGCCTTTCCTCTAGTTTTAGTGAGTGGCCACCCGTCTTATTGTATTTCCTTTCTCTGAATAGGTTTTTCCATATGCTAGGGTTTCCAGTACAATATTTGTACATTGATATCATATCCCCCCTCAATCGTCTCTTCTCCAGAGAGAATAAGTTCAGTGCTTGTAGTCTTTCCTCATAGCTGATGTCCTCCATTCCCCTAATTATTTTTGTTGCCCTTCTCTGGACTTTCTCCAGTTCCAGCACATCCTTCCTGAGGACCGGTGCCCAGAACTGGACCGCATACTCCAGATGTGGATGGACCAGAGTCTTGTAGAGTGGAAGAATAATCTCTTTATTTCTGGAGTGAATCTCCTTTTTTTATACATCCCAGTATTCTGTTGGCTTTGCTTGCAGCGGCTTGGCATTGCATGCCACTGCCAAGCCTGTTGTCTACCAGTACCCCCAGGTCCTTTTCCATCCTAGACTCACCCAGGGGTTCCCCCCTCAGTGAGTAGCTTGCTTTCTAGTTTCTGGCACCCAAGTGCATTACTTTACATTTATCAACATTGAACCTCATCTGCCATGTAGTTGCCCACCCCATAATTTTGTTCAGGTCCGCTTGTAAGGTTTCCACATCCTGCACAGAAGATATTGGCATGCTTAGTTTAGTATCATCCGCAAATACTGAGATTTTACTCGATATCCCCTCCTCTAGATCATTTATGAATAAATTAAACAGGATTGGCCCCAGGACAGAACCCTGGGGGACCCTGCTTTCCACACCCGCTCAATCTGAGTACTCCCCCTTATGTATGCCATTATCGCCTTTTACTGTGCCTGATTTCCCCCTTATCTCATCCTCTTTATGTTGTGTTGCCATTTAAAAAAAAAATACACCACATGACAACACATTTCACTTCTTGATTTCTTGAGGTTTAGCAAAATCTTGCAAGATCTAGCAACTTCAAAATAAAATCCACTGGGAAGGCAGTGGTGAGATTGCCTTCCCAGGATTCATCTTTATAGGTGTAGCCACCTTACCACTGCCTTAAAAAATCCGGAAGTGTGATCAGAGCCCAGGTAGAAAAAAAAAAACTCTTCAGAAGAAAAAAGGTTTTTGAACTGAAAGAGTAGCATAACATTGGGCACTCTATTTGGTGGGTGGGGGGGTTTAACACCTTCCCGCCCGGCCCATAGCAGAATGACAACAGGGTGGCTTTACTGTTCTGAGTGGACGTCATGATGCCCTCTCGGAAAGCGCCGCTCCTGGACTGATCAGTGTACCGCCCCGTTGCTTGTATCGTGTTTTTTCTTTTTTTTTTTTTTTTTTTTGTACTGTCACATCAGTGTCCCTGATCACCACCATACCAGGTATGACGCTGTACTGCACTGGTGACAGCATGTTACTTTCATTTTCCAAAAAATTACAACTTCAAAAAACACGCCACGCCTCTTACAAAATACCTTGGTCTGTCTACTTTCCAAAATGGGACCATTTGGGCGGTATTAGTACTGTCCTGGTATTTTAGGGCCTTAAGAAATGAGCTAGGCCGACAGTACTTTAGGATTGATCAATTTTCAGATATATATACCATAGTTTGTGGATTCTCCAACTTTTCTACAAACTAAATAATATACAATGATTTGAGTTATTTTCACAAAAGAAATTTAGCAGAATACAATTTGGCTTACGTTTTTTTTATGAACAATTTTTTTTTTCAAAGTTTTGGGCCTTTTTTTGTTTAGGAAAAAATAAAAAAACCCCAGTGGTGGTTTAACACCACCAAAAAAAGCTCTAGTTGTGTTAACAAAATTATAAAGATTTCATATGGGTACAGTGTTGCATGACTGCACAACTGTCATTCAAAGTGTGATAACGCTGAAAGCTGCAAATTGGCCTGGGCAGGAAGGGGGTAAAAGTGCCCTCTATTGAAGTGTTAAAGGGGGTTTATCAGCACAAGTTTTTTTCCATTGCAGGACAGGGAGGCTCTTATCCCAGCACAGCCAGAAAACTGACCACACTGGGATGAATGGGATTGTTTTGCCTTGCATGGTCAGTTTGAAATTTAAAAGCAGGGAACTGGCTGGGTCACAAAGTGTTTTACTTAAAGGAGGAAATACAAAAGGAACAGGGTACTTTTTAACACATGTGCACACACTTTAAGTATACTTTCCCCACACCGAGTGCTTACCTAGTATTAGTGAAAAAAGTCTTAGCAGTTTGACAGTTTAGTAGTATCCCTTAAGCATTCTAAAACTTGCAACATTTTAAGGGTTGCCTTGTAAATGTCATATGTAACTTTCCGTTGCTTACCTTTTTTTTTTTATAGAAATACTACTTACCCGCCTCTCTTGCTTTTACACTGACCTGGAACAAGCACATAGTAAGCAGAATCAAAACTGATCTACATTATTTCTTTTGGGTCAACAACTTGGCACTGAATCCAGGGGATTAGTTTAGCCAACAGGCAACTAGCATTTTACATGAGTGAGAAATATGGAAACTATCATTTCTGGCTTGTAATACTTTTTAGTTGCCTGGCCATTGTTTCTAACAAAGCTATAGTACTTTTAAAGTCCTTGATCGGGAACACGTATGTACATAATGAAAGTACAATTTCATTATCTGAAGGAAAAAAATATATATTCTTGGTCATGGACTAAGATAATAGAGGGTCAGCCTGGTAACCAACATTCCATAGAAGGAAATGTCAGTAGTGGCCTATTTGATCTTAAGAGCAGGTGTTGTGCTGCTTCCACCTTCAATCCTCAGCTCCACCTGGAGCTCAAGCTATGAGGCTGCGAATGCCTTTGTTTAGAATACACTACTGGATAAAAAGTCGTCACTTGGGATAACATCAATGGCAGTCTTCCTTTATTGAAGTTATATGAATGACTGCTTGAAAGAGCTAATGCATTTTGACTGTCAGGCAATAATCATGGCCATGATTAGGGCATGATGGCTGCAGTGTTTGCTGTTTCACAGCTGTCATTTGTCATTTTAGTAGAGAGAAACTGCCATGTTATACCGAGTGCTGACATTTCCTACACTGGTTTTATTTTAGGAGCAGGTATGAGCTTTTTTGCAAATCTAATTAAGGATAATGTATATTCCCTGGGTTTTTCTCAGTACACTATGTAAATCATACCTCTGGTCCTTTCTTGTAGGAGTGTGCTGCTGTCGGAAGTACAATTCCAATATGTCGTCAAGCCCACACTAAATTAGAAGTTTGTCTGTACATGTTTCTCTGGAGCCCAGACATTGAAGCTGTTCTAGTGGCCATGTCCTGTTTTCGAAGCCTGTGTGAGGAGGCTGATATACGTTGTGGAATTGATGAAGTATCTGTTCATAATTTCTTGCCAAATTATAACACTTTTTTGGAGTTTGCATCTGTAAGCAACATGATGTCTCTGGGTAAGCGTATTAGAGCACCTTATTAGCTGTGCCACCGGGTTCAAAATGAGTAATTTAAATAGCTTTTTCTAAGTTTCAGGCTGGTAGCAGTAAGCATGCTTGCATGTGTTAGAATTTTCATTCTACCCCATGTGCCTTTACTTTAGGCCCTTTGTATTGTTTTCGTCTATATTATTATTATACAGGATTTATATAGCGACAACAGTTTACGCAGTGCTTTACAATAAAAAAAGGGGGACAGCACAATTTACAATACAAAAGGAACAGGAGGGCCCTGCTCATGGAGCTTACAATTTAAAGGGAAGGGGAGGCGGTACAAAAGTTAGTGGCTGCAGGGGATGATCTGATGGAGGGGACTCAAGTACAGATCTTAGGTGGAGGTGGGGTAGGCTTCCCTGAATAAGTGTGTTTTCAAGGATCGCCTAAAGGTGGACAGGGTGGGAGCTGACTGGACATACTGGGAATTCCAGAGGATGGGAGAGGCTCTGAAGAAGTCTTGAAGATGACCGTGAACGGAGGTAACAAGGGAGCTAGAGAGCAGGAGGTCCTGGGAGGAACAGAGAGGACGATTTGGGTGACATCTGCAGATTAGGTTGGTGATGTAGCTGGGGGCGTTGTTGTGTGTGGCCTTGTATATTGTGGTTAGTATTTTGAATTTTATACGATGGGGTAGGGGAAGCCAGTGAAGAGTTTGACAGAGGCAAATCAGTCACGGATCGGTTAGTAAGGTGTATCAATCTGGCAGCAGCATTCATGATAGACTGAAGTGGGGGATAGCTTGTGAAGAGGGAGTTGCAGTAGTCAAGGCGGGAAACAACAAGTTGTTTTGTGGTGTCATTAGGAAGAGGCGAATTCCGGAGATGTTACGGAGGTTAAGGCGGCAAGATTTAGCCAGTGATTGAATGTGGGGCCTGAAGGAAAGGTCAGAGTTTAGGATTACACCCAGCACCTTGGCATGTGTGGAAAGACCAATGGTTGTGCCATTCATCTCAATGGTAAAGTCATGTGGGGGGGATTCGGGGAGGAGGAAATATTACAAGCTCAGTCTTAGAAATATTGAGTTTGAGTAAGTGGTGTGACATCTATACTGATATATCACTCAGCAAGTTTGTGATGCGTGAGGAGAAAGAGGCAGTGAGTTGAGGAGTCGAGAGATAGATCTGGGTGTCGTCAGCATTCAGGTGGTAACGGAAGCCATGGGAGGTTATTAACTGGCCCAGGGAAGAGTTATAGAGCGAAAACAGGAGGGGCTCTAGGACACAGCCTTGTGGAATCCCAATAGAAACAGAAAGAGGAAGGGAATCGGAGGAGATGATGATGTATGTAATGCTGAAAGTGTGCTGAGATAGGTAGGAGGAGAACCAGGAAAGAGCAGAGTTGTGGAGGCCAAGGGAGTGGAGTTTATTGCGAATGAGTGGGTGCTCAACTGTTTCGAAGGCAGCAGAAAGGACGAAGAGTATACTTAGCACTGTATTTGGGTTCTTTTTAGCATGTTTATATTAAGCCAAAATTTGTTTTTAAAATACTTACTACTTTTTTCTAAGGCTCCATGTACACGGGATGTTGTTAAAAGTCCCTTTGAATGCTGGAATTTTTAGGACGTTTGAAACGTCCGTTCGGTCGCGTTTGTACCCGCGTTTAGCGGGCGTTTGCGGGCGTTTGCGTTTAGAAGCGTTCCTAGAGGTCAAAAAAATTATTCCCCTTTAAAATGGAAAAACGCGAACGCTAAACGGGGGTCATCGCGTTCGGACGCGTTTGTGCGTTTGAAACGCCGGGAAACACACGTTCGAACGCAAATAATTGCGTTCTAAAAACAGTCTCTGAACGCAACTGCCTGCAAATGACTGTAAACGACCTGGTGTACATGGACAGATAAGATAAAATGTAGATGGGTTCAGGGGCTTCTGAAAAAAAACGCCCAACTGCTCCTAAACGGCCATTTGCAGCGTCCCGTGTACATGGAGCCTAACACCATTTGTATTGCTGACTTTGCTACATTGTGTACATTTATAGGTAGAGCAGCTCTACAGAAACGTGTCATGGCCTTGCTAAGAAGAATAGAACATCCCACTCCTGGGAACACCGAAGTGAGTCTGTATGTATGTGTGTGTGTGTGTGTGTGTGTGTATATTATATATATATATATATATATATATATATAAAACATTTTTTTTTTATTTTTTTCTATGCATATATTTATTTTCCATTACTGTTCTCAGGCTTGGGAAGATACGTATGCGAAGTGGGAGCAAGCCACAAAGTTGATTCTGAACTTCCCAAAGACTAAGCTGGAAGATGGCCAGGTGATGAAAACACAGCATGTTTTGATACATTTTACATCTCAAATCTAGCCAAAACCTCGACCTTCGTTCTGAACACACAGAAAAGGGTTAGAACTTCTGTCAGGTTTTTATTGCTGTTGGTGAACCCAATATGAACTTCCCCACCCTCATCTGCCTAGAGACACTGGTACAAGAAATTAGAGGGGGAACTGGTGTCACTACAACAGGAGAACACTGACAGCAGTAACATTCTGGCAGAGGTTTTAGGGCCTGTTCACACAGCAGCAGACAGCTGGCACACACTAAACAGCAGCAGTGTGGTTTAGTGAGCAGCAGCTTTCAATTCTGCTTGCAGCTTTAGTGTAGTGCAAATTTTAATGCATCACACAGCTCCTGTTTTTTTTTTTTTCTTTTGTACATACTTTAAACTGCACACAAGTGACACTTCATTCATGTCCCTGTACAGCAGTGAAGAGCATTGCACTGCTGTACAGTAAAATGCTATCTTGTCATGTGTGCTGCGATAAAATGCAGCATGTCTGCATTTTATCGCAGCTCACTACATTGCACATCCGTTACAGTGTGAACAGGACAAACACACAATTGTTTTGTGTGTCCTAGCAGTGACCTGCTCTCTTCCAGTGTGGTAAAACACAGGTCTTATCACTATACGTGAACAGGGCCTTACCAATTTCGGTAGAAATATGCTTTTGTTACATTCTGTGTGCGTATATTTTTAGGGCTGGACGATAGTCGATGTGATATCGACTATCGTTCTGCGGGCGTGGGCGATATTCATATCGACGAAGACACGATATTGTGCAGGCAGCCGACACAAACAAGCTTCCCCTTGCTTTCGGCTGTGATCGGAACTCCGCCCCTCCAGCCCGATGGAATCCAGCCCTCCCAGTTCTGCCTCTAGTCTCCAGCCGACCATTACTCCGCCCTGCTCCGCCCATTGTCTCTCCTGGCTGCATCGGTGGCGCGCACGCGGCCGGATCAGGCTGTAATGTGTTGTAAATAGAGTCAATGGAGAGACAAAGGGCGGAGTAATGGTCGGCTGGAGACTAGAGGCAGAGCTGGGAGCACAGCCGAAAGCAAGGGGAAACTTGTCTCCAGTGAGGGAGGTGGAGTGCTGTGTCAGGTGTAGTACCAGTGATGAGAGGACGGTGACAGGGATCCTCCGGTGTCCGCTATGGAGTTCGCAGAGGTGATCAAAACCCCCCGGGTGGACAAGGTGGTTCTGTACCGACCCTTCCACCCGCAAGTGGGCGGGACCCTGTGCCTGACGGGTCACCATCTGATCCTGAGCTCCAGACAGGACAACAGTGAGGAACTGTGGCTGCTCCACTCGTGTCGGGCTGTGTTCTAACTTCTTCTACCTCCTATCCCGACTCTGCCTAATCCACACTGTCAGTGTCTTCTGCATTCCACCCAGAGAAATATCGCGATATATTTTGTTGAAAACCAAATATGGCAATGTACTTTTTTCCCCAATATTGTGCAGCCCTAATATATATATATATACATACATACATACACACACACACGCCCAATTCCAAAAAAGTTGGGACACTGTACAAATTGTGAATAAAAACAGAATGCGATGATGTGGTATTTTTCAATGTTAATAGTTTATTCCGAATACAACATAGATGACACATCAGATGTTTAAACTGAGAAAATGTATCATTTTAAGGGAAAAACAAGTTGCTATTAAATTTCATGGCATCAACACATCTCAAAAAAGTTGGGACAAGGCCATGTTTACCACTGTGTGGCCTCCCCTCTTCTTTTTATAACAGTCTGCAAACGTCTGGGGACTGAGGAGACAAGTTGCTCAAGTTTAGGAATAGAAATGTTGTCACATTCTTGTCTAATACAGGCTTCTAGTTGCTCAACTGTCTTAGGTCTTCTTTGTCGCATCTTCCTCTTTATGATGCACCAAATGTTTTGTATGGGTGAAAGATCTGACCTGCAGGCTGGCAATTTCAGTACCCAGATTCTTCTACGCAGCCATGATGTTGTAATTGATGCAGTATATGGTTTGGCATTGTTGGAAAATGCAAGGTCTTCTCTGAAAGTGACGTCTGGATGGAAGCATATGTTGCTCTTGAACTTGGATATACCTTTCAGCATTGATGGTGGCTTTCCAGATGTGTAAGCTGCCCATGCCACACGCACTCATGCAACCCCATACCATCAGAGATGCAGGCTTCTGAAGCGCTGATAACAACAAGGGTTGTCCTTGTCCTCTTTAGTCCGGATGACATGACATCCCAGTTTTCCAAAAAGAACTTCAAATTTTGATTCGTCTGACCACAGAACAGTTTTCCACTTTGCCACAGTCAATTTTAAATGAGCCTTGGCCCAGAGAAAACGCCTGCGCTTCTGGATGATGTTTAGATATGGCTTCTTTTTTGGCCTATAGAGTTTTAGCCGGCAATGGCGGATGGCACGGTGGATTGTGTTCACCGACAATGTTTTCTGGAAGTATTCCTGAGCCCTTGTTGTGATTTCCATTACAGTAGCATTCCTGTATGTGATGCAGAGCCGTCTAAGGGCCCGAAGATTACGGGTATCCAGTATGGTTTTCCGCAGTGCTGTGGAGTCGGAGTCGAGGAGTCGGAGTCTGAGGAAATTTTGAGTACCTGGAGTCGGAGTCGGCAAACAATGCACCGACTCCTACTAAATTTAGATTGGAATTTAAAAAAAAAAGCAAGTTTAAATGTCCCAATTCACAAAAAGTTATAATTAATAACTTCTCTTCTGTAAGAATAAAGACCAATGCATGCAGTGCCTCACGTAACCGCAAAACGAACACGTTAAGTGACTGTGAAGAAGCATGCTTTTCATGTGCTTCACTATGGCACGCAACGCACAATTAGGAGCGGCAATACTTATACTTTCCATAGTGTTGTGTTCTGCTGTTACAGGGAACGGAGCGCCCATGGATAACCTAGCCTCTCACTGATAAGGGATTAAGTAAATATGTTTTTTGCAGGACTAGAGACACTTGTATAAGTAAACGGAATGGAGCGTCAATAGTTCAAGACTGAAGCTGTAAACCAGCCGTCATTAAATGGCGGCCCGCGGACCAAGAACGGACCGCACAGTGCTTCTGCCCGGACCGTCAGGCCGCCACCTATGAGCAGGCATTGGTTTGCTGGGATCGCGGGTGTCCCAGCAACCAGTGACATCCATGCCCCTCTGCTTCTGACTGCGGCTCGCGGTGTACGGCTCACTCCCAGCCAAGCCGCGAGTTAGGGGCATGACGTCTCGTGCACGCCCCGCCTCCCTGCTCCACACTGCAGCTTCCGGGTCTTTCACTCCCCGCCGGGCCGCGAGTTAGGGGCATGACGTCTCCTGCACGCCCCGCCCCCTGTTCCTCACTGCGGCTCCCGGGGTCACCGGCTCACGCCCAGCCGGGCCGCAAATTGGGGCGTGACATGTGCGCCCCGCCCCCTGCTGTTCGCGGCTCCTGTCTCACACATTGCAGCCTCCTGACTCCTGCCTCAAAGGTATGTGGGGCACATTTCAAAAGGGATTGCTGATCAGAATATTTTTTAAAGTGCACACTGTTGGGCATATTTTGTTAAGGGGCACACTGATGGGCACATTTTGTTGTGCCCATCAGAGTGCCCTATAAAATAAAATGTGCCCATCACTTATTTCCCTTAACATAAAAAGTGCTCATTAGCACGCTACACTATTTATTTTACGTTAAGGGTCACGCTGATGGGCACATTTTATGTTAAGAGCAACGCTGATGGGCACGTTTTGTTGTGCCCATCAGAGTGCTCCTTAACATAAAATATGTCCATCTGAGTGCCCCCTAACATAAAATGTGCCCATCAGCGTGCCCCTTATTTTATGTTAAGGGTCACGCTAATGGACGAACTTTATGCTAAGGGTCACGCTGATGGGCATATTTTGTTCTGTCCATCAGAGTGCCCCTAACATTAAATATGCCCATCAGCGTGCCCCTTAGCATAAAATTTGATGGGCAAATTTTATGCTAAGGGTCACGCTGATGGGCAAATTTTATGCTAAGGGGTACGCTGATGGGCACATGTTACCTTAAGGGGCACGCCGATGGACATATTAATGCTGTGGGACACACTGATGGGTATATTTTAGGTTAAGGGGGCACACTGATGGGAACAACTAATGAAAGGGGGGCACTGTGATGTGGACAACTGATGTAAAGGAGCACTGTGATGGGGACACCTGATGTAAGGGGGCACTCTGACGGGAATGCCTGAAGTAAAGGTTGCACTGTCATGGGGACACCTGATGTAAAGGAGTACTGTGATGGGCACAGACTTGAGATTCGGACCTCGGCCCAAAGAAAATTTTAGCGACTGGACCTCCTTGAATTTTAATTATTACCCCTGCTGTAAACCATTGGAAAACCTGCTGTCATTCAGCTAAGGCTATAAAAACTTGTAAACTCCGATTGTTAGCTTAAACTTTAAACATGACTATGGGATTCTACTAGGGAAATCATGTTTTATAATAAATGCCCCCACCTGGATCCTCCCACTGCCCTATCTTTAGCAGCAGATCAGCACACAAAAAGAAGGCAGCAGCTTCTGGCCAACTACCTCTCTCTGCTAGAAGAACTTGGTGGAACAGCTTATTGGATTCAACTGTAAGTGTTTATTTTAAAACCTGCAGGCCTGCTTGTCTGAGGGAAGACATGTGTACATGTTTCTGGAAGAAACTTTCTATTCTAGGTTTGTAAGTGTGGTGCAGGAATATATGAATGTTTATGTATAGTGCAGGTTGTTTATATGCTCTGAGTACTAAGGCTCCATTCACACCTGAGCGTTTTCAGCTCCAAAAACGCTCAAAAGAAACGTTTCCAAAACGCCCAACAAGTAAAACCCCATTCATTTAAATGGCCCCTGTTCACATCTGAGCGTTTTGCAAAACGCCTGTAGCTGAAAAAAGTACATGAGCTTCTTTTTGGGCTGATTATCAGCGTTTTTGATGTCAATGAAAAACGCCTGAAAAAATCGCGGTAAAAATCGCGGTAAAAAACGCTACGCTCAAGTGTGAATGCAGCCTAAAATGTAGGGTGTGTGTGTGTGTGTGTGTGTGTGTGTGTGTGTGTGTGTGTACAGTACATGTCTGCATGTTTTTCTGTATAGAACAAATCATGTCTAGGTTTAGTACTGGGATATATAGCTTATTTGTTTGTATAAAGCCATGTACTTACAAGACTCTGTATGTTATTAAAAATCTAATTATATGCCAGTTAGTATAACATATTTTATATTTTAGGGAAAGAGGCATCCTAACAATGGCAAAAAGACTGCTAACAACAAACACGACTAAGTCTACTGTTTATGAGCACTTTGCATTATCAAGTGATGGAAAACATTACGTGTGCCAATGTATTAGAAAAGATGATGATGGTGAAAACAATGTGATGCAAAAATTAGCAGTTTCAGTGGGCCTGATAAAAATGTACCTACAAGAGCATCAAATTTGAAAAGACACTTACAGCGTTTTCATCCCAAAGTGTTAGAAGCTGTGAATGAGAAAGATAGTATTGAAAACATTGCATCTACTTCTGTGACAAAAAACGTTCAGAAATCTACTGGAGAACAATCACAAATGAGAAAATTCTTTATATCTGACAGTTACCATAAGGATGACACCAGAAAAATTCAAACACTACATTATTGAAATGGTAGTAAAGAAAAGTTTACCACTATCCTTCTTTTCTCAGACAGCCTTTTTAGGCCTAAATGGAGAAATGGCAAAAAAACTTGGTGTTAATCTGGAAAGAGAGAGTATTAGTAAACTTATAATTGAGGAGGCCAAATGTAAAAAAGAACTACAGAAAGTTCTAAAAGAACGTTTTGTTTTCCTTAAAATGGATGCATGCACACGTCAGAGTCAATTATTTTGCTATTAATGTTAGATTTGTGGATGAAAATAACAAAACAATAACACGGACCCTCGGATTAAAGGACACTCAGGCACATCACACCAGTGATTACCTTCAAAGGTTAGTGGAGGGTGTTCTAGAAGATTTTGAAATTACAAAGGAACTGATTTTATGTTTTGTGACAGATGACGCTTCTAACATGTTGAGCACAATTGAGAAGATGAACGCAGATGAAGAAGGTAACAAACAGATATTAGAGTTGGAGAAAGTTTAGAAACTGAAGAGAATGCTGACATTTTTTTTAACCCGCTTTGTTGAAGAAGCATTGAAGCTTGCCACTATTCATCATATGCGATCTGCTGTTCATACACTGCAACTTGCCATAAGAGCTGGATTAAAAGATCGCCATGCAGCTACACTAATTGGCAAATTCCGGCAAGTAACTGTTGCAGCCAGGGCCCCGAAAACAGATGCAATTTTGAAGACGTGCAGGAAAAGGAGCCATTTTGGATCAAACAACTCGCTGGGGAAGCACTTATTTAAGTTCAAGCAAACGCTTCACCATTAAAGACTTCATAGAAGAAATGGACAATGAAAATCTTGCATTAACTGAAAGCCAGTGGACACAAACAAAAGAGCTGGAGAACCTTCTTTCTCACCCCTTCACTGTCACCAAGAGGTTGCAATGTGACGATCTAACCCCAGGTAAATTCCTCTTGGAATAGAAGAGCCTGTTGTATCGCCTGAACAAAAATTGAGGGTTAATAGCTGAGGGCATTGCATCTTCAATGATGAAAATTGTCTTTTGCTGGAAAATGAAATCTTGTTAGCCGCTATTTATGTCGATCCAATGAGCCAACTTTTGTTGAACAGTGAACAGACTGCTACTGGGAAAAAGGCCCTCTATGATGTAGCAGTTCGCATGAAGGGATTACGACCTGAAATACCTCCACAGGATGAAGTTCTTTTAAGCAATAGTGGTAACTAAGGATCATCTTCTTCAAACCAAGAATTAGACTTTTATTCCTTCTTAGACAAAATGGAAGTTGCTAAAGGAAATCGACGTTGCAAAAGCGTTACAGAACCAGTAAATGTCCAAATAAAAAGATTCCAACAGGAGTTTTATAAAGCACTAAAAGAAGTTGAAAAGTATGATCGCTCATCAAAACTTACTGTTAAAGAAGCCATCCTTGTTTATCCAGAGATCGTTAGTGATGTGGCCAGAATAGTTACTGCAGTGCCACCCACCCAAGTCAGTGTCAAAAGATTATTTTTAGCCCTAAAAATAATAGTCTGACTTAAGAGCCTCTATGAAAGAGGATCTGGCAGAGGCAATTCTCTTCCTTAGAACTCTACATTGAATTGATTTGCATTTGCTAAGCCTATAACTACATTTCAAGATTAATAAACCATTACTAGGTTTTACAGATTTTGTTTTTGGTTCATATAGTTAAACTTTGTTTTTGTTCTTAAACAACCAAATAATGTGGTTTCTATTTTTGAACTTGTAAAGTTCCTTTTCCTGATGTTTATGCCTGCTGCTACTATCCAGCCACTTGATTGATTAATAAAAAAAAAAATAAACTTTGTTTTTTCATTGTGTTTGTCTTTTCCTTAAACTGTTCAATACAGTAGACTGTTGGCTTCCCAGCCAGTAGTCCTGTGGTAATGACATGTATGTTGCCTTTCTTTTCTTCAAGGAATGTATAAAATACATTTGCATATTAATACAGGGGAGTCGGAAGTACAAAAAACTGAGGAGTCGGAACATTTATCTACCAACTCCACAGCCCTGGTTTTCCGGCCTTGACCCTTACGCACAGAGATTGTTCCAGAATCTTTGGATGATATTATGCACTGTAGATGATAACTTCAAACTCTTTGCAATTTTTCTCTGAGAAACTCCTTTCTGATATTGCTCCACTATTTTTCGCCGCAGCATTGGGGGAATTGGTGATCCTCTGCCCATCTTGACTTCTGAGAGACACTGCCACTCTGAGAGGCTCTTTTTATACCCAATCAAGTTGCCAATTGACCTAATAAGTTGCAAATTGGTCCTCCAGCTGTTCCTTATATGTACATTTAACTTTTTCGGCCTCTTATTGCTACCTGTCCCAACTTTTTTTGGAATGTGTAGCTCTCATGGAATCCAAAATGAGCCAATATTTGGCATGACGTTTCAAAATATCTCACTTTCAACATTTGATATGTTATCTATATTATATTGTGAATAAAATATAAGTTTATGAGATTTGTAAATTAGTCCATTCCTTTTTTACTCACAATTTGTACAGTGTCCCATCTTTTTTGGAATTGGATTGTATATTACAATTTATATATGTTAACCACTTAAGCCCCGGAGGATTTGGCTGCTGAAAGACCAGCAGCCAAATCCTTTTGTGATTCGGCACTGCGTGATTTTAACGGACAATTGCGTGGTTGTGCGACGCTGTACCCAAATGAAATTGACGTCCTTTTTTTCCCAAAAAAAAATAACTATTTTTCACATTTTTCTATATAAAAATCCCCCCCCCCCCCCAAAAAATGTAAAAATCAAAATTTTAGGCCAATTTGTTTTTTGCTACATATGTTTGGTAAAAAAATCGCAATAAGTGTATTTCGATTGGTTTGCGCAAAAGTTATTGCGTTTACTAACTAAGGGAATGATTTTTGTCATTTTTATTTATTTATTTTTTTTTTTAACGAGTAATGGCGGCGATCTGCGATTTTATTTTGCTGGACTGCGACATTGCGGCGGACAGATCGGACCCTTGACTGATATTTTTGACACTTTTGGGGTTACCAGTGACATTACTACAGTAATCAGTGCTTTACATATGCACGGTTACTGTAAAAATGACACTGGCAGGGAAGGGGTTAATTTTATTGGAGATGCAGGGGTTAAATGTGTCCCTAGGGGCATGTTTCTAACTGTAAAGGGGTGTGGCTTTTGATGTAACCAGAGAGACATACGATCGATCGTATGACCTCTGCAGTTACACCGGGGAGAATGACAGGCGGCTTTGTTTACATCAGCCGACTGCCTTTCTCCCTCTGCAGCGGACGATCGCGGGTATATAAGTTTATTATACAAAATGTAAAATGTGTGTTTTTTTCCCCATTATTTGCATACATAAACACAATCAAATGTAATGCTTTTAAACAAAATAAAGAGGTGGTGAATAGTCTGCTCATACAAGCATCATGTCCAATTTGACGACGTGGTGTGCTGCAAATTTGCATGTTGCTTTACTTTTTAGGGATGTGCTATTTTTGAGAGCATAATGAAGAAAAAAAAATAGTCACCAGGGATCTCTGTTCTAAAACTGACTGATAATACATTTGTTCATAGGTGGACTTCTGCTATGCAAAAGAGAGCAATAATGTAACCAAGCTTAAATGTTTTTCTTCAGGTCACAGAAAGCCTTCATAAAACCATTGTGAAGAGGCGAATGTCTCATGTAAGTGGAGGTGGTTCCATAGACCTGTCTGATACAGACTCACTACAGGAGTGGATTAATATGACTGGTTTTCTTTCTGCACTTGGTGGAGTCTGTCTGCAACATCGCAGCAATGTGGGACTAGTTACTTACAGTCCCCCTATGGGTGCTGTTAATGAGCGAAAAGGTTCGGTTATATCAATGGTTTCTACTGAAGGAAATGCAGAAACTCCAGTCAGCAAGTTTCTTGATCGGCTTCTCTCATTAATGGTCTGCAATAATGAGAAAGTTGGAATTCAAATTCGGACAAACATCAAAGACCTGGTTGGGTTAGAGTTGAGCCCTGCTTTGTATCCAATGCTATTCAACAAAATGAAGAACAACATCAGCAAGTTCTTTGACTCCCAAGGGCAGGTTAGTAAAATGTGTTTTATGAAAAGTTAATGTGTTTAACATGTGTGCTAAGAGAATGTTTTTAGTTTAGCAGTGTAATCCAAAAAGCAAGCAGTGCATCTTTCTGCAGCCTGCTTATACATCAACTTTTGCTGGTTCCCTTGGGTTTCATTAGTAAAACTGTTATTACAGTGTGTCCTGTTGTTTGCATTACAGGTTTTACTCAATGACACAAACACTCAATTTGTTGAACAGACGATTACGATCCTGAAGAACTTGCTTGATAATCACACAGAAGGCAGCTCTGAACATTTGGGACAAGCTAGTCTAGAGACCATGATGCTAAATCTAGTCAGGTAACTGTATATCTAAAATAAGCCTACATACTTAAAGCAAAACCCATCAGAGGGATAATCAAATGTTCTGTTTAGAGAACCCTACAAACTACCTATAAAGGTGCATTGGATGGAGTAGATGAAAAAGTGTTAGCCCGCAGCCTGTTCTTGCCCTGGTCCTACAGCCAGGCAGCCTGTTCTTGCCCTGGTCCTACAGCCCGCAGCCTGTTCTTGCCCTGGTCCTACAGCCCGCAGCCTGTTCTTGCCCTGGTCCTACAGCCCGCAGCCTGTTCTTGCCCTGGTCCTACAGCCCGCAGCCTGTTCTTGCCCTGGTCCTACAGCCCGCAGCCTGTTCTTGCCCTGGTCCTACAGCCCGCAGCCTTTTCTTGCCCTGGTCCTACAGCCCGCAGCCTGTTCTTGCCCTGGTACTACAGCCCGCAGCCTGTTCTTGCCCTGGTACTACAGCCTGCAGCCTGTTCTTGCCCTGGTCCTACAGCCCGCAGCCTGTTCTTGCCCTGGTCCTACAGCCCGCAGCCTCCTGCTTTTAACTGCTGCCTCCTGTGCTGCAATTTCTTGTAGTATCTTTGATTCCACCAAAAAAGTTGTATGGGTTGAACAGGATTTGTTGCAGTTGGCAATACTGTGTGCTTCAAAGATAGTATTACACTCATCATTAACATCAAATTATCATTTGCACATAGTTATTCCCAAATATCAGGTTACCCATTAACCATACAAATTGACTGTGGTTGAACTTTTTGTAGTGAAAACAGTAACAATGAATACAGTTACCTGGATTAAGCATGCTAGAACATTTTTGCTATTTATACAATTATTTACTGCTGTAGCACATTGTTCTCTGCAAAATTCAATGTGCACATTTCTTATGTATTTCTCCCCTTCCCTTCCTTATACTACAGATCTCAGAAGCCACAGAGAACAGGTTATAGCGTTTTCAGAACCACTGTCTTTAAAGTTTAACTTCAGGCATATAATCCTAGGATCACTTATTTTGGTCCCACATATACAGCCCACTATATTATAAGCAATGTTCCTCCTTTGACCGTCCTTCCTCTAAAATTTTTTAAATGGTACATATCCATTTGATGAGTGAAAATGCTCATCCCTATGTTCTCTTGAGGACAAGTTCAGCCTTTTCCCTCCAGCCTGCTGATTTTGAAAAATAAAGAACAGCAGCATAATGATTAGGTCATCCATGTGCTCTAATCTTCTTTGAAAGCAAGTTCAGCCTTAAAAAAGACAGCACTATGCAAAGCAAAAAAGCATGATTGGCTTACACTGCTGGCCCCCAGACTTCAAATTCTGATATCTGTATGTGAAAGTGTATTCCATTTTATTTATTTTTTTACAAATGTATTTGCACGTATGTATATTTGTAACTTCGGTTTTTTCCTGGACTTCTACTTTAACCTTTTTGTCCTCAATGAAATTTGAGTACGTCTATATTGTGACATCTGTTTAGGTCTTGCCATTTCTTAATTTTCACAGATATGTACGTGTTCTGGGTAACATGGTTCATGCCATACAGATCAAAACCAAGCTGTGTCAGCTGGTGGAAGTAATGATGGAACGGAGGGATGATCTTTCTTTTTGTCAAGAAATGAAGTTTAGGTGAGTTTCTCTGACCTCCAAAAAGCAAGAATGAAAACATTACAATACCATATGTATAGATAGTAAAATATTTAGTTCCCTACGTTCTCTTTTTATTAATTTTTTTTTACTCCTGTATTTTGCAGTAGTTGCCGAACCTGAGTGCAGTCAGATGTGTCCAGATTCGGACACCTGTCCCTAATCCACTGATTCTTGCCACTGGAATCCAGTGTATGTGGCCAAATAGCTGTGTAAAGAAGCCCTTTAAGCGACCTTGTTACATTGCCCATTGAGGGAAAATTAGGCCACCATTCACAAGGGCCTCCTGCCTTTGTTCTATTCAAATTCAAGAGAAATTGACATGGGATGTGTATGTCTGTTTATACTTTCTAGATCAGTTTTGTCTGTGTTTATATGTACATGCGCTTAAATGCGTTTTGGAGTATTTAATCTGCCTATGGACACACAGTTCTATTTTCTTCTAAACATAATGAAACTAAATGCACTTGAATGCAAGTAAATGCATAGTGTGCATTCCACCATCTAAAATCTTTTTATGTGTGGCGAAATTACCTATAAACACATAGAAGTATATACTTGTATGAATATAGTTTCCTTTATGAAAGAGGCCCGTCTGTACAAAGGGCCCTACCCTGATGCACTGATACTCTCCTTGCTAGCACTCCCGGCCACTCCTTCTCCTGCCTCATCTGACAAAAACATACCCTAATCTTTCAAGTATGGGGAGCATACCTGGAACATCACTAACATTACTGCTGCCTTAGCATGAGACACCAGTCAACACGGAGCATTATAATGCTGAAGCAGTTCTTTACACAGACACTGTCGCTTGTCCTAAAAAGTTAGTGTCTTTTTAACCACTTCAAAGACAGGCCAATTCTGACATTACTCTCATACATGTATGAAATATGCATTTTTGCTAGAAAATGACTTGGATCCCTAAAATATATATGTATAAATAAATAAATATACATATATATTTGTGCTCATAAGTTTCCATACCCGGGCAGATTTTGATTTCTTGGCCATTTTTCTGAGAATATGAATAACACAAAGACGTTTCTTTCACTCATGGTTAGTGTTTGGCTAAAGCTATTTATTATCAATCAACTGTGTTTACTCTTTTTAAATCATAATGACAACAGAAACTTCCTAAATGACCCTGATCAAAAGTTTACATACCCTGGGGATTTTGGCCTGATAACATGCACACAAGTTGACACAACGGTTTGAATGCCTATTAAAGGTACCCATCCTCACCTGTGATCTGTTTGCTTGTAGTTAGTGTGTGTGTGTATATAAAATGTCAATGAGTTTCTGGACTCCTGACAGACCCTTGCATCTTTCTCCAGTGCTGCACTGAAGTTTCTTGATTCTGAGTCATGGGGAAAGCAAAAAAATTGTCAAAGAATCTGCAGGAAAAGGTAGTTGAACTGTATAAAACAGGAAAGGGATATAAAAAGATATTTAAGGAATTGAGAATGCCAATCAGCAGTGTTCAAACTCCAATCAAGAAGTGAAAAACGAAGAGTTCTGTTGAAACCAAACCACGGTCAGGTAGACAAACTAAAATTTGAAAAAATGGGGAATTAACCGCGCTAAAGGAATAAAACAAACAAGCAGCAACTTCAAGTGTGACCACACCCTATAGAAATATGTAAATTAAGTTGCGCTAATATGATCTATGGAGGTATAAAGTCCACAAAGTCCCAATGTTGATAACAAATGGAAAGTATCCTGGGTAAGGTCCTGAGCCCGACTCCCTTAAGAGTGTACGCTTACCAGATTGAGGTAAAATTGAAGCGGATATGCTTAATCTTGTCACTTTGATAGAAGATCCAGGCCCGTGTGAGCAGTGAACTCGGAGGTCATTGGATCATGTAAAAATACAAATAAACGCAATAGCGTAAAACCCAACAACTAAAATAGTATCGCCTTGAGTGTGACTTATAATAGAAATTGGGAAAAGTGTAAAAAGCTACCACCAAGATAGCTAGTAAAAAAATTTTAGGAGTGTAAAACCCTACCAAAACAAATGTGAGATAAAGTGCAAAAGATATCCAGTTGGAGTTGCCTCTTACCAGACAAAATTATCTTATAAACCCAAGTGAATGATAACAATATTGAAGATAAGTGCTTGGACCATCACCAGCTAGATGAGCCTCTTACCAAAATCAAGTAAAAGCAAGTGTGTATAAATAACTCCAAGTGACACAGGATGCAATGCCAGAAAAACACCAGTAGGGGTCGCCTCTTACCAGACTTTAATTCAGTCAAGTATGTATGGAAATCACTAGTCAAGGTCCAACCAAGAATTCTGGGACAAATCCTCGCTGCTGCTTCCTGTTACCAGGGTCACATCATGGAAGCGCCACTAAAATTTGAGCCACAACTGCCAGGAAAATTGTTCGGGATGCAAAGAAAAACCCACAAATAAGTTCAGGTGAAATACAGGACTCTGAAAACATGTGGTGTGGCTGTTTCAAGATGCACAATAAGGAGGCACTTGAAGAAAGATGGGCTGCATGGTCGAGTCGCCAGAAGAAAGCCATTACTACGCAAATGCCACAAAGTATCCCGCTTACAATACGCCAAACACAGAGACAAGCCTCAATCCTTCTGGCACAAAGTCATTTGGAGTGAGGAGTCCAAAATGTAGCTTTTTGGCCACAACCATAAATGCTACATTTGGAGAGGAGTCAGCAAGGCCTGTGATTAAAGGTACACCATTCCTACTGTGAAACATGAAAGTGGATCACTAATGTTTTGGGAATGTGTGAGCTACAAAGGCACAGGAAATTTGGTCAGAATTGATGGCAAGATGAATGCAGTATGTTATCAAAAAATACTGGAGGAAAATTTGCATTCATCAGCCCGGAAGCTGCGCATGGGACGTACTTGGACATGCCAACATGACAATGTTCCTAAACACAAGGCCAAGATGACCTGTCATGCCTACAGCAGAATAAAGTGAAGGTTCTGGAGTGGCCATCTCAGTCTCCTGACCTCAATATCATTGAGCCACTCTGGGGAGATCTCAAACATGCAGTTCATGCAAGACAGCCCAAAAATTTACAGGAACTGGAGGCTTTTTGCCTGGACAAATGGGCAGCTTTACCATCTGAGAAGATAAAGAGCCTCTTCCACAAATACCACAAAAGACTTCAAACTGTCATTGATGTTAAAGGGGGCAATACACGGTATTAAGAACTGGGGTATGTTAACTTTTGATCAGGGTCATTTGTGTAGTTTCTGTTGTCATTAGGATTTAAAAAGAGTAAACACAGTTGATTGATAATAATTGGCTTCAGCCAAACACTAACCATGATTGAAAGAAATATTTTTGTTTTATACATATTCACTGAAAAATGGCCAAGAAATCATAAATTCTGCCAGGGTATGAAAACTAATGAGCACAACTGTATAGATACATATATAAAGATTGTAACGTGATACAAAAGTGCGCTAATTTCAAACAAAGGGAACAAAAATGTTCATATGTGGTCTCTGTTGAAAACAACAGATAAACAAAAAGTCTTTAATTCCAAACAGATTCTTCCAATAAAGAAAGTGGATGGTGAGGATTAGGGAGTGACGAAAGGTGGGTGTAACCTTTTTCCCAAACGATAATCCAAAATAAGTGACTTCAAAAACTTGTATGCATGTGATGACACCCAGTGATAGGAGGGGACTCTTACCACATAGAAGAGAGATGTAGACATATACTGTGTAAATCCAAGAGTCCAAACGGTCAGCTAAATAATGCGAAATCTCAAATGGAGTGGAACAGCCATCAACTTCCAATTAATAGGGGATCTATTGGCTTCCAAGCATGGGGATATTGCCACAGAGATCGTGCCCAAAAAAGAAGAGGGGACTATAGTGCATTACCTCCAAGTTTTATTGAAGAAAGAAATAGAGTAACACTTACAAAGTCCAGATGGGTAAACAGCATATACAGGTTAGGTCGCGGACGTCTGCAGTACGATCCGAGACTGTTAGCAACACGGCTAGCTCCCCCCTTTTTTTGACGCGTTTCCACTGAAGAGTCGGCTTCTGGGACTGGAGCTGTAGCCGTGTTGCCAGCATCTCTCATAAATAGTTGGGCTGATGGAGACTTCCGGTGCGGCCGCGAGGGGACCCGGAAGTGATGTGACGTACTTCCGGTCGTGATGCCGACCAATCACAACGTGTCAAGGTCAAGACCCGGAGGTGCTATGACGCACTTCCGGTATCTTCGTCGGCCAATTGCAGCGGACGTAAACAGGAAGTCCCGCTTATGACACCGAACTATGAAAAAGATTATCTGTCACAGTCTTCCGGTGTGTGTAGTGCCTCTTCACATACGAAGGTAACTAGGCAATCATATAGTAACGTCCTGGGAAACCCCTAAAGGGAAATAGGAGACTGTAGAAACTCCCATCCTAATACGGACGTTACATACATAAAAAACTTTATTTTTTCAAAACTTTATTTTCCAAAAGTTTTGATATTAAAAAGATATAGAGGATAAATGAAATTGTTTAAAAAACATTTAACACAGAAAATAATAAATTAAATGATGGCAACATGTGTAAAAACGAGATAATTTAAAATTGGGTTAAAAATTTGAGGCTTCAAAAGCGACTGAAATTGTTGAGTAATAAGTACACTAAGTAATCAATATGTGTCAATGGTTGGCATGAACACCATAACAGGAGTCTCCATCCGCCATCTAGTGTATATAAATATAATAAAATACATTTATTTAAAACCTATATGTTAAAAATATATGTTTCAATGGACACATATGCTCTAAGTATATAATAATCCAATAAAGGAGAAAAGAGAAAAGGGAGAAAAGATTGGCCAGAAGAAGAGAAGTAGATAAAAAGTTTGGCATGTCCTTTGTGTGGTGGGACTAATGGTTGTTAATATGGGCATTTATGTCCCATTCCACATTCATACCCCAAGGCTAGCCGTGTTGCTAACAGTCTCGGATCGTAAGGGGGGAGCTAGCTGTGTTGCTAACAGTCTCGGATCGTACAGGGGGGAGCTAGCCGTGTTGCTAACAGTCTCGGATCGTACTGCAGACGTCCGCGACCTAACCTGTATATGCTGTTTACCCATCTGGACTTTGTAAGTGTTACTCTATTTCTTTCTTCAATAAAACTTGGAGGTAATGCACTATAGTCCCCTCTTCTTTTTTGGGCACGATCTCTGTGGCAATATCCCCATGCTTGGAAGCCTATAGATCCCCTATTAATTGGAAGTTGATGGCTGTTCCACTCCATTCGAGATTTCGCATCATTTAGCTGACCGTTTTGACTCTTGGATTTACACAGTATATGTCTACATCTCTCTTCTATGTGGTAAGAGTCCCCTCCTATCACTGGGTGTCATCACATGCATACAAGTTTTTGAAGTCACTTATTTTGGATTATCGTTTGGGAAGAGGTTACACCCACCTTTTGTCACTCCCTAATCCTCACCATCCACTTTCTTTATTGGAAGAATCTGTTTGGAATTAAAGACTTTTTGTTTATCTGTTGTTTACAACAGAGACCACATATGAACATTTTTGTTCCCTTTGTTTGAAATTAGCGCACTTTTGTATCACGTTACAATCTTTATATACCTATTTTCTTTCAGTGCTGCTTTCACTATTTATTTCACTTCAAGGTTCGCGCACCTCTTTTTGATTCGTATATATACATATACACTGAACAAAATTATAAACTCAACACTTTTTTGTTTTTGCCCCATTTTTTCATGAGCTGAACTCAAAGGTCTAAGACTTTTTCTATGTACACAAAATGCCTGTTTCTCTCAAATATTCACAAATCTGTCTAAATCTGTGTTAGTGAGCACTTCTCCTTTGCTGAGATAATCCATCCACCTCACAGGTGTGGCATATCAAGATGCTGATTAGACAGCATGATTATTGCACAGGTGTGCCTTAGGCTGGCCACAATAAAAGGCAAGTCTAAAATGTGCAGTTTTACTGTATTGGGGGGGGGGGGTCCGAAAATCAGTCGGTATCTGTTGTGACCACAATTTTTTTCTCACGCAGTGCAGCGCATCTCCTTCGCATAAAGTTGATCAGGCTGTGTTGATTGTGGTCTGTGGAATGTTGGTCCACTCCTCTTCAATGGCTGTGCAAAGTTGCTGAATATTGGGAGGACCTGGAACACGCTGTCGTATACGCAGATCCAGAGCATCCCAAACATTCTCAATGGGTGACATGTCCGTTGAGTATGCTGGCCATGCAAGAACTGGGATGTTTTCAGCTTCCAGGAATTGTGTACAGATCCTTGCAACCTGGGGCTGTGCATTATCATGCTGCAAAATGAGGTGATGGTCGTGGATTAATGGCGCAACAATGGGCCTCAGGATCTCGTCACGGTATCTCGGTGCATTCAAAATTCCATAAAAAAAAAATAAAATAAATAATGCACCTGTGTTCGTTGTCCATAACATACGCCTGCCCATACCATAACCCCACCGCCACAATTCTCTGAAACTCTTTTGGAGACGACTTATGGTAGGGAAGTAAACTTTGAATTCACGGGCAACCGCTCTAGTGGACATTCCTGCAGTCAGTATGCCAATTGCACGCTCCCTCAAAACTTTCCACATCTGTGGCATTGTGCTGTGTGATAAAACTGCACATTTTAGAGTGGCCTTTTATTGTTGTCAGCCTAAGGTACACCTGTGCAATAATCATGCTGTCTAATCAGCATCTTGATAAACAACACTTGTGAGGTAGATGGATTATCTCGGCAAAGGAGAAGTGCTCACTTAAACCGATTAAGACAAAATTTGTGAACAATATTTGAGAGAAATAGGCCTTTTTTGTACATTGAAAAAGTCTTAGATCTTTGAGTTCAGCTCATGAAAAATGGAGGCAAAAATAAAAGTGCACGCGGGAGCCGCCAGTCACGGCACAGAGCTCTGTTGAAACGGCACAGGCAGCCGTTTCTTCAAAGTGCATGCGCCGATTATGTCATCAGCTGCATCCAATGTAATTATCTCCTTAACAGTGCAAGTTTAGGAGATATTTACAGAACCTATAGGTAAGCCTTACACAAGTACTCAAGAGCTTGCAAAAAGAAATATAAAAGCAAAGGGTAGTGCGCTATTCAGATGTGTGATGAAGCTAAAATAATCTAATAAACCAAGGAGTGTAATAGAAAAAAACTATTATAAACCTTCAAAATATATAAATAAATAACAAGCAAGAAAAATTCAAAAGCTGAATAAGTATAAAGCACAAATATATAGAAAAAATATCTTCCCAATTGCAGTGAATTTCTAAACGTGCAAAACGATGGCAAAAAGTTCAAAAAAATGAATTGAAAAATGAAAGTCCAGAGATAGAAAATATATATTAGGCCCCTTTCACACATACGGTCCGTTTGTCTGTTTTTCATCCATCCGTTGACGGATGAAAAACAGACATCAATGTATCTCTATGTAAAAACGGATGACAACGGATGATCATCCGTTAACATCCGTTTTCATCCACTTCCGTCAATGTCCGTATTTTTGAACGGATGAATGCCCTATTTTTCATCCGTCAAAAAAACGGATCGGACCAAAAACGGATGACAACGGTTGAAAAACGGATGACAACGGTTGAAAAACGGATGACAACGGTTGAAAAACGGATGAAAAAACAATAAGGCCCCTTTCACACATGGTCCGTTCAGTTCATCAGTTAAGTTGCTTCAAAATGTATGTTTTCCATCCGTTTTTCATCTATTTTTCATCCGTTTTTTATCCGTTTTCCAGTTGTCGTCCGTTTTTCATCCGTTTTACGTCATTTGTTATCTGTTTTTCATCCATTGTCATCCGTTTTTTTGATGGATGAAAAATAGGGCATTCATCCGTTCAAAAAAACGGACATTGACGGAAGCGGATAAAAACGGATGTTAACTGATGATCATCCGTTTTTACATAGAGATACATTGATGTCCGTTTTTCATCCGTCAAACGGATGGATGAAAAATGGACAGCATATGTGAAAAGGGCATAACAACTGACGAAAAACGGAGGACAACTGACGAAAAACGGATGAAAATGGATGGAAAACTGATACATTTGACGCGACTGAACTGATGAACTGTGTAAAAGGGGCCTAATATTGAAAGTCCAAAAAGGAAAGTTCAAGGAAAAGTCTGTGAGAAGTTCATCCACTCATCGATTGGATCATCTGGTGCTCCCCCTCTAACAATTAGAGTCAATGCTTGAGACAAAGGGCTCTTTCAGACAGTCCGCTCCGCCAGACTCCATTTATCTCAGCGGGGGATCGATCCGCCGATCCCCCGCTGAGCAGGAGAATGACAGCTGTTCTCCGCACTGTGTGCGGAGACACAGCTGTAAGAGCCCAATACATCTCTATGGGGGGAACGATGGGAACAGACCGTCGGTCCATTCTCATCCGATCCCATCCGCCTGGAAAAAAAGGGTTTCCATCCGTCCAGATTTGACCGATCTGATGTCAGCGGACATTTCTCTGCTGACATCCGATGCCCCATAGGAATGCATGGGGGGACTGTTCAGATCCGCCTGTCAGTTTTTTTGGCGGATCTGAACGGTCCGCCTATGTGAAAGGGGCCAAACTGTGATAAAATTCCTCTCTGTGGGGAGACTTCTCCTCTCAGCGTATTTTCCCCAGATATATAAATAAAAACTAAAGAGCATATAGTATAATATTGTCAAGAAAAGTAAATTATCTTTAAGATAAGTGGCATAGAAGGTTCATCAATCACTGCAGTGCATATGAACCAACATGCTGTGACTGCAACAATGTTCCTGGTATAACCAACCACCTTGATTTAAGGCTGCTATGCAAACGTTTTAGGCAGGTGTGAAAAAAATGCAGTAAAATTAGAATGTTTTGAGAAACATAAGTGTTTATAGTTTTTTATTAACAAAACCGCATCAATACTTCTATGTACACTTGCACTAAGTGCAAGGAACTCGGCAGGTAGGTTAATTCAAAGATCTTGTAGAACTAATCACAAATCGTCTGGGAATGTAGGCTGCCTCAGATTCGTCTATTTCTTCATATAATCCCAGACAGACTCCATGATGTTGAATTCAGGGCTCTATAGGGGCCAAACCATCACTTCCAAGACTCCTTGTTGTTCTTTATGTTGAAGATGGTTCCTAATGATATTGGCGTTGTTTCTGCAGCAGAATACATTTGGGGCCAGTCACATGCCTCCTTGATGGTATGACATGATGAATAAGTATCTGCCTGTATTTCTTAGCACTGAGGACACAGTTGCTCCTGACCATATCTCCAGCTCCATTTATAGAAATGCAGCCCCAAACTTGCAAGAAACCTTAAACATGCTTCACTTTTGCCTGCAGACACATTATTGTACCGCTCTCCGGCCCTTTGATGAACAAACTGCCTCCTGCCAGCCAAATATTTCTGATTTTGATTCGTCAGTCCAGAGCTCCTGCTGACATTTTCCTGCACCCCCAGATCAGCTCCTGCTGCCATTTTCCTGCACCCCCAAATCTTGTTTTTGTGCACAGTTGAGTTGCTTAGCCTTATTCCCATGTTGAAGGTATTGCTTTTTGGCTGCAATTCTTCCATGAAGACTGCTTCTGGCCAGACTTCTCCAGACAGTAGATGTGTGTACCTGGATCCCACTGGTTTCCACCATTTCTGTGCTGATGTCACTGCTGGGCATGATTTTATTATTTCAAAGGGAAGTAAGCATGATGTGTCTCATCTGCTGCATTAAGTATCCATGGCTAACCACTGTATCTGCGGTCCTCAATGTTGTCCGTTTCTTCAAAAGAGCTTGAACAGCACCTTAAAAAGGCAGTCTGCTTTGAAACTTTGCCTGGGAGAGATCATGCATCTGTTAATGGGCGTTTTGAATCGCTTTTCTCATTTGCGCTTGCAGGTCCTGCCCTGTAGCCCGGAATTGCTGCCATGTCAATTTGCTGGCGAAGAGCAATTTGAGGAACCCTTTAACAAAATCATAATAGAAGTACCTGGGGAAAGGTATTCCTACCCTATAAGAAAAAGCCTAAGTCTCCTACTCTCTACTGTTGCTAACTCTACTGAAAGAAAGAGGTCTCTCTGTTCTCAGACATTAACCTTACAACCAAGGCTTAACACTTTTGTCACAAGCCTTTTGTCACAAGCCCTAGCCCACTATGCCCAACAGGCCCCCACTCCTCTGGTAGAATGTCAGTTGGCATTTGTCCCAGTCTGGATTTGGGACCTCCCTGTCCCAATATGTCATTTACAGGGGTACAAAATAGTTTCTATCTCTGTCCCCGCCTTGCTTTTTATCTTTCAATCTGTCAGCCAAAGGAAGGCAGTTTTAATGACTGCCTTGTATGAACTTAAAGTGCAAGAGATGGTTATACCAGTTTCTTCAAAAGTGCATTTCCAAGGTTTCTATTCAAACAAACGTGGACATCTTCCAAATACTAAGTAACAAGAAAAGCCGCAACACGAATGCTTCGTTTTGATGGGATTTATTCCAGCATATCAGCAATGTAAAACATGGCAAAATGCTAATGCGTAGCATTGCCATGAGTAAGGCTATGGCCGAAATGCGTTGGCATTTTGCTATGTTGTACACTGCTGTCATGCTGGAATAAATTGCATCAAAACAAAGCATTCGTGTGCCAGCTTTTCTTGTTGGAAGCAATTTCATGCATCTGGACGCTGCAGGCTGAGCCCCGACACTCAGTTCCAAATTAATTCCATTATGCAGTAGAGCTAGGGTGAGTCTATATCCACTGGACTTAAAATCCCTAACCCACATTATTTTGTGTACCAAAATTCCGAATGGAACCTGCGAGATCTGGTATTGATTCCCTCAGACAAGGGAAATTTCTTGCGTCAGTAAACCGACAAGATTCATATCTCCATAGTTTCATTTTCCTATCTCACCAACACTGCTTTTGTTTTTATGTGGATGGCCAGTGCTTCTAGTTTATAGCCCTGCCTTTTGGGCACCCAAGTGTTAACAAAATAGCTTTCCCCAGCTTCTAGCACTTTTGCTAACCCAGGGCATTTATGTCACAATTTACCTGGATGACCTGCTATTGAAGGACTCCTCAGCAAGTCTGTCTGCCAACGTCCAAAGGACAATCCAGTTCCTAAAACATTTGGCTGGATAATCATTGATTCAAAGTCTGCTCTTCAGCTCTCACATCTAGAGTGTTTGGGTCTAATCTAGGTCTCAGCCCAAGCCAGAATCTTCATCCCTTGGCAGAACATTGCCTCCCCAAGATCCAGATTTCATTGCCACTGGTCACAACACCACTCAATTTGTTTCTGCATGAAGTTTCTGTCCCTCATGGAGGTGTCCTTCAAATCCATTCCCTTTTTGTCCTGTTTCACTCCAGACCTTTTTTAATCCAACATCCACAGGGAGAGAATTGTCCAGTGCCTCTGTCCAGCCAAATCTAACAGATTCCCCCCATCCTGTAAACAGCGCAGAACCCTTTGCACCCCTATACTGGGCTTTTCTCACATTTTACAGCAAAGTGGGGCTACACTTTAATATGGCCATGCTTTTGACATTCAAATATGTATATTTTCTTAACAAACTGTAAATAAGCTTTTGGCCTCATGCACGCTGGATGTCAAACATGCTACTTTTAACAGCGTTTACCTCACATTTTTTTTTTTTTTTAAATCAACCTCTAAACATGTTTGCCCATGTGTCCATGTACACATAGGCGTTTACAAATGTTTAAGGGTAGAAAAGAAAAATCACTTGCACATTCAGGAAAGAGTGTTTGGGCAGAAAACATGCCTGACACGCCTAAACACTAGGTGCTTTTAGCGCTTGAGCATTCATTTCAATAGACAAAATAAATTAATGTTTTGGCCAATGTAATGAATGAATGCCAAAAAGCTTGCTAGCTCTGTGAATTAGTGTCGGCTTTGTGGTTTTATATAATCTCTAAGAGATCTGCTCATGGATCCTGCTTGATGAGAGTGTAAATAATATTTACCAGAAAGACTTCAGTGAGTGTTTATCACACTTGGTGGAGGGGAACACTTGCTGGTGGCTTTTTTTTTGAGGAAAAGTAATTTTGGATACACTGTCCAATTACTGAACAAAGCATTTTTTTTTTAAGCCATCTGTGATGAATTATGATGGACGTTATATTTTTGGACATTTTAATTATTTAATATACGTCCACTATTGTTCCTTATCACCTTAATCACAGGATTGCATTATATTCTGATCGTTTTGCACTGTTGGTTTGAGTGCGTATAATACGTTTATTTAATTGGTGGTCCCTAATATTTTCCTTAATACCAGAACAAGCGCTGGTATTTATTTTTCTATTCTTTAAGGGCTTTTTTGAGCAGTTATAAATAGCTGCTGAACTGGTCTAACACGTTATTTGTGGCGCAGTTCACAATTTATTTATTTTGCGAAATAGAAAGAGAAAACCTTAAATTGCTTTATGGCCAAGTTTATACTAGCTTTCAAAGCAAGTGTTTCATGAATGTTTTGAATGCTTCACAAACGCCTGTCAAAATTGTGTGCACTGCAGTGCCCTGTGTTGTTCACATGGTTGTGTTTGCATCATGTTGCATCAAAATTGACTCAACCCGTATCGTTTACCAGGCTTTGTAGTTTCCCAAATGCTTCTATTAATGTCAATGTAAACATGCTTCAAACACATCACAGACTGCAAATGTGCCCAATGGCATTTCCAGTGAGTTTGAGATGCGTTTAGAAAGCAATACTAGCCGAGAAGGGATTAATGCATCTTAACGCATTAATGGACACTCAAATTTCTTTGAACATCTAAACGAGTCCTTCGTTTGATTCACATTATATTTTTTTAACTATTTTTGTTAATAAAAACCTGTGAATAAGGTATTTTCTTTTATTTTTTAGAAACAAGATGGTCGAGTATTTGACTGACTGGGTAATGGGAACATCTAACCAAGCTGCTGATGAAGATGTAAAATGCCTCACAAGGTATTCAATACTACTGTTCTAGCACAAAGTTGAAACTTTATATAAAAGTTGAAACTGTTTATATGGGCTCTTTCACATAGCCCACTGAGCCTGTTCAACGTAACTGCAGTTGTATGTCCTCCAACCAGGTGCAATGTCATTGGCTTGAAACAGCTGTGCGATGCTGTACTCATGTATACGAGCGTTTGCAAAAAAAAAAAAAAAAACATTAACACCACTGTATACAGTACATGAATACAGTGATCCAAAAACCTTTATATTAAAGAAGTATAGCCACGGCTTGTTTGGCTGTTCTTCTCCTACAGATCACAGGAGTGCAGTTCATTCTGCACTCGTGACCTTTTTTCAGCCGACAGTAGGTTAAAGCCAGTCACTCAGCCGGTCCATGCTCAGGAAAGATCCTGACCATATGGTCGCAATCCACCCAGATCCATTGACCTGCACCTGGCTCAGCTATTTAGCAAACCCCTGAGAGCTTGAGCCAGCCCCCTCCTCAGCCCAGCACTCTAGTGAATGCTGGAGGGGGAGATCAGAGAGCTGCTCACTAACAGTCAAGGCTTTCTGGTCAGAGCTGAGGGGGAAGAACTTGGCAGTCAGCGATGTTTGATAGCTCAGTTCTCTGGGTAGAGCTGGCGGGGAACAGCTGCAGCTCAGATTTTATTTTGTTGATTCGCATACTTCTCTTTTAATGACAGACTGTGTGCTGCACCTGGGCAGAGAAAATATGGCTGCAGTTATGCTGAATTGGCTCACATGGCCCCTGTGAAAGATAATGTGATTTCTTTCCCCCTGCAGAGATTTGGATCAAGCAAGCATGGAAGCAGTGGTATCTCTTCTTGCTGGCCTACCTCTTCAACCTGAAGAAGGAGATGGTGTTGAGTTGATGGAAGCGAAATCTCAATTATTTCTCAAGTAGGTACATGTGCTTTTACTCACAGCAGAGCATTCCTCCTGTTTTATTATTTTTAGTATTTAAATGACATATTTGGAAGCATTTTACAGAGCACATAGAAGAATTTGCATTGGTTTAAACAGCACCTGTCCACTGAAAAATAAATTGCTTGCCTTTGCTGACCTGTAGCCTGAAAAATTAGTTCCCTAGCTTTCATGCTTTCTGGCTGTCATGCTGATTAAACAGCTTTAATGCGTTAAATAGTTGGGTTTTGAACAAGTTTTATAGCAAGTAAGATTAGAACTCCTTTTAGGCATTCTTGTTTTGTTTCAGTAACTCAGAAGTTAAAGCCATTGGCTCAACCTGGAGGACAACCAGAATTTTAGTAAGAACAGTTAGCAGTTGCCACCTATGCATTTCTCTTAGTACAGGTATTACAGAAATAATTTCTAGTATAGCAGTTTTTTTAAACTGACCAAGGACAAAGGATATCATTTAGCAAAATCTCAGTAATGGACACAGCTCCTTATCATCTTGACTGTTGGGTTATCCGGCCCCCTACAGGAGTAAGACACTAGGCAGGAAAAAGCTTGACTACAACTCAGCTATAAGTATTCAGTTTTTTTCTGCCTTATCAGCAATAAGAGCTTAGTTCCTGGCTGGGATCTCTGGTCCTGGCAATTTTTTTCCTTTTGAATTAAATTTTTTTCTTTTGTTTTTTTTTTTTATTTTGAGAGATTCTACAATCAACTGCCAGACTGGGTGATGGACTGGATAATCTAGATCCAGAGGGTGCCCCAAGTCTGGCCAGTGAGCACACGCAGGCCTCAGCTCTACACTAGGTTGACCGTGACATAGCCCCACTAGGCGGGGACTGGCTTGCGAGTTAAACGTCTCGCGGAACACATTCGACCTGGCCTCGGCCTGAGTCACAGCGTCCCTCCTGGCAGACAGCTCTCCCTATTTCGATGGAGCAGTGGTCTGTCCGGAGTGGTTCCCACCCTGTTACTGGTATGGTAAGTAGCTGTCTCCCTTCTAACCCTGGAGGTTTTTGGGGTGGACGTGGGGTGGCCATACCTTTTTTTTAGATCAGTCTGGGTTGTTGAGGTGGGGGGGCAGCGTGCTGCTGGTGACCGGACGATCAACCTTTGGGAGGGGGCTGCACCTGATAGGGGGGGGGGGGGGCCCCCTTCCTGCTGGGATCGTGGTCGGAGCTTCTTGGGCCCCTAGGAGCCGCATGGTTCTGCAATTTTTTTGTAGCCTTTTATACTGCTAATCGGCGGCCATGTTGTTGTAGCCTCGGCAGGCATTTTCTTGAAGTTTCTCATTGAAAATAGCGGCGGCCATGTTTTTATAGCTGTATGGGCTGTGATTCGGCGGTGGGAGCCCCTCGTCACCCCCTAGTGCTGATTCCTGGATCTTTCTTTTCCTGATTGCTGCATGGTGTGCAGTTGGACTGGTGCTGTAGGTGACTGATTGGTGGAGAGTCTTTGTGGGGTTCTCTCTCCCTCTCCCTTCTATAGCAGCGGTAGTGATCTGTGCCTTGTGATACCATCAGCGTGGTGGTGGTGTCCCCAGCAGTGGTATACACTTTTTTTTGTGTGTCCCGATTCTTACTAATTGAGTCCCTGGAGCACATTTCCCCACCTGATCCCCTCAGAGGCTGCCGGGCCCTCCGGGTCCCAACAATCCCTGACTGCACTGACGGCAATCCTGGAGTCCTTGGTATCCAAGGTGGATTTGGTCCTCAAAAAATGGACTCGCAAAAACGCGTCCCCTACCTTCACCTGCTTCATCTGTCTCATTAGATCCTCAATCTGATTTGACCGCTGCGGACACGAGTCACCCTACTGGGTCTGCGCCTATGCACCCTGCGTGTTCAGATAGTGAGAATCATTCCTCTGCTTCTCTAGCTGTGCATTAGAAGGCGAAGGTGGATGCACTGATTGTGTCAGGGCGTGAAACTTTAAAGCTGGAGGATGCGGCTGATGCTGCGTCGGTGGCGACGTTCCCTTTTGGCACTCACAAGCCCTCCAAAGCGGCGAGGGTTTTCCCCTTTCCCGGTTACTTTGATAATATTGTCACAAAACAGTGGGGTTGTCCAAAATGCACTTTTTCGGTCCCTAAGCGTTTTGCGATGCGGTATCCTTATGAGGATTCCCTGCTTAAAAAGGGGACGGTCCCACCTGTAGTTAAAGGCAGGCAGATTTTGAGACAATATCCTTGGAGAATGTTCGCTGTAACGAAATGTGTCAGAATCTCATAGGCGGCTTGTCTTGACTACTACTTTGGTGTTTTACTCGTGCATGCTTTATCTTCTCTCAGTTGGGACCTGCATATTCCATGCTCCTGAGGGGATTAGTATCTGCTGTCTGCACTTCATTAAATGTACATCTGTTGGGACCTGTTCAATCCATGCTCCTGAGGGGATCAGTACTTGCTGTCTGCACTTTACAAGTGTACATCTGGTAAGCAGTTGTATATGTCGGTGGTGGTCACAGCTTTGGACTGAAGTTTGGTACTCCTGTGGGTTCTACCCTCTCTTGGCTATATCTCTCATAAGTTAATTGGTATCTGTTATTTGGCACCTAATTCTATTTATCTGGTAAGCAGTTTGTATATGTGGGTGGAGGTCACGCTTATGACTGACGTCTGGCACACAATTGGACCTATATCTCTCTTTTGCTACACGTATATGTGTGTCTGGTAAGCAGTTTTTAGTGTCGGTGGAGGTTACTGTCTTTCACTTTAGCACTTAATCCTCAATCTGTAGGGTGGACTACACATATAGGTGGCAATATATGTGGTACATGCACCTCCTTATTTAATTACAGTATCACGTTATGAGTTTTCATATTTTTTGCATGCACATGTTTGACGCCTACTGAGTGCATCGTGTCATCTGAGGCCGGAATCCATCCAAGTGTCTCCCTTAATTTTTGGTCATACTGTGGATCCGGAGAATATTCATCATAAAATCAGGCACTTCAGTTTTTTCTGGTAAGCAGTTTGCGCACATTAGTGATAATCCCTGTATTGAAGAGCGACACTTCACTTTGGATGCCCTTATCATATACGGACTATTTGGACACCTTTAGTCAAGAATTTTCTACTATTCCACTATTCTTCACTAATTTTTGTCAATAGGACTTTATATGAACTATTGCACCTAATACTATATACAGTTCTAATAATGTTCAATTTTTAGCGCAGCTTTGTTTATATTAGTCAAATAAAGCCACCTTAATTCCGGTTGAGGAGTCCCTGGCCTTTAAGGATCCGACTGATAGGAGATCCGAGGCTCTGGCCTGCCATATGTTCATTGTGGTTGGTTCGGCTTTTAGGCCGATATTTACTATTGCCTTGGTGTCGCAAACTCTGACCGAATTGTCAGGACTTGGAGAGGGAACAGCTTACCCCTGCCTTTGCGGAGCTGGCAGATCCATTGTTCCAGGGGCTATCGTTAGTCTTTGATGCCCCTTTAGATGCAGCTCCATTGATTTCTAAACTGTCTGACTCAGTAGTGCTCCCTCAGCGTACGATCTGGCTGAAATGCTGTTCTGCGGATGAGACTTCTAAGCAAGGCCTTTTCTTATCTCCCACTTGTGGGGGTGTTGCCTGTTTGGAGCTTCCTTGGATGACATCATTAAGGGCCTCACAAGTGGGAAGAGTACTCTTCTTCTGCAGGCTTCCAAGGGCAAATAGCCCCGTCGTGGACAGGGGCCATTCTTCTCATTAGAGACTTTTTCGTCCTTCAGGATCTCAAGACAAGGGATCTAAGCCCTTCAGGGCATACACCAGAGGTGACCGACCAAGAGAATCTGGTCTGGCAAGCCATGAGTGGGCTCTTCCAGATTTGCGGACAAGTCTTCCTCTGCATGAAGGGGTGCCCTCATCTATATCTGGGGTGGGGGAATGTCTTTGTTGGTTTCCTGATCCATGGACCTCCCCGGTACAGTATAAAGTGGGTCCACAAAATAATTTGGTCTAGCTACAAGATCGAATTTCAGTCTTATCCTCCGGAAAGGTTCTTCCCTTCCAACCTGCGCTTGATCCCAGATCGCTTACGGGGTCTCTTTGGGGCAGTGCAAGACTTGTTGATTGTCCCGGTTCCAACTTCGGAACATTTTTAAGGGGATTTACTGAAACCTGTTCACAGTTCCCAAGAAGGAAGGCAAGGTATTTCCAATTCTGGACCTCAAGACGCTAAACTTTGTGCAGGTACAGAAGATCCGAATGGAGTCCATTCGCACGGTAGTGGCATCCCTCCATCAGGGGGATTTTCTCTCTTCTATCGACATCAAGGATGCCTACCTTCACATTCAAATATGTGCAGCAGCGCTTCCTCCGCTTTGCCATGGGCGTGGAGCATTATCAGTTTGTGGCATTAACTTTTCGTTTAGTCTCTGCTCCTCGGCTCTTCGCGAAAGTGTTGGCCCCGGTACTAGCATTCCCGCATCGGCGGGGGATTGAGGTGCTGGGGTACTTGGGCGATCTTTTTCTGTCAGCGGAGTCTCCGACTGCTCTGATGGACAACTTGGAGATTACTCTACGAACTCTGAGGGAGTTTGGTTGGATTCTGAACCTTCTGAAGTCTGCTCTGGTTCCGTTCACAAGACTGGACTATCTGGATCTGACTCTGGGCTCGGATTCAGTGTTTCTTCCTCTGGAAAAACTCCAGAAATTGCAGGAGGCAATCCAGCTTCTGCTGTCAAGCAGACAGTCATCCCTCGGGGCTTGCATGCAGGTGCTGGGCCTGATGTCTACCTTTGAGGCGGTTCTGTTTGCACAGTTCCATATGAGATCTCTGCAAAAAAGATCCTGGGGAAATGGGACAAGAATCTTCAGTCTGTAGACAATCTGATCCTGTTGAGCCGGGGTATGAGAGGGTCCCTGATATGGTGGCACAGATTGTGCGCAGGGGCCCCTAGTTTGTAACTTTTGTGCAAACCAATCAAAATACATTTATTGGGATTTTTCTTTACCAAAAATATGTAGTAGAATACAAATTGGCCTGAAATGTTGAAAAAATTAGATTTTTAATTTTTTTTGGGGAACTTTATATAACAAAAAAGTGGAAAAAAAATAAATATATATATATATATATATATATATATATATATATATATATATATATATAATATATAATATATAAATTTTTTTTTCTTTTCAGAATTGCCACTATTTTTGTTTATAGTGCAAAAAATAAAAATTGCACAGGTGATCAAATACCACCAAAAGAAATCTATTTGTGGGGGAAAAAAAAGGGCATCAATCGCAAAAAATGGCCTGATCATTAAGGGGGGGGGGAAATCTTCCGGTCCAAAAGTGGTTAACCACTTTACAAACGCACCGCCGCAGTTATACTGCGGCAGGCAGCCGCTCCTGCGCGAACCGCCATAGGTATACGTTGGTCCCGCGCAGGCATCTAAGGAGCGAGCGGGCGCCGTCGCAGGTGTGCTCCCGCTCGTCACAGGGGAAGCCGGTGCAGCGGGCAGGCGGCTCCGATTGCCGCCTGACACCCGCGATCGTTCCCCAATGAGAGAGAACAATGGTCAGCTGTTGTAAACATAGCTGACCGTTCTTCTCCCTGAAATGATCATAGAGCCCCTGTGATCCTTCTATATAGGATCGCAGGTCTCTATGGTCATTCCACAAGCCACGCCCTTAGGTACACATTTAACTCCTTGATCACCCCTGAGTTAACCCCTTTCCTGCCAGTGTCATTATTACAGTAACAGTGCATATTTTTAGCACTGATTACTGTAGTAATGTCACTGGTCCCCCCAAAATTTTCAAAAATGTCAGTTAGGGGTCCGATCTGTCCGCCGCAATGTTGCAGTCCCGCAAAAAATCGCAGATCACCACCATTACTAGTAAAAAAAAATAAAAAGACATCTTTACCGTAGCTAGTAGTCGCGATAACCTTTGCACAAACCAATCAAAATACGCTTATTGTAATTTTTTTATTTTTTACCAAAAATATTTAGCAGAAAACAAATTGGCCTAAAATGTTAAATTTTGATTTTTACATTTTTTCGGGGAATGTTCTATAGCAGAATGTGAAAAATGTGTTTTTCATTTTTTTTTTCAGAATTTTCGATCTTTTTTTTTTTTGTTTATAGCGCACAGAATAAAAATTGCATAGGTGATCAAATACCACCAAAAGAAAGCTCTATTTGTGGGAAAAGAAAGGACATCAATTTTTTTAGGTACAGCGTTGCACGACGGCACAATTGTCCATTAAAGTAACGCACAGGGAGGTTGTGCTTTGCAAGCCACTTTGTACGCATATATAGAAAATAAAATAGTCTATCTACAAACAAAAATGCTAAGAATTGGCAAGAAAAATAGCTAAAATCCTTGCAATATATATATATACGGTAGTTCACATGGAAAGGGCTTTCTTTATCAGCTAGTATCTACATGTGTCACTTCCATCGCAAATCCAAAGAATAAGAGCCAAAGTACATCTCACTAAATAAAATGGTTAGCTTTCAGTTCTGTTCACTCTTTTTGCTTTACTTAAAAAATGTTACTCCATGTCTTTTTCTTGGCGCTTCAGAGCGTCTCCAAAGCCTCCATATAAGTCTGTCATAATACTCGCTAACAGAACCTGCAGGATTCCGGGAAAACCAATAAGCGAACTAGAAAGACCTCTTCAGTAGAAGTCGCTTCTAGTTCATGTGTATATTTTCTGGGAGTGTCTGGTGCAGACATCACATCTGGTGTGCAGCATGAAACAGCAGGAAGGTAACTAGGTTCAGAGTGGAGTAACTAGCAGATGACATGTGAGGTGCAATGTGCCAACACTTTAGCAGACGGTGAGCAGAGACTGGAGAGATAGGACTGAGTAGTGAAGGATCATCAGGGCTGGGGAAACTACAGCAGGAGAAACTAGCGAATGTCACACGTGGTGAGCAGCATAAGAGAAATATAGCAGGAGGTGAGCAGGGACTGGATAGTCAGGAGGATCAGCAAACTAGGGGAACAGCAGAGCTTGGGGTTTCTACTGAAGGGGAGATTAGCCAAGCTGGGGGGTTACTACTGATTGGGGGATCAGCCGAGCTGGGGAGTTACTACTGATTGGGGGATCAGCCAAGCTGGGGAGTTACTACTGATTGGGGGATCAGCCGAGCTGGGGAGCTACTACTGATTGGGGAATCAGCCGAGCTGGGGAGTTACTACTGATTGGGGGATCAGCCGAACTGGGGATTTACTACTGATTGGGGGATCAGCCGAGCTGGGTAGTTACTACTGATTAGGGGATCAGCCAAGCTGGGGAGTTACTACTGATTGGGGGATCAGCCGAGCTGGGGAGTTACTACTGATTGGGGGGATCAGCTGAGCTGGGGAGTTACTACTGAGTCAGGGATCTACTGCCCAAGGGTATTGTCGAGCTTGGGATTAATTGAACAGGGGTACTACTGTTAAAATCAACGCAGGTGTGAATGACCCCTTAAAAGTGGCCAATCTGGAGAGGGGGGCGGAGGCAAGCCACAGCTCCATGTCTGGATGGACACACGGAGCTGCGGCTTGGCTCGGTGCCCCCATAGCAAGCTGCTTGCTGTGGGGGCACTTGACAGGAGAAAAAGACCTGAGAAGAGGCGGATCCGGGCTGCCCTGTGCAAAAGCAACTGCACAGTGGAGGTAAGTATAATATGTTTGTTTTAAAAAAATAATAAAACAAGACTTTACAACACTTTAATGCATTCACTGCATTAAGGGAAAAAAATGTTTATGTAGCAGTATTGCCCCCTTACACCCACTTTTATTTACCTGAGTACTCTCGGTCCAGCTCTGTGCCCATCTGTAGCAGCTCTCTGACTTTGAAGAGTCAGCGCGAGCCATTGGCTTCTGCCGCTGTTTTTCAAATCCTGTAATGAGGAAACAGGGTGTAGGGCTGAGCCACACGGTGTCTGAGGCTTGGGAGTGAGGCTGCTGGTGTGCCCCTCATAGCAAGTGATTTGCTATGGGGGCACACCAAGAAGAGGAGCTGCCAGGATCTCTGGTGGGGGACCTGAGAAGAGGAGGATCGGGCCGTTCTATAGCACAGAGCAGTTTAGTATAAACCTGTTTTTTTAAAAAAACAAATGTGTTTACAATCACTTTAAATGTGTTCCGTTCAAAGGGTTGGTGGAGCAACAGTGTATAAATAATCTCCTTGTGCCCTGCTCCTAACATTTGAGCAAAAGTGATGTACCCATTAAAGGCACATTTAGCATCTACAACCCCAATTCAAAAAAGGTTGGGATGCTGTGTAAAACTGAATGCAATGATTTGAAAATCTCATAAACCCATATTTTAATCACAATAGAAAATAGAAAACATCAAATGTGTAAACTGAGAAAATATACTATTTAAAACGCTCTTTAAAGCGGTTGTAAACTCAAAGAACAAAAAAAAAAAACCTGCAAGACAAAGGCATAATGAGCTAGTATGCATCGCATACTAGCCCATTATGTGTAACTTACCTTAGAACGAACCCCGACACGGACCCCCGGACATCGCTGCGGGCGCTGCCATGATCCCTCGCCGTCTCTTCCGGGTTCGGCGGCTCCGCGCGGGGATTGGCTGGAAGAGACGGCTCCGGCGCGATGATTGGCCAGAGCCGTGATGACGTCACTCCTGCGCGTGCGCGCAGGAGTGACTTTCCGGCAAGCTCCCGGCAAATAGATTGAAGGTCCCCCCGGACCTTCAGAGTGCATGCACCGCTCGCGCGAGCGGCTGCATGCACTGTAAATATGTTATTTGTACCTACAGGTAAGCCTTATTATAGGCTTACCTGTAGGTAAAAGTGTCAAAAAGCGGGATACTACCGCTTTAAAGAATTCAAGTTCTGTCTTACTCGGTGTTCCCTCTAGTGGCTCATGGAAGCAACTTCTTCCTTATCTTAGCCAGATTTACAGAGAAATAAGGCCTTGATTGTAGCGAGGTGGTTGCACACATTTCTTTGGTACAGACTTCTAGTTAATTTGTTGTCATGACTGCAAGGACATCTAAAGGCATTGTTGAGCAGATTCTTGCTATATATAGGTATATTCATTCAGAATTGTGGTGTTTACAAAATGTTTATTGACATACAAGAAGAAAAGCAATTTACACAAAAAAGAGCAATAATATCTTTATTTTTTTTAAGCTACTCTTCCACCCTGTGGGATTTGTAATACTGGTCTTTATTTTCATATTCTTATTTTTTTTTCCTATCTAGCTAGTAGTTGTCAGCGTTTGTTAAGATGTAGATGCTTTATACTTGACATTTTGTGTTAGCTTATCCATCTTGTAAAAAATGTAAAATGTCAGTTATCAAAAAAAAAAAAAATTTTGAGCTGTCCCCTTAAGAAAAATCAAAACGGCCACCCAAATGCTAAAAAATATAAGGTGAGAAACACTTCTCAAGTGAAATCACAATAAACTGAGTAATCAGAAGTGAAGAAACATTCAATATTAAAACTAGAAATTTTCCATACATTTTGGGAATGCACAGAATATTAGTAGAGCATGTGTCTGAAGCTGACCAGATTTTGTTTGAGTCGGAGATATCAAGTGATTAACTTACAGTGGGTACCCCCCCCCCCCCCCCTTTAAAATGACATTTCTCTTTCGTTCATTGACGGACACAGCTCCAGATCTTCTTGACCATTGGGTTTTGCTGTCCACTATGGTAGCAAGACACTAGGCAAGACATTTTTTTCCCATGCCTATACGGCAGTCCCTGGGGGTATAATCCCACTTCCTGCTATAGGCACTTTTTTTTATCTCCCTACTCAGAAGGACCTAGTTCCTTGCTGGGATCTTTGGTCCTAACACTTTTTTTCTTTTTTTAAACTGATTTTTTTTTCCTATTATTTTTTTCTTTTCCTGTGAGAACTACAATCAACTGCCGGACTGGGCGACACACTGGATATTCTAGATCCTTGCGGTCTCCCCAGTCAGGCCAGTGAGCAGGTCCCGATCTCAGCTCCTCGCTAGGTAAGCCGTCACATAGCCCCACTGTACAGGGGCCGGCGAGCTAAACGTCTTGCGAGGACGCTCAGACCTGGTTACGGCCTGTCGCAGCATACCTCTGGCCCGCAGTGACCCCTATTCCAAGATGGTGCGGTGGTCTGCCTGGAGTGGTGTCCACCCGGTTTCCATTGTGTGTGAGTAGTGTCCCCCCCCCCCCCCTTCACTGGTGGCCTGTGGGGGTGGACTTGGGTCCCTTTCTGGGATGGTCTGACCCCCTGAGTTCCTGTCCTCCCCGCAGAGTGGCCCCCTCTTTTATCGGGGTCCCGCTGTGGACCACCCCCTATTTGTCCACACCTAGCTCCTCCCTCCTCCCCCCCCCCCCCCCAGGGGTGTGCATACAGTCCAAACTGTTTTGGGGATGAGAACGGGTTATGGGAGCCAGGAGGGGGGGGGGGGCGCACGGTCACCAGCTGCTACATACGCAGTTTTTGGGGGGGGGGGGGGAGTGAGGGTCCTGGTAGGGGCTCCTGCAGGGCCCCCCTTCTGGCCCGTTCAATTCTGGGGGTCCTGGGAGCCAAGTGGAGCCGCCATTTTGCCGTGGATGGCTTCTGTATCGATCGGCGGCCATGTTTGTGTAGTCCGGTGGCCATTTCCTTGAAGTTTCCCATTGAATATAGCGGTGGCCATGTTTTTAGAGCCCTCTAGTGTTAACTCTGGCGCTTCCTCTTTCTCTATGATCGCTGCACAGCGTGCAGCTGAACGCTCTGTTCTTTACCTGGGTCGGTGTGGTGAGTCCTTGTGGGGTTAAAATGGCTCTTCCTCTTCTCTACTATAGTAGCAACTTGGTGGGCTGGGACCTGTGGTGCCGCTTGTGCAGTGGTGGGAATTTTTTAGCAGCATTTTTTTCCCTTTGCTAAGGTAGTCCCTGGGTTATCCATGGAGCATGTTTCACCACCTGATGCACTCTGAGAGGCTGCGGGGCCCTCCGGGGCTCAGTCTTCTCTGCTATGACGTATTTCTGGTCCCCCCCGCCTTTGCCTACATCCTCTGCCCCTCAGATTCTGAGGTTGATTTGTCCACCATGGCCGCAAATTTCCCTACTGCAGTGGTGTCCAAACTTTTTTCAAAGGGGGCCAGATTTGATGAAGTGAACATGCGTGAGGGCCAACCATTTTGCCTGACATTTGAACCATTAAAATGAAATACACGCGCACACACACACGCACATATTTATATATTAATATAGGAAATAATAAGCATCAGTACTTTATGAATAAAATCACACTTACTGAAACAGGCAGTAGGATTGTAGAAGTGACACCTCCTCGGTCAGCTCCATACACACATCACACACACACACACACACACACATCACACACATCACACACATCACACACACAGAAACAGGCAGTAGGATTGTAGAAGTGACATCTCCTCGGTCAACTCCACAGGATCCTTGGTCGGCAACTACAGGTGGCTGTGTGCGGTGAAGGAGAGAAGGCATTCTGCACTCCCGCACAGTCGTGGGCGACGCCGGGCACATAGAGCCGAGCGGGGGGCGGAGCGGGACTCGGGAGCAGACGAGCTGCCGAGGGAGGCCAGAGGCCCCGAGCCATCGCATCGGCATCGAGGCGGGATGTGAGGAGGCATTGAAAAAAGGCATTGACAAAAGTCAGCAGTGTCTCAGGGGGCCGTATAAAACTAAAGGACGGGCAGCAACTTACCGGACTTTGGACATGACTGCCCTACTGGGTCTGCGTTCACGCACCCTGAGTGCTCTGATAGTGGGGATGATTCCTCTTCCACTACAGCTGCCCACGAAAAGGCGCTAGTGGATGCACTGATTGTAGCAATGCGGGAAACTGTAAAACTGGAGGACACTGCTGCGGCGTCGGGGGAGCCAGTACGTTTCGGTACCCGCAAATCCTATAAGGCGACAAAGGTTGGAAGGTGTTCTTTTGAAAAGTCCCTGTTAAAAAAAAAAAAAAAAAAAGCAGACAGTGCCATCTGTACTGGACTCCCAAGGTTTCCAGGTTAAATAAAGCCACCCTTCTTCTGGTGGAGGACTTTGCGTCTTTTAAAGACCCTTTGACAAGAGAGCTGAGTCTCTCGTCCGACATCTTTTTACCATGGCCGGTTCCATCTCTGGAAGATTGTTAACCGTAACTTTGGTCTCCCAGGCCTTAACGGAATGGGCAAAACTTTTACGCCAGGATTTGGTGGGGGGGAACAGATTTCTCCTAACCTTAAGGAGCTGGCGGACCAGTGGGTCCAGGGGTTGCAGTTCATCTGTGATTCCGCTCTGGATGTGGCTCCTTTTAGTCTGCAGGGTATCTGTAACAGCTCTGACTCTGAGGAACATGATTTGGCTCAAACATTGGTCTGTGGACCAGGCTTCCAAGAAGGTCCTGTCTGATCTCCCCTTTTATTAGGAGATAGCCTGTTTGAAGCTTCTTTGGATAAGATAATTAAGGGTCCTACAGGGGGGAAGAGCACTCTTCTCCCACAGGCTCCCAGGAGCAAAGCGGCTCGCCGCAAACGTGGCCCCTTTCTTCTCGGCTTACAAGCGGCCCTTTCATTCTTCAGGATCTAAGGACAAAGGATCAAAATCCCCTCGGGAGGTTCTAAGAGGCCCTAGTCTAGTAAGCCGAGAGTGGTTCCCTTCAGACCTGCAGACCATCACGCTTCTGCCTGCATGGGCGCCCTCACACGTATCTGGGGTGGGGGTGGGGGGGCATCTTCATTTTTTTCCAGACCCGTGGACCTCCTTTATTCAAGACAGGTGGGTTCACGAGCTAATCCTGTCTGGTTACTTTTTTCGTCTCCGGCAAGATTCTTCCCTTCCAACCTGCGTTTGTCCCCAGATCGCCTGCCGGTCTCCTCAGGGCGGTGCAAGATTTACTTCTACAAGGGGTCATTTGTACCGGTTTCTGTTTCAGAAATTTTTATGGGTTTTACTCAAACCTGTTTACTGTTCCCAGGAAGGAGGGAAGGGTTAGTCCGATCTTGGACCTCTAGGTCCTGAACCGCTTTGTGCGAGTACAAAAATTTCCGGATAGAGTCCATTCGCATGGTAGTGGCATCCCTTCATCAAGGTGATCTTCTGGCCTCCATAGATATCAAGGACGCTTACCTTCATATCCTAATATATGTCTGGCATCAGCGTTTTCTTTGCTTTGTCATGAGCGAGGAGCATTATCAGTTTGTGGCATTATCCTTTGGTCTAGCCACAGCTCCTCGGGTGTTCACAAAAGTGTTGGCCCCGGTGTTAGCATTGTTGCGCTGGCGGGGGATTGCGGTACTGGGGTACCTGGACTATTTCCTTCTGCGAGCAGTCTCCTACTGTCTCCTACTTTCTTGAGTCCCGGCTGTGTCAGTGGCTTCTGGCACTTCCTGAAGCTGTGACGCCGACAGGACACCAGGAAGTGCCAGACGCCACTGACACAGCCGGAACCCAGGGCTGTCTACACCTCTCCTGCCTCCCCTGCAGCGGATCGGATGACTTGCTGTAAAGCCTGCTTTCCTATCACTCATGTGAGTGCATTACTTTTTATGCCAATAAAGGATTGTTTAATACTCAGGTTGGCGCTGCTCTATTCTTTTTTTGCCTTCACCATGCTTGCCAGATGGTGTCAGGCACTCCTCCAGCATCTGTTCACTTGTTCTGCATCTCACAAATGTTCTTCTGTGTCATCCAAACACCTCAAACTTAGATTTGTCTGTCCATAACACTTTTTTCCAATCTAACCTCTGTCCAATGTCTGTGTTCTTTTGCCCATCTTACTCGTTTCCTTTTATTGGCCAGTCTCAGATATGGCTTTTTCTTTGCCACTCTGCCTAGAAGGCCAGCATTCTGGAGTTGCCTCTTCACTGTGGATGTTGAGACTGGCGTTTTGTGGGTACCATTTAATGAAGCTGCCAGTTAAAGAGCTGTGAGGCGTCTATTTCTCAAACTAGAGACTCTAATGTATTTGTCCTCTTGCTTAGTTGTGCCCCGGGGCCTCCCACTTTCTATTCTGATTAGAGCCCATTTGTGCTGTTCTCTGAAGGAAGTAGTACACACCGTTTGTAGGATATCTTCAGTCTTGGCAACTTCTCGCATGGAATAGCCTTCATTTTGCAGAACAAGAATAGACTATCGAGTTTCATAAGAATGTTCTCTTTTTCTGGCCATTTTGAGAATAAATTTGAACCCACAAATGCTGATGCTTCAGATACTCACGTAGCTCAAAGGAGGCTGGTTTTATAGCTTCTCTAATCAGCCCAACAGTTTCAGCTGTGCTAACATAAATGCACAAGGATTTTGTAATCATCAATTAGCCTTTTAACTAGAGGTCGACCGGTTATCGGCAAAGCCGATATATCGAGGGGCGATATACACTTTTCCCGATATATCGGAATCGGCCCCGGAGGTTACCCATATTGACAATATTTCGGGAAAGTGCATGTACCGGAGTGATGCCTGCAGCTAGAGGCATCACCCTGGTACCGGCGTCCATAGCCTACGGTTCGGCTGTCTTGTAATGACAACCAATGTGGCTGAGAAGCCGCTTTGCTGTCATAAGGAGCGGGAGGGAACGTTCCCCCACTCCCGCCGACTTCCATGGCTCGCCCGGGTCTCCCGTCCTACTGGGAAACCAGGGCAACCAGCCTGCACCGCTGCTGACGACCCTATCAAACCTGCATTCGGCTCTGATCGAGTCTCCATGCAAAAACCTGGAAGTGATGTCATGAGTGACATCACTTCCGGGTACTGTCTGGCGCCAGATTCAAAAACATGAAAGCATTCAAAACAGCCAAATTTGGTGTTTTGAATGCTTTTAAGTGCAAAGGAGGGGTTTGGGGTCCTTTAGACCCCCAGACCCCTCCACAAAAGTACCGGTCAAAAAAAAAAAGTTAAATGTACAAAAATATCGGCCGATACTGATATGCATTGGCCAAAATATCGGTATCGGCAACGAAAAACCGATATCGGTCGATCACTACTTTTAACATGATTAGCTAACACAATGTACCATTAGAACACAGGAGTGATGATTGCTGGAAATGGGCCTCTGTACTCCTATGTAGATATTCCATTAAAAATCAGCTGTTTCTAGCTAGAATAGTCATTTACTACAAACCACATAACCTAACAATGTCTAGACTGTATTTCTGTTTAATTTTATCTTCATTGAAAAAGTAATTTTCTTTAAAAAATAAGGACATTTCTAAGTGACCCCAAACTTTTTAATGGTAGTGTATGTTCTCCTGACACTGCTTGTTACAAACTGAAGTCCTATAGCAGGAAGTGATGATATAACCTTGGGGGCCGGGGGGTACAGGGGGCAGATGAGGGCACCTACGCAGGGGGAAAAACATGAGGGGGAGGAAGGACACAGGAGGGGCCTACCATCCCCAGGGAGGGCCCACGACCACCCCAGCAAAAAAGGAGGGGGGGACACTACCCACCATACCACGGTCACCAGGCGGGCACTGCTCCCAGCAGTCCACTGTACCATCTTGGAAAAGGGGTGCTGTGGCCTAAGGTACACTTCGACTGATCGGGATTTCTGTCCTGACCATGGCTATACGACCTTGCTGGGTATTTCACTCGCCGGCCAGCCCCCGTCCAGTGGGACTATGTTGCGGCCAACCTAGCGAGGAGCTAATAGTTGGGTCGCGCTCGCAGGCCAGACTGGGAAGGCCATAAGGATCTAGAATATCCAGTGCATCACCCAGTCTGGCTGTTGATTGTAGTTCACACAGAAACCAAGATAATAAAGAAAAAGTAAAAAATTCCATTTAGAAAAGAAAAAAAAAAATGCCAGGACCGCAGATCCCAGCAGAGAGCCAGGTCCTTACTCCTGACTAGGCAGAAAAAACTGAAGTGCTATAGCCGGAAGTGATGGTATACCCTCTGGGACTGCTCCAGGGGTGTAACCAAAAAGGTTTCTGCCTAATCCTACTCCTGAAGAGAGCAGCATAAAGCCCAGTGGTCTGAAGACATGGAGCTGTGTCTGTCAGTGAGCCTCAGAGAAAAGGATTTTATAGTAAGACAAAAGTCCAGTTTTTATCTTGTAAACAACAAATGTCAGAAAAAGGCTTGGTCCTTAAGTGGTTAAGCAAAAGTGATCTAGAGCCATGCATTGTTCAGAGCTGGGCCGTATACAAAAGAGAGATCAGACTGCTCAAATGTGGGGAGTTTTTACATCTAATTTCAAAAGGGATTGAGATGACGAGGCAAAGTGGTAAATCTTGACGTTTTCCGAATGGGGAAGTTTCCAGTGCTCCTATAAATATGTAAAGGAATTGACACCATCTAAAGAAAAAAGATTGTGTATGTACTAGGTATCTCTAGTGGACCATTTTTGACATTTTGATTGCGCAAATCCTGCCAAACCAAATAATCATAACAGGATCACCAGGTAGTTAAAGGCTGGTTTTCTTTTAAAATATCTAACCTAATTTATTTAAACTAAAAGCTGAAAAATATAGCCTAGGTGATTAAATAAACTATTATTGCAGACCTTGATTAGAGGCCCAAATCAACACGATCATCCTGGTTTTAAGGGTTGACTATATGTTGGTCTTACGCACCTTGATCTCTTTTGTTTAGGTATTTCACACTGTTCATGAACCTGCTGAATGATTGCAGTGAGGTTGAAGATGATGGCACACAGACGGGTGGCAGGAAGAGAGGAATGTCTCGGCGCCTGGCTTCCTTAAGGCACTGTACAGTGTTAGCTATGTCAAATCTTCTGAATGCCAATGTGGATAGTGGCCTTATGCACTCAATAGGCAAGTAGCTATGGCTGGTTGTTTATCCTTTACCATAAAGGTAAACTTTTAGATACACATTTTTATCTTTGCATGTTTTGATCCTAGGTCTTGGTTACCATAAGGACCTACAGACAAGAGCTACATTTATGGAAGTCCTTACAAAAATTCTGCAACAGGGAACAGAGTTTGACACATTAGCTGAGACAGTTCTAGCTGATCGCTTTGAAAGGCTGGTGGAATTGGTCACCATGATGGGAGACCAAGGAGAATTGCCTATTGCCATGGCTCTAGCCAATGTGGTTCCTTGCTCACAGTGGGTCAGTTGTATTGTTTTTCAAATGTAATGGAGCAACCGAAGGGTGTTTTTAATGGTGACAAAACTGTTTTATTTATCTCTAAATATTCCTAAATGTGATTAGATTTTATTTTTCTGCTTAGGATGAGCTTGCACGAGTCCTTGTGACGCTCTTTGATTCCCGACATCTACTGTATCAGCTTCTGTGGAACATGTTTTCCAAGGAAGTTGAGCTAGCGGACTCCATGCAGACACTTTTCAGAGGAAACAGCTTGGCTAGTAAAATCATGACATTTTGTTTCAAGGTTTGTATTTCCAGTAATAACAGATTGTGCAATCCTTGTATTGAATGCAATTTTATGTTTGATTTGTTTTTTTTTTTACACCTTTTGTGATATTTATTTTAAAGCTGCCATCAGAAGTGAAGGGAAACCTCTTCAACGGGCGTACAGATATAAAAACCTGCAAAATGCTGTAGCTACTCTTCACTCCAAAACACATCCTAAACTTAAAAAAAATGACTTTGCTAGAGTTTGTCAGGCACTGTAACTATTAAGTTAAATTTGCTATATTTGTTAAAAATCAAACATGTAGACATGTAAAAATGCCAAGCCTAATTATTTCTAGGAAAACACATTTGTGTGGTATTTAGCTTGTAAAGGCTGCTGGTTTTACTATCTCTCAAATGCCATATTCTAAATCTATGGCAATTAGGCTGCCTCTCTCAGTTGAGAATCTCTGCTTCCATCAAATTTCAGATATAGACATTTTGGTTTCCAACCGATTTCAAAACTGTTTTTGTTCCAATGGTTTCCTATATTGCTTTTAGGTATATGGGGCCACGTATCTTCAGAAACTTTTAGAACCACTATTGAAACTGATCATAACATCTCCTGAATGGCAACATGTCAGTTTTGAAGTGGACTCTTCAAGGTTTGCATTTATTTCATCTTTTCACCAAATGCTTTGATATTACTCTTTACCAGTGTGACAAGTTAAATACAGTATATATTACAAAGCGTACAGGGTCAAAACATTTGAATATATGCAGTTATTTGTCATGTAGCCTTTAACATTAAATTAGTATCACCCTATACCTTTACATATCTGACTCACTGCTTACTACTTTCATACTAAACTTGTTTCCATTTTTCATAGCATTACTTTTCAAATACTTTAAAATATTTTATTTGCCCTTTCAACTGATTTAACATGGCTTGGTGTTTCTCTGTTGGGATTTTAATTATGTCTTTGAAGGTTGGATGGAGTTGAAAGTCTTGAAGAAAACCAGCGGTGTCTACTGCAGATGACTGAGAAGTTCTTTCATGCCATTATAAGCTCCACCCATGAATTCCCTACTCAGCTACGCAGTGTGTGCCATTGTCTGTACCAGGTATGCTGAACAGTAAATAGCTGCTTTATTTTACAAGAAGCAGTTACTGACACTAACCCACTTTTCTTTGTGTGAATACCCTGACATTTTCTCTTATGATACAGTTGCTTTAATTTTTAAACTCCAGAATAACTATAAAGAAATTGTTACCGCTCTAGGTGTCAGCACTCCAAATTCGCCTCCACCTCACAAGCTGGTGCTGGCTCTGCAATGCAAGTAGGGAAATGAAGATGCTCTGGATGGCCGCACTCCAATGCAAACACCTTTATTGACGTGGTAAATTCATACAGCATAAAAGCATTGGAGACACTGTTACAGCAAACAGCTAACGCGTTTCACACCCTACACTGGTGCGTAATCATAGCTCATGATTAAGCACCAGTGTAGGGTGTGAAACGCGTTAGCTGTTTGCTGTAACAGTGTCTCCCATGCTTTTATGCTGTATGAATTTACCATATCAATAAAGGTGTTTGCGTTGGAGTGCAGCCATCCAGAACGTCTTAATTTCCCTCCAGAATAACTATACAGGCTTTGATGGAAACCCCATTGAATGATGTGCAAGTGGGCCATGAATATATATTTGCACACTTTGCTTCAATTCTCCAGTTTAAAGACCTGTAACAAGCAATTTTCTTTTAAGAATGAACTACAGTTCAGCCTGAATTTTTCACCTGATAGTAGGCCACCAGCTTGTTAAGCTGCAACCGTAAAATTCCCCGCCCCACACCCACATGCACCGAAGGGATGGGATGCTGGTGACATCATAAACCTAATATAGCTCACCCTTATTCTGTATCCATCTCTGAGGGGTTCAGCTAATGGTGTTGCCAGCATGAACCCAGTTTCATAAAAATTCATATAGCAGTCCTGCTTTTAACTTGATATATTCTGCTTTATGCTACTGTAATACAATTGCAAAAACTTTGGGTATGCTACTTTACTGCTTCTACTGTATTTGTTTTTTAAACTCTAAAATAAAAGTAAACTCAAGTACAATAGAAGCAGTAAAGTAATTTATCTTCAGGCTCGGTTCACACTGATGCGATGCGGGAAGGCTGCGAATTCGCAGCCTGTTCCCGCATTCCACACGCACCCCCGGCAGTTCACACTGCCATATGCGATACGCTGGGGGTGTCAATGTAATCTTAACGACACCCCCAGTTTGATCGCATATCGCAGTACGATCGTGCGGTTCGCACAGGATCGGATCGCACAAGTGTGAACCGCTGTGCGATCCGATCCTGATGCGGCAGCAAAAATGCCTCCTGTGCGTGTTTGCTGCGGGTGCAATGCGAATTTAGCCATACAAACTGTATGGCTAAACTCGCACCGCACAGCTGATCGCATGTCATGTCGGAGCAGTGCGCTCCGACATGACATGCGAACCCCGCACACGCAGTAGTGTGAACCGGGGCTAAAGCTATTGTAATGATGTCTTGATTAATGTGTCCCTTTAGCCTAAACCACAATATATCCAGTTTTAAAGGCAAGCCTACCTAATGTTTTGTGGAAACAAACTGAGGTAAGTGTTGACCAAACCAACAGCTGACCCATCAGATAGGTGGGTAGAAAAGTGCTTGCTGCAGGTCTTTAAACTGGTAGGTTGGTGCAATAAGCTGTGCATGTTTCATGTCCCTACTCTGCTGCACATCATTCAGTGGAACTTTGGAATGTCTTTGTCTAATTGCTGAAACTATTACTAGTTGTGAGCCTTACAAACTGCTGTGCCTAATACTGCTCAAAAATGCTGAGCTCTGTTTTATGGCAGTGACAACTTATTGTTCTGGATAGGAGACTTGGTGGAACAAGTATTAATACAGCATTAAATGTTGGTAGAATGATTGCTGCATCTAGGAAAAGGGACCTTTGTTTTGTGCAGGTTATGGAACTCTTAGTTGGAGCATCCTATTATGTTTTGTTGACTCAAAGCAGATTTATTTATACTGCTGTTAACACTTTAAGCTTCTTGCAAAGCACAAGAATGGACAGAACACATTAATGAATACTGGAATGTGCTGTATATACTGTGTGCACATAACTCTACAAACCTGGAAATGTATTCATGTCCATATGTGTAAGAGTCAGGCCAATAGCTGAAACAATCGTTTTCAGAATCCGTTGTATTGTGCAAATACCGTACATCTGATTCTGAAAACTATTGTGTCCTTGTTTTATCCTTGGTGTAATGTGAAACTGATACCCAGACTGCGCTGTCTGTTCACCATAATTAGACCCACAATCTTCATGGCGACATTTCTCTCTTTTCCACATTGATCTACATGATTATTGCTTAGGTTTTCTGTAAATGTTTTTTTTTTTTTTTTTTACATTTTTACATTGAATGTCTATTATAATTTTACAGCTTATTTTTGGTAAGATAATTTAAAAGTGTGCAAAACTGAATGGTTTTACATACACCCTGCAGTTGCTTCGCAAAATTTACCAGCCTAACTATGGCTTTGGCTAAGTATTTTTGTTCTATCCTTTTTATCAACCAAGGTTTTACCAATCGGCGTACTTGTAAAACATAGCTGTGTAGGTGAATTTGTATAGAGAATGCATATCCATTCACTTATACAGGCTATTTTCATGCAGCTCAGCGCTTGTAGAAAAAAATAAATGGCTCTTCACACTGAACCTGGCTGAGCACTTAAGTGAGTTGGCCCTAAAAGAGTGTTAACTGAAGTTTGAAAAAACATTCATCATTGCATTCATTCAGTCCCACACTACTCTTTTATGCTTTTTGTGGGCTAATCAAGCACATATTTCTTTCTAGTGGTTTCCTTATGTAGATACTTAAGATTTAAAATGTTAAATGTTTATCTGTCACATTGTTTAAAGAGGAATTGCAGGTATGTTATATTTTTATATAGCTACATTGGTCCATCTGGGATGCCCCTGGAAGCTGGAAATTATAGAATTAGATAATTTTTCCAGTGATTTGCATTTACTTCCATCTCCCATGCTGAGTGGCTGGCCTGATGCCGTACAAACCCAGGTCGGCTGCTCTACATGGGCTTTGCATTATCTGAATGAATGCAAAGTGTTCTCTGGACTAGGTGAAATGCGTTATGTCACTCCTACTGTAGGAACTGTAGAATGTTTAGTTTTTTAAAACATAGACTGCATTATTTTGAATGAGAGAATGTCTTCAAGGAGAACTTCTGCTGCTTCCTAGTGTTTTTTAATTAAAATCTATTCCAGGTTAACAAAAACATTTCTGCTTTGTCTTTAAATGCTAAAGACTAAAGAATTGGGGGGGATGATTCCATAAGGCTCTATCTTTATGATCTACTTGATCCCTGAGTTTACAACTAAATTGTATAAATTGTGTAACTATAAATTGTACAGCTGAAGGGGCACAGAATGTGTGCCAGGGGTAATTGTGGCAAGCGTAAACAAATGTTAAAAGAAGTTTTAGTCACTGAACCAGACTGAGTATGCAAGTAAGGAGTTGTAACTGTATTTTGTCTTGGCTTGCTGCAAGCTTGCATCTGGTTAGTGACTCGGGTTAGGAAAGCATTAACCAGCAAATAGCAAATTCCGTAGGTCATAAATTGCAGTTGTATTTCTGCTTTACTAGTTATAAAGTGTTAAGCAGATTGGCAATGCTTGTGTATTTTAAGGATTTATTTTTTTTTCCTCACCATGTCATCTAAGTAAAACACACTTCAAGCCCAACCTCTTTTTTTAGTGTATGTATCCTGTGTCTGGCAAATCAGAGAGAGGTCAAAGCCTCTGTCAGATTCTGATTTCTATATCCCCCTTGAAAAAATGCCGCCATTATGCTTTACGTACACAGGAGGTGTAGCTCAGATTGCAACTTAACGCCGGACTCCAGCCATTCTGTTTTCTTTATTGTTCATCGACCACTTGCCATCTATAGGCCATCTAACACAGCATGGACTTCAAGTAGTTTAGGTAAGCCCCTGCCCCCTATTTTTCCTCATTTGGACTGCTTTTGGATGTCCTAGTTGTGTCCCACACCTTCTTTTTTTTTTTTTTTTATAAACTACTCCTTATCGTGTCTCCTATTTAATTTTTAGAAACAAATTTTACGGTAAGTATAATAATCCTGTTTAGATTTGGACAGAGTTGTAGGCTTGAAGTGAGATTTCCCCTCCCTCTCTGTGGAAATGGAAGTAATGATGAACAAAAAATAAAAAAAAAGCTACAAGTCCCGACTGTCACTGCAGCAGATAGACTTGTAGTTCTCAATGGACCACAGGTGCGCTGAGAAGTGCACTTGTAGTTCATTGACGCTTCCTGCACCTCAGTAACTAAAAGCATATACAGAGGTATGTGAAGAGAGCTGTAAATGGTGTCTGCAGCAGCCTAACATTGTACCCGCAGTCTACTGATTGTAGGTGCAATACTTTGCAGGATCCTGTGTAACAAAAATATTGCACATTTTTTTTACCTGCAAAACATGCATGTATTTTTTCTTAAAGCTGAGCTAAACCTTTAAATCCTAGCGTAGAACTGCCTTTGTTTAAAAGCAGTGTGATCTACTTTTCCACATTTCATTGATATATGATCCTGTTTCTAGGAGTTGGCTGAAGCTTTGGTTTTGCTGACCATGCAGAAAATCACACTTCCGAAGAGACAACATGGGAATTTATACTGGTTCTTTTGTGATGAATTTTACATGAATTGTCTATGCTACAGTGTCATCCTTCCTGTAATTTATACTCCATTCATTTGATCTGACACTGAGTGCAGCCAGTAAAAAGCCTGTTAAAGTAATTAGCCGTGACTCTATTTTTTTTTAGGTTATAGAAATTTGGTCTACTATTAGCTTTGATAATTGTATGATCTGTATCTTTTTTTTTTTTTTTTTGTTCCTTGTTTACCTCCACATTCAAAACCTTCTGATTTTTTTGAAAAATGGCTCAAGTATGCCTCTTTCCCCTCATTTTCTCGTGCAAAAAAAAAAAAAGATTTGTTTTGAAATTACTTTTTGTGAATTTGGCATCATTTTGGTGAATTTGGCAAGATTTTGGTGAATTTGGCATCATTTATAAATGGACTCCCCATTGTGCGTCTTCAGGAATATAGCAAACAGGTTGTCTGATATAAAGGCTTTAGTGGTCACGTAAAAAAAAAAAATTGTGAAAGTAAATTTACAATTTAAAATGTGATTTATGCTATCAGTAGCATGGTTTATTTTATTGCTCCTGTTTTGGATTTACATTAACAAAAAAAAAATAGATTTTTATCAGACATTGTGATCTCTTTGAATATAATATATTGCAAACATTTATGGCATTAATATGCTTGACTTGTTAAATGTAAGCTACTGAAAACCTAAAACAACAATCTTATATTTTACTGTAGCCTATTAAGAAATCTGATTTTTGGGCTCCCAATTGGTGTGGAAATCTGTTGGTTTGAATTTTACTTTTTTTTTCTTTTTAATAAACTAACAGAAAAACAGAAAAAAAATTGAAATTTTGTTTGCACTAGACCAAACCAGTGGTCGCCAACCTTTCGGACCTCACAGAACACTAAACTCACAATTTTAAATCCCACAGACCACGAACATGAATTTTACATGCCTTATACACACAATGCTCCTGGTATTGACTGTGAGCGCGCATTGAGAACCATACTGGAAACCACATTGTGCGGTTTACATACGCTACAATATTGATTTGTGGCAGAACCCCTGGGACCGCCACCATTTTTTCACCATGTGAACTATCAGTGGTCTGTGGTCTAAGGACCACTGGTTGGCGACCACTTCTTTAAACTGCTAAACTGTGCCCAGTTGCCAGTGCTTTTTTAAGTACTGACATTTTTCTTAATGTTAAAGTGGTTCCTAAACCCTTTCACATACCCAGTAAAGTGACTAGCCTCAGATGATACACGGAGATTAAACAAATCATCCTCTAATAGTGGTACCTGTTTATATGCTGCCTTCTAAAGCACACGTTTTACACTTGCAGAGGTAGGGGTCAAGGATCTGATGTCACAAACTGCATAGCATAGAACAGAGAGAAGAGCTTAATCTGAGACCTGACACCCCACTAAATAGTCTAGTAGGAAAACATGCACAGTGCACAGCTTAGACTAGTAACCGCTTTCCGACTGTATAACTACTGTATGGTGACAAAGCAGCTCTGTTGTGCAGGATCATGTAACTAGTATGTGATCCTGCACTTCCAGGTTTGGGGCGCGTGCACAGGCCACCGCTGGCCCGCTGTCGCTGGGATTTTACACTGCGGGAGCTGGTTGACAGGTAGGCACGGTCTTTGTCGGCCAGCACCCACCGATGCTTCTATATGTAAACAAAGCAGATTGCTGTTCTGTCAAACCAGAAGGCATGGTTCCTGTGTCTCTGCAAACAGGGACATGCATTCATGCCTTCACCTAGTTCAAGCATCTCCCCGACAGCAGTTAAACACCAGCTAGGCACACAGTTAACTCTTTGATCACTCCTGATGTTAACCCCCTTCCCAGCCAGTGTCAGCACACATTTTTTAGCACTGGTCCCCAAATTGCAGGCCTGCTGATCTCCGCAATTACTAGTAAAAAAATAATAAAAATATCCCCTAGTTTGTTGACGCAATAAAGTTTGTGCAAACCTATTAATAGACGCTTATTGAATTTTTTTTTTACCAAAAATATGTAGCAGAATACATATTGGCCTAACTTTATGAAGAAATTAGATTTTTACAGTTTTTTTAAATTTATTGGATATGTTTTGGAACAAAGTAAAATGTTGTTTTCCCCCAAAATTTTCAATCTTTTTTTTGTTTGTAGCGCAAAAAATAACCGCAGATGTAATCAAATACCACCAAAAGAAAAGAAAGCTATTTGTGGGGAATAAAAACAGATTTTCTCTTTCGTTCATTGACGGACACAGCTCCATACCTTCTTTGACCCTTGGTTATGCTGCTCTCCTTATGAGTAGGAAACTAGGCAGAAAATAATTTACTACGCCTTTAGGGCAGTCCCAGGGGGTATACTCCCACTTCCTGCTATAGGACTTCAGTTTTTTTCTGCCTTGTCAGGAGTAAGGACCTAGCTCCCTGCTGGGATCTTTGGTCCTAGCATTTTTTCCTCTTTAAACTAAACTTTTTTTTCTTTTTTCTGTCTACAATCAAGTCTATTCCAGTGAGAACTACAATCAACTGCGGGACTGGGTAAAGCACTGGATATCCTAGGTCCTTACTGTCTCCCCTGTCTGGCCAGCGAGTGTGTGCAGACCACGGCTCCAGGCTGGGTTCGCCGTGACATAGCCCCACTGGAGGGGGGCTGGGCTGCGAGTGAAACCCCTCACGAGGACGCACACGACCTGGTCACGCCCTGGGTCGCAGTGTACCTCTGGCCTGTAGCACCCCCCCATTCCAAGATTGGGAGGATGTCTGCCTGGTCCCAAGGTGTGGTGAGTAGCTTCCCCCCTCCCCTCTGGGACGGCCACGAGCAGCCCTTTCGTCCCGTGGGATCACAGGACAAAGGTTTTAAATCCTCCCGTGTGTTCTCGGGAGGTTCCAAAAGACCCGGGTTGGTAAATCAAAAGCGGGCTTCGCTGGCCCTGCAGACAAGTCTTCTCTGCCTGAAGGGACGCCCTCACCCATATATGGGGTTGGGGGGGGGGGGGGAACGTCTTTGCTTCTTTCCGGACCCCTGGACCTTCTTCATTCAAGACAATGGGCCCACCAGTTGATCTGGTTCGGTTACAAGATAGTTTCGGTCCTTGCCTATGGTTAGGTTCTTTCCTTCCAGCCTGCGCCTATCCCCGGATCGGCTACAGGGCCTTCTCGGGGCGGTTCAGGATTTGCTTTTGCAAGGAGTCATTGTACCAGTTCTAGAGTCAGAACATTTTCAGGGGTTTTATTCAAACCTGTTTACGGTCCCCAGGAAGGAGGGCAAGGTCCATCCAATCTTGGATCTCAAGGCCCTGAATCACTTTGTGCGGGTTAAAAAATTCAGAATGGAGTCTGTTCGCACAGTAGTGGCATCCCTTCATCAAGGGGATTTTCTTGCCTCTATCAATATTAAGGACGTTTACCTTCATATTCCAATTGATGTCAGGCATCAGCGTTTTCTTCGCTTTGCCTTAAATGAGGAGCACTATCAATTTGTGGCATTACCCTTTGTTCTCGCCTCAGCTCCTCGGGTTCTCACAAAGGTGTTGGCCCTGCTGTTAGCTTTGCTCTGGCAGAGGGGGATTGTGGTACTGGGGTACCTGAACATACTCCTTCTGCAAGCAGAGTGTCCGTCTGTCCTATAGGACGATTTGGACATCACTCTGCGAACCCTGCAAGAGTTTTCAAAAATCACCTCTGACTCGATCCAACAAATTGGATTACCTGGGCCTGACTTTGGATTCAGCCTCGGCTCGGGCATTTCTTCCAGAAACAAAACTGCTGGGTCATATTTCAGCTTTAGCAATTTTTTTTCCAACGTCCGTTGGCCACGAATAACCTAGTTCATATCTTTGTGCAGGGGGTTCGCCAACTGGCCCCTCCGGTAAGGTCCCTGGTGCCTCCGTGGGATCTTAATCTGGTACTGTCGGTTCTTCAAAAACCGCCTTTTAAAAAATTTGTGAACTTCCTCTGCTTACTCTTGGGAGCGATTACTTCTGCACACAGGGTCTCAGAGCTGGCTGCTTTGTCCTGTCTGTCACCTTACCTGGTGGTTCACAGGGTCAAAGTGGTACTACGTCCCTGCCAATCATTCCTTCCTAAGGTCGTCTTGGGGTTCCACTTAAATTAAGTCATTGTGTTGCCTTATGTCCTAAGCCAAAACATCCAAAAGAAATTGCCTTGCATTCCCTGGATGTGGTTCGGGCCATCAGGGTGTACCTTGCGGCGACTGAGTCGATTTACAAATCGGATTTCTTGTTTGTCCTTACAGATGGTTCTCGTAAGGGGCAGGCTGCATCTGCTGCAACCATTTCCAGCTGGATCAGGCAGACGGTGGTGCAGGACTATTCTATCAAGGGTCAGTTTCCTCCTTTCCCTGTTTAGGCACATTCTACAAGGGTGCTTAGTGCCTCCTGGGCCTTCCATCATTAGGTGTCAGTGGTCCCAGGTTTGCAAGGCGGCCACCTCGTCGTCTGTACACACATTCACAAAGTTTTACAAGGTGGATGTACTAGCATAGCGTTTGGCCGCAACATTTTTCAGGCTGCTGTTGCAGAGGCTCCTGCCTCTTCAGGGGTGTATTTTTTCCTGCTAGGTGAACTCCAGTTGATTCTGGGTTGAGCTCCTGGTTGGCTAAGTTTAGACTTTTTGGAAAATTTTTATTTCGGTGTGTTTTCTCATCCCTCATGTTGACACTGCTTTGGGATGTCCCTAGGGTCAAAGAAGATATAGAGCTGTGTCCGTCAATGAACAAAAGAGAAAACTGGATTTTTCTTACCGTAAAATCCTTTTTTCTGATGTTCATTGGCGGACACAGCACCCACCTCTTTGTTGAGTTGGTTTATGCATTCTTCTGACACTGCTTGTTACAAAACTGAAGTCCTATAGCAGGAAGTGGGAGTAATACCCCCTGGAACTGCCCTATAGGCGTAGTCAATTATTTTCCGCCTAGTGTTCTACTCTAAGGAGAGCAGCATAACCAAGGGTCAAAGAAGATATGGAGCTGTGTCCATCAATGAACATCAGAGAAAAGGATTTTACGGTAAGACAAAAATCCATTTTTTTTTTTTTGGGTACAGTGTCTCACAACTGCATAATTGTCAGTTAAAGTAACACATTGCCATATCACAAAAAAAGGCCTGGTCATGAAGGGGGGGGTAAATATCAGAGGGCAAGTGGTTAATCACCTGCTGTATGCTAAATGGAGGATGGGGCCATCTCCTCGGATTGCTTGCTGTGGGCATAGAGTCTCAGAAGTGAGTGCAGATTGAATGAAATGACAGAGCAGGCCAAAATCACACTAGGTGCTTTGGATCAAGGAAAATACAGTAGGCGGGATATGCTTTGTTCCTTTTTCATTTCATTTGTTTGAAACCTCAGATAAATAAACAATGGATCACTGGCGTTTGTAAATTTCAGCTTGCTTTATTGAGCTCTTTAAACAATGTGCATTTATAGCACAATTAACAGTGCCTGTCTCCCAAACTCAGTTTGTGTAGGTATTTCGAACCAGAGCCTTATGTCAGGTCGCCAGTGTCCTACGACCACAACTGTCTCTTCTCATGTAACAAGACATGTTAGGGCAGCAGTAAAAAAAAAGAAAACAAATCGCACAAAATCCAAGATTTGCTGTAAAACTACATCTGTAATACATGATAATGGGCTGCACATTAAGGGTGAGGTTGAGGTGGTAAAATATTTAGGATTATTTTCTTTGCGATTTCAGCTAGAGTATTATATGAATCTTTGTCCTTTTTTTAGGCAGCACCAATGAAGGGTAACTAACTTTTGTTGACAGTTTGTAATTTGCTTCCTTAAAAAGAATTGCACCACTGTATTGAAGATTTTCTCTGGGAATCCAGCTACATGGCAACATTTCTGTTGGCGGGGCTCTTTTTTTTTGCGATTTGAGTATTTTTTCCACCTATTATTATAATGGATCTAATATATTATAGGATGTTTCTGGAACATAATGCCACAAAATTTTAAGAGTGCAATTATTTACATCACCCATCACCCAGACTATGGCTGTGGGGTAAATTGGTCAATTTCAAGGTAAACCATCTGAAAGCAAGACACCTGAATTTTGGTTTGTTTGTTGACGTGAAAAAGAGCATTTCCAGAAATAGTAGAATTGATTGCAATTGTGTAATAGCATCCTATGCAATTTTAAAATCAACAAAACATTACTTTTTTTTTTTTATTTGATTACTGTGTGTTACATTCTGCTCAGTAAAACATTGTGAGAGACCACATTGTGTTTTTGCTTTTTATTTAATTTATTTTTTTATTTTGCTTTGTGTAGTTGGTGCTGTGACTTGTTTGTGCTCATCTCTGTCCTGTAGGCAACATGCCATTCCCTACTGAATAAAGCTACAGTAAAAGAAAAAAAGGAAAACAAAAAATCAGTAAGTTTGTAGAACTTTCTCTTAGCCATTTTCTTCCCCAACACAACAAAAAAAATTTACCTCTGGGACCAAAAAATAAAGCTTAACAGTTTTCGTTATGTTTTATTTGTTAAAGCATCTTCACTCCAGCCTCCAGTCCTTCACTGTCAAAATCATTCTACTAATTCTGGCTCAGAAAGCTTTCATTTCAATTAACACACTGAAATTCTTTTGTTTTGCTCCTCCTCTGTGTGACTGACTGATACGAAGGAAAGGAATATGGTTTTGGCTTTACAGCTTAAGTATTGTTATGTAATGCAGGGGTTGTTTGCATACTATTTCTACACCTTTAGGTGCGCTCATCTGCTGCTTTCTAGATGCTTGGGGTGCATAGCCCATTCTTTTCTGAAAAGGGGTCTTTCTCCTACAAACTGTTAATGAAAATCATGTGCAATATAAATTGTTTTAAATTTTCCATTGGCTCAGCTTTAGACCTTTGCTAGCCTCAATTCTGCAGCACGAGGTAAGGTGAGTACTGTGTGTTATGTTTATTTCTCCTTGCGTTATTACAGTAATTTCTGTTTTGGTAGTTTAAAGTATATGTAAACCCTAACAATGAACTTTTATTTTTGCTCTCCTTTGATCTGTTAAATGTACATTTATGAAAGCACTGTTTTATTTTTGATTAGTTTAAAAAAAACAAAAAACTTTTTGAGCTTGTCCGATTCAATGTTGGCTACATTGCTCCTTCTTTGATAGTGTAGGAGCGAGTATAGCCACACTGACAGGAAGTGTTACTGTCAGAATCATCAGATGAAAATAAAAGCCTAAAAAATGAAAAATAATGCAGCTATCATATCTAAGGATTGGTAAGTTGAATTATAGATTTTTGTTGTGGGTTGAGATGTTTTGTCTTTGTTGTAGAGATCTTGAAGGGAGAGTGGTTGAGTAGTACAGCAAAATACTCTGGGCAGGACTAATGCAACTTAGTCCATAAAAATGCTGATTGTTGTAAACCCACAACAGGATTTAATGAACTTCAGAAAACGTGTTTAGGGTAAGAACTATTGAAGTCCCATGAACTGTATGCCACTTTCAGGATCACTGCCATTTGTGTATTTGGGGTTTTAGTGATGCTGGATCGTATAGCTGACGCTATACTTTTGACGCTGTCACAGGTGGGCTGCGGGACTTATACACAGAACCCATACTGTAATTTATCCTCCACAATTTGTATTTCTCTATCGCTCATTGACAGACGTAGTCCTCGGTGATACAGCACCTTCGGTTATGTTGCCTCCACAGGAGCAGGACTAGACAGGAAATTAAAATGCTCTGGCCACACCCTAGGGGCAGTCCCAGAGGGTATATCCTCTCTCTCTCTGCCTCAGCAAATCAGTTATTTTCTGTCTAGTTAGGAGTAAGGACCTAGATACCTTGCTGGGATCTTCGGTCCTGGCAAGATTTTTTTCTTAAAAAGATTTTTTAGACAGCTTTTTTCTCCAGTGTTCCTGTGAGATCTTCAAGCAAGAAAGCTGAACTGGGCGACGGGCTGGATGTTGAGATCCGGTGGTCACCCCAGTTCAGCCTACGAGCGCGTGCAGGCCATAGCTCCGCGCTGGGTCGGCCGCGACAAAGTCCCATTAAGGGACTGACCCCGCAAGTTAAACGTCTCGCTGAAACGCCAAAGACCATGAGTCACGGCGTCCGTATTGGTCGACAGCCCTCCCGCCCCGGTGGAGAGGGGTACTGTCAGGAGTTGGTGCCCGCCTGGTTCCGGTATGGTGAGTAGTATGTTCCCCCTTTTCCCCTGACGGGTCTTGTGGTGAACGCGGGCCCCTCTCTGTATGGTAAGATAGAGTCCACCTCTATCCTATAACATGGCACAGATCCCCCTACTTTGAGTGTGATTTTATGTGCAAAAAGCCAGGAGGCTTGGTTTGGGAGCTAACAATCTAATTGTATACATGTTTAAAAGATTGTAATCAGTGGCAGTCTGGGAATCTTACTGTGATAAGAATAAGGTACCTACCAGTCAGAAGCCACGGACATGTAGACTGCCTTCCTAGTCAAATCTCCAGCTATAGCAGGCCTTCCGAACGGCCATGAGGTCCGCCAGGGCCGGTACCGCCAACCACGCCAAAAATCCCCATGCAGAGATAGTGTTGTGTGCCCTGCAGCACACCGCTATTCGGTACAGGCCGCCACCATTTTTTTTGCTGGATTGCACGAGCCGCCATTTTGGCGTAGCCTCGTGTCTCCAGCATGGGGGCGGCCATGTTTGAGGTGATCCAAACACCTCGTGGAGCTAGGGGAGGCGCCGGAAGGCGTGCAGAGGGGCGGAGCCGCCTCCTTTCTTCCTGGGCAGCCAGCCAAAAGACTTCCTGTTTGTCAAGACAGCGCTGTAACCTGTTGCAGTTAAACTCTGAGCATCAAGTGGTGAGCCTGGGGGTCTATCTCTCTCTCTCTCTCTCTCTCGATCGATAGGGATCCCTAGCAGGTAACACTAAGGGGCTTTTGTGGCGCTGGGGGTCTGTGAAAAAAAAAAAAAAAAGTTTTTTATTTTTGAATTATATTATCCGGGAAGTTACTGGAATAATCATGGACCCTGCCAAACAAATTCCCCCACCTGTTTCCCTCGAGGGGGCCACGGGACCCGCCGGTGCACAGAGTGTAGAGGCATTTACAGCAATTTTGGAGTCTATGGTGGCTCGGGTGGAGGCAGCCTGTCAGGGACGAGGGTCAAGGAAGCGACCCCCGCCTACCCCTATATTATCTGACACCTCTGACTCAGATTCAGAGATGGTCACTGCAGTTGCAGGTCCCTCTGCAAGGGCTGTTACCTCAGGTAAAGCTCCCTCAGACAGTGAGGAGGACGTTTCTTCTCCCGCTATAATTCAGGAAGAAGCATTGGTGGACGCACTAGTTGTGGCAGTGCAGGAAACCTTAAAACTTGAGGTTTTACCGGCAGAAGCAACTGATACAGAGATTCCTTTTGGTACTAACAAGCCCATCAAAACGGTGAAGGTTTTTCCTGTACCCAAGTGTTTTGGTAATAAGATTAAAGGAGAATGGGAGCATTCTAAACGTACCTTTACTATTTCCAAGCGTATTGCTAGACGCTATCCGTTTGAGGAATCCATCATTAAGAAATGGACGGTACCACCAGTGGTGAATCCACCTATTTCCAGGCTGAATAAAGCCACGGTTATCCCAGTGGAGGACACTTCGTCCTTTAAGGATCCGGTGGATCGAAAGATGGAAGCAGAGTCCCGCACCATCTTCTCTCTGATAGGGTCAGCATTTAGACCAGTAATTGTTATTGGTCTAGTTTCCCAGACACTTACGGAATGGGCGAGATTGGTAGGCCAAGACCTTAGGGGAAAAGATATTCCCCAGGAAACATCTGATTTGATGGAACAGATTATACAAGGGCTACAGTTTATCTGTGACGCAGCCTTGGACACTACTCCCCTATAAGGGCATGCATCTATGTCAGCGGTAATCCTCAGACGTGTGCTGTGGTTAAAATGCTGGTCAGCTGACCTAGGTTCCAAAAAGACCTTGACGAATCTCCCCTTTCAGGGGAATCGTCTATTTGGGGCCACCCTAGATGAAATCATTATGGATGCCACTGGGGGCAAGAGCACTTTTTTGCCACAGGCTGCTAAAGCTAAGGGACCTCGCAACAAGCGAGGACCTTTCTTTACCGCCCATAAAGGGTTCGCACACCCGGCTGGAACAAGCAGGAAAGGCAAGACTCCTCCAGGAGGGTTCAAGAAAGGCTGGTCGGACAAACAGAGGACCAACTCAGCCAAACCCGAAGCAAAGGAGTACACAGCCTGAAGGTGCGCCCCCACCCGGTTTGAGGGTGGGGGGACGTTTTCACCGGTATTCAGGACATTAGATCGAGCATCAACTACTACTACCGGTGCGATTCTTCCCTTCCAACATTTAAGTACTACAGGGAGCGGTAGTCACCGTTCCCTGAATAGATCTTTTCCTTTACCTTTTCCTAAGATTAGTCTCAATTCCCCACAGGAATCGGATCTGGTTGACCAGACAGGCCAAGAAGCCTCTAGCCGGGTGACTTCGGTCCCTGAGGTTCAACCAGAAAAGATCACCCTTCCTGATAGCAATCGGGTATCTGATGTGTGGGAACAGAAAACGACCAGACTTTCTCGGTTGGTCGGGGCCAGATAGCTCTAGGGACGCCTGGTTCAGATCCAGTCAGCACCAGTGGTCCTAGAAATTCTAGGCTGGCCTCGTCAAGCCGGCCTGGCCGACTTGGACAGGCTAGTCGCAGACGTTCCGTGGGAACTTCGTCTCAGGGAGTGTCTGTGGTCTCAAGGACCAATTTACCATCGTGCTTTACAGTCGCTGGTTTTAATGGCCTGGCCATTGAGACCCAAGTACTGAAGGACAGAGGTTTGTCAGCTTCAGTCATTCCTACCCTTATTAAAGCAAGGAAAGCGACTTCCAGCAAGGTCTATTATCACACATGGAAGACTTATATTGCGTGGTGCGAATCTTTAGGATTTCCTCCACGTACCTATTCGGTGACTCGAATATTGGCTTTTTTGCAACAAGGGGTTGAGCAGAAGCTAGCCTTGAGCACCATCAAGGGTCAAGTTTCAGCATTAGCAATCTTCTTTCAGAAACCTTTAGCTACCAAGTCCTTGGTGCGGAATTTCATCCAGGGGGTGCGGCACCTGGCTCCACCAGTCCGCGCGCCCTTACCGCCCTGGGATCTTAATTTAGTTTTGTCGGTTCTACAGAAACCTCCCTTTGAAAACATCAGGGAGATTCCCTTGTTTACTTTATCCCAGAAGGTGGCCTTCTTGGTGGCTATCACTTCTGCTCGCAGGGTGTCAGAACTGGCTGCATTATCATGCCAGTCCCCATACCTAGTGATTCATAGGGATAAGGTAGTACTTCATCCTAAGCCATCCTTTCTTCCTAAGGTGGTTTCAGATTTTCATCTGAATGAAGATATTGTACTACCTTCCTTGTGTCCTCAGCCCAAGCATCATCGGGAACATGCGTTGCATTCCTTGGATGTGGTTCGGGCAATCAGAGTATACCTGAAAGCTACGGAATCATTCCGTAAGACGGATTCACTTTTTGTGATCACGGATGGCCCCAGAAAGGGTTTGCCTGCATCTGCCGCGACCATTGCCAAATGGATTAGACAGACGGTGGTACAGGCTTATTCTATTAAGGGTCAGAGTCCTCAGTTCCCTGTTAGGGCGCACTCCACTCGAGCGCTCAGTACTTCCTGGGCCTTTCGCCATCAGGCGTCAGTGGTCCAGGTATGTAAGGCGGCCACCTGGTCGTCGGTACATACCTTTACAAAATTCTATAAAATTGATGTGACGGCATCGGCGGATGCCTCATTTGGCCGCAAGGTTTTGCAGGCCGCAATTTGAGGAGACCGGTGGTCTACCTCGAGAGTTTTTTTTTCTGTTTGAAAAATTTCTTTTTTGTTGAGTCTCATCATTAAGGATGAGCATTGTAAACTTCTACTTGGCACCGGTTGGGCCTTCTAGATTGGGATTTGATTTCCATTTTCCCACCCCTCATTTGTGATACTGCTCTGGGACGTCCCGAAGGTGCTGTATCACCGAGGACTACGTCTGTCAATGAGCGATAGAGAAAAATGGATTTTTGTAAAATCTTACCGTAAAATCCTTTTCTCTTAGCTCATTGACAGACGTAGTCCCCGCCCCTCTGTTTTTGAGTTGGGTTGGGTTAAAATCTCTAAAGACTGCTTTTTGACATAACTGATTTGCTGAGGCAGAGAGAGAGAGGATATACCCTCTGGGACTGCCCCTAGGGTGTGGCCAGAGCATTTTAATTTCCTGTCTAGTCCTGCTCCTGTGGAGGCAACATAACCGAAGGTGCTGTATCACCGAGGACTACGTCTGTCAATGAGCTAAGAGAAAAGGATTTTACGGTAAGATTTTACAAAAATCAATTTTTTGTGAATGGTTTACACAATACGCCATATTCTCTGAAGAGACAAAGGGGGAGGAGGGACAGACTGTATGACTTCTATGTATAAGAGCTGCAGCTCTCCTGTTGCAGTGTTAGTGATCGTTATAACCAGCATTAAAGAAACTCTAAATAATACACAAACTGCGATCATGGAGGTGACATACACCTCATAGGTATTGACTAGTATTTACCCAGTACATTTTCAAGAGGTCAAGTTCAGGAATGCAGAAAAAAAAAAATCATACACACCTAGATGGCTGCAGCACCAATCGCAGCTGTCCCCCGCCAGCTCTACCCCGAGAACTCCGTAACAAACACTGCTGATTGTTCAGTTCTCCCCCTGTGCTCTGAGCAGAGAGCAGTGACTGTCAGTTACCGGCTCTCTGCTCTACCCCTCCAGTGTTAAGTGGCGCACTGGTCTGTGGATAGGGTGGCAGGGGCTGGCTCAGTTTTTGTAAACGCTTTTTTTTTTTTTAAAGTAACACATCTTAAGCCTGTTCTGCACAATGGTATTCTGCAGAGTGGCCCTAGACCTCACTGGCACACTAGGTTCCTCCTTTTCTCTGCCACCATAGGAAGTATCTTTCTATAGTGGCACACCTACGGGCTCACTCCTGAGGAAGGCTGTATGCTTTCAAAAACCCACAGCCTTGATCAGCCCAGCCCTCTGCTAGTTCCTCTCAGAATTTGATTGACTGCAGCAGTAGCCAATGGATCTCACTGAGTCCTGTGAGGAGAGGAAGAGCGAGCAACTGCTGCATTTAGGCACAGTGCTGGATCTATAGAGGACTAGTATTTGGAGGGGGGGGGGGGACCCGAGCCTGATAAAACCAAAGTTCTATCTTTACAAACACTTCCTCTGTGTCTTGTGATATACTCCCAAGAAAAGGATTTTACAGGTAAACTAAAAATCCTAATTTTGCCATATCTTTAAAGCAGTTCCTCTGAGCTGCATATGACCAGATAGGGGTAACCAGGATAAGTGTAATTGTATACCAGGTCAGCTACTGTTTACCTTCTGTGTATATTCTTCATGTAGTCATTTGCAAAAGTTTAAAATCAAATGTTGCTTTTTACCTTTTCATAGTTTAGAGTAACTTTCTTTTTTAGAGTATAGCAAAATGTACAAAGTTCTAGGGATATAAGTATTGTGCGTTTTAGTAAACTTAATATCCTCACCAATAATTGAATTTGGTTTCTATGTTGTGTTTTTAAAAGTGCAGGATAGTATCCACAAGAGAATAATCAGAGATGTATGTTTTACTCATTGGTATAAGGTTTTCACTAGTACAAGGCTTTTTACACCGGTCAGTTCACTGGTTTTACATGCTTTCACAAGGAATGTTATTTTTTTCAACATTAACAGGAAGAGGAGGACATTGCACTCTATGGAAATGAGCCCCTTTTACCAAGGCAAAACTTTTTAGAGTTCGATTACAAGAAACATGTTCTATTTTAGCTTTCTTTTAGGTTACTGTGTGGGAATAAAACCATAAAATATGTTCTTGTTGTATTAGAATTGTTACATACGCAGTACTTTTTCTTTTTACATTATACTAATGTTCATTTCTAGATGAAAAAAGGGTTTTGGCTTTTAAAAAAGTTCAGTCAAGTGTCTATTGTGTCTAGCAAATTCTATTCTGCAGCTAGCTTCTTGCATGTTCCCAAAATATCCATATGGGCTGCCCTATTTTATTGGGATGTCCCTGTAGTAAAGTATAGTAAAGATTACAACCACATAATTTCAAGATTGCATTGAAATACACCTTTCTTGTTTTATGCTACCCAGTTTGCTGCTTCTTGTTGTCATTTGTAATTGAAAAGATCTTGTCCAGTTGCTGAATTGTTTTAAAAGGTGCAGCCTTCAAAGCTGTCAACCTGCTTAATGCTTGATTTCATGGTGATCCGTATACCTGGAGCAAGTGTACAGAGCGTAGGTTTTAACTGTCCAGACTTCAGTGGTGTACATGTCTATTCAAAGTAATTGACTCAAGAAGTAGCAAAGCCAGGAACAAGATGACGGAACAATATGCCCAAAAACTTATGTGGATGTATGTTCGGGATCGACTGAACGGTGGAACGGGAGACCCGGGCGGAGTGGCCGGAGAAGGGGGTTGTCCCCTCACACTGCTTGTAATAACAGCCAAGTGACTGATTATCCGCATCAGTTGTTGTTACAAGAAAGCCGACCGTCTGTTCAAAAAAAAAAAAAAAAAATTGTATCAGTGTGATGCCTGTAGCTGCAGGCATCACTCTGGTAAAACCACTAGAAGCAATATTGCCCTTATCGGCAGGTTTGTGACCGATCCTTCAAAAAAAGTGAATATTGGCCCTCGATCATTTGCCCCACCGATGATCGGTCGATCCCTAGTGTGTATATATATTTATATATATATATATATATATATATATATATATATATATATATATATATATATATATATAATCTCTGATCAGCCATAACATTATGACCACTGACAGGTAAAGTGAATAACATTGATTATCTTTGATAAATAGAATCTGAAAGTGGGTGGGATATATTATGCAGCAAGTGAACATGTTGACCCTGAAGTTGATGTATTCAAAGCATAAAATATAGGCAAGCGTAAGGGTGAGCGACATGGGACAAATTGTAATGGCTAGACAACTGGGTCAGAATATTTCCAAAACAGCAGCTATTATGGGATGCAGTGGTCAGGACCTACCAAAAGTGGTCCAAGGAATGAACACTGGTGACAGGGTCATGGGCAACCAAGGCTCATTGATGCATATGGGGAGCAGAGGCTGGCCAGTGAAGTCAGATCCAAATAGAAACTACTATAGCTCAATTTGCTTAAAATGTGAATGCTGGTTCCGATAGAAAGGTGTCGGAACACACCGTGTGTAACAGATTGTTGCATATAGGTTTGTGTAGCGACAGACCAGTTGGGGACCTCTGCTGACCCGTGTCAACAGCCAAAAGGACCTACAATAGGCATGTGACCATTAGAACTGGACCATGGAGCAATGGAAGAAAGTGGGTTGATCTGATTAATTCAAAAAAGGTTTGAGGAATACAAGTTGGAGGTGTTGACTTAAGCCCCGTACACATGTACCGATCGTCGGCCGAATGATCGGCCGTCTTTTGTCCCCGGGCTGTCGTGTCCGCTGAAAAGTGGAAAAGACTGCACACGAATTTTATCCGCCGACTGCAGAAGTGATGTCATGTGATGGTTAACTTTCCCTGTGTTTTTTCTTTTCTGAGCATGCCCAGTCTTGCAAATCTGCTGTCTGTCGGCCGAATTCTGTACTGACTGGCGAACAATCGGCCGTTCTGGTGTCGGCATACAAAAATTTTAATGCTTGCACGACAGATTCTGTTCGGCCGAAAGTGCGCTGTCGGAAGCATCATACTAACAAGCCGAAAAACGGTCGTCGGCCGAATCTTTTCGGCCGACAATCGGTACGTGTGTACGGGCCTTTAGTCTCCAAATTCTCCAGATCTCAATCCACTCGAACATCTGTGGGATGTGCTGGAAAAACAAGTCCGATCCATGCAGGCCCCACCTTGCAACTTACAGTACCTAAAGGATCTGCTACTAGCTTGGTGCCAGATACCACAGTATATTGTCAGAGGTCTAGTGGAGTTTATACGTTGAGGGGTTATGATAGGTGCTCACAGTGCTATGGCTGATTGGTCTATATGTTGTGCGTATATATATATTTTTTTTTACCTTTTTTATTAACCTACTAAGGTTTTACGAGTAATAGTTCATAGGCAAAAGGGAATGATTTACATGGTCTGTCCCTGGTCTAAAATTAGGATTTTTTTTTTTCCCATTTGTGATGTATGTAAGAGATGTGGGGATGTCTCATTTAAGAAGGCTTAGATTAACTGATATATGATCCCGCATGGTACATAAATATGGATTAAACACCTGGTGATGTAAATTAGATGGATTTCCATGTTTCAGGATTAATATCAACACAATAATCTGTTTGTGCGATTTCAAAACATGGATTGTTCAGTAAACAATGGCCCGATCTGTCCAACTATTAGGATTTTAAACCAAACTCTACACAACTTTTTTATTTTTTTTTTGTAGGGGGGGCTGTATGTTACTGCAGTTCTCTGTAGCCCACTGTCATTGCTATGCAGTATTTTATTGACAAGTGACTTCACACTAGTTCACTCTAATCTGATCTTTTTTCTGGGCAATAGTCAGGGTATTTTGGGGTTGTATTTATGTAGTGGAAATCCCCTTCTCACAGAATGACAATATTTCTCATTTACAACTACAGGAACAAAGCTCTGCTTATGTTGGTTGGGGCTTACTTGGTAAAAGCTTTTTTTTTTTTTTTAAACCCTGCCTGAATCAAAATTATTTTTTTTTTGTGAGGTTGCCTGGTCTTGTAGCTAGTAATAAACCTAACTGATTGGTGGTGGAATGAATTCTGCTTAGTTTAGAGATCACTGTACAAAGTTTGTGAGCTTTCTTTATGATCCGGTGGGAAAGATTTCACATTTCGGAAAATATTGTGGACAGTATGTTTCTCTTTTGCCATCTTATATTTTTAATAAAGACCTTCTCGGTGTGACAGTAAGATAAGCCTACTAGGTAGCAAGTTGAACAGTGTTTCTTTTTTGGTGTCATACAGTTAATCTGCTTATTAACAGCTCAGTTACTGTGTATATGCTCCTCACCCATTGTCTCCTTTGATCTATTTTCATTTCCTAAAATGTATCACAGTATATTTATTTGTAATAAAAGTATATCAGATACTCTTTAGTTTAACTTTTGGGAGTTTTTTTTTTCTTTTCTTTTTTTTTAACCACAATTAAATGTACAGTGTTTTTGTTTGTTGTGTTTTACAGGTTGTGAGCCAGAGGTTTCCACAGAACAGTATTGGTGCAGTTGGAAGTGCTATGTTTCTCAGGTTCATTAATCCGGCTATTGTGTCTCCTTATGAAGCAGGGATATTGGATAAGAAGCCACCACCCAGAATTGAACGTGGCTTAAAGTTAATGTCTAAGGTAACTTGCTGCTTTGTTTCTCTATTCTCCACTGCTTCATGTTTTTTTCAACTTCTGAAGGAGACTGGAAAGCAGTCTTAAAATATCTGTCTTCTAATGCGGTCTGTATCCTAAAGTGTGCAGACCTAAACATTGGGGAAATTACAAATCATAGGTGGTTTTCTGCCTTTCTTTAAAGTGTGGGTGCGCTTTTGATGTCAGATTTGAGAAAACAAAACCCTTATTTGTTATGTTCACACAGCATACCTAAAAATATTTGTAAATATTTCTTACCTTTCTAGTTTCTTTGGAGTAGACCTTTGGACATTCAGCAAGCTACTCGCTAAACTACAATACAACTCGCACTTTGAGATCTATAACCCTTTCTTGGGAAAGACAGTCTAAAGTATACTTTCCAACTGATGAGATCTGCCAGCACACTCTGAACAAGGATTAATATAATAAACTTTAATTCCTCTGTCCCCTCCTGAACCACTTTTGGACCGCCCACTGTATATTTACGTCGGTACTTATTGACGTATTGACGTTAAAAACAGGCTAACAGCTAGCTGCCATAACCCCGTTGTTGTACACAGCTGGCTATCTGGAATCTGATGAAAGTGGTCCCAGCGACGGATTCAGCACTTTTATGGGCAGCAGGAGAGTTGTCGCTTCCCGATCGATTTCCCTGCTTACCGCAGCCGTCGGTAGCAGGGAAAACTATTTTATTCTCTGCACAGGTGGCAGGAAGTCAAGCAAGGGCAAGATGGCCCCCACTCAACTCTGTGCACCTGGAGGACCGGAACAACGTCAAATGTCACTTAACCACTTAAGCCCCGGAAGATTTTACCCCCTTCCTGACCAGGGGGTTTTTTGCAATTTTTTACTGCGTGATTTTAACGGATAATTGCACGGTCGTGCGACGCTGTACCTAAACAAATTTCACGTCCTTTTTTTTCCCACAAACAGAACTTTCTTTTGGTGGTATTTGATCACCTGTGCGATTTTTTGATCATGCGCTATAAACAAAAAAAGAGCGTAAATTTTGCAAAAATAACAATATTTTTCACATTTTTTTATATGAAATTCCCCAAAAAAAAATGTAAAAATCAACATTTTTTAACATTTTCGGCCAATTTGTTTTCTGCTACATATGTTTGGTAAAAAAAATTGCAAAAAGCGTATTTTGATTGGTTTGCGCAAAAGTTATCACGTTTACTAACAAAGGGAAAGATTTTTGTCATTTTTGGTGTTTTTTTTTTTTAACGAGTAATGGTGGCGATCTGCGATTTTTTTTTTGCGGGACTGCGACATTGCGAAGGACAGATCGGACCCTTGACTAACATTTTTGATACTTTTGGGGTTACCAGTGACATTACTGCAGTAATCAGTGCTATACATATGCACTGTTACTGTAAAAATGACACTGGCAGGGAAGGGGTTAACTGTATTGGAGAGGGAGGGGTTAAGTGTGTCCTAGGGGCGTGCTTCTAACTGTGGGGGGACATGGTTACTACTGTAAAAACAGAGATCAACGGTCCTACATAGTAGAACCGTGTGATCTCCATTTTTACACAGAGGAGAATGACAGGCGGCTTGTTTACATAAGCCGCCTGCCTTTCTCCCTCTCTACCGACGATCGCAGTGTGACTGGCGGACATCGGGTCCGCCGGTCACATGCGCGGACTCCTCAGTGAACGAGTCGGGGCGGGCGCGTGCCTCAGTGGGCGCGCGCTCGCCCGCTATTGGCTCACAAGCCGGTCACAGGCTAGTGACGTATATATACGTCACTCTGCCTGGCCGGGGCTGACTGCCGCAGTAAATATACTGTGCGCAGTCGGCAAGCGGTTAAAGCGGTAGTATCCCGCTTTTTGACACTTTTACCTACAGGTAAGCCTACAATAAGGCTTACCTGTAGGTATAATTAATATCGCCTAAACCCACACGGTTTAGGAGATATTTGCAGTGCATGCAGCCGCTCACGCGAGCGGCGCATGTGCTCTGAAGGTCCGGGGGGACCTTCAGTTTTCCTAGCCGGCAGCTTGCCGGAAAATCACTCCCGCGCGGCTCCGGCCAATCACAGCGCCGGAGCCGCCGAACCCGGAAGAGACGCCAAGGGATCATGGTGGCGCCCGCAGTGATGTCCGGGGGTCCGTGTCGGGGCTTCGTTCTAAGGTAAGTAATACATAATGAGCTAGTTTATGGCTTTGTCTTGCAGGTTTTTTTTTTTTTTTTTTTTTCATTTTCGGGTTTACAACCGCTTTAAAGGGGGATTTTTTTATTTTTTTTTTTTATAGCAAAAGTAAAATTACATTTTTTTTTTTTTTTTTTTTTTTTTGCATTTAGGTGTAAATCAGGGATCTGAGGTCTTTTTGACTCCAGATCTCTGTCATGCTTATTTCTATTACAAGGGATGTTTACATTCCTTGTAATAGGAATAAAAGTGATCAAACATTTTTTTTTTTTTTTTTTTTAAAGGGACAGTGTAAAAAGGAAAATAAATAAGAAAAATTTGAAAGCGCCCCATCCCTCTGAGCTCGCGTGCAGAGGCAAGTCCTGTCCACATATGTAAACGATGTTCAAACCACACGTGAGGTATTGGCGCGATAGTTGGAGCAAGAGCAACAATTGTAGCACAAGACCTCCGTAACTCTAAACGGGTAACCTGTAAAAAAATTTAAATAGTCGCCTATGGCAGGGGTGTCAAACTCAATTTCATTGCGGGCCGCATCAGAATTATGGTTGCCCTCAAAGGGCCAGTTATATCTGTAGGATTAGATGTTCAGAGCATCCCACGCCCCCTTACACCCTTACATTGGGATTTCAAGAATCCCCCCACCATCAGAAGTCAAGAGTCACCCATCGTTCCTTACATCATAATGCACCCCCTTACCTTGTGCTGCTGCCAGGAAGAAGATGCGGGTGGATCTGATAAGAAGTGTAGGGCCTGGAGAACCAGAGGAGGGCTGCAGTCAGCCTCCAGAGTCTGCTGAATGCTGAGACCAGGGGAGGCAAAGGCAAGGTGGTGTTGCGGCTGCACAGAGAGGTGCAGGATCTGCAGGAGGAGTTCTGCCCTCCTCTCTGCTGCAGACTGTTGAAAAGGGGGGTGGGCAAAGATGAGCCTTTCTGCAGCTGCACAGAGGAATGCAGGATCTGGCAAAGGAGTTCTGTGTCCTCTGCTGCCTACTACAGAAGGTGGTGGCAGAGACAAGGGGGGGGGGGGTGTCGCAGCTGCAGGATAGGTGCGAGGCCCACATGAAATGGCCTGGGGGGGCGCATTTGGCCACCCGGGCCTTGTGTTTGACACCTGTGGCCTATGGAGATTTTTAGTTACCGTAGTTTGTCACCATTCCATGAGCGTGTGCAATTTTGAAGCATGACATCTTGGGTATCAATTTACTTGGCATAACATCTTTCACATTATACAAAAAAATTGGGTTAACTTTACTTTTATTTTTTTAAATTTAGGTTTAGTTTGTCAGACCGCTGCGCAAACAGTGTGACATAAAGTATTGCAGTGATCTCCATTTTATTCTCTAGGGTCTCTGCTAAAAAATGTATATGTTTGGGGGTTCTAAATAATTTTCTTTCGTTAATTGAAGGACACAGAGCTCAATAAATCATAACTACTGGGTTATATTGCCTCCTCCAGGAGTAGGACTAGGCAGAACAAAAAACACCTGGCTACGCCCATAGACCGTCCACAGCTTGGTATATAACCCCCTCTCTGCTCTAGGTAATCAGTTTTAATCTGTCTATTCAGGAGTAAGAACCTAGTGAGAGAGTACCTTCCTACCACAATCCAGGAAAGGGAAGGAGCCTCATCGTAGATGGAGCCTCTTCCTTTTCAGCCCATAGAAAATTATTTTGGGCTCCTGGGAATAAGAATAAGACTAAGAAAAGATCTTTCCCGGGAAGTTCCAAGCAACCTTGGTCTGGTAAGCCTAGCGCTAGCTTCACCAGACCTGCAGACAAGACCCCTTCAGCATGAAGGTCTGCCCTCACCCATTATTGGGGTGAGGTGACATATTTGCTGGTTTCTGGCCTTTAGACCTCTTTTGTGAGCCTCAAGGAGATCAGTGAAATGTTTATTTTGGGGGTACCTGGAAAGGGGGGGCAACGTTTGTTCTTTTCAGGTTTTTTTTTTTAGGTCCTGAGTCTCCTTGTGTGGATTTAATTCCTGCAAAGGTTCAGGTGATGCACAAACTACCGAAGGTCCCCCCTATCCCTGTCCAGGGAATTGATTTACCCTCAGTATCTCACAAAAGTGAGTGCTCCCCTCACATTTTTGTAAAATATTTTATTTTATCTTTTCATGTGACAACACTGAAGAAATTACACTTTGCTACAATGTAGAGAAAGAGATTGTTCTCAGCAATGTCTCTGATTAATGGTGCCACATCCCTAAATTTAGTACAGAAAAAAATGTATCCCCTAAGGGTTTGGGACTTTTCGGGCACTCAAACGTCCATAAATATTAAAAAATGATGTTTTATTAAAGAATTAATAAAAGACCATATCAATCTATAAAAGTCCAAACAGTAAATCATACATTGACATGACACAGATGAACACAGAACTAATGCAGCATCAAAATACCCAACGCGTTTCGAAGTTTGGGGTACGCTTCTTCAGGGGTATGAATATAATTGCTGCAGACAATTTCTACAACGGGGTGATACAAGATGCACAATTAGTATACATATTACAAAGTATTCACAGTACATAATCCAAAAGATACTCAAAACACTTACATCATCTGTGTTTTTAGTCGGATTTGTGTTTGCTCATCAATAAAATAAAAGCAACTGTTCCAGATAATGCCTGTCGGGTCTGGGTCACAGCAGAATTCTGAAAGTTGGTAAGTGATGGTTTCCCAAGAATGGCAACAGAAGAGATTCATATCCCACAACCCAGATGGGGTAGGCGGTTGAAGCCCATATAAAGAGAGGAGCCCTGATATAGAATGGCATATTAAAATACCAACAGTATCAAATAAAAATAATGTTTAAAGAAGCACCATTCCTCAAAGGTGGATTTACCTTGCATAAAAAAGACCAAGAGTGTGGAATACACAGCTTGATTCATTCAAACAGATGAACATAGGGATATCAGTGTTTTAGAAAAGGGGTACAGAAGGAGCCCATAGATCTGTGCAAAGTTTTTTCCAGAAAGTTATGATTCAAAAGCATATATAAAACAAGGCAAATAGAATAGTCTGTATTACACACAGTCAGGCAGGGAGGTTAAAGTACAGCCAATGAGTGGGCTCCCTTCAAAATGCATCAGTTTAAAATATTTACCTGCACAGATCAAGGGTTCATAATTGTAACCGATGACCGCACCTCACAGAAGGCAAGATAAAAGTGCTCACTACTTGGTCTGATTATATCCTACTTTAAATTAGGGAAGTGGATGCAGCTGCGAGGGCCGTTTTCGCGCCACTAACTTAGTTAAAAGGAATTCCTCTTGTCAGCACTCCAGAATGGGCTCCCTGAGACGCAGAGGCTAGGCGCCGCCCCAGCCACTCGCATGCAAGAGGATGCAAGATCTTGTGCTGGAGCGGCGGTCAGCCTCTGCGTCCCACCGGCACGGAACTGCCTCCGAACTGTGCGTACCACAGCAGGAGAACAACCAGAATGCGTATGTGCCAGGATCAACGGGTCCCGCGATGGTAACAAGGTGCAGCACATTTGAAGGGGCACACGCTGAAAGAGCGAGGCCCTTTTTCGTGCCGGGTCGCCATACACAGCCCGGGCCAATAGGAAATGAACCACAGCCACCAGGGAATAATAGCAAAAAAGCATATCCGTGCATACCTAAAAGTATCATGTATATATTCAATTTAAAAAAAAAGGATAATGTGTAAACAAAAAAATAATAAAATGGTATGTCCCAGACCCATAGGCAAATAGGAAACAGATGCAATATGTAATATATGAAATGATACAGTATCACATAAAACAGCCAAGCATGTCATATCATAACATTATACATCAGGGTCCCTATCAAAGGGTAGCTGGCGTGTTTTGAATATGAAACAGGCAGACAACTGGAAATGGAGAAAATTGGGGTTATTAACTTATATTTCCATACCCCCAGAAGAGAATCCCTCCAAAAGGGTCTAAAAGATGTAACTTCATTAAGGCCAGGAGGTTGGTTGGCTTTGCAAAGGTAAATTGATCTGAGCTCCAGTTGGAGGAGGACTTTGTACAGCTTGCATAACAGTGCAAATTTTCTGTCCCCTCAAAATACCTCAGCACAAAGCCATTAATGTCTAAACCGCTGGCAACAAGAGTGAGTACACCCCTAAGTGGAAATGTCCAAAGTGCACCCAAATTGTGTAAATTTTTTGTGAGGCCACCATTATTTTACAGCACTGCCTTAACCCTCTTGGGCATGGAGTTCACCAGCGCTTCACAGGTTGCCACTGGAGTCCTCTTCCACTCCTCCAATGCGACATCATGAAGCTGGTGGATTTTAGAGAACTTGGGCTCCTCAACCTTCTGTTTAAGGATGCCCCACAGATGCTCAATAGGGTTTAGGTCTGGAGGCATGCTTGGCCAGTCCATCACATTTACCCTCAGCTTCTTTAGCAAGGCAATGGTCGTATTGGATGTGTGTTTGTGGTCGTTCTCATGTTCGAATACTGCCCTGCAGCCCAGTCCCTTGAAGTGAGGGGATCTTTCTCTGCTTCAGGTTGTCATAGTACATGCTGGCCTTCATGGTTCCTCTCAATGAACTGTAACTCAGCAGTGCCGGCAGCGCTCATGCAGCCCCAGACCATGACACTCCCACCACCATGCTTGAATGTAAGCAAGACACACTTGTCTTTGTACTCCTTATCTGGTTGCCACCATCCGAACCATATACATTTATCTTTATCTCATCAGACCACGGGACATGGTTCCAGTAATCCATGTCCTTAGTCTGCTTGTCTTCACCAAACTGTTTGCAGGCTTTCTTGTGCATCATCTTTAGAAGAGGCTTCCTTCTGGGATGACAGCCATGTAAACCAATTTGATGCAGTGAGCGGCGTATGGTCTGAGCTGCTGTCAAGCTGATCTCCCCACCCCTTCAACCTCTGCAGCAATGCTGGCAGCACTCAAGTTTCTATTTACCAAAGGCAACCTCTGGATATCACGCTGAGCACGTGCACTCAACTACTATCAACTCAACGCAGACTATTGCTAGACCTGTTCTGAGAGGAACCTGTCCTCTTAAACCGCTGTTTGGTCTTGGCCAATGTGCTGCAGCTCCGTTTCAGGGCCTTGGCAATCTTCCTATAGCCTAGGCCATCTTTATGTAGAGCAATCATTTTTTTTTTTTTTTAAGATCCTCAGAGTTCTTTGCCATGAGGTGCCATATTGAACTTCCAGTGACCAGTATGAGAAAATGAGAGCGACGAAACACCAAATTTAACACACCTCCCCATTCACACCTGAGACCGTGTAACCATAACGAGTCACATGACACTGGGAAGGGAAAATGGCTAATTGGGCACAATTTTGACATTTTAACTAAAGGGTGTACTCAATTTTGTTGCCAGCAGTTTAGACATTAACGACTGTGTGTTGAGTTATTTTTAAGGGGACAGCAAATTTACACTGTTATACAAACTGTACACTCACTACTTTACATTGTAGCAAAGTGTCATTTCTTCAGTGTTGTCACATGAAAAGTTATAATAAAATATTTACAAAAATGTAAGGGGTGTACTCACTTTTGTGAGATACTGTAGGCCTGATTTTAGTTCTGACCAGGAGTTTCCTTCCCCTGGACAAACTTCAGGATCCTTTGGTAGCCACATAAGTGTGGCTGGATGTGGTTAGAAGATCACCTCTCGGAGCGCAGGAGACGTGTGCTTTGCACCGATTTTTTGGTTTTACCACAGGCCCTATTTTACCAGCTGCTGTCACACAAACGGTTCCCTCTCCCAATTTGCATCCAAGTTCTTAATCTGGTGGTATCCACCTTGAAGACATCTCTGTTTGCATAGTCCTCCATGCAGCTCCTATAGCAGGCTCAGCTCCATAGGAGGACACCGAGGTTCGTGGCGAGGCCACGAGTTCCTCTGGCAGATACCACAGGCGTCAAAGGGCCAAGGTAAGGCCAGTATCCTCTTCGGCTCAGGCTTCTTCCACGGTTCCTGTGCGGAATCAAGGGCAAGGATCTTCCGATCATTCTGGTGGCCGTAAACGTCTCTTGGGGGCTTCCTCTCAGAGTCGACCAGTTGTCCCACTGGCAGATCTACCTTCCTGCTTTATAGTCACTGGTTTTGTCTGGATCAGTGATCTCTACTATGGTGAAGGCGAGGAAGTAGTCTTCTAACAAGGTATACCATTGTACGTGGCAAGCGGTATGGGTCGATCAGGGCTCATCCTTGATCCTTTTTTTATGGCTAGGGTCTTAGCCTTTCTTCAACAGGGTGTTGATCAGAAGATGGCCTTAAGTACCATCAAGGGCCAGGTGTTTGCCTTTGCATTCTTCTTTTAGTGACTCCTTGCCACACGCTCTTTAGTTGGTACCTTCGTTCAGGGGGTTCTTCATGTGGCTCCACCTGTGCCGTCTCTTCTGCCGCCATGGGATTTAAACTTAGTGTGCTCGGTAATCCAGAAACCTCTATTTGAGAATATTCGGGAGATTCCCTTGCCTGCGTTATCCCAGAAGGTGGCATTCTTGGTTTCTAATACCTCTGTCCGCAGGATTTTGGACTTGGCTGCATTCTCCTGTCATAGTCCCTGTTTAGTGGTCCATAGGGATAAAGTGGTTCTTCTGTCCATCATTCCTGCCCAAAGTTGTCTCTGACTTCCATTTGAATGAGGATATTGTGTTGCCTTCATTGGGTCCCAAGCTGGCTCATCCCAAGGAATTTTCTTTGCACACCTTGGATGTGGTTCGTGCGATTCAGTATATCTGACAACTACTGAGTCCTTTCGGAGGTAAGACTTGCTTTTTGTGGTTGCGGACGGACCAAGGAAAGGGTCGGTCGCTTCTTTTGGCTACCATATCCACACGGATCAGACAGATGGTGGCTCAGGCCTATTCTATTTACCACTTGCCGACCGCCAGCAATTACATATACTGCGGCAGGTCGGCTCTGTCCCGTGAAATGATGTACCTGAACGCCTCTTTGCAGGACTGTTGGCGAGGGCGCGCCCATTGCCCGCAGGGGAAGCCAATTTGCGGTCCAGCGGCCGTAGAGACAGAGCAACGGTCTGCCGTTGTAAACAGTAAACAGGGCAGACCGCTGTTATGTCAGTTATGAACACAGGGATCCTGGGTTCCTCTTATTTAGGAACACAGGTCCCTGTGTTTATGCAGCAAGTCCATCCCCTCCCCACAGTTAGCACCCCCTAGGGACACATTTAATCCTTTGAGCACCCTTTTGTTAACCCCTTCCCTTCCAGTGTCATTAGTACAATAACAGTGCATATTTTTATCACAGATTACTGTAGTAATGTCACTCGTCCCCCCAAAAGTGTCAAAAATGTCAGATGTCCGATCTGTCCGCCACAATGTCACAGTCCCGCTAAAAATTGCTCATCGCTGCCATTACCAGTAAAAAATAAAAATAAAAATGACATAAATCTTTCCCCTAGTTTGTAGATTTATTTTTTTTACCAAAAATATGTAGCAGAATACAAATTGGCCTAAAATTATTAAAAAAATTTAGATTTTTTTTTTAGTCATTAAGGGGGTAAATCCTTCCGGTCCAGAAGTCGGGTTCCTTCTTTCCCTGTCACGGCACATTCTACTCAGGCGCTGAGTACTTCTTGTGAATTCTATCATCAAACATCAATTCCTTAAGTTTGCAAGGCGGCCACTTGGTCATCAGTGCATACATTCACAATCTTCTACAAAGTAGATACTTTGGCATCTGCAAATGCTTCTTTTGGTCGCAAGGTTTTGCAGGCTGCTGTTTGAGGGGTGTTTTTCTTTATCTTTTTTCAGATGGTGCTCCTGTGTTCTGGTTAGGGGGCTTATGTTTAGCCCTGGGTCATTTTCCTTTTGGCACTGCTTTTGGACGTCCCAGTAGTTATGATTTATGGAGCGCAGTGTCCGTCGAACGAAAGAAAATGGGATTTTGTAGATATCGTAAAATTCATTTCTCTGAGCTTGATGGACACAGCACCCTCCCCTCTATGGAGTTTTGATACTTTTTCTTATACTCCTTGATACTAAACTGATTATCTAGTGCAGAGAGCGGGGTTATATACCAGCTGAGGACGGCCCATGGGCATAGCCAGGTGTTTTTTTGTTCTGCCTAGTCCTACTCCTGGAGGAGGCAGTATAACCCAGTAGTTATGATTTATGTAGCGCTGTATCAGTCGATGAACTCGGAGAAATACATTTTTTGGTAAGTACAAAAATCCCATTTTAGCAGTTTATATTTACTAAAATAATTACATTTCCGTGTTCTATGTAGTTTTGGAGACATGATATAGTGAATGGAGGGTCCTGGATTTAGAAACCCTTCTAAACCTATACAGCAGGGGTAGACCTTATTTTTGCAGTTTTCAAAGAAAGTGAAAATTTAAGCAGCCATTATAAAAAAAATGGTATTCTGTGTGAACATAAGCATGTTAAATATATGAAGCAAGTGTCATCCTGATATGGCAGCAAAAATGTAAATACACTTGAATATCTATCTTTATAAAAAGGCCACTTGTTCAGGAAAGCGACTAGTGCCCATGTCTTGAGTTTATAGACCATTTCTCTTGTGGTTGTCGAAATGGTCACTTTGTTTGGGGTCCTGTACATGAAAACATTCTATGTATCTATGAAAATTGCATTCCTAACAAAATTAGCTGAAGCTGCAAGTGAGTTTAACTTTATGGGGATCACATTTAGTGTTGATACTAAAAGCATGTGAACTTTTTTCTGTGTTTTTGATAATTTAGTTCTATAACAAGATTAAGTTGGATTCTGTTCTATCATTTAATTTTGTATCATGTATGTATGTATGTATGTTTGTGGTGGGTAGGAAAGTGCGCTGATTCAATATAGGGTGTGCTGCTACCTTAGAGTGTATGTTGTAGAATAGGTAAAGAAATCAGGTGCGCTGCCCTAGTGCATATGTGCAACATACAAAATGATGTAAACAAATAAACCAAAAATGCAATAATAATGCAAAAAAATGAAAACGTATGCAAATCGTGTAAAACAAAAAATGTCCAGAAGGTGACTAGTGATACACCAATGTGCAATAAACGTCCATATTATAAGTCCATAAATAAAGTGCAAAAAATGGTGACAAAAACTTCCAGCTTGGGGAAAGGTGAACTGTGATTGGAAGGTGCAAAGTCCCACCACCAGCTTGGCCTCTTACCAGAAGTTAAACGTTAAGGGCATATATGAATATGACCGCTCCAAAGGTCATGCAGCCAGGTAGAAAAGTTCCCAGAAATACAGAAGGCACTCTGACACACTCGTGCTCCCTAGACTCTTACCGGACAAAAGCCAAACAAGAAGCCTGGTTCTATGGTGATGAGTGGTCCTGCCGGGGGTTACTGGACTCTAGGATGGCTGATGTAGTTGCTTGTGTCCAAGAGGAACAGACCCAGTCAGAAAGCCTGACGAAAGAAGATCCTGCCAAAGGTGGCTAGACTCTGATTGGCTGCTGTAACTCCTTAGTCTGGTCGACCTCAATAATAGGGGACACAACAGAGGGGACCGCAATGGTGCATTACCAACAGTAGATTTTTATTAAAACAAGTGGTTGCACTTACAGTTGTGAAGACAATAATAGCGAGTTCCCTCACGGAGGAGCTGTATGGCGGGGTCCGCCTGCAGTGCAGACCGCTGCCTGGTCTAGATGTGATGACGCGGCGCCTCCTCTCTGACGCGTTTCTCCCGATAGGGCATCCACTTAGATAGGAGTCTATCTAAGTGGATGCCCTATCGGGAGAAACGCGTCAGAGAGGAGGCGCCGCGTCATCACATCTAGACCAGGCAGCGGTCTGCACTGCAGGCGGACCCCGCCATACAGCTCCTCCGTGAGGGAACTCGCTATTATTGTCTTCACAACTGTAAGTGCAACCACTTGTTTTAATAAAAATCTACTGTTGGTAATGCACCATTGCGGTCCCCTCTGTTGTGTCCCCTATTATTGAGGTCGACCAGACTAAGGAGTTACAGCAGCCAATCAGAGTCTAGCCACCTTTGGCAGGATCTTCTTTGGTCAGGCTTTCTGACTGGGTCTGTTCCTCTTGGACACAAGCAACTACATCAGCCATCCTAGAGTCCAGTAACCCCCGGCAGGACCACTCATCACCATAGAACCAGGCTTCTTGTTTGGCTTTTGTCCGGTAAGAGTCTAGGGAGCACGAGTGTGTCAGAGTGCCTTCTGTATTTCTGGGAACTTTTCTACCTGGCTGCATGACCTTTGGAGCGGTCATATTCATATATGCCCTTAACGTTTAACTTCTGGTAAGAGGCCAAGCTGGTGGTGGGACTTTGCACCTTCCAATCACAGTTCACCTTTCCCCAAGCTGGAAGTTTTTGTCACCATTTTTTGCACTTTATTTATGGACTTATAATATGGACGTTTATTGCACATTGGTGTATCACTAGCCACCTTCTGGACATTTTTTGTTTTACACGATTTGCATACGTTTTCATTTTTTTGCATTATTATTGCATTTTTGGTTTATTTGTTTACATCATTTTGTATGTTGCACATATGCACTAGGGCAGTGCACCTGATTTCTTTACCTATGTATGTATGTTTGTAGGTATTTGTGTAGGGAAGTTTTGTGAAAGCTGATAACTTTTGCCCTTTTCACTAGAGGGTTATTGCTGATCATTGATTGTGTTCACCTTTCCAAAAAAATTATAAAGGTAAATTAACAAGATACATTCTGCATACCTTCCTGGTCCCCGCTGTACTCGCCTTCGGGGATGCCGAGCAGTCAGTGCCCACACAGCCAATCCAGTGGTCCGTGGGTGTGATATCCCTGCTCTTCTCTCCCTTGTGCAATGCTTCTGTGATGGCGCTGACGAATCGAAATCTCTGTGATCCATCCCATATGCTTTGTAGAGAAAAGGGTGTATAGTGGGGATTTCAAATCCCTGCACCACTTGTATGGGCACTCCTAGCTTGGCATTCCTGGAGGTAAGTACAATTTGGGCAGGGTGTACACTGTTCACTACATTTTTTTCTGTAAAGGTGAACTAACCCTTTAAATATTTTTGACATTTCAATGCAAATAATTTCATGTTTAAATTGTTATGTTGTTAGATTCTCCAGAGCATTGCCAACCATGTCTTGTTTACAAAAGAAGAGCATATGCGCCCTTTTAATGAATTTGTGAAGAACAACTTTGATGCTGCACGAAGGTAAGAAAAGATGTCTGTTCTTGTTAATCTGTAAAAGAAAAGTGTAGCGCTCCATAATAATAAGACATTATACCATGATGAGATTACACAAAAGTAAATACAATATTTATAAAGTCTGTTCTCAGTCTACATGCGGTGGCTGGTGAGTAATATGAGTAATCCTTTTTTTTTTTTTTTCAACTTTCTCCACCACTTTTTGACAACCTAATTGCAAGCAGTCAAAACGTGCAGTTATACTACAAAGAGGGTAATAGTTCTCAGAGGACCCAATCCACCAGCATACACCATCAACTCTGGATTCCTCTACATCAGTGGTTCTCAACTCCTGTCCTTGGGACCCACTAACAGGCCAGATTTCAAGTATTACCCTGGGAAGATGCAGACTAGAATACTGCAATCACTGAGCAGCAAATTATATCACCTGTGATGTATTTCAGGTATCTTGCAAACCTGGCCTGTTAGTGGGTCCTGAGGACAGGAGTGGAGAACCACTGCTCTATATCAAGACAACCGAATGACACTAGACAGTGAATCTCCTTGCTGTAGTGTTATGCTAGATCCGTGACTCCATTTCACATGTGGTGTTTGGCTTTTCTGTTCTTGTTTATATCAACTTGACAATAAGTGTCTCATATTAACTTCATGTCAAACCCTTGTCTTTACTGCACCCTACTGTTTATAAGTAGCAAAGTATTTACAGATAGTGGGCTGCTATTTTGTTATGGCAAGTAAACACTGTTCTACCTAATTAAAGTGCCTTTTCTGTTGCTACACTCCTGGTCTGGTATTTCTCTGCATTTTATTTTAGAATAAATCAACTTGTTCCTCCAATTTTTCCGGGGATGAAAATATAATCTTTTTCTCCCCCTTTCAGTTTCCAAATATCCATTTTTGGGATGTGGCATCACTTTATTGAGATTATGTCTCAGATTTCTGTACTCTACATGCAGAGAAATAAGATATGTGAAAAAACACACTGATTCAATTTGTGTGATATGACCTAGTACAGGGGTCTGCAACCTTTAAGACATAAAGAGCCACTTGGACCCGTTTCCGAAGGAAAAAAAAAAAAACTGGGAGCCGCAAAACCTACAAAAACCTACCGGGGGGGTCGAAAAAACAGGGATGTAATTAGAAATCACAGGGCCCCATAGCAAAATTTGCTATGCCCAATGATCATACCCAAATGCAGAGACCAGCGTACATTCCCCTTTTCAATGCAGTGACCAGCATACATGCCCCCTTACAATGTAGTGACCAGCGTACATGCCCCCTTACAATGTAGTGACCAGCGTACATGCCCCCTTACAATGTAGTGACCAGCGTACATGCCCCCTTACAATGTAGTGACCAGCGTACATGCCCCCTTACAATGTAGTGACCAGCGTACATGCCCCTTTCAATGTAGTGACCAGCATACACGCCCTCTTTCAATGCAGAGACCAGCGTGTGTGCGTGCCCCCTTCAAAGCAGTGTGTGGGCCACCCCGAGGCATCACTTCACTTGCCTCACACTGGTGCCTGGCGTACTGCTGCTGACGTCTTCTTCGTCCTACATGCGCGCCGCTGCCCTCCTCTCCGACAGCAGGCGGGAAGGTGACGTCGGGACAGTGCGTGACTAACGCACGCACCGCCCCCCACGCAACGTCATAGCCAGGACAGCGCCACAGTGGGGAGTGTTGGTGGAGTGTCGGGGCACACAGTGAGCCTCCTCCCCTCGCTATCATCCGTCCCGGAGCCGCGGCAACGGTTCAAAAGAGCCGCATGCGGCTCCGGAGCCACGGGTTGCAGACCTATGACCTAGTAGCATTGGATTCGTACAGTATCTCACAAGAGTGGGCACACCCTCACATTTTTGTAAATATTTTATTATATCTTTTCAAGTGACAACACTAAAGAAATGACACTTTGCTGCAATGTAAAGTAGTGAGTGTACAGCTTGTATAACAGTGTAAATTTGCTGTCCTCTCAAAATAACTCAACACACAGCGAATAATGTCTCAAACGCTGGCAACAAAAGTGAGTACACCCTTAAATGAAATGTCCAAATTGGGCACAAAGTGTCTATTTTTTGTGGCCACCATTATTTTCCAGCACTGCCTTAGCCCTCTGGGCCATGGAGTTTCCCCAGAGCTTTACAGGTTGCTACTGGATTCCTCTCCCACTCCTCCATGATGACATCACGAAGCTGGTGGATGTTGGAGACCTTGCGCTCCTTCACCTTCCGTCTGAGGATGCCCCACAGATGCTCACTAGGATTTAGGTCTGGAGACATGCTTGGCCAGTCCATCACCTTCACCCTTGGCTTCTTTAGCATAGCAGTGGTCGTCTTGGAGTTGTGTTTGGGGTCGTTATCATGTTGTAATACTGCCCTGTCACCCAGTCTCTGAAGGGAGGGGATCATGGTCTGCTTCAGTATGCCACACTACATGTTGGTATTCATGGTTCCCTCAATGAACTGTAGCTCCCCATTGCCGGCAGCACTAATGCAGCCTACGGCCATTACACTCCCACCACCATGCTTGACTGTAGGCAAGAGACACTGGTCTTTGTACTCCTAACCTGGTTGCCATCACACATGCTTGACACCATCTGAACCAAATAAGTTTATCTTGGTCTCATCAGGCCCCAGGACATGGTTCCAGCAATCCATGCCCTTAGTCTGCTTGTCTTCAGCAAACTGTTTGCGGGCTTTCTTGTGCATCATCTTTAGAAGAGGCTTCCTTCTGGGATGACAACCATGCAGACCAATTTGATGCAGTGTGCAGCGTGTGGTCTGAGCACTGAAAGTCTGACCCCTTCATCCTCTGCAGCAATGCTGGCAGCACTCATATGTCTATTTGCTAAAGACAACCTCTGGATATGATGCTGAGCAAGTGCACTCAAGTCCTGTTCTGAGTGGAACCTGTCCTGTTAAACCGCTGTTTGGTCTTGGCCAATGTGCTGCAGCTCCATTTCAGGGATTTGGCAATCTTCTTATAGCCCAGGCCATCTTTATGGAGAGCACGAATTCTTTTTTTCAGGTCCTCGGAGTAATTTGATTTGAGGTGCTATGTTGAACTTCCAGTGACCAGAATGAGAGAGTGAGAGCGATAACACCAAATTTAACACGCATGCTCCCAATTCACACCTGAGACCTTGTAACACTAACGTGTCACATGAGACTGGGGAGGGAAAATGGTTAATTGAGCCCAATTTGGACATGTACTCACTTTTGTTGCCAGCGGTTTAGACGTTAATGGCTGTGTGTTATTTTGAGGGGACAGCAAATTTACACTGTTATACAAGCTATACACTCAATACGTTACATTGTAGCAAAGTGTTACATGAAAAGATATAGTAAAATATTTACAAAAATGTGAGGGGTGTACTCTTGTTAGTGTGTGTGTATGTATATATATATATATATATATATATATAATATATTTTGTTCATCGACGGACACAGCGCTCCATAAATCATAACTACTGGGTTAGGAGTAGGACCAGGCAGAACAAAAACATTTGGCTACACCCATGGGCCATCCTCAGCTGGTATATAACCCCCTCTCTGCTCTAGGTAATTCATTTAATCTGTCTAGTCAGGAGTAAAGACCTAGCCTAGGCTTCCTGCTAGGATCTCTGGTCCTGACAATTTTTTCTCCTTCCTTGCATTTTTTGTTTTTTTTCACTTGGGATATCAATCAGCTGCTGGGCTGGACAGCAGGCTGGATAATCTAGATCCAGTGGTCCCCCAGCCCAGCCAGCGAGTGTGTGCAGACTGCAGCTACGCTCTAGGTCAGCCGCGACATAGCCTCACGAGACAGAGGCTGGCCCATGAGTTAAGTCTCGCAAGGTCGCATACGAGCGGGCGCTGGTCTGATTCGCAGCGGTCCCTTGGATGCCAGCTCCCCTACTGGTGAGTAGTTCTGTCTGAATCATCACCCGCACCATAGAATGTGGCAGTTTGGGGTGGACGCGGGTACCGTCCCGGGATGGTCAGGGCTGCCTGTGGTTTCCCTCCTCCCATCCTAATGTCCTTCGGTTGAGTTGGGCCCCCCCTCCCTGTGGACCCCCTGGGGATCTCCCCCGCCATTCCTCTTCTGTAAGGTCTTGGGGTGGTGTGGGTCCTGCCCTGATGGTATTTGGGGGCGGGGGAGGTTTCCACTGCAGAGGACGCAGCGGAGACCCCTAATTGAATTCCCTGCTGTGAGTGGGTAGGATGCAGCGGAGTTCCCAAAAATGTTGTCCCTGCCCTGATGGTGTACAGTACCTTTTAGTGTTGTGGGGTGGGGGGTCCCCTTGCAGAGGCCGCAGCAGTTTGAAAGCAGTGTTCCCGGCAGTATTCTTTTAGCAGCCGACGGCCATGTTTGGGAAGTCCAGTGATGTCACGGTGGCCATTTTCCCTTAGTCCAGCGAGGCGCTCAAGACGGCCGGAAACTCGTGGAGAGGCCTGAGCTCCTTCTCTTCCTCCTCTGTCTCCGCTTCCTGTCTGGGGATATATGAAGCAGATGGTGTCCATGGGTTGCTGGGTCCAAATTGCGGCATGCCTTTGATCGGTAGGGTAAGTCCATGGGGTTCCCTGTTCTCTCTCTGTGCTGATAGGTACCCTGAGCTTTGGGTGGATCCTTTAGTGGTGCCAAGATCCTTTGTACTGCAAGGTCTTCCTTTTCCTTCAGAGTCACATCTACCCCACTTACCACCCCATGGAGGTGGCAGATCCCTCAGGACCCCAGCTTCCTATGGTTGCACTGACGGTGGTCCTACAGTCCTTAGTATCCCGGGTGGAAGTGGTGTGTGGGCAAAGGCCCAGGAGGAAGCGTCCCCTGCTCAGTCTGTCTCATCTGATTCTGATGCTGCCATGAACGCTGCCTGTCCAGGGGGACTTGATATCACATCCCCCGATCTGTCTGATAGTGAGGATGATTCCTCCATGCTCGCAGCAGGACACATTTATTACTGCAGTGTGTGAAATTTTAAAAATGGAAGATGCGGTTGATGTGGCCACGACCGTGGCTATGTCTTTTGGTACGCATAAGTCACCTCACATGTGCCTTATTTTGACAGGTTTACCTATAAGGAATAGGAACAACCAAAGTTACCCTTTGTGGTCACCAAATGTTTTGCTGTACGTTACCCTTTTGAGGAATCTCTTTTGAAAAAGTGGACTAGTCAACTGGTGGTGAACCCTCTGGTTTCCAGGTTGAATAAAGCAACCATGATCCTAGTAGAGGAATCCCCATTCTTAAAAGACCTGGCTGACAGGAAAGCGGAGGCTGTGGTACGCAGCATGTTTACTATGTGTAGTCAATGACCCCATCATGTTTACCATTGCTGGTTCAGCATTGCGACCTGTCCTGGCTACTGCCCTGATGTTTCAGACTCTAACTGAATGGGCAAAACTTTTGCGTCACGTTCTGGGTACTGAACTGGTTCCACCTGCTTACGTTGAGTTAGCAAATCAATTGGTCCGGGGACTGCAATTTGTGTGTGTGATACTGCTCTGGATGCGGCCCCCTTGCTTTTCTAAGCTCTGTTTCGGCGGCCGGTTTTGTGGCTTAATTGTTGGTCTGCAGTTTAAACCTCCAAGAAGGCTCTCACTGATTTGCCTTTTCAAGACACTCGCTTGTTTAGGGCTACCCTGGATTACATCATTAGGAGTCTCACCGGTGGGAAAGAGTACTTTCCTTCCACAGGCTAAGAAGAAGGAGCCTCGTCTGAGACGCAGCACTTGCTTCTAGGCACACACAAAGTTGTTTTTGTCCTTTGGGAACCACTGACAAGGGTTTCAAACCTTTCAAGCCTTCCTCAGGGAGGTACCAAGTGGCCCTGGTCCAGCAATCCAAGAGCGGGTTTCTCTAGACCCACAGACAAGGCCCCTTTAGCATGAAGGTGCACCCTCACCCATGCCTGGGTTGGGGGGATGTCTTTGCTGGTTTCTGAGCCTGTGGACCACCTTGGTGAATGACAAGTGGATCCACAAAGTAATTCTGTGCAGTTACAAAATAGTTTCATTCTTGCCCTCTGGAAAGGTTCTTTCCCTCCAATGTGCGTCTGTCCTCTGATCAGCTGCCAGCTCTTTTTCGGGACAGTGCAGGACCTGTTAATTCAGGGAGTGATTGTACCGCTTTTGGTATCAGAACGGTTTCAAGTTTTTTGTTCAAACCTGTTTACGGTCCCAAAAGAGAAGGGCAAGGTCAGTCTGATTCTAGACCTCAAGGCCCTGAACTGTTTTGTGCAGGTACAGAAATTCAGTATGGAGTCCATTCGAACGGTGGTGGCATCTCTACATCAGGGGGATTTCTTAGCCTCTATCGACATCAGATGCTTACTTGCACATTCCAATATGTGACCGACACAACAGTTTCCTCTGGTTTGCTGTGGGAGAGGAGCACCATCACTTCCTGGCATTACCCTTTGGTCTCATCTCTGCTCCTCGGGTTTTCACGAAGGTGTTGGCCTTGGCCTTGGTCTTGGCATTGCTACATCAGCCAAGGATTGCTGTGCTGGGCTACTTGGACGACCTACTCTTGCAAGTAGAGTCCTCGTCTGCATTGACGGACGACGTGGAGATCACTATCCAGGTTTTGAAGGAGTTTGGTTGGCTTCTAAACTACCAGAAGTCTGCCTTGATCCCGTCCAGGAAATTGGATTACCTGGGTCTGACTCTGGATTCAGCTCTGTCCAGAGGAAGAAACACTCTGGCCAAACTCCAGAAGTTGCATACATCGATTAATCTGTTGCTGTCCCACAGGTGATCCGCCCTCCGAACTTGCATGCGTGTGCTGGGCCTGATTGGTTCTACCTTTTTAGGCGGTCCATTTTGCACTGTTCCATATGAGGTTCTTTTAGAGAGAGATCCTGGTAAAATGTGACTAGTGTCCAAAGTCTCTAGACAATCCGATTCGTCTGAGCCTGGAAACTAGGGGTTCCCTGGACTGGTGGCTTCATTCTTCGATCCTTCGGCAGGGCTAGTCTTTTCTCCACTTGTATTGGACAGTGGTCATGACAGATGCCAGCCTGTCCGGGTGGGGAGATGACCTAGGGCTGAGCTCAGCTTTGGGTTGTTGGACGCTGGAAGAATCCAGGTTACCGATCAATGTTTTGGAATTTTGGGCTATTAGACTTTGCCTGGATCATTGGATGGATCCAATTGGACAGTTCCACGGCTGTGGCTTTTGTCAAACACCAGGGCGGAGCATAAAGTGTGTTGGTGGCTCTGGAGTTCCCCTGGTGGGCAGAACGCTTTGTTCTGGGCCTCTCCCCTGTGCACATTCCAGGTGCGGAAAATTGGCAGGTGGACTAACTGTTATCAGGCGCTGGACCAAGGGGAGTGGTCCCTTCATCTGGACGTGTTTCATCTGATGTGTGTGATGGGGCACCTCCAAGGTGGAACTGTTGGCATCTCGGCTCAACAGAACAGTACTGAGGTTCGTGGCAAGGTCAAGAGATCCTCTGGCAGATGCCACAGATGCTCTGATGGCCCATGGGGCCAGTATCCTCTGATTTTTGCCTTCCCTCCTCTAAAGCTTCTTCTGCGGCTTCTGTGCAGGATCAAGGCCAAAGGGATTACGGTCATTCTAGTGGCCCTGGTCTGGCCTTGCTGCTCTTGGTACGCTGACTTAGTGCGATAGGTCGCAGACGTCTCTTGGAGGCTGCCTCTCAGTGAGGACCTGCTATCCCGAGGGCTGATCTTCCATTCTGCTTTACAAGTGCTGGTTTTGATGTCCTGGCATTTGAAAGCCAGGTGCTGAAGGATAGCGGTTTCCCTGGTTTGGTGATTCCGACTATGCTGAGGACTCGAAAGTCTACCTGTAGAAAGATTTACCATCGTACGTTGAAAGCGAACATTTCGTTGTGTGAGTGGATCGGTGTTGACCCTTGTTCATTTTCGCTTGCCGGGATTCTGACCTTCCTTCAACAAGGTGTTGAGCAGAAGTTGGCTTTAAGTACCATCAAGGATCACGTGTCTGCCTTAGCGGTCTTCTTTCAGCGACCCTTGCCACGTGTTTCTTGGTGCATACCTTTATTCAAGGGCTCGACACCTGACTCCGCCAGTAAGGTCTAATCTGGTGCTCTCAGTTCTCCAGTAGCCTCCCTTTGAAAATATTACATAGATTCCCCTGCTTTTGCGGTCTCAGGAGGCAGCTTTTTAGGTGGCTATCACCTCTGCTCGTGGGGTGTCAGCACTGGTGGTGGTATCTTGTCGTACCCTCTACCTGTTGGTCCGCAAGGATAAGGTGGCATTTGGTCAACGCCATCGTTCCTACCTATGGCTGTCTGACTTCCATTTGAATGAGGACCTTGTGTTGCCTTCTTTGTGTCCCAGGCCCACTCATCCCAAGGAATTTATTTTGCATGCCCTGGATGTGGTTTCGGGTGTATCTGGTAACCACGGAGTATTTTTTCGCAGGTCAGACTCGCTGTTTGTGATCGAGGACTGGCCAAGAAAAGGACTGTCTGCTTTTCCTGCGATCATTTCCAGAGGGAACAGACAGATGGTGACTCTATTCTATCAAGGGTCAGGTTCCTTCTTTCACTGTAACAACACTCTGCTCAGGTGATTAGTGCTTCTTGGGCCTTCTTTCATCAGGCGTCGGTGCCTGAGGTTTGCAAGGCGGCCACCTGGTCGTTGGTGCACACTTTCACTAAATTCTACCAAGTGGATGTTTTGGCATCTGCGGATGCTTTTTTGGTCACAAGATTTTGCAGGCTGCTGTTTAGAGGGTCTGTTCCCTCTTTGGGGGGTGTAATGTTTAGGTTGGGCTCCAGGTGTTTTTTTTTTTTTTTTTTTTTTCTTTGAGCTCCGGTTACCTTGTTGGCTTCTTTAAGTTTAGCCTTGGTTTTTTTTTTTTTTTTGTCCCACCCCTCATGTTTTTGGCACTGCTTGGGGACGTCCCTATGATTCTGAATAGGGAGTGCTTTGCCCATCAATGAACGAAAGAGAATAGGATTTATGTACTTACCATAAAATCCATTTTTCTGAGTTCATTGATGGGGACAGCACCCATCCCTCTATGGAGTTTTTGATACTTCTAATACTACTTGTTACTAAACTGAATGCCTATAGCAGAGAGGGGAATGTATACACACTAGGACTGCCCATAGGTGTGGTCAAGTTTTTTTTCTGCCTAGTGTCCTCCTTCTGCAGGGGGCGATATAACCCTATGGTTCTGAATATGGAGCTCTGTGACCGTCAATGAACTCAGAGAAATGGATTTTAAGTACAAAAAAACTATTTATTGCATGCATATTTTTGATGCATTTCTGGTGTGTTTTTGATGCTTTCCAGTGCATTTCCCCTCATTTTTCCTCACCTTAAATGGACATGTGCATCCTGGTGGGATAAGGTGCATTCCAGTGCGTTTATATGATTTACTGCATTCCAGTACAGTTCAGTGCAGAAAAAAAATGCAGCAACACTTTTTTTTCTGGAACTGACTGTACTGGTGTGAACTATGCTATTGGAAACCAAAATACCTACTGTCCTTGCGTTTATGAAGCAGAAAAAACACACACTAGACTGCATGTGGTGTGAACCAGCCCAAAAACCTTAAGCGCTGGTTCACACCACATACAGTCCTGTGTGTGTTTTTTTTTTTTTTTTTTTTCTGCATCAAAAACACATAGAAAGTAGGTTATATGGTTTCCAATGGCATAGCTCACACAAGTGCAGTCAGTTCCAGTGTGTTTCAGTTCCAGAAAAAAGTAGGACATGCTGCATTTCTCTTTCATTCGACGGACACCGCTTCAAATCTTTGACAGATGGGTTATGCTGCTCTCCTTAGGAGTAGGACACTAGGCGGAAAAGGGTTAAAAAATGGACACTAGGCGGAAAAGGGTTAAAAAAAGCTTGACTGGGCCTTTAGGGCAGTCCTAGGGGGTATACTCCCACATCCTGGTCTAGGACTTCAGTTTTTTACTGACTAGTCAGGAGTAAGGACCTAGCTCCTTGCTGGGATCTCTGGTCCTGGCATTTTTTTCCTTTTTTTAAATGGAACTTTTTTCCTTTTTGTTTTTTCCTTCTACAACAAGTCTGTTCCTGTGGGAACTACAATCCACTGCCGGATTGGGTGACGCACTGGATATCAGATCCTTACGGTCTCCCCACTCTGGCCAGCGAGTGTGTGCAGACCGCAGCTCCGTGCTAGGTCGGCTGGGACATAGCCCCACTGGACGGGGCTGGCTTGCTAGTGAAATGCTGCACGAGGACGCACACGACCTGGTCGCGGACCGAGTCACAGCGTACCTCTGGCCCGCAGCAACCCTGGGTTCCAAGATGGGGAGGTGCCCTGCCCGCAGTGGTGCCCGCCGGTTCCAAAGGTGTGGTGAGTAGTGCCCCCCCCCCTCTTCCTCGGGAAAATTTGGGGTGGACGTGGGCCTCTCCCAGGGTTGGTAGGTCCCACAGGTGCCCTTCCTACCCATTTGCACCCCCCTCCCACTAGCGAGGTTCCCCCTGCACTAGCACCCCGTCTCCTATTCCTGTTGGGATGCGTGAGCGGAGTTACTGTTTTAAATGGGTTTAAACTGTTATTCTCCTATGGAGTGTGAGGTGAGCTGGGATTGGGGGGGGGGGGGGGACACGCTGACGGCGGCTCTAGTTGCATCTTTTGTGCGGTATAGTCCTGGGGGGGGGGGGTCCCTATATAGGACCCCCTTGCCGGTTACAGTCCCTTATGTGCCTCTGAAAGGTCTCTGGAATTGCGCGCCCGCCATGCTGCATCACCATTTTCCTGTAGCCGCATGTGTGGAAGCTCGGCGGCCATTTTCCTGTAGTTAGGTGGCCATATTTCTATGGTTTCCCATAGTTAGTGCGGCACCCATTTTCCTGAAGCCGCATGAAGCGATGCTCGGCAGGGGGGCCTCTAGTGACAGCACTGCCGTTTCCTCTTCCTTTCGGATCGGAAGGCTGTTGGCGCTCTTCTTCTCCCTCTCTCTCCCTGCTGGGTCGTTTGGGGAGTCCTGGGACGATACATCTCCCTGCCTTTCTGCTATTACAGTGCTGCTGGGACCTGTAGTGCCACCGGAAACAGCGATGGTTGGTGTTTCACATCATGCCTTATAATTTTTACATTATTTTTGCTGGCGGCCCCCAGGGTGCCATGGAGCCCCTAGAACACTTGTGACCATCCGACCCGCTCTCAGAGGGTGTGGGCCCCTCTGGGTCTCAGTCGACCATGTCGGCACTCCTGCATTCATTGGTGTCTAAAGTGGACCAAAAGAGACCTAGTAAAAAGAGCCCTCCACCTTCACCTGTTTCCTCTGCCTCAGATTCTGAGGCTGATTTGGCCGCCGCTGACCCAAGTCACCCCACGGGTTTCGGCATCCACGCACTTCCAGTGCTCTAATGGTGACGATGATTCCCCTTCCACTACATCTGCGTAAGAAACGGCGCTTATTGAGGCACTGATTGTATCAGTGCGGGAAACTTTAAAAAATGGAGGACAAAGCTGATGCTGCACCGGTGCAATTTGGCACCCACAGACCGTCCAAGGTGACTAAGGTGTTTCCCTTTCCTGCCTATTTTGACGAGATTGTCGCTAGTAAGTGGGGGTCCTGGAAATGCATGGTCGGGATAACTAAGCGTTTCGCTAGGAGGTATCCTTTTGAGGAGTCCCTCTTAAGGAAACGGACTGTACCACCGGTAGTGCGCTCTCAGGTTTCTAGGTTAAATAAAGTCACGTTACTACCAGTGGAGGACCCTGCAGATAGGAAGGCTGAATCTCCGCCTTCTTTTTACTGTGGCAGGTTCAATATCGAGGCTGGTGTTTGCCATAACCTTGGTCTCCCAGACCTTTACGGAATGGGCAAAGGGTTTGAAAGGGGGTCAGCATCCTCATTAGCTGGCGGACCAGTTGAGTACTGGACAACGGTTACCACAGAGGCCAGTCTGTCCGGGTGGGGAGGTGTATTGGGCACGGAATCAGCCTAAGGATTCTGGTCTCGGGAGGCGTCCAGTTTGCGGATCAACATCCTGGAAATTCGGGTGATCAGGCTTTGCCTGTCCCAGTGGACGGATCGTCTGCAGGGGTGTCCAGTGAGAATTCAATCGAACAACGCCACGGCTGTGGCATATGTCATTCAAGGGGGCACCAAGAGTGCCCTAGCGGCCAAAGAAGTGGCCGGAATTCTAAGGTGGGCAGAACACTTTGTTCCAGCCCTTTCTGCTGTGCACATTCCCGGGGTGGAAAATTGGCAGATAGACCACCTCAGTTGTCAGGCACTGTGTCCGGGCGAATGATCTCTTCACCCGAAAGTGTTTCAACAACTGTGTCTCCGGTGAGGGACCCCCCATGTTGACCCATTGGCCTCTCGTCTCAACCGGAAGGTTCCAAGGTTTTTGGCAAGGTCTCAAGACCCTCTGGCAGACGCTGCAGATGCTCTGGTGGCCTCTTGGGGCCAGTATTTTCTAATTTATGCCTTTACCCCACTACGGCTTCTACCGAGACTTTTGTGCAGAATCGAGGCGGAAGGGATTACAGTAATTCTGGTAGCCCCAGACTGGCCTGGTACGCTGGCCTGGTAGGACTGGTAGCTGATGCCCCTTGGCGGCTTCCTCTCAGAGAAGATCTTTTGTGTCAGGGACTGATCTTCCATCCTGCTTTACGGTCCCTGGTTTTAACGGCCTGACTATTGAAAGCCAGTTATTGAAGGATAGGGGGTTGTCGGATGCGATGATTCCTACTCTGTTAAAAGCTAGGAAGTCTACTTCTCCGAAGATTTACCATTGCGTTTGGAAGTCGTATATTACTTGGTGTAAGTGGTTCCCCCTGTTCCTTTTCAGTATCACGTCTGCTGGAGTTTCTACAAAGAGGTGTAGATCAGCATTTGGCTCTGGGTACCATTAAGGGCCAGATTTCATCTTTGGCAATTTTCTTCCAAAGACCATTGGCCACAAATTCCTTGATACACACCTTCGTGCAGGGAGTTCACCATTTGGCTCCTCCGGTACAGTCCCTTGTGCCCCCGTGGGATCTTAATCTGGTATTGTCAGTTCTTCAAAAACCACCCTTTGAGAATATTTGTGAAATTCCTCTACTTACCTTGTCACAGAAAGTGGCTTTCTTGGTAGCTATTACTTCTGCACGCAGGGTCTCTGAGATGGCTGCATTGTCCTGTCTGTCGCCTTACCTGGTGGTTCACAGGGACAAAGTGGTGCTGCGTCCCTGTCAGTCGTTCCTTCCTAAGGTCGTTTTGGGGGTTCCACTTAAATGAAGACATTGTGTTGCCTTTGTTGTGGCCTAACTTGCAGCATCCAAAAGAAGTTTCCTTGCATTCTTTGGATGTTGTCTGGGCCTTCAGGGTGTACTTGACGGCGACTGAGTCTATTCGCAAATCGGATTCCTTGTTTCTCCTTATGGATGGTCCTCGTAAGGGGCAGGCTGCATCTGCTGCGACCATTTTCAGATGGATCAAGCAGACGGTGGTGCAAGCCTATTCAAGTAAGGGTCAGGTTCCTCCTTTCCCTGTAAAGGCTCATTCTATGAGGGCGCTTAGGGCCTCCTGGGCCTTCCAGCATCAGTGGTCCAGGTTTGCAAAGGGGCCACCTGGTCGTCTGTACACACATTCACCAAGCTCTACAAAGTGGATATTTTTGCATCTACAGATGCTGCATTTGGCCGCAAAGTTTTGCAGGCCGCTGTGGCAGTAACTTGTGCTTCCTGAGGGTATTTTTTTCTGGTAGGTGAGCTCCAGTTGTGCCTGGTTGAGCTCCTGGTTTATCTTGTTGGCTAAGTTTAGCCCTTTTTGGGAAAATGTTTAATGCTGTGTTTTTTTCCCACCCCTCTTGCTGACACTGCTTTGGGACGTCCCATCTGTCAAAGAATATATGAAACTCTGTCCGTCAATGAACGAAAGAGAAAACTGGATTTTTGTCTTACCGTAAAATCCTTTTCTCTGATGATCATTGACGAACACAGCACCCACCCCTCTGTGGAGTTGGGTTATGTATTCTTCTGACACTGTTACAAAACTGAAGTCCTTTAGCAGGAAGTGGGAGTATACACCCTAGGCGTAGTCAAGCTTTGTTAACCCTTTTCCGCCTAGTGTCCTACTCCTAAGGAGAGCAGCATAACCCATCTGTCAAAGAAGATCTGAAGCTGTGTCCGTCAATGAACATCAGAGAAAAGTATTTTAATGCACCGGAATTCATCAAAAAGCAACGAACCCAAATACAGTGAAAAGAAAATCAAGGAAAAAAGCATCTAAAAATGCATCTAGAAAGGCGTCAAAAACGTGCATGCAGAAACGGATCTGGAATGGATCTGGAGTGCTTTTTTTGTCGTGTGAACCAGCCCTTACCCCAAAAGGGGAGAAACTTAACCTCTTAAAAAGTGTTAGCTGTAGTTCCGTGTTAATTTGTTAGTCAAGTATGTCTTATTCTGCTAGAGCATCTAACATGACCCCCTCTCTTGATTAACACTGTTACCGTCCAACTGGTGTTTCCATTGCGCCTCTATCCAAAGTGGAGGCTCTGACAGGAAGTGTAACTAGTTGCATTGGCAAGTGAAAATAAGGCCTCATAGAGAAACCATACTTGCCTAAACCCTAGCGATGCGTCGTCCCAGCGCTCCCTGCCCTGCCATTGACGTCTTCAGGCGGCCGGCTTACGGGTCTCTAGTTTGTACAGTGAGCTTGTGTGTGCATGGCTTACTATACAGGGGTGGACGTATAGGTAAGTAACTTTAATGCGGAAGAGACAAAGTATGCATTTTCTTCATTAAAATTCCTGCCTCTTCATTTTTGGCTTAAGTTCCACTTTCAAAAAGAAAACTAAACAGCCACCACATTTAAGGATTGGTAAGCTGCCAATTTATTTTTTTCATTTAATACCGCTTTAAGGAAAATGGGGAAGCCTGAAAATAGGGTCAGGGCTTGGGTTGTTTCTGTGATTTTAAAGTTTGTTTTACTTATAATGCAGGATACAGCATTGCCTTATAAAGGAAGGTATTTACACATTCGCACTTCTCACTCTGTTTATAGTTAAGTGGGTAGATTTCCTGTTTTAGCCATCAGTGCATCCAGAACAGCTAATGAACAGCACCAGATTTAGCATCACTATACCTTGCAGTGCCTAATTCTTTTCTTCCAAAGGAAATAATTACCTACATGCTTACTAGTGTACCTAAAGGCAAAACTTTTTTTTAAGTTTTGGATGGAGTGGAGAGGGATTAGAACACCTGCCAGTTTTTATGGCTGTCTGTGCCCTTATTCACCAACTGTTTGTTCTGTTTACTGTTATCACTCAAAGTGGAGGAAAATACTACATTTTGGGTTGTCCACAGAATGGAAATAAAGGGCAAATCTTCCAATGGAGACACTAATTCTGTGACCAGGAGGTATATCTCCCCAAAGTGACACTGCTTGTAAAATAAAGTCTGAGGGTTTATAACCCTCCCTTACTCTTAAACTTTTTCCTATAGTTCTACTTTAAGAAAAAAGTATGCAATTTCTAGAACTAAATGTAAATAACGAAAAGTTGCAGACAGATAGGCTTTTTATTGCAGTAAAGTATGTATGTGTGCCTTTAGTTCAGCATTAAAGTTGAAATCCAGGAATTCTGACACTTTATAAAATGTTTTGGATTAGTAGCTGCTAAGTCCAACAAGGTGCATGGCACCTCTTGGACTTATACAGTTTTATTTTTCCAGAGCACTGGGATCATAGCTTTCACTTTACTTCCAACCCTGGACCTTCTGGTCTCAGCAGTTGTATGGAACCACTCTGCCAGCCCCTTCCCTCCTTCTGCTTAGTCACAAGTGCTTTGTATTATGTAAGCCCATTCATAAAATATGAAGCCTTCTGTAAAAGGGCAGCAGATGAAAGAGGCGGCTGGCAGAGTTCTGCTGTATGAGAAGGCAGGATGTGTCCTGTCAGCACTGGAAATGTAGTGATGGCAGCGCTCAGTAAAACGGTCAGATGTAACTTAGAAAGATAAGTTCATAAGGTGCCATTCACTTCATTGTGCTTAACACATAGTAAGCCAGCAGATTTTAAAAAGTGGCTGAATTTTTGGAATGCAGCTTTAACCGCTTTCATTGTGCCCAACTTTACTGAATAGCTAAAAACGAAAATGTTAAGATATTAACGCAAAAGCATCTATAATCAAAAACTCTGTAGTAATTTTTACCCCATTATTTCCTAGGTTCTTCTTTGACATTGCAAATAATTGTCCTCCGAGTGACACTGTTAACCACAGCCTCTCCTTTATTACTGATGGAAATGTTCTTGCCTTACATCGGTTGCTTTGGAACAACCAGGAGAAGATTGGACAGTATCTATCCAGTAACAGGTGACAATTAAAATTGGCCTGTTTTTTCCTAGTACCTAATTTTACAATGTGTCCACATTTCTCTAACGCTCATTGACAGACGTAGTCCTCGGTGATTCAACACCCTCGGGTTATGCTGCCCTCCACAGGAGTAGGACTAGACAGGAAAGAAAATGCTCTGGCCACACCCTAGGGGCAGTCCCCGAGGGTATATCCTCTCTCTCTCTGCTACAGCAAATCAGTTTTTTTCTGTCTAGTCAGGAGTAAGGACCTAGATACCTTGCTGGGATCTTCGGTCCTGGCAGGATTTTTTTCTTAGAAAGATTTTTTTTAGACAGCTTTTTTCTCCAGTGTTCCTGTGAGATCTTCAAGCAAGAAAGCTGAACTGGGCGACGGGCGGGATGTTGAGATCCAGTGGTCACCCCAGTTCAGCCTACGAGCGCGTGCAGGCCATAGCTCCGCGCTGGGTCGGCCGCGACATAGTCCCACTGGACGGGGACTGACCCTGCGAGTTAGACGTCTCGCTGAAACGCCAAAGACCATGAGTCCCGGCGCCCGTATTGGTCGACAGCCCTCCAACTTCGGTGGAGAGGGGTACTGTCAGGAGTTGGCGCCCGCCTGGTTCCGGTACGGTGAGTAGTATGTTCCCCCATTTCCCCTGACGGGTCCTGTGGTGAACACGGGCCCCTCTCTGTATGGTAAGGATGGGTTCCCCTCTATCCTATAACATGGCACAGATCCCCCTATTTTGAGTGTGATTTTTGTGTACAAAAAGCCAGGAGGCTTGGTTTGGGAGCTGACAATCTAATTGCAAGTATGTTTAAATGATTGTAATCAGTGGCAGTACTGGAATCTTACTGTGATAAGAGAAAGTAGCCTACCTATCAGAAGCCACAGGACATGTATGTGGCTTTCCAGGTCATTCCTCCAGCTAAAGCATGCCTCCCGACGGCCACGCGGTCCGCCAGGGTCCGGTACCGCCGGCCAAGTTGATCTCCATGAAGTGAGATGTTTTGTGATGCCGAGATACTCTGCAGTCACGCCGCTATTCTGTAACGGACCGCCGTAGATCGCACGAGGCCGCCATTTTGGCGTAGCCTCGTGTCTTCAGCATGGGGGCGGCCATGTTTGAGGTGACCCAAACACCTCTTGGAGCTAGGGGAGGCGCCGGAAGGCGTACAGAGGGGCGGAGCCGCCTCCTTTCTTCCCGGGCAGCCAGCCAAGAGACTTCCTGTCTGTTCGAGACAGTGCTGAGACTAGTTGCAGTGAACTCTGAGCATCAAGTGGTGAGCCCTGGGGGTCTATCTCTCTCTCTCTCTCTTGCTCGATAGGGATCCCTAGCAGGTAACACTGAGGGGCTTTGTGGCGCTGGGGGTCTGGAAGAAAAAAAAAAAAAAAGTTTTATTTTGGATTGAATTTTCCGGGTAGTAACTGGAATTATCATGGACCCTGCCACACAAGTACCCCCACCTGTTTCCCTCGAGGGGGCCACGGGACCCGCCGGTGCACAGAGTATGGATGCATTTACAGCAGTTTTGGAGTCTATGGTGGCTCGGGTGGAGGCGGCCTGTCAGGAACGGGGGTCAAGAAAGCGACCTCCGCCTACCCCTATATCATCTGACACTTCAGACTCAGAGTCTGAGATGGTCATTGCAGCTGCAGGTCCCTCTGCAAGGGCTGTTGTCTCAGGTAAAGTTCCTTCAGACAGTGAGGAGGACGTTCATACTTCCGCCATAATTCGGGAAGAAGCATTGGTGGACGCACTAGTTGTGGCGGTTCGGGAAACCTTAAGACTTGAGGTTTCACCGGCAGAGGCAACTGAAACAGAGATTCCCTTTGGTACTAACAAACCCACCAAAACGGTGAAGGTTTTTCCTGTACCCAAGTGTTTTGGTAATAAAATTAAAGAAGAATGGGAGCATTCTAAGCGTACCTTTACTATTTCCAAACGTATTGCTAGACGCTATCCGTTTGAGGAATCCCTCATTAAGAAATGGACGGTGCCACCAGTGGTAGACCCACCTATTTCCAGACTGAATAAAGCCACGGTTATTTCAGTAGAGGACACTTCGTCCTTTAAGGATCCGGTGGATCGGAAGGTGGAAGCGGAGTCCCGCACTATCTTTTCCCTGATAGGGTCAGCATTTAGACCAGTAATTGTCATTGGTCTGGTTTCCCAGACACTTACGGAATGGGCTAGATTGGTACGCCAGGACCTGAGGGGGAAAGATATCCCCCAGGGAACATCTGAATTGATGGAACATATTATACAAGGGCTACAGTTTGTCTGTGACGCAGCCTGGGATGCTACCCCCCTATTAGGGCATGCATCTATGTCAGCGGTTATTCTCAGACGTGTGCTGTGGCTAAAATGCTGGTCAGCGGACCTAGGTTCCAAAAAGACCTTGACGAATCTCCCCTTTCAGGGGAATCGCCTATTTGGGGCCACCCTAGATGAGATCATTAAGGATGCCACTGGGGGCAAGAGCACTTTCTTGCCACAGGCTGCTAAAGCTAAGGGATCTCGTAACAAGCGAGGACCTTTCTTTACCGCCCATAAAGGGTTCGTACGCCCGGCTGGAACAAGCGGGAAAGGCAAGGCTCCTCCAGGAGGGTTCAAGAAGGGCTGGTCGGACAAACAAAAGACCGACTCAGCCAAACCTGAAGCAAAGGATTACACAGCCTGAAGGTGCGCCCCCACCCGGTTTGAGGGTGGGGGGACGTCTTCACCGGTATTCAGGGCATTAGATCGAGCATCGATCACTGCTACCGGTGCGATTCTTCCCTTCCAACATTTAAGTACTACAGGGAGCTGCAGTTACCGTTCCCTGAACAGATCTTTTTCTTTACCTTTTCCAAAGATTAGTCTCAGTTCCCCACAAGAATCGGATCCGGTTGAACAGACAGACCAAGAAGCCTCTAGCCAGGTGACTTCGGTCCCTGAGGTTCAACCAGGAGAGATCACCGTTCCTGACAGGAATCAGGTGTCTGATAAATGTGTGGGAACAGAGAACGAGCAGACTTTGTCGGATGGTCGGGGCCAGATAGCTCTAGGGCCGCCTGGTTCAGATCCAGTCAGCGCCAGTGGTCCTAGAAATTCTAGGCTGGCCTCGTCAAGCCGGTCTGGCCGACTTGGACATGCTTGTCGCGGACGTTCCTTGGGAACTTCGTCTCAGGGAGTGTCTGCGGTCTCAAGGACCAATCTTCCATCGTGCTTTACAGTCGCTGGTTTTAATGGCCTGGCCATTGAGACCCAGGTACTGAAGGACAGAGGGTTGTCAGCTTCAGTTATTCCTACCCTTATTAAAGCAAGGAAAGCGACTTCCAGCAAGGTCTATTATCGCACATGGAAAACTTATATCGCGTGGTGCGAATCTTTAGGGATTCCTCCACGTACCTATTCGGTGACTCGATTATTGGCCTTTCTGCAAAAAGGAGTTGAGCAGAAACTAGCCTTGAGCACCATCAAAGGTCAAGTTTCAGCATTAGCTATCTTCTTTCAGAAACCTTTAGCTACCAAGTCCTTGGTGCGGAATTTCATCCAGGGGGTGCGGCACCTGGCTCCACCAGTCCGCGCGCCCTTACCGCCCTGGGATCTTAATTTGGTTTTGTCGGTTTTACAGAAACCTCCCTTTGAAAACATCAGGGAGATTCCCTTGCTTACTTTATCCCAGAAGGTAGCCTTCTTGGTGGCTATCACTTCTGCACGCAGGGTGTCAGAACTGGCTGCATTATCATGCCAGTCCCCATACTTAGTGATTTATAGGGATAAGGTAGTGCTTCATCCTAAGCCATCCTTTCTTCCAAAGGTGGTTTCAGATTTTCATCTGAATGAAGATATTGTACTACCTTCCTTGTGTCCTCAGCCCAATCATCCTCTGGAACATGCGTTGCATTCCTTGGATGTGGTTCGGGCAATCAGGGTATACCTGAAGGCGACAGAATCATTCCGTAAGACGGATTCACTTTTTGTGATCCCGGATGGCCCCAGAAAGGGGTTGCCTGCATCTGCCGTGACTATCTCCAAATGGATCAGACAGACGGTGGTACAGGCTTATTCTATTAAGGGTCGGAGTCCTCCGTTCCCTGTTAAGGTGCACTCCACTCGAGCGCTCAGTACTTCCTGGGCCTTCCGCCATCAGGCGTCAGTGGTCCAGGTATGTAAGGCGGCCAACTGGTCGTCGGTACATACCTTTTCAAAATTTTATAAGATTGATGTGATGGCATCGGCAGATGCCTCATTTGGCCGCAAGGTTTTGCAGGCCGCAATTTGAGGAGACCGGTGGTCTACCTCGAGGGTTTTTTTCTGTTGAAAAATTTCTGTTGAGTCTCATCTCTGAGGATGAGCATTGTAAACTTCTAGTTGGCACCGGTTGGGCCTTCTAGATTGGATTTGATTTCCATTTTCCCACCCCTCATTTGTGGTACTGCTTTGGGACGTCCCGAGGGTGTTGAATCACCGAGGACTACGTCTGTCAATGAGCGATAGAGAAAAATGGATTTTTGTAAAATCTTACCGTAAAATCCTTTTCTCTTAGCTCATTGACAGACGTAGTACCCGCCCCTCTGTTTTGGAGTTGGGTTGGGTTAAATTCTCTAGACACTGCTTTGTGACATAACTGATTTGCTGTAGCAGAGAGAGAGAGGATATACCCTTTACCCTTGGGGACTGCCCCTAGGGTGTGGCCAGAGCATTTTCTTTCCTGTCTAGTCCTACTCCTGTGGATGGCAGCATAACCCGAGGGTGTTGAATCACCGAGGACTACGTCTGTCAATGAGCTAAGAGAAAAGGATTTTACGGTAAGATTTTACAAAAATCCATTTTTTTTTTTCTTCTTCCACATTCCCAGAACAACATTCTAACAGTAAAAGTAGCAAGAATCTCCTTGCACTTGATATGAACTCTACTATAGACTTTTTTTTTTTTTTTGCAGGGACCTCATACAAATGACTACATGTTAAGGTCATGGGGCTTGAAGAATATTTCTCCAACAATATTTTCATGTTTCCTAAAATTACTGGCTTTGCTATAGGTTCAATGTGTTACTGAACAGAGCAGATACTGTATGGAAATTGTATTTGTTTGGCCAGAGTGTATATTTGTACTTGGTCTTGTAGCAGTAGTTTGGCCTTGCATATTTACTGCCATAGCATGTGGGGCAAAGCTGTTCAATAATGTTATAGTGCAATAAACACATCCTTCCATAGATGCATTTAGAACAGTCCTTTCATGTAGGCATCTATGTGCCCATAGTGAGGATTGGGCTTTCCAGCTCTTCCAATTTGTGTTTATTTTTTTGAAAAGCTTTTTGTAAAGGGTGAAATCAAAAGTTTTTTTGTTTTTTTTTTTCCCTCAATCTTTTTATTTCCAAAAATCCAAAGCTGTTTAAAGCGGTTGTAAACTCAAAAAAAAAAAAAAAAAAAAAACCTGCAAGACAAAGGCATAATGAGCTAGTATGCATCGCATACTAGCCCATTATGTGTAACTTACCTTAGAACGAAGCCCCGACACAGACCCCCGGACATCGCTGCGGGCGCTGCCATGATCCCTCGCCGTCTCTTCCGGGTTCGGCGGCTCCGGCGCGGTGATTGGCCGAAAGAGACGGCTCCGGCGCGATTATTGGCCGGAGCCGCGATGACATCACTCCCGCGGATGCGCGCGGGAGTGATTTTCCGGCAAGCTCCCGGCAAATAAATTGAAGGTCCCCCCGGACCTTCAGAGCGCATGCGCCGCTCGTGCGACCGGCTGCATGCACTGTAAATATCTCCTAAACCATGCCGGTTTAGGAGATATTATTTATACCTACAGGTAAGCCTTATTATAGGCTTACCTGTAGGTAAAAGTGTCAAAAAGCAGGATACTACCGCTTTAACAGTTTGTTGTTTTTCTATACAATTTCACTAAGAATTAAATTTTATTGAAAGTTTTGGTCAGTTTATGAATCATCGCTTTAATATAAGGCTTTGCACAGTACACTACCATACTGTGTAGCCCAGTAAGAGCAGGAACTTTGGTGCTAACAGTACTACTGTTACTCTGACAATGATCCCAGGCCTGGATATGGGGAAAATTTTGACACCCTCTTCTCTCCTACACTTGCACATTTTAAACTTTGCACAGATAGATAGAAATACTAGCAGCAAAAAGTATTAAATGTCATGTGAAATCTTGCAAAATGAAAAGCCAGTTTATTGAAAATATTGAAAACCCAGTGAGAGGAGTTAATGTATATGAATAAAATATTGAGTCTGTTGTTTTATTTACTGCTTCTTAGTAAAAAGAGTTATTTACAAAGTTTTAGGAGTGTGACGGTGTTCACGTTCAGAGGGACAGGTACCTGGGGAACGCTGAGAGAATGGTTTGGATGGCTTCAGATGGGAGAGTGATATTTGTCAACGGTGTCTCTCAAGAAATGTGGAGATTTGATCACACTACTGCCACCAATGTAATGGAACCACCGACCCCAATTGCTCCCAAAGTCCCCTGACAGCTTCTCATACAACAGTCCCCGGCCGCCGTAGCCAAAGCCTTCCATTGGGCTGTCATCCGCTATCCTATGGCATGTTTGGGATACATGCCACCGGAGGGCTCTATAGCTCTCTTCCAACTGCATCTCTGCCCAGACCAGCCTGCTTAACTCAGGTGTCTGCTCCTTGTGCGGTGTATCTCCCAAAATCAGCTCCCGCAATCAATACTGCGACCAGTAACTTTTCTGGATGGAGGGGAGGATTTTTCCCTGGTGTTGCTGCTCATGGGCTAGCACTTCCTTCCAGAGTTCACTGCGGATTACATCATGCCATCCTAGCAGGACCTGCTCTGACACTGGTCCCCTGTGCTGTATCCGCATCTCTCGCAACCTCCTTCCGAATTCCTCTTCCATGGCTGCTGATATCTGTACCTCTCCTCTTCTGCTATCCGGACCTTGGATCCTGGTGGAGGTTTGGATGTCCCAGACTGCAGGAAGCATCCCACCGCTTGCCACCAATGTAACGGAACCACCGGCCCACACTGTACTTGAGGTCGTCCGTCAGTGTATGGCTTTCTTCCAGTCATAAACATATATACCAGATTTTCCCAGCCGCCCTAATACAAAGCTAGCCAACAACTTAGCTTGTACAAGTTTTGGAACCTTCTCCTTTATTGAAAAGTTTCACACTCTATTTATACACACGAGGGCACATCTTCCTCCTGATCAAATTACTACACACAGGTCAGGGGTTGCCTGATTACATTATCTTATGCAGATTAAATTGTATACAGAAGCAGAATTAACCTGAACGAATTACCTAGCCACCTGGACAGAACAATGTGAGGTAATTAACATTTAACAATGGGACAGGTAGACTTAACACAATCCACACCCCAGATCAATAGATAGACAATAGGACAAGACTGTCAATGACAGTCTCTCCGTCTACTACATTGAAACACATGGAATGCACATCTAGGTGTCACAGACTCCATGGCAACAGGCCACAGGTCTCACAGTGCAAAGTGGGATCAAATCTCCACATTTCTTGAGACACCGTTGACAAATATCACTCTCCCATCTGAAGCCATCCAAACCATTCTTTCAGCATCCCCCAAGTATCTGTCCCTCACTCCCACTGACAGTGAACACCGTCACAAGGAGTTTTAGTATGCTCAATTGAAATGGACTGGTTTGGTGTCATTATTTGAACCTCTAGAGTGAAATAGCTCTTGTTTTGATTCTCAAGGGACCACAAAGCTGTTGGAAGGAGACCATTTGATAAAATGGCAACTTTACTCGCCTATCTTGGGCCTCCAGAACACAAGCCTGTGGCAGACACCCATTGGTCAAGTCTAAATCTCACAAGTTCCAAGTTTGAAGAATTTATGACTAGGTAATTACAGAAATTTTCTAGAGTAAATGTCTGGCATCTTTCTTTTGTTCAGACTAATGGAAATATACTTTCACCCCCCCCCCCCCTCCCCATTTGTTCTATAGGCATCAGGTACATGAAAAAGAAGAATTTAAAGCATTAAAAACTCTAAATATATTCTACCAAGCAGGGACATCAAAAGCTGGAAATCCTGTTTTCTACTACATTGCAAGACGGTAAGTTAAACTTGCTAGATTTTGTTTAAATACAGAAATACTGCAGTCGTTTTGTTCTTGCATTGTGGGGGTTTATTTGTGTCTAGCATTTACTCCAAATTAACTGGTACTGTATTTGATTTCCTCACTACACTTTTAAAGCTGCTGGTCTCTAATATTGTTTTTTTTTTTTTTTTTTTATTATTTCATATCAGAAAATAATATAACAAGAGTCCTTCAGTTAAAATGTCTGCAAATGCTGATATGCAGTAGTGATTAAAGAGTGCTTATGTTTTTTATGAAAAGTAAAATCTTACATAAAATATGAGTAAAAGGCAATGATTAGTGTAGTTTACATTTCACTATATAAACACTGGCAGAATCACTAGCAGATCTGATTAGGTTACAGTAATGGAAGAAACTACTTTGTTATTGCACTGCAGCACTATCAAAAACAAGTCTGTGAATGCATGTGTCTTTTGATTTCAATAACGTTAGGTAAACATTTATTATTTTGAGGGCTTATCTTCTAATCCCTTCCACTCACTCTCCTGCCATGAATGAACTCTGTGGGGTTTCGTCAGTATTTAGGGTGAACAACTCTTCCCCCCCCACCAACAGTGTCTGGGGCTAGCATCGGCTACCTAGGCACCCAGAGCTGCATCATGGGAGGAAGTCGCAGGCATGGAAGATTTAAGTGAACCAAATTCTTTACCATTGTATGAGAAAGTACAGGTCCACGTTTTAGTGATTGGTCTGCTAGTTACTGTAAGTCCTTTACCTTAAACCATGTGAAAGCACTTTTGTCAATTCACTGTTGTACAATTATTTTTTGTTCAAGCGCTCAAATGTGAACAGGCGGGCCTTTGAAATCGGATTTTGCTTGTTGAGGGTTTCTAAGCGTCGAGCTTCAAGCTGAAGTGTGAATGGGGTCTGAAGCATGTTCT